>NC_077234.1:199886732-200524232 GCF_027887165.1 Monodelphis domestica
AATCCAACTTCCTGTACACCAGGCTGCATGTTGACTTAGAAAACCACAAATTAACATTATCTATGGTGTATATATTTTTATTTATTTTTGCTAATCATTTTCTAATTAGATTTTAAGTTGGTGGGGACAGAGCTGTGAGTGTGGTACTTCTGTACACAACCAACCCAATATTCCATAGAAGTAGGTAAATATGTACAGTGTTATGCCAGGACAGAAAAACAGCCCTGAGGAATTAAAGAATTTCAAGAGTTGGAAGGCATCTTACAGGCCAACTAGTCCCATTCATGCCTAAACAAAAGCATGCCCTACACTTGTTTACTCAGTTTCTGCTTGGAAATCCCCAGTGATTAGAAACCTACTACTTCTTCAGACAGCCCATTCTCCTTTTCAGATAGCATTTAATTTTTCTAGAAGTAGTCCATCCCTGCCACACCCATCCATTGCTCCTGGTTCTACCCTCTGGGGCCATCCAGAAACCTTTGCCACATGACAATTCCTCAAATACCTGAAGACAATGAAGTCTGTAGGTCATGCCCTCCCTAAGTCTTATCTTCCCTTGCCTATAGACCCCCAATTATATCCTTCAACCAAAGCTCATATGAAATGAAGCACAAGAACCTCACAATCCTCATCATGCTTTTAAAAAATGTGCTCCATTTTGTCATTGACTTTCCTAAAGCATGACATCCAACAATGAGCATGGCACATAGTGAGAGAAGGCCTTCACCTTCCTTATCTCTAGATACGGTTTAAGATCAAGTTATCTTTTCTTGGTGGTCATTTATGGGTATCCCGGTATCTTTCCCTATATGTGTTATCAGGAGGCAGAACCAAAAAACGGTGGCTTAGTAGCAGCAAAAGCTGGAACTGCTCCAAGAATCCTCCTATTATCAGCCTATTCTTTCCCTATCCTTAACTTACCCATTTAGTTTTTTGATTGAAGAGCAGGATTTTCCATTTATCACCAGTAAATTTCATCTTAATATATTCAGCCCATCATTTTGTATGTAACCTGAGTCATTTTTAGGATCTTGATTCTAGCACTCAGTGTTAGTTCTCTACTTGGTGTTATTTGCAAATTGGATAAAAAACTTATCTATATCTTCATCCAAGGCACTGATAAAATATTCAGAGGCACAAGATCCAAGGGCAGATTCCTGAGGCATTCCAATAGACACTCCTCTTTAAGGTAATGTACACCCATTAGGGCTTATTCTTTGGAATCTCATTCAATCAGCTCCCAACTGGCCCTTAAATAAAATCTTTGAAATGGACCCCCCCCCCCACTCTATGGAGTTATGCTAAAAATAATACTGATTATAGGACACACTTAGGTTTTATGTAGGCCAGTTTGGGGGGGGAAGCATGGCCTATATTCAGAACAACATGGCATATTGTGTTAGTGTAATAACATAGCATACAATCAAAGGCAGGCAACAGGCATGCATGACGGTTATCTGCTTTCATATCTGAAGTATTTAAAGTGTTAGCACAAGTACTTTCAGATACTGAGCATCATTTACATGCACACAATTTCAGAAAGAAACTTTTTTCTTGACAAGTACCTAATGCAAAAGAGAAATGAGTACTTGGCACAATTTTCATTTGAGATCTAATTCAGCATTAGGAGTAAGACTTCATTAATCCAGCAGTGGAAGAAGGAAGTGAAAAGTCCTCAGGAAAGATCACTTTTAAAGGAATCCAGCTTAATTATTTCCAAGGATGGGGCATATTATAAAGTAAGCTACAAATGAATACTAATAAGTAAAATTAAAAGCAATTGAAAAAAGGTCTGTATTTTATATTTACATATTATAAAATACAAAAATCCATTATTCTGCAAAAATGGATTTCTAGATCGGGAAGCCATAGGAGCTTTTAATTTCCTGAATGCTTAGTTTAAAAAGGTACTGATTTTACAAGGGGTTTGTCTCTCCTGGGTAAAACCCTAAAAATCTGCAAAGAGGGAAGTTGTTCTATATGGTTCCCTCAGGAAGGACAGATCACATATAGTAAGTCTCAGTTACCACAGGTTCTGCATAAGTAGGGTCTAAATGAATGAGGCTTTACTGTCAACAGGAGTCCTTGTCACATGGCTGGTCAAATGGGTTAAGGGTGCTATGCTATCTTGTTACAAAGATAACACTGCTAGATGCATGCGCCAGGAGGGCATGAGTTCTAAGTCATTTTTCCAGCAGTGGGGAGAGATTTGCACTAACTCACCCATATATTCTGGCCAATTTCCTCTTGTCAAACACATTTGTGAGAAGACTTGCTGTGGTTGTGGGGTGAAGTTTGTGGCCAGGAGTTGAGCAAAACTAACTAACTGGTCCACAGGGGAATAAAACCTAGAGGCTTGGCCTCATTACCATGAGTTACTATATGTAAACACTGCATTCGAGGATTTAGCTGACTAGAAACGGAACAATTCAACCATGAAGAGATTTTATTTTTATTTTTGGAGGGGAAGGTGGGATTTTTTTTTTTTTAAACAACCAGTATGGGGCAATTAGGTGGCTCAATGGATAAAAGGCCAGACCTGGAGATAGGAAGTACTGGGTTCAAATGTGATCTCAGACATTTCCTAGCTATGTGACCCTGGGCAAGTCACTTACCCCCAATTGTCTTGCCTTTAACCACTCTTCTGTCTTGGTATCTATACTTAGTATAGCTTCTAAGACAGAAGGTATGGGTTTAAATAACAACCACCACCTGATACTTTTTTAGAAAATATACTTGATCTATAAGGTCTCTCTGGTGAGAGAACTTTCCTGTACTATTATATTCATTTCAGCATATTGTTTCATGCTAAATTGGAAGGAAAGGAAAGAGGTATAGAAAACTTGGTAGAACATGCAGAGAAACCCATGAAGATTAATTTTTTGAGGTATTAAAGATTATGAAGACTATTAAGGAATGAAAAAGTAAGAGTAGGATGAAGGGCTTGATAATATAATTTATTCTAGCAGAAGAACTGAGATATTAATCTAAGAGAACCTGAACCTGAATACTACCTTATCCATAGAAACAGCTCAAAATGACCATAGGTGGGATAGGGATAGGGATCAGACCTTGATTAAATTAGTTTTATATTGCGTCCCAGAGAGCAGAGAATGCCATTTGCCTTTCTTTGATTCCTAATGCTTAACACAATGCCTGGCACACAGTAGGTGCTTTACAAATGCTCACTGACCAGCTGATATATTATTTCATAGCTCCAAGGAACTCTTGGGTTAAGAAAATTTCTTTTTCCACATGGATCAGTATCTTCTTTGCAGCTTGCTATCTTAAAGACTAGCTGAGAGGTTAAATGACTTATTTGCCCTGGGGTCTCACTGTCATAGAAGCTGGAACTGAATCCAGGTCTTATGGGCTTCAGTCATCTCAATATCTGCTACGTCTCTTGATTGGAACTTTGGTTTTGTTTCTTAATATGCAGGTCAATCTTGTATACATCCACACATGTGTATACTCAGGGAGACCAGAGAGGCATTCTTCAATGTGGGGGGGAAAGTCTCCATTTTAAGATGAATTCTTTCCCCCTTCCCTTATCTCCCCCAAGTCCTTGACTTACCTGTGTCATGGGCGTAGGTGGGCTTTGCAAAACAGCCTGAGGCAGCAGATGCTGTGTAAGAAGCTCACAAGATGACTGAGAAGGCAGAGAAGCCTGAGGTTGGGGGAATGGGGGGGGGGGGGACAGGGAACAGAGAAAAGAATCATGGTAAATTCCCAGGGAATTCTATAAATTCATAGTTATAAAGTTTATGACACCCTCCCTCATCCACAGGAGCTAGCTGGATGGAATACACAGAAGGTGGCACAATTTCTATCCCCCAAAATGATAGCTGGAAGTTAGGAAAGGATTTATTAGGTAAATAGGTACTTGTAGTTATGAAGAAATGGTGGGAGCAAACTGTATTGCTATTGAGAGTTAAGAGGTCTATAGAACTAGAAAACACTTCTGACAAACAGGTGCTACAGGTATTGCTATTCCCATTTTACAGAGAGAGGCAAACAAGACTTAAATCAAGGGACTTGCTCTTCCTGGTCACACAGCTAGCCAAGTGGAATTTGAACCTAGGTCTTTCCTATTCTGCTTGATGCCTTTTTAAAAATTATACCAAGTTCCAAGAATTATTCAAAAGAATTTTATCTCATTGTATCAATTCAGCAGCAATAGCTGCTGTTTGTCTGACCTTGGCAATTGGTTCTAATCTTTGCAAACATTAGTTCTTAAATGTGGTTGCATGACAAGTGTCCACCATTTCAGTGGACTCCAAAATGTCCTATCTAGTGGTGCTAGGCAGATAGTTTGGGACTTCCTATCTTTTCTTTTCAACTTTTGTGAGATGGAATAGGTATTCTGTGAGATTCTGTTTTAGAATTTTTGAAGGGAATCTTCTGAGAGATAAGTTACGACCTTTCATCCCTGACACCATTTGGCAAGTAGAAGCATTGACTATGGCAGTGATGGCGAACCTTTTAGAGACTGAATGCCATTTTATGTGTATTCACAGGCATTACAGGCAGCTAGGTGACTCAGTGGTTAGAGCACTAGGCATGGAGTTAGGAAGACCTCAGTTTACATCTGTCCTAAGACACTTAGTTGCCAAGAAAACTCCCTGGGTGGTATTGGCATGCTATGGAGCACATGATCACAAAGAATTGGAAACAAATGAATGACTGAGCAGTAACACTCACAGGCATTGTAGCAGGTTGGCTGAGCCCTTGCATGGGCAATTCTTGTGGTAGGCTGGAGGTCCTTGACAAGGAAGGGGTGCTGGATTCTGTGATTAGTTTGGTTGGAGTGGCTGTAAGAAAGCAATGAGCGTTAATGACTCATGTGTACTTTTGAAGCAGGCTCTTTAGAGGGGAAATATAAGGAAAATAGTCAAGAATCATAGAAGAGTCAAGAATTCCTAGAACAACACTAGTAGGAATCACTGTGGAAGGAAGGCCATCTTCACCTGGGTATCATGAATATATGTGATTGACTGAACACCTGTACAACTTTCCATTTTTTTTCACAGTAATGGGGACATGAATAGCACCCAATGGAAATACATAGACAATCGTCCAACTTCCCAGTAGTTTCAATGTCCTCCCAGTGGCACTTAAGCTCCTTGGGGGAAACTTTCATTATTTTATCTCATATCATAGTAACTTGTAAATTGTCAATTATTTGTAAAATTCCATAATAATAGCATATCATAAATGTTTATTAACTTAAATTGCATAGAAGTAGTCAAAAAGATCAACTTGAGTTTCATCTCTTAATGTTTCTGATCTCCCCCAATGCTAGTGATTATCTCCAATTGATCTCATATACATTGTTTGTACATAAGTGTTGGCATATTGTTTCCTCTATCAGACTGTGAGTTCCTTGAGAGAGCAGGACCAGTCTTCACTTTAATTGTATTCCTTAAGCACTTAAATGCTGGTCGACTGACTTTCTAAAACCCTTTGGTAGAGGTGTGAACAAGTGAAAAAGTGACCACTATGGGATAAGAATCAGAACTCCTGGACACTAGTCTCCAATGTAACAAGGGTTGACTCAATTGAATTTACTCAATTTGAGGACTAACAGAGGACATATCATCCTATCCAGACAAAGAGTAACCTTTCCTTGTCCCAGCCTCTTGAATTGTAGGCTGCAAAAGAAGCTGAACTCTGGTTATCAGTGGTTGAGGGATGTCATACTCACAGGCAGTCTCAGACATGGGTGTATGGGAGGATTTGTGAGAACTTCTTGAAGATGCTGATGGTGACTGGCTAGTGTTAAGGACAGAGGCTCCTACTTCAAGTGCACTAAAGTGTTGTTGAGGATCCAAGCTTGCCCCCTTGTCCTTGAAATTCAAAAAATGAAGACGGTTTAATTTTCAGAGTGAGAATCTTATGGAGAAATTCAGTTATTTTATAATCTTAAATTTGTAGTTTTGATAAGAGTGATTTTGAGATGATTGCTCTAAACCCCAGCAAAAGGGTACTGAACTTTTCTGTTACATATCAAGTCTGTAGATCTTCATAATTTGGCCTTTTAATTCAGTCTTTCTTTAAAATTGCAATGTACTCCAAAAGGGTAACTGTTTCATCTGTGGAAGGCTGGATGACCAGACTCCCACTGTCTAGGTCCCAGGAGAATGAAGAACAGAACCAAAGAATCATAGGCGATTGGAGCTGGAGGGGACCTAAGAAGGCAGCCATCTAGTTTAAATCTTTCATGTCACAGATTAGGAAGCTTAAGTTGGTTTTGCAATGACTTGGTCATAGAACCATCACTATAACCCAAGTATCTTGATTCTAAGACACATGTTATTTCTTTTTTTCCTTCTTTTTTTAAACTCTTACCTTCTTCTTTAGCAATACTCTGTATTAGTTCCAAGGCAGAAGAGTGGTAAAGGTTAGGCAATGGGGATTAAGTAACTGGCCCAGGGTCACACAGCTAGAAGTGTCTGAGGCCATATTTGAACCCAGGACCTCCCGGTTCTGGGCCTGGCTCTCAATTCACTGAGCTACCTAGCTGCCCCTTCCTTTGCTATTTCCACCACCACATCATCATCAAGTGGATAGAAATATGGACCTAAGGCTTGAAAAAATAAAATTTAATATATTAAATTCTTAGATTTTCACTTGGCTCCTATCCATACCTATCTTCTACTTTCTTGACTTACTAGGATTCAATTAATTCCCTGAATAAAGTAGCAGTCTGTTTCCTTTTTTTGAAAACCTTACTTTCTTTCTTAGTAACAACTCTAAGACAGAAGAACAAGGGTAAGGCAAACAGGAGGGTTAAGAGATGTGCCCATCACACAGCCAGGAGGTGTCCGAGACCAGGTCTCCCAAACTCCAGACCTGGCAATCTATCCACTGTGCCACCTTGCCACCCCTTATCAGTCTATTTCATTTGATCTCTACATACTCAATGCCCAGGTTACCTGGATCTAAAGAACTACAAAGGTGGAATGATGAGCTAAGTATTATTTATTTCTTACTGATATATAAATTAACTTCATTTTTCCTATGGCTTAGGTTTGGACACGTCAGTAAGCACTAAGTCTCAAGTCTGAGTTATAACGTTTTTTAAGCTAAAGAAAAAATATAATTATTGTACATAATCATATAATCACTTAGAATAACTCTATGGCAATTACTACACTGATATACTGGGTCATAATCATATGCAATTTGGCACAGTGATATGTGTGTGTGTGTGTGTGTGTGTGTGCTTATGTATTGTTTTTCAGTCATGTCTGACTCTTCATGACCCATTTGGGGTTTTCATGGCAAATTTAGTGAAGTAGTTTGCCATTTCCTTCTCTAACTCATTTTACAGATGAGGAAACTGAGGCAAAAGTGTTACGTGACTTGCTTAATGTCACACAGTGTTTGAGGCTGGATTTGAACTCAGGTCTTCCTTTATCCCAGACACAGAGTTCAATCCATTGTGTCACTGTGTGTGTGTGTACACTGTAGGAGCTACTACATCTACTACATCTAAGGATTTTCTGTCTGTAACTTCCATATTGGTCTCCTTACTTTAAATTTCCTCCCAATCTGATCTGTCCTACAAACTACTCCCAAAGTGATTTTCCTCAAATGCAGATCTGGTTATGTCACTCCTAGACTCTATTAACTTTTGGATTAACACCTCCTAAATCAACTCCATGTATGCCACTTGATTTAGGAGGCTTTAGCCCAAAAGTACTTCTCCCTTCTCAATTGTCACCTGACAAAGAATGTTAGATGAATACCTTTCTCCCTCTCATCTCCTTGTCTCCAGACTCCACTCCCCTTTATAATGAGAAACCAGAGGGCTCAATCTCTGTAATTAAGGGTCACCTGTTTCCTGATTTTCATTTCCTCCAAATTTTTTCCTTCCAAATTTCGAATTCTTCCAAATTTACTGAGAGAAATTAAGCTTCTGGACCCTTGGCTACTGAGAACCTTGAATCCAGTTTGGTTTGCAACCACATGGATTGCCAAATAAATTGCTGCCTGGATATGATTACTCTGTTTTTTTATTCCATTGTTAACATTACTGAGGAAAAAAAAAACAACTCCTCAACTAAAAGTTTCCAGCCACGATGACCATTATTGCCCTCTTGCACTCTGGGATCCAGTCAAATTGACCTTCTCTCTGTCCCTTCCATGCTCTCTCTTATCACTCTCTCTGCGTCCTTTTAACAGAATCCCTCTCTTCCTTCACGATGCAGCAGCATCTCCCTAAAGTCTTTCCTAATCCTTCCCCTGCTAGTACTCTCCCTCTCAAACCATCTTCACTGAACTCTTTTGTATGTATTCTCTTTATACTTCTATCTACACTTGCTGTGTCCTCATTAGAATGGGTAGTCTAAGTTTGGGCCGGGGGGTGCCAGAAGATGTTTAATAAACAGATCTCCAAGAAAAAGAATGTGTAGGATACCCTTTCAAATTTAATCTACTTTATTTTTTTTCCTTTTAAATTTACTTTCTGTCTTAGTAACACAAGGGCTGGGCAAACAGGGTTAAGTGGCTTGTGCAAGGTCATACCATAGAGCTAGGAAGTGTCTGAGGCCAGATTTGAACACAGGTTTTCACAGAGCCAGACCTGTGCTCTCTCCACAGGGCCACCTTCCTGCCTCAGATGTAATCTACATTACTAACATTTTCTACACCACTTTCTTAAGCACAGACCATTGACAGAACAGCTAACTGGGCCTTGAGTTTTTAGCATTTGCTAATTTCCTGGGTGTCACAAATGGCTTTCCAGAGACCAGCTGGAGCTGGATCCAGCACAAGCCATAGGTGTGGTCTTATTCTTCATATTTTTATCCCTATTGCTACACAGCACAATGCCCTGCACATAGAAGGGGGTTAAGAATTAGGCTAGGTTGCTCAGTAGAGAGAGTGCTGGACCTTGAGTCAAGAAGACCTGAGTTCAAATCTGGTCTCATACACTGAACAAATCACTTCACCCTGTTTGCCTCAGTTTCCTCCTCTGTTATATGAGCTGGAAAAGGAAATGGCAAACCACTCTAGTCTCTTTGCCAAGAAAACCCAGAATGGGATCATAAAGAGTTGGAAATGACTGAAAAATGAATGAAATGTTCACTGATTAATTGATGTATGGCTCCAAAAGATCAATATAGGTCATGTGTATCAATGTAGGTCATGTGACCTACGATTCTTAGCAAGGCTGTTTCAGGACCAATTTTGGATTTGAGTGAATAGTTGGTATTTTCAAAGGCAACATTTTGAGATTTTGTCTGAGACCTGAGGCTGGCAGAAAGTCTTTGCTCAAGAAAGGATACCTATTGCAAATTCATGTCCTCAACATTATGCTATCCTTCAGCTATGATGTATTGCCTCTAACACCTGCCTATTAACAGCTTCATATTACACTCTGACATGATTCACGATGTATTATGTGGCAGGCTTGGATATTAAACACTTCAATAAACAAAGACAAGATGTTCCATATCACTATGCTGAAGATGAATAACCATATTGTACATTAGCATAAATCATGGCAGCAGAGGGTACTTGGAAGGGGACCGAACTACTCTCTCAGCTTTAAAGGTGATTTCTTTCCTTTTACCCAACTCAGGCAGGGATGGATTCAGATATTTCTCCTCTAGCAGAGCATTTCTATAGCACCTTAAGATTTCCCAGGCTCTTTACATGTGTTTTCTCATTGAATATTCATAATAATCCTGGGGAATAGGTGCTATTATTATCTACATTTTACAGATGAAGAAAACGAGGAGCACAGACTTGTCTAGGATGATACAGTAAGGATCCGAGGTAGGCTCTGAACTTGAGTTTTTCTCACTCCAAGTTTAGCACTGTCTTCTCGGTAGCTCCTAGATGCCTTTCAGTTGACAGAAGATGCCATTATAGTGGAAAGAAAGCCTGAGATTCCTGAGAATTGGATTATAGTCCTGAGCTGGACACCAAAAAATTAAGAAATCCGAAGCAAGGCATTTCTTCATAGCTTTTTTAGGTATGAAATGAGGAGCTTAGATCATATCTATGAGTTCATTCCCAACTCTAATATGGAAAGGGTGGTGCAGTTTCTGTATGGATTCCAGGTTGGTTCTGGAATCAAGGATTTTGGGGGTGGGTGGGGTTACGGCACAGCAATACAGATGCCACTTGGATAATGATTTTTATAAAGTAAAATTTTTTTTAAACCCTTACCTTCTGTCTTGGAGTCAATGTGTATTGGCTCCAAGGCAGAAGAGTGGTAAGGGCTAGGCAATGGGGGTTAAGTGACTTGCCCAGGGTCACACAGCTCTGAAGAGTCTGAGGTCATATTTGAACCTAGGACCTCCTGTCTCTAGGCCTGGCTCTCAATCCACTGAGCTACCCAGCTGCCCCCTAAAGTAAAATTTTTAACTGAATGGAGAATACACAACACTGTGTTTCATAAGACCATAAATCTAGCACTTGAAAGCAACCTCTTGGGACCATTCAGTGCAAACCTCTCATTTTATCAATGAGGAAATTGAGGTCCAGGAAAGTTAAATGACTTGTTCAAGATAAGAGTCAGGATTCAAACTTAGGTCCTTTGAGTCTATAGTTACTGCCCTTCCTCTACCTCTTCTCACAATGTTCCATCATAGTTTTTAATAATCATAGTACAGGAAAAGAAGAATATTGTGATGAGAGATGAATGATGAGCTAACCAGGCTGCGGCATTAAGGACAAGCAGGAAAGGAATTGATCTGAAGGACACTGAAGAGAAAAAGCAATTGGGACAGTAAAACCTCATTATAAAGTTGCTTTGCATATCATGGATTTGCCTATATCCAACTCAATTAAAATCAACTAATACTTATTTTTAAGTAACACAGCATCTAAGCATGCTAGATGCTGGAGAGAGATAGAGTCCTTATCTTTAAGGAGGTTATATACTCAATAGCAAGATAAGAAATGTATGTAATTAATTATAATATAAATTAGATAATAATAAATTCAAAGTGGCATACTATCCAAAATGCTATGATAGAGCTGAAGAGGAAGAAATCACTTCCAGCTGGGGGAATCAGGGGATGCTTCGTGGAAACTGTAGGACCTGATTTAGGACTTAAAGGAAGAGAAAGGGAGGACACCATTCCATGATTGAGTGTGGCAGGGTCTAAGGACCCTTAAATGTTGTAATGTTTTTTCCATACTGTCTGGTCTTCATGGTATAACCACCACCTATAAACCTTATGTTTATTAGGATATAGTTTTACTGCTTAGAATTTTGTAATTGCAAGGGCTATATTTCCTCCTTCTGAAGACAGCAAATGAATCACTATTGCTTGCTCTAGAATAAAAACGTGCATAATGTATTGTACACAGCTATATCATTAAGTAAAGTCTTGCTAGGACCTTTGTGCATTAGAAGCTTAATCTTTCTCTCCTCTGGAACCTGAGTTGGTGTTAATATGTTCAATAATGAGAAGGGGAAATACATAAGCACTTCTATAACACCTCTGATTTTTTACTCAAGAGAATAATGCAAAGCCATTTTCCCGACCAAAGCATGTATCCTGAAAGCATTCATTGCTTTTTGTCTTCACCTCTAAAATAAGCCAAGAAGATTTCTCTTTCTTTTCCCAATAATAACAATAAATAAAATGTCCACATGAGTCCAGCTGGCTCTCCATAACCTGTCATTATAGATATGGCTTCTATGTTTCTCTCATTAGTTAACCTTTAGCAAATCAAGAAAAAAACTGCAGTCTCCACTCATCTCTTCAATCAATATCTGTGCCCATCAATCCCAAAGCAGAGATTTAGGAGAAGAAATCACAGACTAAGACTTTATTCCCTACAAGTCATCATCCTGGTGGACTCAAAATCCTATGGGAGTATCAACATATTTCAGAGACAGGTCTTTTCCTAAACAAATAGACAAAGCTGAGAGCCATCTTTGGAATGGCCATGGCACTCCATTGTGAGGAACACTAATGTTTCATCCCAATCTTGATACAGATTTGGAAGTTCACATCATCCCACTTTTGTCTTCAGTTGGCATTAAGAATGTTCTCCAGTAAATTTCCTTTGTACATGTAATAAAAAAGCATTTATCTTAGAGGAGTGTAATGTAATGGTACCTCTTTGGATACTTAGATTAGCATATCATTCATTTGGAAAATAATTTTCTAATAAATGTAGGCATGGAAATAGATAAGAGAAATGAATTAATTCTCCTTCTTATAAAATTCCTTGAACCCAGAAATTCCTTATTCTGGTTGATATAGTGAGTTGACTTAGTTTGTTTTGATGTCTTTATCTTTTTTAAATAAATTTTTGTTGATATCTCTTTTCTTTACATTGCCTTATTTTCCTTTCTCCTATTTTCCTTCCCAGAGGTGGGAAAAAAAAGAGACAAAAAAAGTCAGAAAAATTGGTCAATATATATTAAAAAAATCTTTTTTATGTAATGTTCTGAATCCTTGGAGGACTCCAGCTTCTGAAAAGGATTACAGGTAAGTGTTGTCTCATAGTTGTTTGTTTGTGTTTTTTTTTTGGTAGGATATAGGTGCTCTTTATAATTTCAAAATTCAGTTTCTATTAACTATTTGGTTATTTGTTACTTTTAATTTACATTGTTGTAGTTATTGTATATATTGGTTTTCTGGTTCTGCTTGATTTACTTTGCATCATTTCATGAAAGTGTTTCCATAGTTCTCTGACTGGACTATGATTATTATTTCTTATAATATAGTAGTATTTAATTAGGGCATCTAGGGGGCGAAATGGATGGAGCACTTGACTTGGAGTCACAAAAACTCCTTCATGTGAGTTCAAAACTGGTCTTAGGCACATACAAGCTGTGTGACTTAGGGTAACTCACTTAACTTTTTTGTGCCTTAGTTTCATCATCTATAAAATGAGCTAGAGAAGGAAATGGAAGACCAATCCATAATATTTGCCAAGACAGTCCCAAGTGGGGTCACGAATAGTTGGACATGACTAAAAAACAACTGAATAAAAACAATATTCTATTTCATTTATAAACCACAATCTATTTAGCCATTCTCTAGTTGATGGCATCTACTTTGTTTCTAGTTCTTTACTACTACAAAAAGTGATGGTATAAACCTTTTGATTTATATGGAGCCTTTCTTTTTGTCAATGACCTCATTGGAGCATTTGCTAGCTGCAGAATCTCTGGGTCAAAGGTTATGGACATTTTAGTCACTTTATTTGCACAATTCTAAATTGCTTTACAGAATGACTGTACAAATTCAAGAGTTCTACCAACAGTGTATTATTGTAGTATGGCCCTAATTTAGTGGAGGAATGACATTAACAAAGACAGAGGCAGGAAAGGGCAATGAGAGAATAGGGGATACCATATAGTCCAGTTTTGTTGGAAAAGAGAGTATGTGAAGGCAAGTATTCTAAGACAAGGCTGTGAAACGAATCAGAAGCCAGGCTGGGGAGGGTATTAACTACCAAGTTAAGGAATCTGTACTGGATTCATTAGCAAGAGGGAACTACTGTACGTTTTTATTCTGTGACTCAAATAATTTTCCCTTAATAGAGAGTAACGAACATTGCATTCCTTTTACTGTTGTAAAATGGTATTGCCATAAAATAGACATTATCTCCAGAGTTATCATGGGAAAGTGAATGCTATATTTAATTAGGAGACACCTAATGCAGGACAGTGATAAACTGAAAAGGATGACTAAAATTAGAGTGTCTTAACTTTTTCTTTTAGATGAAAGTAATAATACAGACTCCCTTTTCACTGATTCTATAAGGGGATAGAGTAGTTAATATCTGTAAAGTGCTTTAAAGTGCCTTCAACGTAGAAAGAGTATCTGGTACTGGATAAGAGATAGGAGGGTGGATCAATGGAATAGATTAGGGGTAAATGATCTCAGCAATCTAGTATTTGATAAACCCAAAGATCCCAGCTTTTGGAATAAGAAGTCATTATTTGATAAAAAACTGCTGGGAAAACTGCAAAATGGTATGGCAAAAATTAGGTTTGGATCAATATCTCACACCCTATACCAAGATAAGGTCAAAATGAGTATATGATTTAAACATAATTTAACATAACATAAACATAAACAACATTACAGGTAAATTAGGGGAACATAGGATAGTTTATCTATCATATCTATGGAGAAGGAAAGACTGTATGATGGAAAAAGAGATAGAGAACATTATAAGATGTAAAATGAATTATTTTGATTATATTACGTTAAAAAGATTTTGTACAAACAAAACCAATGCAACAAACATTAGAAGGTAAACAACAAACTGGAAAAAATTGCAACAAATTTCTCTGATCAAGATCTCATTTCTCAAATATATAAAGAACCAAGTCAAATTTATAAGAATCCAAGTTGTTCACCAATTAATAAGTGGTCAAAGGATATGAATAGGCAGTTTTCAGAAGAAGAAATCAAAGCTTTCAATAACCATATAAAAATGTTATAAATCCAGCTTGTTTAGAGAAATACAAATTAAAACAAATTTGAGGTACCCCCTCATACCTATGGGATTGATCAATATGACAGTAAAGGAAAATGATTAATGTTGGAGGGAATGTGGCAAAATTGGGACATTAATGCATTACTGGTGGAGTTATGAACTGATCTAACTATTCTGGTGGGCAATTTTGAATTATGTCCAAAGGGCTATAAAGGAATGCATATCCCTTTGATCCAGTAATACTAGTACTAGGTCTATATCCCAAAGAGATTAAAAGAAAAGGAGGGGGGAAAGGGCCTACTTGTATAAAAATATTTATAGCAGCTCTTTTTTTTTTTTGTGGTGGCAAAGAATTGGAAACTAAAGGGATATCCCTCAATTGGGGAATGGCTGAACAAACTGTGGTACATGAAGGTGATAGAATATTATTGTGCTATAAGGAATGATGAACAGGATGATTTCAGAAAGAACTAGAAAGACCTATGTGAACTGATGCAGAGTGAAATAAACAGAATCAGAACATTATACACAGTAACTACAATATTGTGGAACATTCGAATGTAGATTGACTTTGCTACTAACAGCAATACAATAATCCAGGACAATTCTGAGGGACTTGTGAAAAAGAATGTTATCCACCTCCAGAGAAAGAATAGTTGGAGTAGAAATATAGATGAAAGCATACAATTAATCACTTGTTTATTTGAGTGTATTTTGGGGGATTTGGGATTTTATAAGATTATCCACTTATAAAAATGAATAATGTGGAAATATGTTTTGCATGATAATACATGTATAACCCAGACTGAATTGCTTGTCAGCTCTGGAAAGGGGGAGGAAGAAGTGAGGGAAACAATATGGATTGTATAATGCTGGAAAACTTATGTGGAAATTTGTTATTAAAACAAATAAATAATTTCTTTTAAAAAGTAGAATCTTTAGAAAATGAGTTAAATATTCTTATTTTTCAGGTGAGGAAAGTGACCCTCGAGAGAAGTAACATGACTTGCCCACAGTCAAAAACCAGGATCTGAACCCAGGACTTGACTGTAAATCTAGTATTCTTTCCACTGGATGCCTAGTTTTCACTTTCCTGAGTTCATATCTGGCCTTAGAGACATACTAGTTGTGTCACCCTGGACAAGTCACTTGACCCTGTTTGCTTCCATTTCCTTATCTGTAAAATGGAAAAAATAATATCTAGAACATCTTGGGCTACTAGGTGGTGCAATGGAATAGAATGTCAGGCCTGGAGTCTGGAAGACTTCTCTTTTTGAGTTCAAATCTAGCCACAGACACTAGCTGTGTGACCATGGACAAATCACTTAACACCGTTCGCCTTGATTTCCTCATGCAAAAAAAGAGCTGGAGAAGGAAATGGCAAACTCCTTTAGTATCTTTGCCAAGAAAACACCCAGAAAGGGATCATGAGGAGTTAGACACAACTGAACAACAAAAATCTCAGTATTGTCAAACTACCAAAGTATCCTACAACTCCATATGCAAGTCATCAAAACATACTTAAAAACCACATTTAGGGGGCAGCTGGGTAGCTCAGTGGATTGAGAGCTAGCCCTAGAGACAGGAAGTCCTAGGTTCAAATCTCAGACACTTCTCAGCTGTGTGACCCTGGGCAAGTCACTTGACCCCCATTGCCTAGCCCTTACCGTTCTTCTGCCTTGGAGCCAATACACAGTATTGTAAGTAAGTAAGTAAGTAAGTAAGTAAGTAAGTAAGTAAGTAAGGGTTTTAATATAAAAAAAAAACACATTTAATCAATCAACAAGTATTTATTTATGAAAAACATACCAAGAGATATGGTACCTTTAGTGTTGAAGAATCGACAACCTCAGAGGCTGAATCTTCCAGAGGTAGTTCTTGCCTCCTTTCCACTCGAACATCTGCATAACTAATGAGAGTTTGGGGTGGGAAGAGGAAGAAAATGTCATAGTTATGGGAGAAGTGGGAAATAGCACAGAATCATGGCTATAGATATGATCTGGAAACTAAGAAGATCCAAGTTAAAATCTATCTTCAAAATATGTGGGTGCTTTCTGACCATGGAAAATCAATTTAATCTACCAGTACCTCAGGTAACTTTCTGAAACTAAAGTGCCAGGAAAGAGAATGTATCTACACACCAAGGAAATCACCAGTCTGGACCAGAAAAGAAGAAAAGGAAGTAGTAGCAACTGAGCAATTTTTTTTTTTTTAAACCTTACCTTCCATCTTGGAGCCAATACTGTGTATTGGCTCCAAGGCATAAGAGTGGTAAGGGCTAGGCAATGGGGGTTAAGTGTCACACAGCTAGGAAGTGTCTGAGGCCAGATTTGAACATAGGACCTCCTGTCTCTGGGCCTATCTCTCAATCCACTGAGCTACCCAGATTCCCCCTTGAGCAAATGTTTTTGCAAAAAAGTCCACATGGGGAAATAAAGAGTTGCCCCATATTAATTACTCCCAGAGTGAGCAATAAAAATAAACTCAAGTAATGTTATTTGTTTGAAGGATTGCATATTTTCTTACATCCTAAATTCTATTATAAGAATTTTAACAGAGTGCTGTCCAATGATAAATCTAATATATTCCCTTCCTAGGATAGCTTTTTTTCTCTTCCATTTACTAATTTGTAAAACCATCAGGGAATTTAAAAAACGCACAGTGTATTACAAAAAGCTTCCAATCTAGCTTTCTCTTAAGAAAAAGGGTTTATTATGCTTTTTTTTAACCAATCATTTCTTGATATAAAACATCACCCCATCCTAACCTTCTCATTTACTATCTTTCCTTACGAAAATAAAGATAATTTCTGGTATCTGAAGTCTCAGAGCTGCAAACTCCAATCTTCCCCACCTTTTCCTCCTATACTCTTTATTTGAACATAGCTTCACAATATAGCTTGTATTTGTGTATGTATGTGTGTGGGCTTCTATTTTGCAATTAAATTCCTTAGAGAAGTCCATCTCCAAATAATATTAGAGTGATCAGAGTATAGGTACAGTTCTTTCCTTCATCTAAGTGACCTGTTCTCCAGATAAACCAGTATTCCAAGATCACCAGAAAGAGTAATTCATTCATTTGCACTCTCCTAATGGTTAGTGTCAATCGATTCAATTGTGATGACTGGTAAAGATTTTGTAGAGGGTTGAAATGAAAAGATTGAATGAGCTGCAGACTTTTCCCCCAGTGTGCCCAGACACAGCCTAAGTTAGGCCACTAGGGTGCTATTTTCCATGTTGATTTATACAATCTACCCTCTGTTTTTTTCTTGATAAAACTTTCACTCTCAAATTATAAAGGACAAAAGGATAGAAGGAGAAAAGACAAGATATATGAGTGCCTAGTTACTAAAAAGGACCAGGAACTGTCAGCTTTTTATAAAAATTCGACATTTCTTTTATATTCTTATCCCCACTTACAAAAGAATAGGAACTTGCCCAAAGTCTTGCAAAAATCAGTGACAACGTTAATTGTAAGCCTTCCTAATCCTTCTTCCTTTTTTCCTTTTCTCAGTCAAGTACTCTCATCTAAATTTATGAAACTGATTTATGTTCTTAAAGGATTTCTGTAGACTGAGAGAACAAATGAATGGTACTTTACCTTTACCCATTATAGTTGTCTTCCAATGAGTGATGTTTTTAAATAGCCTTGAATGCATGTGGCCACCTCTGAATTCCATGAAGAAAAGAATGCATTCTGACAATCTACGCCTAAGGACCACTGAAATGGGAGCTTCCTCTGTGGATGCTTTGAGAGCTTTACCACTCAGTTTTCAGCAGGAGTCTCAATGCATAATAATGTAGGTGTGTGTGCATTATTTATGGAAGACAATGTTCAATTTTCTTTTCTAAATGTGGATTAGGGTGGGCAGTGGATGGATAACAGAAATATAGAGCAAGAAGAGAAGCTATGCATTTGCACACAATAGCATGCGTGCATGAAGCAATAATTTACTACATAATTCCCTGTGATGACCCCTAAGCCTAAGCTAGCTTTCAAAGAGTTCTGTTGAAAAATAAGAGAGAAATAAGAAATAAAGAGGATTGTGGGAAGTAAAATAGATAAATTTTGATTATATTAAATTTAAAAGGGTTCGCACAAACAAAACTAATGTGCCTAAGATTAGAAGGAAAGCAGGAATCTGGGAAAATTTTTTTATTACATCAAGCTTCTCTGATGAGGGTCTCATTTCTTAAATATATAGGTCATAGAGCCAAATTTAGAAAAAAAATATGAGTCATTCCCCAACTGATAAATAGTCTAGGGATATGAACAGGCAGTTTTCAGAAGACATCAAAGCTGTCTGTAGTCACATAAAAAACTAATGTAAATTAAAACAACTCTGAGGGACAACCTCACACCAATTAGATCACTAACATGACAGAAAAGGAAAACCACATATATTGGAGAGGATGTAGAAAAAAAAGGGGGGGATATTAATATACTGATGATAGAGTCAGGAACTGCTCCAATCATTCTAGAGAATAATCTGGAATTATGCACAAAGCACTATAAAACTGTGCATATCCTTTGATCCAGCAATACTAGGTCTGTATCCCAAAGAGATCAAAGAAAAAGGAAAAGGGTCTGCCTATATATAGCTCTTTTTGTAGTGGCAAAGAATTGAAATCAAAAGGATGTCCATTAATTAGGGAATGGCTGAACAAAACTATTACACTATAAAAAATGATGAACAGGGGCAGCTAGGTGAATTAGTGGATAGAGAGTCAGGTCTATAGTCAGCAGAGGTCCTGGGTTCAAATATGTCCTCAGGCACCTCCTAGCTGTGTGACCCTTGGCAAGACACTTATCCCCAGGTATATAGTCCTTACTGCTCTTCCGCTTTGAAACAGATACTTAGTATTGAGTCTAAAACTGAAGGTAAGGATTTAAAAAATAAATGATGAGCAGGATGGCTTCAGAAAAACCTGTTAAGACTTATATTAACTAATGAAAATGAAGTGAGCAGAAACAGAACAACATCGTGCACAGTAATAGCAATACTGTATGATAATTAACTGTGAATGACTTAGCTATTCTGAATAATACAGTGATCCAAAACAATCCCAAAGAACTTCTAATGAAAAATACTATCCACTTTCAGAGACAGAATTAATAAAGTTTGAGTGCATAGGGAAGCATACTTTTTTACTTTCTTTACTTTTATTGCTTTTTAACTTTTTGCAACATGGCTAATATAGATTTATGTTTCATATGATTTCACATGTATAATTGATATTGGATCTCTTGCCTTCTTGGTGGGTGGGGTAGAGGAGGAAGGGAGAAAACTTAGAACTCAAAATGTTTTTTTAAAAACTAATATTCATTCACTGATTTAGAAAAAACCATAACAAAGTTCATTTGGAAGAACAAAAGATCAAGGATATCCAGGGAAATAATGAAAAAAAACACATATGATGGGGGCCTTGCAGTCCCAGACCTCAAACTATATTACAAAGCAGCAGTCATCAAAACAATTTGGTACTGGCTAAGAAACAGAAAGGAAGATCAGTGGAATAGACTGGGGGAAAACGACCTCAGCAAGACAGTATACGATAAACCCAAAGATCCCAGCTTTTGGGACAAAAATCCACTATTCGATAAAAACTGCTGGGAAAATTGGAAGACAGTGTGGGAGAGACTAGGAATAGATCAACACCTCACACCCTACACCAAGATAAATTCAAAATGGGTGAGTGACTTAAACATAAAGAAGGAAACCATAAGTAAATTGGGTAAACACAGAATAGTATACATGTCAGACCTTTGGGAGGGGAAAGGCTTTAAAACCAAGCAAGATATAGAAAGAATCACAAAATGTAAAATAAATAATTTTGACTACATCAAACTAAAAAGCTTTTGTACAAACAAAACCAATATAACTAAAATCAGAAGGGAAACAACAAATTGGGAAAAAAATCTTCATAGAAACCTCTGACAAAGGTTTAATTACTCATATTTATAATGAGCTAAATCAATTGTACAAAAAATCAAGCCATTCTCCAATTGATAAATGGGCAAGGGAAATGGATAGGCAGTTCTCAGATAAAGAAATCAAAACTATTAACAAGCACATGAAGAAGTGTTCTACATCTCTTATAATCAGAGAGATGCAAATCAAAACAACTCTGAGGTATCACCTCACACCTAGCAGATTGGCTAACATAACAGCAAAGGAAAGTAATGAATGCTGGAGGGGATGTGGCAAAGTAGGGACATTAATTCATTGCTGGTGGAGCTGTGAACTGATCCAACCATTCTGGAGGGCAATTTGGAACTATGCCCAAAGGGCGACAAAAGAATATCTACCCTTTGACCCAGCCATAGCACTGCTGGGTCTGTACCCCAAAGAGATAATGGACACAAAGACTTGTACAAAAATATTCATAGCTGCGCTCTTTGTGGTGGCCCAAAACTGGAAAACGAGGGGATGCCCATCAATTGGGGAATGGCTGAACAAACTGTGGTATATGTTGGTGATGGAATACTATTGTGCTCAAAGGAATAATAAAGTGGAGAAGTTCCATGGAGACTGGAACAACCTCCAGGAAGTGATGCAGAGCGAGAGGAGCAGAACCAGGAGAACATTGTACACAGAGACTAATACACTGTGGTATAATCGAACGTAATGGACCTCTACATTAGGGGCGGTGTAATGTCCCTGAACAACTTTCAGGGATCCAGGAGAAAAAAAAAACACCATTCATAAGCAAAGGATAAACTATGGGAGTGGAAACACCGAGAAAAAGCAACTGCCTGAATACAGAGGTTGAGGGGACATGACAGAGGATAGACTTTAAATGAACACCCTAATGCAAATACTATCAACAAAGCAATGGGTTCAAATCAAGAAAACATCTAATGCCCAGTGGACTTACGCGTCGGCTATGGGGGGTGGGGGGGAGGAAAAGAAAATGATCTATGTCTTTAACGAATAATGCTTGGAAATGATCAAATAAAATATATTAAAAAAAAAACTAATATTCAAAATAACAAATTTATTTTTTTTAAAAGAAAAAGTCAGAGAGAATTTCAGGCTTTGGGAGTAAAAGACATAATGTGTAAGAGGAAAGTAACTTTGGAAATTATTGTATTAAATGAATCACTCAGCCTAAAGCTATATAGGACTTCAGAGATCATGTGAACCAACTCATATTTGAATAAGAACAGTCCCTATGATATCCTTATTGAGTTGCCATTTAGTCTTTGCTAGATGTTTCCCAATGGGGAGTCATGTCAACAAGCATCAATTGTCTACTATTTGCCAGACTAAGTGCTAGAAGAACCTACTACCTTCAAAGGCTGTCAAATCCAATTTTGGATAGAACTAAATATAAGGAAAAATTTCCTTACTCATGAAGCTGTGGTCTCTTTGATTTAGAATTTCCTTCAATAATGCTGATTTGAATCCATATATATCTGTCTATCCTGTGAAACTTTCATTGATGTTCTCTAGGAAGTTTATCACAGGTTGTCCCTCAAATGAGTTAGAGACCTTCCTTATTTCCTCCCAACGTTTTGAGGCTTCCAGAAGAGCACTCTGGCCATCCAATTACCACCTCTCTCTTTCATCGTATGACCAGCCCATCTTTTCTTTTTGTTAAAGAATTCCTTGATGACATTTTTTACTTTGTTCTTGGAAGTTCTTTGTGGTTAGTTCTTGCAGCTTGATCACACATAACATGCTCCTTTCCCCTGACCTACTGGTGATGCTCATTGGATTTAGCTATCTCCTGATTGTAACAATGAAGATTCTTGGCTCTTCCTTTATTGTGAAGATTAAATTGTAATCCCCTGATTGTAGCAATGAAGGAAGAGCCAAGTATCTTCATTGTTACAATCAGGAGATAGCTAAATCCAATCTTCACACTACTAAAATGTTTGTTTTGAAAATATGGGCCTTTGTTGTTGTGGGAAGCTTGGGTCAGTAAAAAGTGCTTTAAAATTTATTGAATGATTTCAGAAAAACCTGGAAAGACTTTCATCAACTGATGCAAAGTGAAGTGAGCAGGACCAGGAAAACACTGTGATAGTAACAGCAATGTTGTACAATGCTCAACTGTTAATGGCTTAGCTATTCTCAGCAATATAATGATCCAAGAAAACTCCAAAGGACTTATGATGAAAAATGTTACTACCTCTATAGAAAGAACTGATGGAGTCTGAATGCAGCTCAAAGCATACTGTTTTTCACTTTATTTTCTTTGTGTGACTGTTTTTTTTTTTGATAAATCTTCTTCTACAACATGACTAACATGGAAATATATTCTGCATGATCACAAATATATAACCTATATGAAATTGTTTACTGCCTCATGAAAGGGAAGAGAGGAGAGAGAGAATTTGGAATTCAAAATTTTAGAAAATGAATGTTAAAATTGTTTTTATATATGTAATTGGGAAAAATAAAAATATTACTGAAATAAAAACTTTCTGCAAACAATCTGGACAGCTCTCATCTTTCCTTTCAACTCTGGGATTTTTGATGACATTATCCATCTGTATTATTTATCCCCAGATTTGTCTGCCTCTCATACACACAACTAGAAAGCAATGGGAATTCTTTATCTATGAGGTCTTTCCTGTATGGATGAGCAGGCAAAAACTTAAAAAAACCCTTCTACCTTCTGTTTTAGAATAGACACTAAGTATTGGTTTCAAGGCAGAAGAGCAGTAAAGGGGTAGACAATTGGGGCTTATGGCTTTGCCCATTATCACACAGCTAAGAAGTGTCTGAGGCCAGATTTCAACCAAGGACTACCTGGGTCTTTATTCACTGAGCCACCTAACTGCTCCATAGCCTACTGCTTTTGATTGATCATAGACAGAGGAGAACATAGTGTTTTATGGCTTAGTAGTCAGCATAATGCCATCTTATTCTTATGTTTGTCATTCTTGTGAAGATAGGATTAACTCTCGCCTTGCCTATTTTAAAATTAACCAACCAAAAACTTTAATACTCCTATTTAACCTTAAGTAAGGGAGTTTCCAAGTCACTTACTCAGGTGGGTGACAACCCCAGTGGCAACTGTCCATCTCCTGGGCAGTGCTAAGCAAATTGATAGACTGCAATTGGTCCCCATAAAGTGGAAGAAGGGACAGGAAGTGACATGGAAAAAGAACTATAAAAAGTCCTGAACTTCCTGTCCAAGGAGTCTTCAGTTTGGGTCTTCAGCCTGAATTTTTGGCTTGGATGATCTTGCACTGGGACTGTGGTTTGGAGCTATGACTTGGGTCTTTGACCTGGGATTCTGGCTTTAGAACTGCTTCTAGTAAGACTGCTCTTGGACCTTCTTCTTTGGAGCTTTGGCTTGGGTGAGTGAGAAGCTGATCCTCCTTTACTGCCTTCTGGAGAGATTAGTTCTTGAAGGAGGCCGCATGGATTGCACCGTTGTTTAATTCACCACTGAGTCCTCTGGCTGAGGGTTTAACAAGCTCTGTCTGGGTTGAGCCGGGGACCAGAGCAACATTTATGGTGATAGGCTAGACTTCTTACTCTACCCTCCTTTACATTTCTCTACTTTCACTCTTTCCACCTCTTTGTAAATAAAGCTATTGAAAGTTAATTTGACCTGAGCTATAATATATACCGGAGACCACAGTACTATCTTAGAATTCTCATATGTTTAGTCAAACCCTAACTTTTAATTCCTTAACATTTTTGCCAACCATGAGGTTTGACAAGCATCCTCAAATTTTTCTGATAAATTTCCTTCACCTTCTACTATCTCTAAGTCAGCTTTTAGAAGCTAAATTCTGAAGTTACAAGCTGCAAAAAAAGGTAAGTCCTAATTTTTTTTCTTGCTATGTACAGCTCCTACTTCTGGTGCCAACTAGAAGAATTATTTATCCATCTTCCCCATAATTTTTTGTAGATAGCTTTCATGTCTCCTCTAAGTCTTCTTTTCTAAAGGTTCTCTCATTGCCTCAGTTCTCTCATTCAATCCTTTCTGTAATGTTTTTCAGTCAGTTCTTCAGCTGGTTTATCCTCTTCAAGGCTTTAGTTTTGTATATTTTTTTTCCTGAAACATGGTGCCTAGACCTCAACAAAAAATTTGAGATGTGACCTGAGCAAGGCATAATTTAATCCCTCCTTCTGAGTATTATGCTTCCCTTAATGCACTCCAGGACAGCATTAACTATTTTTATTTTGACCAACATGCCACTCTGTTGACTCACATTGAACTTTTGGTCTACTAAATCCCGTGTATCTTTTCACATGCATATGTATATGTATGTGTGTGCATTCAATGAACATGCATATAAATGATATTTTCTTTGATTTAATCTCTCAATCCAATCTCATTGAGATCTTCTTGGATCTAGGATCTCTGTTACTCGATGTGTTCACTCTCACCTCTGGTTTGCCATCTGCAAATCTAAACAAGGAAGATATTTATGCCTTTATTCAATACAGGTCTCTTGACTCTGACACTTACCAACTGTGCAATTTTGGTCAATCCCCTTCCCTTCTCTGGGCTGCCATCTCCTTTGTATAATGGGGATAATTATTTTTCTTCTTTGCACCTGTAGGACTACGGTAACGTCTGCTTGACTGACTGCTGAACTTATTTCTACTGAATGAACTCTAAGCTGCTCAACATATAGCTAGTCTTCCCCTCTCTGGAGTCCATTGAATATATTTATTAAGTCCTTAAAAGGAATTATGGGTTGAATAGTATCATTTGAGGCCAAATGTTATAATTCAGGATCTTTAGGGATGGGCTAGAAAAGCTGGTTTTGGTCATTTAGGCTTATGTAATTAACCCAATAGTTATCAAAGCTCCCTTTTTCTCTGTGAAGTTTCCCTAATTCCTTTTAATTCTATTGCCTTCTCTCTGTTAATGATGTCCTATTCTGTATATAGCTTGTTTGGTATGTTGTCTTCCTCTTAGACCACTAAAGCTCCTTGAGGGCAAGAATTACCATTCGCCTCCTTTTGTATTCCCAGCACACAGTGCCTGGCACATAGTAGGCATTCAATATAAGTTTATTGATCGATTGTTTGTGATAGAAATGGCGGGAGACATACTGATCGATCAGTTGTAACCCAAGTGAGAAAGGCATTTACTGTACCTGACTACAGTGTGTGTGCAGACAATGAACTCTGGCTTGGAATTCCACTGATGGTAGGTGATGTAGTAATGGGTCTGGAGCCATATCCACTGTTGTCCTTTGGTCAGAAACCGATAACAACAAGACTTTCCTTTGCCAAACTGCATCACTGTTAGTAGAAAATGTACACTGCATATAACAAATTTTAAAAAATGTGAAAATGATCTCTTTCAAAGTTAATTGTAAAAATATAATTAATGATTAAAAATGATAATATCAAACATGGCTTATGCCTCTAATCTTCTTGTCTTAACATTTTTAGGAGGAAAGCAGTATAATTATAGATTTAAGAAGCAGAAATCTTATAATCAGAATTTTTCTTCAACTCAAAAAGTAAAGAGGCTTCTCAAGTAAAGGCAGATACTGCTACATCTTAAAACAAGTTTTAATTAAAAACAATCCCAGAGTTTCTGGAACATTATCTTGTAATCTCTATTGAATTGTCTTAAGATACTGGGGGTCTGGTAAGGGATTCTGGAAGAAATGGACTCCAAAATAGAACTGATGGCTATCAACCTTTGGACTAATTTTGTGGCTATCAGTCAGCAGCTTATGCTTAGTCAGTGCAGCCCCACAGTAAAATTTGCATCATATAGAAATCTTCTCTCCTCCACCCAATCCTACATGATAGCCTTGATCTATCCAGCCTGACATTCCATCTGCTAATGAGAATCCTACAGGATGTCTATAGGCATCCTCTGAATGAAGAAGCTGGCAATTTACTGAATTGGACAGGGAGGAATGTTTGATCCTGGGGCAGGTAACAAGGATTTAACATTTCTTATATGAACACATAAGGATAAATCACAACTAGAAATTTAAGACAGCATAACACTTAGAGAGTCTTTGGGAGAATGTAATACTTGTTTAGATGAGAAGCACAAAATACTTAAAAGTAGGTTAAAGAGGGCATGGATATCTAATCTGTGCTTATATTGAGACTTCCCTATCCCATCAAAAAATAACAACGACAAACCCAATCAAAGAAGCAAACAAAAGCACCCCTAAAGTCTTTTAGAAATCAAAAAGAATTCTTCAAGGAGAAGGGATCGTGAGGTCAGCAAAGTCAAAGGCAACTAAATGGCTTGCAGCTTTAAAGATTAGAGTAATCTCTAACAGCTAATCTTGAGAAATACTCAAGGGTATTCTTCCCTCAACAAGCATTAGAATTGAGAGGTTATAGTGCTTTCTATAAACAAGAACTATTTTTAGAAAAAAATAAATTGATTGTAAAATTCATCTTTTTAGCATCAAGCTAGCTCATAAATGATGGGCAGCTAGGTGGCACAGTAGATAGAGCATAGAGCCTGGAGTCAGGAACACCTGAATTTAAATTTGGCCTTAGACCCTTACTAGCTGTGTGACTCTAGACAAGTCTTTGCCTCAGTTTCCTCATCTTTCAAATAAGCTAGAGAAGGAAATATCAAACCACATCAGTACCTTTGTCAAGAAAACCCCAAATAGGTTCATGAAGAGTCAGACATAACTGAAGCAAGTGAACAACAACAAAAATAACCAGTGGATTGGAACTAAATTTACCATAACTAATGAAAAGGAGCTGTGATACTGATACCCCAAAGTACTTTGAAACATGTACTATGTGATCTGCTTCTTCCCCCAAATCCCCCAAATATTGCCCTCTTGATTATTCTTAAAAAACAAACAAATAAACACAAACAATCCTTACCTTCTGTCTTAGAATCAATGTTGTGTATTGGTTCTAAGGCAGAAGAATAGTAAGGGATAGGCAATGGGGTTATTAAATGACTTACCCAGGGCCATACAGCTAGGAAGTATCTGAGGCTAGATTTGAACCCAGGATCCCCCATCTCTGGCTCTCAATCTATTGAGTCACATAGCTGCCCTTGATTGTTCTTACATTAATTTGTATTCTCTTGGCACAGTTAAGATGGATAATGAGGAAGGGACTTGGAATATGTTAGGTGGCAAGAAGAAACCACTTCAGAGTTAGAAATTCAACATGCATTATTCCTGTGTAACTGATATGTATAGAGCTGAGAGTTGCTTTAATCCTACAATCCACTAATTTCTCCAAAAGCAAGCATTTTTCTCAGGACCACTCCAAAGGAAGTATAATACCTCAAAACTCTAAATCAAACCAGGAAGTAAATTCACTTGCAAAAACACAGAAATCTAATTCTCCCCCTGCTAGAGCCCATGTAGCCCATTCCTGCCAAAGAAGGCTGCCCCTGAGTTTAAATGGTGTTATACTTACAGTGTTCATGGCACCGGGCTAGGAGTTCTAAGTCATCTATGTGATAATAATCATAGCCGGAAGTACCCAGCACTTCAAAAGGCAAATATCCTATGATTGGTGGAGCTCTGCAGAAGGATAATAAGAAAACAAATGTAGTCTATTTAATTTTTAAATAGTTTTAGCCTTTATGATATAGGCTATTTTAGAAATTGATTGTGGCTGGCCCTTTTATTTACCGTAAGGTACTCAGCATACTTTATGTTTGGAAGAATGGCTAGAGCCTTATGGTCTTTAAGGGCAAAAAAGGAAAGAAAATTCCCACAGCTTTACAAAAGTCTAAAATGGGGTGAAGCTACATTTCCCAAAGATCCATGGGAATATTCTATAAATGGTTAAGATTTTCCTTGGATGGATTTTGGACAAATAAGAAAGAGTATAATTCTTAGATGACATTTGAAAAATCAGAAAGTGGATCAGTCAGTGATCAAAACAAATAAAAAACAACAGACCAAACCAATCATGAAACAAAATGGAAAGGAAGAAAAAAGGAAAGCTTAATATTTGTATTAATTAGTGAAATGTAAATTAATGGAACAAAATCAGGATGGGACTTAAAAGAAATGTGATCAGCCATTGTCCCTTAACTTTCACAAAGACCCAAAAAGGAAGAACTGCCAGATTTAAGTATCTTGTCTTTGCAAAGATGGTTGAGTAGCCAAATGCTTCATTTCCTCCTGGGGCTGCCTGACCCAGAGTACAACAAAGGCATCCTAATGCAGAGGAGTGAAGTCAAAGTGAAACTCAGCATCATACTTGGGTGGGAATGTTCATTCTTACAGCCCAGATTTCATTCTCCTTCAAATGATCCTCGCCTACTTTCCTCTCTCAAGGAGATCATAATGGTTCACACAAACAAAACTTAAAAGGGACCCAATTGAAATCTGTTTTGATGTTCACAAACCTGTGATCCAGAAATAAAAATTTCCATTCCAGGCTATGTCTTGAAGTGAATTCCTCTAAAGGTTCTTCAACTATGCACATTTCCTGTAGCAGGAGGAGAAATGTTCATTACTGAAGGGTGCCAGATGCTCAGTCCTGCTTTGTCAGCTTTTGCTTCAGAAGGATATGTAGAATAAAGAAATTAGAAACTTCCTAAGGCTCCAAGTTGGGTTGCAATGAAATACATCATCTGCAGCTAATTTCAGTATGCCTTGGCACTAAATTTATTTCACAGGATGAGGAAAAATACACAGGAGTCAAAATGCCATTTCACTCCCTTCTCATGTACTGTCCATATGATAAGGATCAGCTTTTTTTTTTAGCCCATACCTTCTGTCTTAGAATCATTACTAGGTATTGGTTCCAAGGCAGAAGAGTAGTAAGGGCTAGGCAATAGGGGTGAAGTGACTTGCCCACACAACTCGGAACTGTCCACCTAGCTGCCCCTACAAGGGTCAACTTTGGGGAAATGGCATATCAATCTAATGAGGCAGGTAGGTAGTACAGTGGATAGAACACCAGATGTAGCGTTAGGAGGACCTGGGTTTAAATATGACCTCAGACTCTTCCTAGCTATGTGAAGCTGGGCAAATCATTTAACCCTGATTAACTAACCCTTGATGGTCTTTTGTCTTCAAATTGATTCTAAGATAGGTAAGGATTCTAAGGTAGGTAAGGGTTTTTTAAAAACATAGTCTCATATAATATTAATACATGACAAAGTAATCCCATAAGAGCCAAAGATTTCAATTTTCCCAACCTGATACAGTTGATTCTTATTCCTGCTTTTAAAGATGTCAGTATTAAAATCTGATTTGAGATTGGTAAGGCCTGAGTTCAAATTCAGATTTAGATATTTATTAGCTGTGTCACCTTGGGCAAGTCACTTAAATCTCTGCCAGCTCAGTTTCCTCATCTGAAAACTGAGAGCATTTGCCACCCAGGGTTATTGTGGGGAGGTGAGATAATACTTATAAAATGCTTTGCAAACCTTAAATACTATATAAATGCTTATTATTAATATTGGAATGTTTGGAATACAGTCTACAAGACTGAAAAGTGCATTTGTATACTCTTGCCCTTTAGTCAACTGCTCTTTTGAAATATGGTTTTAACTATGGAATGGAAATCAGGTGAAGAGGCAGATTTGACTGTATAAGTGATAAGTGAAAAGGAGACTTGGAAGAAAAAATTTGAAGTAGTTGGATCATGGGACTTATCTTTTTCCCAAGTATTCTCCCTCCATCCATCATTGCTTCTTCTTTCCTCTCTGCCATCCCCTTTTCCCTGACCCCAGACTGAAAAATATGTCTTGCCTAGGAGAATGGGCATTAAATGGAAGAAGCAAAAATGAGATACTTTTAAAAAAATGTGAATTCATCAGGTTGGCCAGTCAATAAACAAGCATTTACTGAAAATTTAATCTATCCCAGGGTCTGTACTAAGTATTGGAGGATACAAAGAAAGTCAACCAAAATAAAACAAAACGAAATCCAGTTGCTGGGTGATAACACCCATTTTTGTTTGCAGCAGCAGCAAGTTACAGGACCCTGTGATCTGGCTGTGGAATCCCACAGGGACTACCAAGCTCAGATATCTTTCTAAATTGTCCGTGCTCTGCTTGGATTATCTAGATTTTGATATGAATGATAGGACAGTATAAAACCCTGGTGCAGGAAGTTCAAGAATATGCAGTGTTTCTGAGTATTTCCCATGACTAACATCTCACAAAGGGTACTTGCCTTTAAAAACTGGGGGGTGGCCAGACGAACAGTTGCGATGAAGCAGATTTGCTTTCCTAGTGGGGAGCGGTAAGCCCTTGTCACTGCATTGTCAAAGCCATTACAAGAGGGGGTAGGCACTGGGGAGAGAGAGAGAGGAAAGAAACCAAACATTTAGTGTATCTGTCTAGTCTAGAGATTTCTTGGTCACATAAAGCATCAAAATGGCAGAAGTAGGCATAAGATTACTGTAGTTAAAACTCCTACCATCTTGTGTTGGAGGGAAACATCTCAGCTTTTTTATTTTTTAAATGAGAAATGAGAGTAACCTCATTACCAAAGCCAAACCAGCATTTATTTACAAATGCACTTATTAAGCACCCACTAGGTGTCAGAGACACAAATAGAAAATAAACAGTGTATATATTCTTCAAGGATACTAAGGTTATGGTAATTCAATGTGATTTCATTGACAGAGAGAAATCCTGGATGATGAAACAAACTCTTCCAAATCATGTCAACAGTCTTCTCTCTAGTTTATAGTTAAGTGACTCACCTGGGATCACATAGCCATTGTACTTGAACCCAGATAAGGCAAGCTCTCCATCTACTACACTGTGCAGTCTTCTTTTTACACACACACACACACACACACACACACACACACAGAATATTATTGTTTTATAACTTACCATGGCCCCAAACATTTACTACTAAGTGGTCAGCCTAATTTTGATGGGCCTATTTGTACTTCCCTAGGTTGGTCATTGGAAAATCAGACTCAGATTATTGCCTAGGACCATACTCAAAGTCTTTCCATCATGATAAAATCTAACAGAGCTTACACTTTATTGGCATACCTTTTAAGAATCTAGGGTCACATCTACAATAAAAATGAGACATTGGAGTAGGACTTAAGGAAAAAATTTTTCACTATAGTCAATATTGCCCTACAGAATATATTTCTGAACTTAAAAATTTTAAACATGGTTTAAATAGGGAAGCTAGGTGGAGCATTAAATAGAGCACCAGGCCTAGAGTAAGGAAGACTCCTCTTCTTGAGTTCAAATCAGGCTTCAGATATTTACTAGTTGTATGACCCCGAACAAGTCACTTCACCCTTTGTCTCAATTTTCTCCATTGTAAAATCAGATGGAGAAGGAAATGGCAAAACACACCAATATCTCTGTCAAGAAAATCCCCAATTAGGATCATGAAGAGATGAATATGACTGAATGAATATATTTGTGATGGCTGTGTGGTATAGAGAATAGAGAGCTGGCCTCAGAAACAAGGAAGACCTGAGGGTGAATCTTTTGTGACACAGGGTAAATCATTTAGCCTCCAAGAGCTCTAGGTAACTCTTGAAGATTCTAAACTACAGAGAAGGTACCTGAATTGGTAGAGGGGTTTCCTCATCTGCACATTCTTTACACTAATGAAATGCTAGTCCCTCTCCTATTCTAAATATGTCTATTAATTCCCCCCTTTTCCCTCCTTAAAACTATGATTTTATGAAACAATAAGTATTTTATATTATAAAAAATTGAGGCACATTTTTGAAATTGTCTCAAAACCCCTCTTTATATTTTAAGCTTTCCAGGAATTTTTATTTAATGCATTTGCTTCTGTTGTTAGTTAATGTTTTCTAAATGGCATTGTAATATGGGCTTCTGTTCACTAACAGGAGTAAAGCCAATTTATTACAGATGCTTTCAGGATTCATTCAAACCAACACCAATAAATGTTTCAAAACAAGAATAACAAAATGTGTGAGAGATAAAAAATAAGTGGCCTGTAGAGAATTCACATCTGTCATTAATCAGTTTAGACTATTGTAGATCCTTTTACAGAGTGAGCCAAAAATCCTATGGAGGGGGGTAGGGTATTACATTAGGAAACAAACTACAGATGTGAACATCTGCATTTTTTTTGTATAATTTTTTTTTAATTCCCAGATGTGAAACACTCTTTCCCTAAAGTAAAGAGACAAGATTGGACAAATAATGGCAAAGTAACTGAAATCCCGTATTTCCCTCCACCCGTCCACCTTTTTGATGCAAAGATTTCATGCTAACCAAAGATTTTAAGTAAAATCTTCCGAAACTACCTGTCCTGCTTGAATAGGAGTTAGGGTGCTGGGTTAACCTGCTCAGTCAGCAAAAGCTTTCTTCTATAATATGATGTGGGTGAGGAAAGAAGGAAAGAAAAAGGAAATAGGAAACACCTGCCCCAACCAGTCATTTCCTCTTATTATAAATGCCACTTTATATGAGAATGTGAATTTGAGTAGTGGAAATAAAGCAGATGTAGGCATGATTTCATTTTGGCTTTGCTGTCCCTCTCTTACTCCATTCTTACTTATCTTTTCATCCGACAAAAATTTTAACTTCTAAGGGCTTTTCAGGTGAAATTCTAAGCCCAATTACGAAGGCTTCATTATTTATGCATGGTTATAGATCTGATAAAGTTGTTTTATTAATGAAAATGACAAAACACTACTCCTTTAAATAAGATTTGGCCCCCACAATTTAAACTTGATCAGGGACTATAGTAAATGAGCAATGAAATTTAACTGAAACCAAAGGGAATTACTTCAAACATTTTGTAGATTGCCTTTGAAATGTTTTTACTTATAGTAGGAGTCTCCATACATATCCTACAGATAGACATAGGAATAATCTGTACACTGAGACTTAATCATATTTATCACTTTAAAAAACTTCTCTAGCACTCTTTATCCTTAAATTACCTTAGGAGTATTAATTAGAGATTTAATTAATTTGTTTAATGAAGTAAGGGAAAAAAATCTACTTTTCTTTGATTTGGGGGAAATAAGATATCTGCATTTCCTGAGCCTTTGATGGAATTAGTCACCAAATGGAAAAAGGGGCCTGGAATGATCAGACTTTTGAGTATTGTCAAAGCTAGGTGAAGAATTCAGACAATTATCTGGATAATTCAGCAAATTATTAACTGGAAGTTAACATAAACATTTCCTCCCTTCTAAAATATATATACATAGTTACTCCAATTCCTACTGACTTTGAAGGTACATATAAGATCTGATCCCAGTACTCCATATGAAGTCAGGCACTCTATTTCAATCTGATGATCAAACCTTCCAGAGAATCTATAAAGCTCCGCATTTGCACCTGAATGCAGTCCTGTTTCTTTGGATTAGGGGGTTCCTTGGATACCTATGGAAAGGGAGGAACTTCATAGCTTCATCACCAGCAGATTGAAAGACCAGATTCATCATTTTCAAAAATCAAGCAACAGAGAACCCCTAAATCAGCAATGGCAGGAGGCAGAGAGATTAGGTAGGAGAGGTTTTAGGTGGTCTGGGGATTTGTGGCAAAAGTCAGAACTGGAAGGCAAAAATGAGGATGAGGGTATTTTAGAACTGCTTAACCGCACAAGAAGAGAAATGGGGATTTTTGACTTCCTTCCATTTTGATTGTATCTGACATTAAGGCTAAACAATTATGTATTCTGATCAGAGCTAGTCTGTGTGTGATAAATTGGCTACAACAGCTGTAGGGTAACAGCTAATAGACTACAAGGATAAAGACAAATAGCTTTGTCAGCACTTTTCAGAATAAACAAAGAAAAAGGCAGGTGTACTTCTGTGAAAGACTTCGTTTGGATAAAATGACTGGAAACAATGGCACACTTTTACTGAAGGAAGAATAAAGGCCCCAAATTCCCATTTGTGACAAATGTTCAAACAGTTCAGGCCACTGTTAGGAAATTTTCACGGAAAAGTAATCTTCTGTGCATTCATGAGGAATCATCCCCCACTAATTAAACACAATTTTCTGTCTTGTCTTTTCTCCTTTCACAATATGCTTAGTTGAATGCATTATGAACAGCTAGGTTATTGGGTTTTTTGGAGGACATCAGCAAAATAACAGCCCACTTCTGGCCAATAGGGGCTGTCTGACTTGCCAAGGTAATTTTTGTTCCCTTCTTTCCCACACTTCTTCAGCTTTGAATAGAGAGACAAAGGGATGATGACTGAGAGGCAAAAGGCTGAAAACTGTCCAAGGGACTTGGATGTTGTCAATTTTGGCTAATGCTTTGCTCTTAATTATTTCTCGTAGAGAAATTTAGGCACATTTAAAAACCTACCACTCCCTACATTTTCTGCGTTTTTGCTACTATGTGGCCAAATAGGTCAACTTAATTGCACTACAGACTGTGAAGGAGAATAATATGTAATTCAGAATGGCAAGAAAGAATGTAGTCAGTTTCTGAAGGATTTTAAATGCTAAAGGAGTATATATTTTATCCTAAAAGCAACAGGGATCCTACATGTAGAATGGATCCATTATCTAGCCGAGAAAGCAGGAAGATACTTGGATGAGCAATATACATTTCCTTCTAATTTTAATTTGCTCAGATTTCATAGCATTCTTCTATGTAAAGAACTGAGAATATTTTAGGATCATGTACTGCAAAATAGTAACTTCTGATCACAGTCTTCTGGATGATGATAGTAACTATTCAAATGACAACTCTCTTAAGACCATGCAATTTACAGATAAAGGAAAAGAAACTTCTGCATTAAAGTTAGAGGGCGCTCTTTGCTTCTCATTTCTAGGAACACTGTAGTAAATGGGTTGGAAACACCAATGAAGATGGTTCTACTGGTTGCCAAATTTAGATCTTCAACTGCAGAGAGGTCAGGCACAATGGCCAACTTGTTCTTTCACCTAAGACATCTCAATAAATACAAGTCAATTAAAAAAAAAAAGGCAGATTATCCAAAACCATAAAATGGGGCAACCTCAGTCAGGTTATTTATTTCTATTAATAAATCCCATGAAACATGTGAAACCTGAGTGTTGTATAAGTTGAAAAATTTCTGAATTTTGCCAGAGTGAATTTCAATTCTGGGTGTGTGGTTAGAGATTGGTAGGTAAAATGAGGGCAAGGAAACTTTTATACTGTGGTGTGTGGTTTCTGGAAAGCCTGGAGGGGAATGTTTACTGAGGGTGACCTATTTGGAACCATACCAGCCACTTTTGAAATACTGCTTTCTGGATCTCAGACAGACAAATATTTGATTCCAAATCTGAGGGAGGAGTATTAGAGAAATAATGAAGGAGTGCCTTCTTTCTGGCATAAAGTTGTCATTGAACAACTTTTGCCAACCTATTAGGGCATGTTAAATCAAAATTTGTTTATCATCCTTTTAAAAAGAATCCAATCATTTCCATCCAAATAAAGTGGAACAAGGTTGGCTGGAGGGGCAAAATGGTAAAAAGGGGTTTTGGTATGGAATGAAAAACTTGACCAATTATGATTCAGAAGACATTGCTAGGAGTTAAAAAGGATAAGTTTCTTCAATAGATGTAGTATTTTTTTTTTCCATCAGGCAATGCAACTATGTAGCCCTGGACAAGATGATTTTATTTCAGACCTATTTCAGGAAGACAGAACAAAAAAGCATTGTCCAGCCAAGTGGTTAATGTTCTCCTCTATGACACAGATGTCATGAAGAGTAAAGAAAATTTTTATAAATGAAGATGATGGAAAATGTGGCTACAAATCTAACAGATTTCTCTAGGAAGTTTTATTTTGACTGACTTGGCTTGAAATAAAAAAAAATCAAATGTTTAATTAAAGATAGAATTTCTCTATCTCCAGATAAACGAAAAGAGCCCATTTCTCATATTTGTTAAAAATCCTCATTTAAAAAAAAAAAAAACTTTCCCTAAGCCTTTTCTAGAGCATCCGTAGTGGAAGATACTTTTCCTAAGGAGTGACCAAGATGTGCAAATATCATGGCATGAGAAAGCTCTGTTTTGATAAAGTATTTGAGCAATGACTGCTGTGTTGATACAGCTAGAAGTAAAACAGAACTGGGTGGGTGGGAGGACGAGTTGCACAATTACCTGCTGAATTTGGAACTGTCCAAATGGATAAATCAATCTGGATAACTCAAGCAGAGGTGCTTCCCCCTCCTGACTCATGGCCTCAATTCATATTAAGTATGCACTTCTAGGTACATAGCATCCTGCTAGATATTCTGAATGCTAATCCAGAGAAATCTCTGAATTGTCAGGAAAGGCCTTGCATGTAGATAAGACTGCAGAGCTATCTTCACGGTGATTTCTGAGTTGTGTAAAAGCCTTCTTTATGCCAAATTTCTCTCACTGATGCCAACAAAGTGTTGGATGTTACTCCGAGTTAAGATCCCCATTAAACTTAAAATATTATCTGGGAGAAGTAACATAGTAAGTTAAAATTGCCTATGGGGGGCAGCTGGGTAGCTCAGTGGATTGAGAGCGGAGACGGAAGGTCCTAGGTTCAAATCTGGCCCCAGACACTTCCCAGCTGTGTGACCCTGGGCAAGTCATTTGACCCCCATTGCCCAGCCCTTACCACTCTTCTGCCTTGGAACCAATACACAGTATTGACTCCAAGATGGAAGGTAAGGGTTTAAAAAAAATTGCCTATGAATACTTTAGCTCACACTGATTTAAAGGATTCTCCAACCCAATCCCTTCCCCAAATCACCTGAAAAGGTCCTAAAAGGATAACAGAACCATAGATTTAGATCTGAATTCACCCTCAGGGGTCATCTAGTCCAACCTCCTCATTTTACAAGAAACTGAGGCCTAGCAAAGTGATGTGAATTGTCCAAGCTGGCACTGGTAATAAGTAGTGGAGGCAAAACCAGAACCTAGATCTACCTACAAATCTATTGTTCTTTCCATTGGACCACATTACTGCCAGAGATATCTGTGATGGGGAGATGGGTATGAAAAGAGCTGGGGTACTTCCAGAGAAGGGAGGACCAGGATGAGCATTAGAGTGAGGAAACAGCATAAAGATAGTAAGTCCCTAAGAGGAGAACACAAAAATAGAAGGAAGGGAAAAGGAAGACACTTAAAAAAAAGGCTATAGGAATAGTCTATATTAGGGGTTCTTGGCCTTTCTTGCATCATGAACATCTTTATTCAGTCTGGTAAAATCTATGGAAGGCTTCTCAGGCTACTGTATTTATTAACCCTTACCTTCCATCTTGAAATCAATATTGTATATTGGTTCCAAGGCAGAAGAGTGCACTGCCACACATAGTACTCTCACTGATGACCAATGAAAGAGGTGCCCCTTCCGGAAGTGCAGTGGGGGCTGGATAAATGGTCTCAGTAGTTTGGGGACCCCTGATCTAGGATATACTATGCTGTTTCAAGGGATGTAATGTAATTATAACAAAAGGCAGTATGGTATAGTGGAGAGAAATTCAGCCTAAGAATCCAGAAGCCCTGGGTTCAATTGCTGCCTCTGACAATATTGGCCATGTGGCCACAGGGTAACTTTTTTAACCTTTCAGTGCTATCCCAGGTCATTAAGTTTTAGGACAATGGAATATTTGTACTGGTGAAAGAAGTTTCCTCACTGGGAGTTCCTTATTCTCATGAAACCATAGGTCTGGACTACCCTTCCCCCTCTCCTCCCCCCCGAGCCAATATAGCCACTAAGCAAGTACCTTAAGAAAAACAAATCTAATATTGTTTTTGTTGTCCATTTATTTTCAGTTGTGTCCAATGCTATGAGTACATCTGGCATTTTCTTGGCAAAGATACTGAAGTGGTTTTCTATTTTCTTCTCCAGCTCATTTTAGAGATGAAGAAATGGAGGCAAACAGGGGTAAGCAACTTGCCTCAAGTCACATAGCTAGTCGGAAGTCAGATTTGAACTGAGTAAGAGGATTCTTCTGTCTCCAGACCCAGCATTCTATCCATAGCACCATCTAGCCACCTCTAAAAACTCTTTTTATATTAGTCCAAATATAAAGTAAATCTGAAAGGGTCATTAAAAACTGGTGTAATGTGTTTTATAATATGAATCAGTAAGGTGTGATTATCACCAGATTTCCTGTGCTGTCACCTGGGACTCCCTAAGAGGTAGGGGAAATCAAAACCCCACAGAGGGGATCTTCCACATGGAGGACTTCAATAACAACTATTCCGTTCTTTTCTTGGTTCAATAAGATAGTCATTGGATGGACAATGAACAGAATTCTCAGCTATTTGCAATTAAGGGTGGTCAGTCCCTAATTTTACTTACTATGTTTAATTTAAGGAAAAGCAAAGGGATGCTGATTTCTTATCATTCTGACAAATACTAAAAGGAAGGAGAGACACAGGGTACAGTTTTCTTTTAAGTACACTGAACTCTGGAAGGGACTGTTCACCATTGTCTCCAACAGCAGCATCATTTCATCAATCTGAGAATTGGGCAAGGGAGGGCCAGGAAAGATTAGCATTATTGGATACTTGGCATCTCATTCAGTGAAGAACTGAATAAAGCATAGGGTGTACCTGTTTAAACTTAGTTAACTTTATCCTTTGTTCCTATTTTCTTCTGTTACTAAGCTATTGCTTTATATCTCAGAGGATTATTTATTACCTGCCATGAAGGAGGAGGGGGACCTAAATACATGGTAGCCCACTACAAACATCCTTTCCTTTGCTTCTAGACATTGGATAGTCTTGCTAAAGGACAATTGTGATAATTTCACCATTCTGACAAAATACCTTTGATGGTTTCCTACTACCTCTAGGATACAATAGAAACGTCTTAGCTTGGAATTCAAAGTCTTCTGTAATCTGGTTCCCACTTACCTTTCCAGGCTTATTTAACATTAATTCCTTTCACACAATGCATGTTTCTGTTGAACTGACTTACTTGATGTTCTTTAAATTTAGCATTCTATTTCTTAAGTCCAAATCTTTGCATATGTTCCTGCATGCCCTCCTCATCTCTGTCTCCTAGAATCCCTTACGCCATTCAAGGCTCAGCTGATGTGCAATCTCCTATGGAAGTTGTTTTCTGATTTCCCTAATTGATAGTACTGTCTCTGCTCAAGTAATCATGCAAAAAATTAAGTATAATTGTGTTACCAGAAATGATGAGCAGGATGCTTTCAGAAAAACCCAGAGACACTTACATCAACTGATGCAAAGTGAACTTAGCAGACCCAGGAGAACACTATATATAGTAGTGGCAAAATTATATGATGATCAACTGTAAATGACTTAGCCATTCTCAGCAATACAAAGATCCAAGATAATTCTGAAGGATTTCCAGAGAAAGAACTGATGGAGTTTGAATGTGAATTGAAACATACTGTTTTTAACTTTCTTTTTTTAATACATCCTTTTTGGTCTGTATTTTCTTTTATAATATGACTAATATAGAAATATGTTTTGCAGGAATGGATGTAGAAATTATCTTCTCAATAGGTGGGGAGGAGAGGGAAGGGAATAAGAGAATTTGGACATCAAAAATTTTTTAAAGTTAATTTTGTACATGTAATTGGAAAAATATTTGAAAAACAAAAGGTTTTTTTTGGGAGGGGTGTTATCAGAGGATAAATGGTACTGGAAAAAGGTCACTTTAACAATAAAACTTTGACTAACATTTCATAGGAAATGTGGGGGGAAAGTTAGATTTGGATTTTAACTTGAAAAAGAAACTAAAAATTATGTTTCTTTTATATTTAACAAAAATTTTCTTTTCAATTGAAATTGTATGGTGTTAATTCTTAGATTGAATGAAATGTTGGTTTTATTGGTATTTTTTTTTTCCTCAACAGAATTGAATGATAGTATAGAGCATCCTTCACTTTGAATTTGCTTTTCTTAACACCAGTCAGAGGGTCATTACTGTAAAAACATGTAGGCTTTTGTAAATTTTCTCAAGGCCGCTCTACGTTCTTTGATATTCAAATCATTTTCATGAGAAACACTTAGCAATGATTAGTGAGAGATTGGCCAACAAAGATGGTAACCTATTGAGGAGGGATGTGTGTTTCAATGGGGTCTAATTTTACAAGAGTTCTGTTAATGAACATTTTCATGTGTTCACAGCTAGCAGGGAGGCACTCTGATACATCTGATAGATTTGGCTTTGAAGGGAGGGAATTCAAGGGTTCGGGTCCTGCCTCTGAGACATAAGGCTAACTTAAATCATTAGAGAAGCAAGGTAGAATTTCCCTTAACTAAGTGGATAAGGAACCAGGATTAGGTTCAAGTCCTCCCTCTCATATATATTTGCTGGATCATCTAGGGTAGATCACTGCACCTCTAAATGTATCAGGCAACTCTCTAAGATGATAAGAGCAGAACAGCTGCTGCTCTGCTTTGGTAGAGGGGACTTGATCACTGGAAGCTCCCTGTACCAGGGAATCACATGTCTGAAACAACATAAATCACAACTTCGTTGCAATGATGGAGACTCAACTAACAAACCCTGAGATAACAAACAATAGGACCCTCTGCCTATACATTTTGTACAGCAGAATGAATGTTAGTTGCCGTAAGAAGGTCTGTTTTTTATTTGGTTTCATATGGCCAATACCTAGCATGGTGCTTTGCATACAGCAGGTGCTTAATAAGTGTTTGCTAGATTGTATGGGTTGATTAGTTAATTTTGATCCATGGTTCTGGGTACTGTAAAGTCAAGTCAAGTCTTAACTGTCCTCAGACTAGTTTTGGTTGATAAATTGCTGCTTCTCTTTTTATAACATCTCATGCTAAATGGGTAGGAGATCTCTACTCTGGATTGGTGCCATCTCTGACCCCAGTTGGGGGAAAAGGCAACCAAGAAGCACCAGGAATAGAACTCTCATAGCAATCATCCTGTTATTCTGTTTAACTTATATGCATGTATCAAAGTCCTGAATATTGCATTTGAAAATAGTTGTAGGGGGCAGCTAGGTAGCACAGTGGATAGCTAGAGTGCCAGGTCTGGAATCAAGAGGACTTGGGTTCATGTCTGACCTCAGATGCTGTGTGAACCTGGGCAAATCACTTAACCACGATTCCCGTTCTTCTCTTTTAGAATGGATACTTCTTAATTAATACAAAGAAGATAAGGAATTTGTGAAAAGGGGGAAGAAAAGAAAAAGAAAATCATTGTAGCAGGTTCATGTGATTTTTTTTTGTTAGGTACTTTTAAGCAAGCAAATATATACCAATAGTATGTAAAACAGAAGATTCTGGTATAAACTGATGAAAATGGACTTTCTAAACTTTAGGATCCAATGGCATTAGTGTGGCTTTGGTCCAACAGAATCATAGTGGGTTAGTTTCGTTGACTTTTTTTGGCTAAGACAAGTTCAGCACGATCCAAGGCAAAAGCAGCCAAAAGCACTGCCAATGCCTCATCTATGTTCCAAAATCATCTCCATTTTGCATCCATCTTTCTCTGCTTTCCTCTTCTTACCTCATTCCTTCCTCCATATCTCTTTTCTCTCTGCTGAAAATTCTCATTATTTTTTTCCTTTTCCCCTTTGGTATTTTAGAAAAAAAAAAGTAAGTTTCTTGCCCAGTGGTGAGATTTATGAAAGAATTTAAGTACTTGAGGGCGTGTCCTGTCTTTCATTTTTGGCTGTACCCTGAGAATTTAATATTGTGCCTAGGATATGAAAGGTAAAAATGCTTGTTAATTGATTAGCCAACAAAGCCCTCCCACCTTTCAAATAGATCAAGAAATAAACTTCTCTAAATAGGGAATTTTTTTTTGACAGAAAGGAAGAATGAGATAGTGGAAAGAACATTGAAGTCATGTAAAATAAACTCTTGTGGCCTCAGTTTCTTAAATTGTTAAACGAGGAAGTTAGACTAGTAGCCTCTGGGACCCTGTTCAGCTCTAGTTCTATGATCTGGCAGTATTTTAGGTTGCTGACAAGAATCCCCAGTCCAAATTTTATTTGAGACAAAAGTGAAAGCAAATTTGGGGATTTAGAAGTCCATTTTACATATTGGCACTCTACAGAGACACTGAAATATACAGCTAAAGCAATTCACTAGGTAATTGATACAAAGAGCTTGCTTTTCAGAAATTAAAGTTTCTTAGTCTAGATTTACACTGTATAGTGTTAACAGATAATGGTTAAAACATTATATTTCCCTCTGCCTAATTAGAAAGAAATTTAGGCAACTCAGTCTATGTTACAAAGCCATCAGGATTGAAACATTCTATGGTAGTCTAGTTGTAACAAGGGTGGAGGAGCGAGAATCCGAGTTTGTGGATGTTTGAGTGGGAAAAAGAGGACTCTTTAAACTAATGTGTGCATGTAGTATAAAAACCTGTTATTTATTAACCACAAGTTGTTTCTGTTAAGGTGCATGATTATTTTATCGAACCAGAAAATAAATAAATGAATAGCCAGAATTTTAGCGAGACCCTGGTGCTGGCACAGACCAATGTGGGGACATGCTCTTCTCAAGCTTCTGGTAATTTTTATAAATACAAAGATGTATTTCAGGGGCTCTAAAATTCAAGCCAAAATATGAAAAACACATTTGCCTCAGTCTGCAAGTTTCCATGATAAAAGGCACTGTAACATGGGTATGACAATTAAAGCTTACCATTGTTGTAGGATCGAAAATTTCCTACAAATTTTATGTATTCATATGTTGGAAATTCCTTTGGGTTCAAACTGCCTCTGAGAAGATGACAATAAAACTCTAAATCGTTGTCAGCTGGATCATTAAAAAGAAAAGGAAGGGAGAGAGGAGATATAAGCATTACACAGAAACTAGACTAAACAAGTGGTGTCTTTGTGAAAACTCCTACGTGAATTTAGTCTGTTCAGAAACTGCCAGGATCTTTCTCTCATTATGACTGACTAGTAGGCCCCGTTTATAATCTCTGCTCTATAGATTTTCCTTTCTAAAGGTCATAGACATTTCATACCCCACATTTGGACACAATTAGTCTTGATTTGCTCACAAATGTCTGTGGTTGATTATGTCAGCATAGATTAGCTGAGGTTGCTTTTGTATGGTATATTAAAAGTAAACTCCTCAATAAGCCTCTCTTTCTCTTTCATTTTTTCCTGCTTTGAAGTACAATCAAGGGGATGACAAAATAAATTGTTGTGGAAAATCGGCTAAAACTTGAAAACATGGGAAAAGAATCATTGCTACTGTAATAAATGTAATTCTATATGCTTCACTAACAGACATTTCACTAAGAATTAATGTCTAGCCCTATGTGTCTTTTTGGGGACAAAAATCCTTCTAAATGAGAAGTCTGGCCTGAAAAAGATATCTTCTTCTGCCAGACATCTAGATTACAAACAAAGGAAAAAAACAGTAAAAAATTCAGATGGTTGACATCATGTAGACAAGGCATCTGAATTTTTGATAGAATCTTTCAGTTTTTCATCCAGATGTTTGGCACTGTGTAGACAGAGCAACTGTTTGGCCTTGCAAGATGAGTGGATAGTTTAGGGATTCTAGAATTCATTAATCACAAGCAGAATCTCTGCCTCATGTAACAGATTCTTTAGTTAAATGTGAAATTGTGATAAATTCTAAAAGCTAAATTCTCTCAAATTTTAGATGTAAAAAAGCATATTTTTAGAATTAACTTAATTCTTTCTTTCATCTATTTTGCCTGGGTTGAAAATGCAGTGATCAGCAGAGAAACTCTACCATGCTTTATTTTTTCAAGTTGGATTAGTTTGCCCTTTTTTTAGGCAACCTGGTTGGTGGCCCTGAAATCCCCAGGGGCTCACATTTGTGCCAGACTTTGGGTTTTAGCTCTCCTGAGGCTTAGAACACCCAAACTGAAGTAATCTACCATATTTAGACTCCCCCCAAACAGGGAGACCAGGTTTCTACCATTAGACCTTGCTAAAAGCTCATTTTAAAATATATTTTTGCCTTCATAATTCATTAAATGTCAGCTTTTGCTTTACACTTGAACTACATCTTAAAAAGCTACAGGATGTTTACATAGAAAAACTATTCTTGTAATGAACTTCCCTTTCTGAAACTACTCTTGAGCTATTCCTTTTTTTTTTTCAAAAATAAAAATCCTATGTCAAAAATAAAGCTAAACTTACATTTTAAGTATTCTGGAGAGGAAGAGTCAGTCACAAGCATATGAGAGGAGAGCATCTTATAAACTTCTGAATGCTCTTGTTCTGGAAGGAAATTTAACAAATTCTGATCCATGACATCTGACTGAAAAAGAATAAAAAGAAAAAGAAATGGGAGAAAAGGTACAAAGAATAAAGACCAAGAAATGGGGGGAAAAATCAAGCATATTTCCATAATGACTGCAATGACAAATATAGAAACTGTTCTTGGGGTAAGAAATCAAGGACGTGGTTTTCATTCCTTTGAATTTCTCAATGCAACATTATATAATCTTGAATACATAGAATACCTAACAGGACTTACTTAATGAAAGAAATTACTGTACTTAGTGCTTTAAGGTTTTGAGAAACACTTTGCTGACACATTTGATCTTCACAACACCCATGTGAGGTACAATTATTATTCCAGTGTTACAGATAAGGAAACTGAGCACATAGATGCTAAATGTCAGGGTTGCACAATATTTTGGGCAGAATTTGAATGCATATCTCCTTGACCCCAAGTCCTACACTCTACATTTTGCCAGCTAGCTACACTTTTTTGGCTGGTCTACTTATTAATGCTCATGCAGAAATGTTGTAGTAAGTCAAGGACATCCAATGGGAGTGCAGTTTTTAATTCTTGCCTAAGAAAAATGTTAATGTGAGAAATCATTTGACCACTACCCTGTTTTAGTAGACCCCTGCCCATCCTAGGTCTTTAATGCTTTTATCAGTATTAACAAGTTTAATGTGATTCTAGAGGGGTAGTGATTAATTCTTGGATGTTTCTTTTAAGGATAATCAGCTAACCTGAAAGCATAATATAATTAGGAGCAATTAGATGTAAGTTGTAGTTAAGTGGGTTCTTTCCTTTCATGTTAAACTTATGTTAAACTTTTATAGCTTGACAGTGTGACTTGCAAGAGTAAAGAAAGAAGCCCTCACCCAAGGCTTGAATATTTAGGGATGTCACAAGATTCAGTGATATATTATGAGCCCCATCACCCTGTATCACTTCCTCCTCATGACCTTACCATTCTTACCCAACCATATCAGCTCATGGTCTGTTGCTAGGGGGCCCACTGGGACCTGTTGCTTAAAGTGGATATCATGAGGATAGGCTATATCTGGGCTGGCTGCTATATGCCCACCTTATTATGTGGTGGTAATGTGACTTAGGGGTGTACTAAAAGTTAGAAATCCACCAATGAAATAACACACTGCTGCCTGGACTATTCAGGCATAGAAATACATGACCAGGCACTGAAGAAGGTAAAAAAAAACATACTCTGGAGAAGATAGAGGTCTCAGAACAGGAGGAAGCTCTGGTATCCTATTTGTGGGAGGGGGCCAGATTCCTCTGATAAGTAGTTATTGTCTCAGAACTTTGCTTCAGTAGTTTTATTGAAGATTGGACAAAGTTCTTGCTTTACAAGAAATTTGATGGGCAGAAGTATAGCCAGTTAGAACTTAAGCCACTAAACCTTAGAAGCCCATAGAATTATATAGATTGAAGGCTAAAAGGGACCACATGTCATCTTCTCCAAAGCCTTCATTTTACAGATGGAGAAACTGAGGCCTAAATAGGCCCTAAGGTTTGCCACAGGGAGTAAGTAGAAGGGTCAGGATAGGTTTTCTGATTCCAAATTGATCATTCTTTCCATTGTATCATAAGGAAATGGCAAAGAATCTCAAGAAATTATAAAATCAATAGACTACTAGTTTTGGGAATGATCTCTGAAAGGGTCTAATTCTTTGTCTTCAGGTCAGTGAATGTCTAAATCAGGGTTCTTAATCTGAGGTCCAAAAATAGATTTCAGAGGTTTATGAACTTGGATGGGGAAAAAAATTAGATCTTTATTTTCAGTAACTTCTAATTGAAATGTAGCATTTCCTTCAATTATTTAAAGATATTCTGAGAAAAGGTGCATAGGATTGGCTAGATTGCCAAAGGGGCCCATGGAACCAAAAAGACTCAGACCCCCTGCTAATAGGGGACAGGTAGATGGCTAAGTGGATAGAGAGTCAGGCCTGGAGGCAGGAGGTCCTAGGTTCAAATTTGGTCTCAGACATATCGTATCTCTATGATCGTAGGCAAGCCACTTAACTCCAATTGCCCACCCCTTATTGCTCTTCTTCCTTGGAACCAATATTTAGTATCAATACTAAGACAGAAGGTCAGGATTAAAAAAAAAAGAATCGCTGATAATGAGTTCTGATTTGATTTTAAGCCTATTATCTCTAGAACAAGAGGCATGGGGGAAAGAGTGGGACTATGGAACCAAGGAAATCTGGGTTCAAACCCTGATTTTGACACTTAATAACTGTGTGAATCTAGCCTTGATGTTATTAAGTTGCCAGCCTCTGGGCCTCAACATCCTCATCTATAAAATGAGGGGGGCTGGATTAAATGACCCCTTTTAGTTCTAAATCAATGATATGATGACCAGACAGCTCAACCTCTACATGCCTGAGATATTTCTTGGGATGCCTCTACTAAATCATAGATTGGTGGGTGGTGATCTACATGGAGTTCTTCCATTGGGATACCTCCATTCTGACTAAATCACAGGTACTTATATTTGGTGTTTTCCTTAAGGACAGCAAGGAAAGTAGGGTGCAGGATTTGAAGTCAGGGATGCTCAAGTTCAAATCCAGCCTCGGACACTTACTAGTTGGGAGACTCTGGGCAAGTTACTTAACCCTGTTTGCCCCCATTTCCTCATCTGTCATATGAAGTGGAAAAGGAAATGGCAAACCACCCTAGTATTTTTGCCAAGAAAACTCAAAATGGGGTCACAAAGAGTTGGACATGACCAAACCACAAAAGGGTAGTGGAGATGAATATTAGCCTCCTGAAAATATTTCATATACTTAAATATAGTAATTAAGTGGTTCCCCTTGGCCCTCTCTTGTACTCCTCAGATTGGAGCCCATTGCATATGTGTCCAAGAAGGGCTGCTGTAGTCTAAATACATCCCAGGTTATTCAATGAGTTAACCAATTAGCATACAATTATTAAGCACTGCCCTAGGCTGGGGTTCTGATGAACAAAAGTACAAAATACTCCTAATTTAATTTACAACTGTACAATTCTACTGGATGTGCCTGGTCTGGTAGGAGCTGGCAGGCTGAGATGATTCTGATTACTATCTTCAGTGACACAAAATGTAGAAATGGAAAGAATAGCATACTTTTTGATGGCTAGGCAATTCAAAGAATTGAAAGAAAGTGAAAGAAAAAAAGTGAAAGAAAAAAATAGTCTCAAGTTGCAATTTAAACCCATGTGCAACCTGCTGATCTTTTGCTCATTAAATTAGGCAAAAATATTAGATTAAAATGAGATAAAGATAAATATTCTTCTACTTAGCTGTGGCTGGAACTCTCCCAGTCTCCATTCCAGAGAAAAAGCAAATGTGCCAACATGCACTGCTTTCACTGAAGTGTTAGGTTATCACTACTATCATTTATCAATCTAAGGTACAAGGCTCTTTCCCAGGTTGGGTGATAAGCTGAATATACTTGGCTGCTTTATTTGGGTCTTTTCTCATCTCAAAGATATGTTTGGAGCTGAAATTCCAAATCAAACCTTTCCCAATTTTGCTTTTCCATGAAGGAATATTTGAGTATAGTCAGGAGAAGCCTTGGCTTTTTCTTTTTCTTTTTTTAAACTCTTACTTTCTGTCTTACTAACAGCTCTAAGAGAGAAGGAGAAGGGCTAGGAAAATAGGGTTAAGTGATTTCCCTGGGGTCACACAGCCAGCAAAAGTCTGAGTCCAAATTTAAACCCAGGTCCTCCTGACTCTAGACCTGGCACTCTATCTACTCAGCTACCTCACTGCCCCCAAAGCCTTGATTTTTATGTAACTTTGAATGAAGGTGTTATGCAGGCAGTGTTTGCCTTTTCTCTTTTGTACTCTCAGCATTACCTGTTTTCTCTTTGGCTAAAGGAAATGAGCTGTCATTTACAATAAGAGCCTTACAGATTGCCTGGTTTGGCACTGGCCCATAAGGGGTGGGAGGAAATGGTGAAAGCAGACAAAGTTCACAGGAGCATTTATATATTCTCTGAAGGCTTTTTCTCCAACTCTGGGGAAGCCCTCTTCCTGTACTATAAAGATAAGGAGAGAGATAACAACTGGACTTGGAACTTTATTATCTAGGGAATTGCCAGGTGAGGAATATCCTACCAATTTTCAACTTACAGTCTTAATGAGCTGCCTAGAACAATGGTTCTCAAACTTTTTGGTCTCAGGACCCCTTTAATATATTAAAAAACAAAAGAAAGCAAACCCTTACCTTCTGTTTTAGTATCAATTCTAAGAGAGATGAGCAGCAAGGGCTAGGCAGTTGGGGTTAAGGGACTTGCCCAGGGTCACACAGCTAGGAAGTATCTAAGGCCAGATTTGGATCCAGGACCTCCTGACTCCAGGCTAGTGCTTTATCCACTGTGCTACCTAGCTTCCCTTTTTCTGGCAAAACTCCTCTTCCCAGGCCCTCTTCCACCCCCAACTCCCACCCTGCCTCATACCAATTGAACTCTTAAAGATAAGTCTTTCTGAATCTAAGCCTAGAGTTCTATCCACTTTACCACCCAGTGGCTCCACCTGGCATAGATAGGTCTAGAATTGGGATGATTGTACTATACTCTAGATAGGTAGGTGGTAGAGTAGATAGAACACTGGGTCTGGAGTCAGAAAGACCTGAGTTCAAATCTATCCTGAGATATTTACCAGCTTTGTGACCCTAGGCAAGTCACTTCATTTTTGTTTTGCTAGTTTTCTCATCAATGAAATGGGAATAATAATAGCACCTACCTGACAGGGTCATTGTGAAGATCAAATAATGTTTATATATTATTACTTTATATATCACCATATAATTACTATAGATAATTTACATACATATACAGATATATTCTATTATTACTCAAGAGAAAGCTCAAACTTTCATTCTCCCCAGTTTGCTGAGTATCCCTGCTCCCTTGTAGGCTAAGGCAAAACCGAGGTAAATATGGGAGCAAAGGTCTAGAACCCAAATAGTTACTCATAATAACCACAACAATTCCAAATGATATGATGCCATGTAGTTTAACAAAAGGTTTCTCTTGCAATACTGCAATCTATGTTGTTACTTGATTTTATAGATGAGTAAATAGTCTCAGAGAGATTCATAGAATCACAGATCTAGATCTGGAAGGAACCTTAGACATTAGCTACTCCAACCTTACAGTTTTGCAGAGCCATAAAAGAACTCTGAGGTCCTGAAGATGATGAGAATGAGGCCCCAAGAGGTGACTGTGTTTGGCCAAGGACACACAGGTTGATGATGGTGGCATAGCTAGGATCCAAACTCACATGTTTTGACTTCTGACTGGGGCTCCTTTCATTAACTGTATAAGTCAACTAGAAAACCTGGTGTTGATCTCAGACTCGCAAAACATATTGTGGTTACTTCTGAATAAGGCAAACTCATCTGAAGTTACAACTACAGACTTCCTAACACCTACCCATGTAGATACATATTGGCTCCCTATTCTTTTTTTTTAGATCCTTACCTTCCATTTTAGAATAAATCCTATGTGTTTATTCTAGGAGCTAGGCAATGAAGGTTAAGTAATTTGTTCAGGGTCACACAGTAAGCAAGTCGAAGTCAAATTTGAACCCAGTACTTTCCATCTCCAGATCTGGCTCTCTATCCACTGAGCCACCAAGTTGCCCACCCTGCTTTCTATTATTTCTAAGATCAAATACAAGTGCTTGTGTTTGAAAACCTTTGCAACTTGGCTACAACCAACTTTTTGAGTTTTATTATACATTACTCTTCATTATGTATCTCTCTCTCTCTCTCTCTCTCTCTCTCTCTCTCTCTCTCTCTCTCTCTCTCTCTCTCTCTCTCTCTCTCTCTCTCTATCTGTAGTCTAACCACAGCAGGAGGAAGGAAAGATGGAAGGAAGCCGTTCCTCACTTATGACACTCTCTTCAACATCTATTCCTTTGCCCAGGCTGTTCCTCGTGTCTGGACTACACATTGCCTCCTCACTTCAGCTTTCTAGAATCCCAGGTTTCTTTTAAAGCTAAGTTCAAGTGCCACCTTTGGTTCTTAACTTGGAGACTGTTAATTAATAAAAATTATATTTTGGTATTTCAACAGAATTGTTTTACTTTGTAATCATGTGAATTTTATTTTAAGCACTTAAAAACATTATTTTGAGAAGGGGTTCATAGGTTCACCAGACTGCCAAATGAGTCCACGTCACAAAAAGTCCATATCCATGTTAAGAACCTCCTGATCTACAAGAAGCCTTTCCTGATCCCACCAACCCCAGCTTCTAGTTTTTCCTTCTCCACCTTCTCCTCCCACCTAAAACAGAATTATTTTGTATTTTCTGCATATATTTATATTTTATTTTAGTAGAATGGAAGTTGACTTGGCTTATGGGACCATCCAGGGAGCATATGCCCAAAATTCCCCTAAAAACTTCCACAGATCTTAGGGATAGTGTGCTTAGTATCTGGTAACACCCTGTATGACAAATTCTGGCCTTTTTTCCCTCCTTATCCCTCAATAGAAGTCTCTAAGTTATATGATGCCCTGGAAGGATCAAAAGAAGAGAGAGCAGCTAGAAATGGTCTCTTCTTTTAAGCAACACAGCACCCTACTTCCTTACAATTATGGAGCAGGAGTGGAAGAGAACCAAAGGATCACTTAATATGGCAGTATACAAAAATGCTAAGTCCTTTCAATTCTGCATCAGCAGATGATCAGAGGTGGCCAGAGTTTATCACTTCTCATGTGATCAAATGCTGAGTCACATATTTCCCTGGCATCTCTAGAAGTTTTCAAGGCAAATCTCAAAGCAGATTCCCTGAGATGGTTCCTATTGGTCAATTTAACCTCTTTTCCACTTACATATGTACACATAACTTCTGCTACACATATACATGTCTCCTTTGATAGAATGTTAGCTCCTTGAGGGCTGGAGCTATTTCATTTCTATTTTGTATCCTCAGTGTCTAGAACAGAATTTGGCCCTTAGTAGAAATGAAATATTTGCCAAAGGAAGTGAACTGCACTTAAATGCAGTTATCAAAATTCTTTTCACAAGAGATTATCTTAGACCCTAAGTTAAAAATCCATGATCTAGGCTATTCTTCAAGGATATGGAGTAGGGGATATGTCATTTATGACATCTGCCCTGCTCCTGGACCTCATGGCTTTTGAATTTAAACACTGACTCCATTATTTTCCACTTGTAAGTACTCTTCTCTCAGATTGAGATCCTTACAATAATAATTTATGCTTTGGGAAATGAAATACTAAATCTTTGCTTTATCTTCTTGCAAGGCCTCCATCTTGGAGAAACATCATTACATTCGATCTTTTTTTCTTTTGAGTATGGGTATCTGGATTTCACATTGCTTTTCTCCAAATGAAACAACTTTATGTTTTTCCAAGTAGTCAGTCTGTAAGCAGTTAGTGAATAAGCATTTATTAAGTGTCTATTATATGCTAGGCACTGTGCTAAGTGCTGGTGATACATATATAGGCAGAAGAGAGTTTCTCAAGGAACTCCAGTATAATGGGGGAACATCAGGCAAACAATTACGCACAAACATACAAACAATAAATATACAGGATACACTGGAGATAGTCAGTGGAGGGAAGGCACTAACATTAAGGGGGATTGGAAAAGGCTTCTTTCAGAAGATGTGATTTTAGGAGAGACTTGAAGGAAGTCAGGGAAGTCAAAAGGCAGAGATGAGCTTGTATAGAATTCCAGTCATGCAAGATAGTAAGGAAAATGCAAAGAGTCATGAGATGGAATTTCTTGTTGAAGGAACAGCAAGGAAACTAGTTTCATCAGATCAGATTACATGGGAGTGTAAGATATTAGAAAACTTGGAAAGGAGGAGAGGGCAGATTGTGGAGGACTTTGACCACCCGAGGATTTTCTATTTGATCTTGGAGATGATAGGAGCTACTAGAGTTTACTGAATGGGGGAACGAGGAGGGAGAATAACATGGTCAGAGCTGTGCCTTAAGAAGATCACTTGGGCAGCTGAGTAAAGGATGGCTTAGAGTGGGGAGAGATTTAAGGCAGGGAGACAACCAATAAGTTATTTTTTTGCAATAGTACAGGTGATAAGGGCTCAACCCAAGGTGGTGGGAGTGTCAGAGGAGAGAAGAAGGCATATATGAGAAATGTTACAAAGGTAAAATTGGTGAATGGACTCTATTTTTTCCATGAAATACAAGGCAAAATTCTTAGCTCAGAGTCTAGATGGAGGAATAGTGCCTTCCAATAGGAGCTTTGAGGAGGGAAAAAAAAACCTTTGGAAAAACCCATATGGTGAGAGGGATAGTGAGTCAAATAGGGAAGTATAAAACCATTGCCTAGTTGCAGTGAGGGCCCAATTAACATTATATAACATAAATTTGTAGTGGATCCAGTTAAGCATGATTTCATGATATTCTCCAGTTTCATTTTGTAGCATATGTTCAGGAATGAAGGGAGCAGATGGTTGGAGCAATACAAGGCCAAAATTTCACAGTACAAGATCAGTAGCAAGATAATGGAACAGAGGGAAGAGGACAATATAGAGCTGAATGGGTTAACGAAGATATCAAGTTGGGGAAGGAAGGAGAGTGTAGCTACAGCAGTGATGATGGGCAGAAAAGGAATGAAAAATTTAGGGATTAGAGGTCAGTCATGGAGAAGATGAAGTATAGGATTATTGGCTGCACAGCAGAGGAAAAATTGGAATGACATGATAAGATTAGAGAATTTCAGAGTTGATGAACATGAAAGTAGTGTTTTTGTGGATGATAGAATGATTGAGGGTGTGGGATATAGCAGTGGTTCATGGGAAATTAGTAGTTGAGGAATTGGGAGCTTTGAGTATTTGAGAGAATGTATGTTCAAGTCTATTATTATGAGGGCAACAAGTTGGGGAATTGAGAAAAATTGTGATCCAGGTACTGAATTCACTAAGGAAAGAAGGGGAGTATTCTGGAGTTAGTCCATAATGGCTAAGAGAATTTTATTTGGATGTAGACAAGGATTGCACGAAACTCAGAAAAAAGGTTACTGACTAAAGAGAAAGGAATGGAAGGGGAATAAGCATTTATTAAGCACCTACTATGTGGTAGGTACTAAGCACTTTACAAATATAATCTCTTTTGATCCTCACAACAACCCTGGGAGGTAGGTGTTGATTATTCCTATTTTACAGTTGAGGAAATTGAGACAGAGGTTAAGTGACTCACCCAAGGGCATATAGCTAGTAAGTGTCTGAGTTTGAATTTTAACTCAGGTCTTCCTAACTCTAGGCTCCATTTTCTATCCTCTGATATGAGTAATGATGATGGAAGGTAATATTCCAAGTGGAAATGGGGAGCAAGGAGTCATTTCACTGGCATTTAGAAAATGTCAATAATCTCATTTTTGTGGGATCCCTTTTTATTTCCCTAGTGTTCCTATGATTTGCAAAATCACTCAATTTAGCATTCCCTCTTCCAAACCAGGAAGAAAATGTCATATACATTTAAAAAAAATCTACACCAGTCTGAAGAGCAATTTAGGAAGTTAAATTTCCTGAAAGATTGTCAAATTTGTCACTGAAATCCAAACATGAAACAGGGTCTGTATTTACTTTCTGGGGGTTGCTATTTCATTTGGCTCTATCTCATCTGTGTCTACATTTCTTCCTTAGCTCGCATCCTTTTTTTTTAAACCTTTCTTGAGAAGTCTCAGTTCCAAATGTCTCTTTTACTGCTTCCCGTTGATTAACATCCCTATCCAGTAATGCTTCTTCTCTGCCTTTGTTGCCTGTTTTAATTCTAGTTACCTTGGAAGGATAAAACTTGTTGGCATAGCTACCACTTTCAAATTTCCAACTTAATCTTATTTCACCATTTAAAGTCATTTTCTACCTCTTAGAGTCTCTTCTTCCTTTTTTTTTCCCCTTTTCTGTGTCAAGCTGGAGACAATTTTTTCCCTAATGTTTCACCTGGCGGATGCTCTGCAAGAATATATCTTATAGTAATTTTTGCCAGCTCTGGGAAAGGGGAAGGAAGAAGAGAGAGAGAGAGAGACAATTTGGATCATATAACTTCAAAAAACTTATGTGGAAATTTGTTATTAAAAATAAAAATAATAAAGTAAAATTTAAAAAAGAATATATTTCACAGGGGGCAGCTAGGTGGCTGAGTGGACTGAAAGCCAGACCTAGAGATGGGAGGTCCTGGGTTCACATCTAGCCTTAGACACTTCCTAGCTGTGTGACCCATGGCAAGTCACTTAATCCCCATTGCCTAGCCCTTACCACTCTTCTGGCTTGGAACCAATATGTTGTATTGATTCTAAGATGGAAGGTAAGGGTTTTAAAAAAAAAATCTATCATCCATCCATCCATCCATCCATCTATCTATCTATCTATCTATCTATCCAGAGAGAGAGAGAGAGAGAGAGAGAGAGAGAGAGAGAGAGAGAGAGAGAGAGAGAGAGAGAGAGTAAGAGGGAGACTATAACCCATCTCTCAGCAGTTCTGAGTTTGCCAGTTGTTCAGGGAAAATTGATTTAAAACCAGTCGTTTGAAAGAAGACGATCACTTTGTAATGGTGAGAACATTCTCTTTTGTATCTTTCCATCCCTCCTACCTCTCTGAATCCCAGACTACACAGTGAAGTCCTAGACAACAGTTAAATTGCACCCCAAGTTGATGCAGTGCTTACTTAACATGAGAAAGAACTGACTGGTACAGTACTATGCTGGGGAGTGTGTGGCAGCACTGTCTTTCAAAGCACCATGCTGATTCAAGTCTCTTCATTATTATATTCGTGTTGCTCTTTTTAAAAAACCCTTATCTTCTGTCTCAGAACTGATACCAAGTATCTGAGACAGAAGAGTGGTAAGGGCTAGATAACTGGGATTAAATGATTTGTTTAGAGTCACACTGGAATGAAGTGTGTGAAGTTATATTTGAACCTGGAACCTGGAGCTCTATCCACTGTGCTACCTAGCTGTCCCTATTCATGTTGTTCTCCTAGCTCAGATTGCTCTACTTATCCCAGTACTGGTTTTTTTTATCCAAATTGTACCCATCCTTTAGGCCCAAAATTCTCCCATGAAACCTTCCCTAAATGCTTGGATCCTCAGTGATCTCTTCCCTTTCTGACTACATACAGCATCTGCTAGCATTATGCAGTTTGACATTTAACATTATATATGCATCATCTAACAGAATGTTTTGCACATAGGAAGACCTTGAACAATATTCATTGAAATGAATTTAGTGCTTTACTATCTATCTATAGCCTTATATTGCTCTGATTCTCTATTGTGTGAAGAATCTTATTCCCCATTCTCCCACCCCAATCTGACCCACTAAGGTCGAGATGAGAATGGCCATAGCCTTCTTCTCTATGCCATATAGTGCCAGATATTCAAAGTGATAAATATTTGTTTAAATGGTTTTCCTGGTTTTCTCCTCTCTGCCCCTTGTTAGCCTGAAGAAGGGAGAAGGAAGCTCAGAAAAATCTGAGTTGAGTTGTTCAGGAAAAGATCTAGAACTTTTAGTGGATTGCAAGCACAATGTGAGTCAGTAATGTGAAGTCAAAAAAGCTAATGTGACATTGGGCTATGTTAAGAGGGTGGGTAGCTAGTATTGTAGTCAATAGAGTGTTGGGCCTGGAGTCAGGAGGACTCGTCTTCCTGAGATCAAATCTAGCCTCAGACACTGTGTGACTCTGCACAAGTCATTTAACCCTGTTTGCCTTAGTTTCCTCTCTTGTAAAATAAGCTGGAGAAAGAAATGGTGAATTGCACCAGTATTTTTGCCAAGAAAACTTCAAATGGAGTCATGAAGAGTCAGACACAACTGAACAAAAACAACAGAGCTTCCAGGAATAGAAAGGTGATAGTCCCCCTGGAAATGCTTTTATCAGACCTCATAAATACTCTAGTATTGTGTTCCAATCTGGGTGCCATAATTCAAGAAGGGCATTGATAAGCTGGAGGCTGTCCAAAGGAGGGCAACTAGGATGGTGAAGGGCCTTGAGTTAGGACAGATAAGGATCAGTTGAAGGAAATGGTCATACTTAGACCTGGAGAAGAGAAACCTGGGAATGGGTTTGGTAACTACCTTCAAGTATTTGATGATTTAACATGTGTAGGAAGGACTAGACTTGTTCTGTTTGGTCCATGGGAGAAGAACCAGAAGTGATTGATGAAAACTGCAAAAAGTAAAATTTAAATTTGGGGACAATGACATGGCTCAGTAGACTGAAAGCCACGCTCAGAGACCAGAAGTCCTGGATTCAAATCTGGCCTGAGATACTTCCTAGTTGTGTGGCCCTGGGTAAGTTACTTAACCCCCATTGCCTCATCCTTACCACTCTTCTGCCTTGGAATCAATACACAGCATTAACTTTAAGATGGAAGGTAAGGGTTTTTAAAAAAAAAATTAATGCCAAGAACAACTTCCTAACAATCAGAGCTGCCCAAAAGCAAAGTAGGGTGCCAAGAAAGGTCTTCCTTGGAGGTCTCTGAGCAGAGGTTGGAATACTAATTGTTGGGTACTTGATAAGGGGTATTTATTTGCTTTATGGGTTGAACTAAATGATCATTGAGATGTCTTCCTCATTTTGTGATTGCCTAGAACCTTTGATAATTTTGTTCTGAAAATACCACATTCCTTTCTTCCTTTGCTAGCCAATGCTGTACATCCCAGCTAATCAAGGCTATATCTAGTCTTCTCATGTCTACTTGAGATTTCTTTCTTCAAGATTTAAAATTTCAGCCTCCAAGACTTAATAGCAATTAAAAAGTTGCCAAATAGTGGCAACCAAAAGGGAAAATAAAAAACAACCCTTGTTACTGAACACGTCCTGTCCATTTAGCAAAGAAGAGACAGTTGATTATTAAATGTATTTTAGCAGTTATTGAGAAATGAGTAAAAGAGAGGAATGGCTATGAAGGAGTAGTAGAAAAATAGCCTAAACTTTTCACAGTTTGGTGCAACAGAGCTATTGCATTTAATAGGAACAGAACATACTGCCTTATATTTACTATAATTAAAGAGTTTATTTAAAAGTTTGTGTTTGGAGTATGGGTTGTTATTCAGTTATTTTTCACTCATGTTGAACTTTTAGTGATCCCATTTGAGATTTCTTGGTAAAAATATTGAAGTGTCTTGCCATTTCCTTCTCCCACTCATTTCAGAGGAGGAAACTGAGGCAAACAATTTTAAGTGACTTGTTCAGGGTCACATAGCTAGTAAGTGTTTGAGGCCACATTTGACCTTAAGAAGATGAGTCTTCCTGACTCCATGCCCACCATTCTATCCACTGTGTCACCTAGTTGTCCAATCATTTTTCCCTGTATGATAAAAATTACACCAAAGATATCTTTTTATGTGAATATATGTTTAGATATATGCACATTTTAATTTTATTTTTTCATGTGTGCATTTAAAAATAGTTTCATATACAATAGGCACAACTTTTATAGATTTATATGGGAAGCAGATAGGGTCTAGCAAAGAATATAGACTTTTAGAGGGAATAAAGGAAGACAGATCTATAATTAAGAATGGGCTGGATTTGGGTGGAGATTTTATATATGAGCTTTTTTGTTTTGTTTTGGCTTGTGAATTTTGTATTTATTGAGAGGTTGTCAAGTTTATAATATGAAATTGCTTTTGTTAATATTCATACATTCTTATTGCCACAGATTATTTTTAGATTATCTGTTTTGTGTATATATATGTGTGTATATATGTATATATATATGTATATGTATACACACACACATATATCCCTGTTCATCTCTTTTAATTTTGGTACTTAGTGTTGATGGTCTGTGTGTATGGGTTTGCCAACTCTCATGAAAATAATGTAAACATGTATTTAATAGATGTCAAAATGAACCTAGAAATTATAAAGTCTGGGTAAAGACAATGTGGTATAGTGAAGAGAGCACTGGGACTGGAATCAAAGGGCCTGGGTTTGAATCTCAAGAGTTTGACTTTGAGAAATCATTTACTCTCTGTAGGCATCAGTTTCCATATCTGTAAATCACGTGGTTGGATTAGATGACTTTTAGAGTTCTTGACAGCCCTAAATCTTATGATCTTATTTTAAAAAAAAAACAAAAACCAACCCTTTAAGGCAGAAGAGAAGTAAGTGCTAGGCAATAGGGTTTAAATGACTCACCCAGGGTCACACAGCTAGGAAATGTCTGAGGATAAATTTGAATCCAGGTTCTCTCAGCTCCAGACCAGGTTCCCTATTCATTGAGCCATCTAGCTGTTCCTATGATATTTTGTTTTAATTGCTTATTCCTTTATGTGAGGTAAGAAACAATTTATAAAAGTGGTAACAAACATTCTTCAAATATTAAATCCAAATAGTATACAAGGATTCATTTTTCTAAAACCCACATTTTCAATTCCATCTACAATGTCCAATAATCAGGTCACCAGGTAATTGAAGTGCACACAGCAGAATGGTGTATGTACCGGTTTATATAAACAGCCCCCTGTTTAAGCACCTGATTACTAGGTCACTGAGGCAGACATATGTTGATGAAGCACCAAGTTAATACCACTGGGTACATACGCAAGTCTTTTAACTTCAAAATTAGAAAAATTTCTGCTTCTACCCTCAAGCCTTCAAAAAAACGAACAGGAAAGAGTCAGGCTAATTTTGAATTAAGAAATTTATCTATCAGAAATATTTCATCATTAATTCTCCTAACCTAATACTTAAAAACAAGATAAAGCTGGTTCTTAGACCTCTTAGGGAAGAGAGAAAACGAGCCTTTTCAGATAGAAATCGAGGAGAGAAAAATCTCCTTTGCCTAATGTTGACTTCAGGCAATTAGCTGAAATACAAAGGTTAGAGAGATTACAGAAATAGGAGGGATGTCTACCCATCAAGGACTTCACTGAGCTTCTATATTTCTATTGGTGAAAAGAAAGTGGAGTTTTTTTTATATTATTAATGTAATACTGAGTTGATCCCTCAAAAAACAAACAAACACACCCTTATTATCCATATTATCAGTTTTATCAGTATTACCCTGACGTAGTTTCTGCAGAAAAGATAATTTGGGATCATATTAAATTCATGGTGGAAGAGAATCTTTCCTTTGCTGAATTTTTAAGCATAGCAAGGCACGGTTCTGCATTTTCTGGGACAACAATGGAAAATGGAGTTTGTCTGCTATTGTCTCTTCATATTAGGTAACTAGGTGGTTAGATGACTATTGATAGAGCCCAGGACCTAGAGTCAGGAAGATTTAAGTTCAAATCCTGCCATAGATACTTCCTAGCAACTCACTTTACTTTTGTCTGCCTCAGTTTCCTCATCTATCAAGTGAGAATAATAGTAATACTTACCTCCCAGGATTGTTATGAAATCCAATGCCATAATATTTGTAAAGCACTTTGCAAACCTATATATTACTTTTCATAATAATAACACACATAACTCAGTTGCTCACCGATGAGGAATAAGTGAGGGTGACGTTATAGTACTGAGCATTCCTAATCCCAGGTAACCATCTCCCAAACACAGGCAATCGATCTTATTCTCCTCATTTGCAAAATGAGGTGTTTGTACTAGAAGTCCTGTGAGGTCTCATATACCTTTGGTGTTGTGATCCAATGTACCATATCTTAAAGGTCTAAAGGAAAGATCTAAAGAATGAGGATGCTTCAGTGCAAATACATGACCATTCCTGGGGGTGGGGTGGGGGCAAGTTAACCTATTAAAAGGACTACAATTTTTCAAGTACTAAAGGGTGTACTTGTATATTCACGCTTTCATATGACCTTTTCCAGAAAGAGGACAGGATTAAGACAGAAGACTATGAAAGGATGAGGCAGAGTGATACAATAATTGATGGACTTGGCTATATTTTTAATAGAGCCAGTTAGAACAAATATCATGCAATTTCTTTAAAAGTTTCAGGCAGGGATAATATATTTTACTTTGTATTCCCTTGTAGCATGTAGTTCTGTGCCTGTGCCCAGCCCCCAGCAGGCATTTGATAAATAACTGACCTCTCAGCTTCATGTTTTCTGAGACACTGGAACAAGCCTTGCTACTAGATACTTCCTTTCAAATGAGGCTGTGATATCTGACCTCATTAGGAGCCATCCTAGAGCTCAACTGGTACCATCTCCAGCTTCAACTTGTTAAAGTAATTTTGTTGCCCCAAAAGAAGCAGATGGGGGAAAGAGCTTACAGTAGTAGCAGCAACAGCAACACCTCTGAATTTGAAACATAGGTGCAAGTCAGAATATTTAGCATGTTCTCAAGCTAGTATGTTAAATTTTCACTAGGATTGTCTCATGTCTTCAAAGACCTATTAACCACACAAATAACTCCAAGGCATATGGTTTTTTTTTTTGAGCAACAGGCTAATTATAACTGAAAAATGGGGGGAAGGGGGACAGGAAAGGAGCATTTTCATGATTTAGTCATTCATATTTTAATTTAGCTTAGCAGGATATGCCATAGGTATTAGATTGACCAGGAGGAAGACAAAGTTGGGAGGCAAAGAAATATAAAGAAGGAAGGATAAGAGAGTAGAACAGGGAAAACAGACAAGATTTGGTTAGAGAAGTATAAAGGAATCCAAAGAAAGACTGATGCAGAAAGGCAAAGGGATCTTTGACCTTTGGCACAAAAAAAAATTTAGTTGAATGACCACTGCTATAAGTGAGCAGCATGTCACAAAACAAATATGAATTTTATTATCTATCTATAAATATTTATTGGATACTTAAAATGTGTAAGGTCCCTTTCCTAGGGCAGTTAACAACTCAGAGGAGGAGATATGACAATCTAGTCTAGGAATTTTTAACTTTGGGGAGATACACACCTCTTCCCTCATTCTCTGGTTGTCTGGTGAAGTCTACAAGATCTCTTCTCAGAATAACATTTTTAAAGGTCCCAAATAAAATATATAGGGTTACAAAGGAAACGACTTCTATTGAAATATATTATCAAAATATTTTAATGAAATAATATTAAAGGAGCAAGTAGGTGGCTTTGTAGATTGAGAGTAAGGACTGAGATAGAAGGTCCTAGATTCAAATCTGACCTCAGATAGATAATTCCTAGCTGTGTGACCTTGGGTAAGTCACTCACTTCCCCATTGCCTAGCCCTTACCACTCTTCTTTCTTGGAACCAAATCACCGTATTTATTCTAAGACAGAAGGAAAGGGTTAAAAAAAAAGGAGAGACAGAGATAGAGTCAGAGACAGATTGAGAGACAGACAGACAGACAGTTGGGGGAGGGAGAGAGAAACAGAAAAAAAGGGGGGAGAGAGAGACAGACCGAGACGGAAGGGGAAGAGAGGGGGAGAAAGAGAGAGACAGAGAGAGATTGGAATTATATACACACATAAGAAACATATAGATAGATGTATATATATATATATATATATATATATATACACATACCATATATTTGTGCTATAGCTTATTTTTTACTACATATTATACATACATATATACATACATACATACATATATATATATGTATATATATAAAGAGAGAAAGAGAGAGAGAGAGAGAGAGAGAGAGAGAGAGAGAGAGAGAGAGAGAGAGAGAGAGAGAGAGAGAGAGAGAGAGAGACCAACACGGACTAAAAGTTCATAAGAGAGTTCCAAAGTACTATACATTTTCAGAGGGAAGGATCACTTCTGATAGGGGTTGCCCTCAGGAAAAGGCATGTAGCATTGAAAGGATGATGTCAATAGCAGAAAATCACAGAGGCAGTGAACAAGAGAGGTGCTTTCCAGATCCACAGACCAATCCAACTCTGTTCATGGGAATTGGCATTAGGAAAAGAAGGCAAAGGCAGAGAAGTGAAAGGAATAAGACAAAAATGCTTTTTAAAAATTCCTTATGTTCCCTTGGAAATACCATGCTATGACTTCACAGATGTAATGGGTCTCATTGTTTGCCTTTTCAAAGGTGGGGTGGGAAAAGGCAAAAGGAGAGAGAGAATTTGGAATTCCAAATTTAAAAAAAATGTTTTGAAAAATGCTTCCAATATGTTTGTGCAAAAAAAAAACTCCTCAAAACAAAGAAAAAAATAATGCCAGGCTGAGGCTCAGAACTTGGCATTTATTTCTCAAGCTTGGAATTATGCTTCCCTCTTTGTTATGAATCTTTAAATCCTCCTCATCCTTTAAGGCCTAGCTCACATTCCACCTGCTATATCATACATCCCATTTTAAAAAAATCCTTAAATTCTATCTATGAATTTTAAAACTACTCCACTCTACACAGACCATACTAGAAGATTTGATTTAGCTATTTCCTGATTTGTAACAATGGAGATACTTGGTCTAACAGAATCAGGTCTTGGGAACTCTACATTGCTCCACCCTAGTTTAATGAGGTCAGGAATGTCTGCACCCATACTCAAGGTATCTAAGTATCTAAGAAGATGGCCTTCAACAGACATGTGCAGAAACAGGTGACAGACCCCTGGGCTGTCCTAAGTCAAATTAAGCTAACATTGGTACAGATGAGATGCAGGAAAGTGATGTAAAACTGTCTATATAGGGCACACCACTTCCTCTCTTTGGCCTTTTTCCCCAGAGAGGAGGCTCTGGCTAGCAGTGTGCTAAGTGTTCCAACATCTTGGCGTGGTGGCAGCTATTTGTCTGGGTTTTGATGGTGAGTTAGCCCTTGGGTTAATTCAGGTTCAGTCATCTTGGCTGAGCCCTCTTGGAGTTCAGGCTGATTCCTTCCTCCTTTATTCTCCAAAACCTTACCTTCCTAGAATCTCTAATCTTTCCCCTGGCACTAACCAGGCAGGAGGAATCCTTCACCCTTTCCTTCTCCCTTCTTCTTAATTTCTTTCCACTATATTAATTAAATCACCATAAATTTCCAGCTGACTTGGATATTTTTTTTATTTGGGATATCCATGGTGACCAAATAACTAATATAGTTTAGGTCACAACGCTAAAATTATCTTTTACAGTTTTGGCTGACCACATCGGTTGTGACGAAATACCCTCAATCTTCTTAACTTTCCTAAACCTTTTCTCTACTGTGACTATCCCTAAGTTCAGCTTTTAATAGCTTATTTTGATCAGCTATAGAGGTAAGTAAATTTGGATTTTTTCTCCCTCTCTCCTTAAATTAGATAGAATACAGCTGTTTTTTCTTTTTCTTTTTTAAATCCAAAGCAGCAGGACTGGGAAAGCTATTTAGCTACAAATCCCCTTTCCCTCAGGGAACAACTGCCTAGATTACTCCTAATTAGGAGTGAAAGGGACCTAAAGAGAGTTTTGGTCTTGCCCTGCACCCCATGTGTTTTGTGAAGCCTGCTAGGAAAATAATTATTATATATATATATATATATATATATATATATATATATATATATATATATAAGAATACTACATTCTGTGACATTTACATGGCGGTTGAAGAATTAGGGACATTGAGGAATTCAGCATACCTCCAATTTTTTATATTATTAGGTAATGTCATTTTTGTACTCCTCGGTACTATGTTTGCTAACACAAAATGCTAACATAAAAAATTATTTGAAGCTGAAATTCAGAAAAACATGGAAAATTCTGAAGCTAAAATACAAGAAATTATGCAAGAATCTGAAGCTAAAATACAGAAAATTATAAAAAAACATGCAAGATAAAACACAGGAAAATATAAAAAAATTTCATGCTAAAATGCAGGAGAACATACAAGTCCAATTCGATAATTTAAAATGTTTCTTACAGGATCAATTGGTAAACATCCACCCCACCAGAAACAGGTCTGGACATGACAAACCTGTTTCTGAACCTCTAAATGAGGAAATTTCCTTCTCTGAAATAGAGATGGAAAACACCTTCCCTATAGCTAAGCTAACAGACTGGTTCTCTCATGGTCTGCAAATCTTGGCTGAACTTAATCCCCAGGAGCCTTCCCCTGCAATCCCAGTTTCTCATGTTCCTTCTCCTATATAAAACCAAATTCCAACCCAAAGGAAATTTCATCCTTCTAAAGAAACTCGTATTAGTCAAACTGATCCACAGGTACCAAATTCAATTAGAGGCTTGTTTCCTCTAAGAGAAGTACCTGAAATAGGACGGAACAGGGATGTGGTGACTTTAAGACACAATATACCATTTACTCCCTGAGAAATAAATGAATTTACACGAAATGTTCCCACATATGAAAAAGATTCCTTTCTAGTAACAAAAAAGATGACAGACATTTTTTCAGTATAACCCATCTTACAAGGACTTTGAAAACTTGCTAGTTTTTTTTAACGGAACTTGAAAAAAATAAAATAATTGCTCATGTCAACAAAACCTGGGGAGGCAATGCAGCACACTGGCCATCTCAGGATCCTGAATGGGACTATAACAACTCTGAGGATCTTTTACAACTATACCATTGTAGAGAGGCCATCTTAACAGTAAAGAGAGTGTGCAGACAGTACAGATAAGTGGACAGAATTTGAAAAAATTTAGCAAAATGAGGAAGAGACACCCTCCAGATTAATGGACAGAATAATTGAGTTTGGGGACAGATACCTGGATTTTGACCTCTCTAAAGAAAATTACATAAGACAAGTTAGAAAGCACTGTGTCAATAACTCTTGCAAAGTGATTAGGGATTATTTTAGAACACATTGCTCAAGATGGCCAGAGATGGACCTTGAAGAATTGCAGAAAACAGCTCTATATATTTCAAAGGGAAACAAAGAAAAGGAGGAAGAAAATAATGATCTCATGCAGGAAATAAAGAATTGAGATGTTTAAAAGATAAGATGGCTAAAACGGAAAGTGGGCATGATACTCAACCAATGGCACTTGCCCCTCTCCAGGAATCTAATTATTGATCCACATTACCTGCCAATTCTGTGAGAAGAAGGGCCACAGAATGGTAGAGTGTAGAACTTTACTCAAGGCACTCAGAAGGAATCTGCAGTTTAATAACAACTACAGAAGTGATAATTATAGAAATAACTATAATAATGATAATGGAAAACACAACTTTAGGAATAATAAGTATAGGAATAGATATTGGGAAAATGATAATTTAAACCAAATAACTCCACAACAATATAACTTAAGTGGTGCTCATCCAGAAAATACTCAGGGTGCTAATGCCCTTCAGGGGGGTGCCCAAGGAACTTCCCAAATACAATGAAGGTGTGTGTGTGTGGGGGGGGGGGCTAGGGCACAGGAATCAGAGAATACAAACTTTGATTTTCCAGACTCTGATGTTCTACTACCCATTGTGCCTATCTACAGCCCCCCCCAATACTAATGAACCCCATGTTACCTTGAAGGTGGATAACACCTATTATGATTGTCTTTTAGAAACTGGAGCTTCCAGGTCTGTATTAAAGAATATACCTGATTTACATTGTTATTCTGTTGGCTCAGAGAATATAATGGGAGTGTCAGGAATACCCCAAAGGGTTAAAAAACTTTCCCCTAAAATGGTGTCTGTAGGACCCCTAGAGGCACAACATTCCTTTCTTTTGATGCCTGACTTCCCTTTAAATTTGCTGGGGAGGGACCTTCTATGCAAACTCAAAGCCACAATAACATGCTCCCCAGATGATTCCTTATCATTGGAAGCACCTGAGGAATCTTTAAATTTACTCCCTGTAATTCTCTCAGAGAGTCAGGAGGGAAAAGAGCATCCCACCTTTGTAATACCTGAAGATATACTGGAGTCTCTTTGGGCCACATCTTCTTCCAATGTAGGCTTACTTAAGTCAGCTGTTCCTGGGCAGATAAAAACTAAATTTAACCCACCTCCTTCCATTCCTCAGTATTCCCTATCAAAAGAGGCAATAGAGGGTATTACCCCAGTAATAAACTCATTAATTGATCAGGGAATAATAACCCCTTGTAAATCTGAATACAACACGCCCATCCTGCCTGTTAAAAAAACAAAAGGGGGCCCGATGGCAAACACTTCTATAGATTTGTACAAGATCTGAGGGCTGTGAACAACCATGTTATAAAGAGACACTCTGTAGTTTTCAACATACATACTATTATTTCTTCTATTCTAGCACAGCTACATAGTTTACAGTAGTAGACTTGTGCTCAGCCTTCTTTTCCATACCCATACATGAGAACTCCAGGCATATCTTTGCTTTCACCTGGAAGAGATCTCAAATATGTGGAGTTGTCTGCCACAGGGTTACATGGAAAGCCTGAAGTAATTTGCACAAATTTTGAGCCAAGACACAGATAATATAACATTTAAAATAGCTAATTAATAAAATACATAGATGATCTACTCTTGTCTTCAACAGATGCAGAAACGTGTCAAGAAGATAGTAAACACCTTCTTTTCGAATTGCACAAAAGGAGGCATAAAATCTTGAAGGGTAAAGTTCAGGGTTGTCTCCCTAAAGTAGAATATTTAGGGTTCATCCTGACTGTGGGTGCCCACTCTATTTCTCCCAAACAAACTGAGAATATTCAAAATTTAAGTGCTCCTACCACTAAGAAACAGTTGAGAGCAATTTTAGGAGCAACAGAGTTTGTAGACAATGGATTCCTTGCTATGGAGAAATTACTAAACCCCTTATAGCACTAACAAGGGATTCAGTCCCTGAACCCCTTAAATTAGAGCCAGAACACCTGTCAGCTCTATCAGATCTAAAACAGGTTATCCTGTCTGCCCCTGCTCTAGGCATCTCAGATTACAACAAGCCATTTACTTGTATGTGTATGAGCAAAGAGGGGTAGCTTCAGGTGTTTAACTCATACTTTGGGGCCTTCTCAGCATCCAATTGCTTATTATTCTGCCCAATTGGACACAGTAGCATCAGGAGCACCACCATGTCTTAGAGGAGTAGCTGCTACAGCCTTACTAGTGACAAAAACTGTTAATCTAGTGTTGGGATACCCATTAACAATTATGTGCCCACATGAGGTAGAAGCATTGTTGCTAAGGCATAGAACACAGGCATTCTCAGATCAGTGAATTACAAGGTATGAAATAACCTTGTTAAATAGCGAAAACATTACCTCGAAACTCTGTACAACCCTTAACTCTGCCACCTTGCTTCCAGATTTACCAACTTTAGGAGAACCATTACACAATGGTGAAACACTAGTTCATGGCAGAAAAGCCTCGAGACAATCTCTTGGACACTCCCTTAGACAATTCATATCTGGCCTTATTTACTGACGGTTCCTCTTTTATGAGGGATGGCATACGCTACACTGGAGCTGCTGTAGTCACGGAATTTGCCACTGAGTGGTCAGCATCACTGCCCTCTAATATTAGTGTTCAAAGGGCAGAACTCATAGCTCTGAAACACGCCTGTATAATTGCCAAGGATAAAAAGGCAACAATTTATGTGGATTCTAGATATGCTTTTGGCATTTGTCACTCAGTCAGGATGCTAAGGCTCCAGATAGGATTTTTAACCTCAACTGGAAAATCTATAGGTAATACAGAAATTATTAATGAAGTTCTTTCTGCTCTCCAGCTGCCTGAAGCCCTAGCTGTAGTTCATTGCTCTGCCCATACAGGTGGCACTGACCTTGTCTCTAGGTAAAATGATCGAGCAGATGGCGCTGCAAAGCTAGCAGCCATAGAAGGGCCTGAATTAATTTTAACATTAGCAACCACTGATGACTTAAATTTACCACTTTCCTATAACGAAAAGGAAGTGGAAAAATGGAAGCAAAAATTCAAAGCAAAACAGATTAATGGAGTATGGGTGTCATCTGAAGGAAAACCCCTATTCCCTAGAAGTTTCTATCATCAAATTTGCCAATCTATTCATAAAAATGGTCACTTTGGCACCCAGGACATTGTGGACTGTGTTAAGAGAGTATGGATGGCCTCTGGTATAACTACTATAGCCTCTAAAATGTGTACAGTCTGCTCTACCTGCCAAGCATATAACCAACATGCCTTTCGTGGCAAATTTGTTGGGCATTCTCTGGCTTACACACACCTTTTGAGCACCTACAGATAAATTTCATAACAATGCCAAAGGCCGGGCATTATAAATTTTGTCTAGTCATAGTAGATCAACTGACCAAATGGTCAGAAGCATTTACTGTGACCCGAGCCACAGCGGCTTTTGTTGCTAAGGTGCTTTTAAAAGAAATTATTCCTCCCTTTGGCCTGCCAACACGTGTTGATTCAGATAGAGGAAGTCATTTTACTGATTCTGTCCTAAATCAAATATTTTCTTGCTTAGGAATAACTCCCAAATTCCATGTTCCATATCATCCCCAGAGCTCAGGCCAAGTTGAAAGAATGAACAAAGAACTTAAAACAATGATTGGCAAATTATGCACTGAAACACATTTAAAATAGCCTGAAATTCTCCCTCTGGCCCTATTTTATCTTAGAAGCAGGACTAGAGGAGACCTACACATCTCACCATTTGAGATGCTTTTTGAACATCCATCCATACAGGCTAAGCCTTTCTCCCCTGCATATACATCGCTATTAGGGGGAGATACTACTATTGCTTCCTATATACAGGAATTACAGCACAAACTGCATGAACTCCATGAATCCGGAGCTATAGTACAAGCTGGACCACTAGACTTTTCACTTCACGACCTGAACCCAGGAGACAAGGTGTATATTAAGAATTTCCAGCATACTGGAGCAACTCAGCCTTCCTGGGAAGGGCTATTCCAAATATTGTTTACTACTCCAACATCTATAAAGATTGGAGAGAAGGACTCTTGGATTCATTGCTCACATGTAAAGAGAGCATCTTCTGTTGAGACTGATTGACTGTATCCTATCTTATGCACTGGAAATAATAATCCATTGACAAGTGGATACTGTTTTCAGGAACACATTGAATTCCTGATTCCCTGCCCCCCCCCTTATTTTTATTATTGCTTTCCTTTTATTTTGATTAGAATATTTGATCCCCCCCCCCCTTTTGCATTTCTTGTACTTAAGGTTCATACAATCAATATTAATTTTATTCTACAATAAGTTAAAAAAATATATATATACACACTTGCTATAATATTAATACATACCCAAACAGCTTTAAACTGTGGGAACCTGCTATTTATTGAAACTTGTTATGGGACTGTGATTAATGTTTGTGTCTGATTCTAGGAAACGGGATCAAAAAGGAGCACAGACTTAATCTGAATAGTGCCAAAAGAGCACACAGGTCAAAAAAAAAAAAGAGAAAGAAACCAATGTAGGTAGGATTGATGCACTTCTAAGCCAATTCAAAGGACTTGAACCTAGTGTGAGACTCAAGGTTGCGACGCTTGACATGTTAAGACATAGGCCTTCCTTGTATCCACACTCTTTGTGAAAATACATACAGACATGTACCAAAGTTTGGCTATCATCCTGGCTCCCTCTATCCCTGAGAATGAAGGAAAAATCAGACAAGGAAATGACACTTCCCTATCAAAATAAAATTCTAGTTCCTTTTCTTCTCATAGTATGGCAACTTCCTGTAATCTTGGCTGAAAATGGGTAGGTGAAATATTACTACATTCTGTCCTACAGACTTGTGAGATAGAAATTACTTTAAATTGGACCTGTACAAGGGCCTAGTATGCATTTATTCTTGCTTAGTCAACATTTTATATACATAGATTTTGGTATTTTGATTCTGATTTTGGATTTTTTAAAATCCTCCCAAAAGTTTAACTTTCTTCCATTTTTCCTTTATATATATATATATTTTTTTTCAATTCTTTTAATAATTGACTCATATACTCCCATAACTCAACCATGCATCCTGAGCTGAACTGGATGTTTTTTTAACACCCACTTCAAGGGGGGATTGTATTTTAATAAAAATCCAAGGTTTTGAAATTTTTTGTTTGAGAAAGATCTTCAAGGAAGAAGCTTGATAACTCCTAAATCCAGAGAATGAACTGTTGCAGAAAGATGCCAGAAAACCTACACTACATCAAGAAGATCAAGAATGAACTTTGGTTGTGGTTGATTGAACTGAAGTTTGATTGAACATTTATTGTAAATGTACACTTTTATGCCAAAGGGACTGCCACTAATTTGGCTTTTTGTCAATGTGCCTAGCAAAACATTGGTTTTGCTTTCTCTCTTTTCTATTCCTCCCTAACTATTGTAATTCCTCTTAGAAATTGAATATTGTATATATCTGTAGTTAGAAGTGCTTTAGGACTACAAGATGATTATGTTAAATGATCAATGGGGAGACTAGTCTCTCAATGATCATCAGGGGGGATTGTAAATTTTAAAAATACTCCACCCTACTCAGATTGTACTTTAGAAGATTTGATTTAACTATTTCCTGATTTGTAACAATGGAGATACTTGGTCTAACAGAATCAGGTCTTGGGAACTCTACACTGCTCCACCCTACTTAGTTTAATGAGGTCAGGAATGTCTGCACCCATACTCAAGGATTAAGTATCTAAGAAGATAGCCTTCAACAGAGATGTGCAGAAACAGCTGACAGACCCCTGGGCTGTCCTAAGTCAAGTTAAGCTAACATTGGTATAGATGAGATGCAGGAAAGTGACATAAAACCGTCTATATAGGGCACATCACTTCCTCTCTTTAGCCTTTTTCCCCAGAGAGGAGGCTCTGGCTAGCAGCGTGCTAAGCGTTCCAACATCTTGGTATGGTGGCAGCTATTTGTCTGGGTTTTGATGGTGAGTTAGCCCTTGGGTTAATTCAGGTTCAGTCATCTTGGCTGAGCCCTCTTGGAGTTCAGGCTGGTTCCTTCCTCCTTTAATCTCCAAAACTTTGCCTTCCTAGTCTCTAATCTTCCCCCTGGCACTAACCAGGCAGGAAGAATCCTTCACCCTTTCCTTCTCCCTTCTTCTTAATTTCTTTCCACTATATTAATTAAATCACCATAAATTTTCAGTTGACTTGGGTATCCACTAAGTCACCTCGCTGCTCCTAAAAGATTTTTCAAAAATCAAGTTTGTGAACCCTAAGTTAAGAATCCCCACTCTCACCCTAGTTGTAATTGGTTGTAAATTACTTTCCAGGATGGTTGTGTCAGTTCACAGCTTTACCAGTAGTGCAATATCTCAGTTTTCCCACATCGCCTCCAATATTTATCATTTTTCTTTTTTAGTCACATTAACCAGTCTGACCGGTGTGAGGTAGTATATCGGAGTTGTTTTAGTTTGCATTTTTGTAATTAATAGTGATTTGGAGCATTTTTTAATATTACTAAAGATATATTTAATTCATCTGAGAACTGCCTGTTCATATCCTTTGACTGTCATTTGGGCATTCTTCATACTTTGTATTTGTATTTAGTTTCAGTTCAGTTATTTGTGTCAGGTTAATACTTCGACAAATAATTTTGAAATATTGAAGAAACAATGAATATGTAATCATACCGATCTATTTTTGTTGAAAGATCTCAATTTAATAAATAATAGTCATTGATAGATTTCCAAGAAAATGAATAATCTTTATCTTCCATAATTTCCTCAATTTAGAGTCTTGAACATTTCTATATTATAGTTTTTAGTCATAATATTAGGAGAATCATATGACTTAAACATTTTCCTCTTTTGATGACTATAGGATAATTCATTTTCAGAGGATTTTGCTAACTATTTATTAATAATCTCACACTCATAATGTCTTAATTACAAATAATAGATTTTTACAGGATCAAACTTCTCTTGTTAAGACAATTATAAATTATAAAAATATTTATCTTAATATTTTGTGTATTTTATACCACAATATAATCTACATATTTATAAATAGAAATGTAATTTATATTAAAATAATACACAAAGAAAAAAATGGCTAAATCACTTTAATCTCTGTAGACCTCAGTTTCCTTTTCTGTGACATACAGCAGTTAAATTAGATAATCTCTAATGCCTCTCCCCTTTAAAACTTCAAGTGACTCAATGAAGACTTATGAGAATGCCAAAGACCAGTATTTCTTCAAGTTCCCTTTGGATTTATGTTTTTATTCAGTCGTACCTGACTCTTGGTGACCCCATTTGTGGTTTTCTTAGCAAAGATAGTAGAATGGTTTGCCATTTCCTTCTCCAGCTCATTTACGGATGAGGAAACTAAGGCAAAAAGAATTAGGTGACTTGCATAGGGTCACACAGCTAGGAAGTGTCTAAAGTCAGATTTAAATTCAAGTCTTCCTTATTAGAGACCCAGCATAACTTCCACTTTGCCACCTGGCTGCCCAGTTCTGTGGATTTAAAGTATAAATCAAATCCCTCAAATCTTAGCTTGTTTCTGTTCTACCACCATTTACAGATTAACAGATTAATACTGTGTTCCTCAGCTCAATAATCTACTGAAATATTCCTAGGGAGAAGAATTACTCCATTTATGACAGATGTCCATCAAACATGAAAGAACCTCACCTGGTAGGTACCTGGTGGCACAGTTAGGCATGGAGTTAGGCATGGAGTCCTGAAGACCTGAGTTCAAATTCAGTTTCAGACTCTTATTAGCTGTGTGACCCTGGGCAAGTGACTTAGATCTCTGTTTGCCTCTGTTTCCTTAACTGTTAAATGAGGATCATAACAAAATCTACTTCACAGGGTTCTTGTGAGGACCAAATGAGATAATAATTGTCAAGCACTTAGCATGGTATAGGGCACACAGTAAGCACTAACTAAATGTTAGATATCATCATCATCATATTATTATTATTATTACTACTACTATTATGCACTTGGCTATATTAAAAATACCTGTTTCTTTCCCTTCCCTTTCTCTGTGTAGATAGACAGATCTGTTAAATGAGTCAGAAGGAGAACAAGCTCATGTAGTATAAGGAATAAGTCTGTGGAATTTTCAGTTGGTATGAGAGAGAAGAATTGGTGCTGTTAGCGTTTACTTAACACAGTCAGCCAAAATCCAGCCTACCAGGGAGCAAAGCTGCGGTGATAGGACAAATCTGCAGAAGAGGCCAAGAGGAGAGGGTTATCTTGTTCAGTCTAATTTTTAGTGACTCAACAGTGAGGCGTAGACTCTGGGTTATACTCAAGAAAGCCAGGTTAATCTGTATAGGCAAAGAACAGCAAATGAGTAGCTCACCGGTAAATGCCCAAGGAGTGGTGTAATACTGTCAGATACATAGATGATGTTTCCATCTGTTGTCACTGCAATGATGAAGCCATCTAATGCCTGTAAGAATAGAAGGGAAACTGCTTAACACATGTTTTTATGGATGATGAGGGCAGAGAACTCTATTTTACCTAATTGGTATAGTTTTGGTTTTAAACCTCCTTGAATGTTTCCATAAATAACATTATAGCACTTCTTTCTGGCATCACAGTGACTTTCTAACATGGGAGAAAGAGCTTTTGAAAGCAAAAAGAGGCTTAGTGGAAAATACTATATGTTTGTAGGTTATAGAAATTAAGTAATTAAAAACATTTTTTTAAAGCCTTACCTTCCATCTTAGAATCAATACTGTGTATTGGTTCCAATGCAATGGGATTTAAGTGACTTGCCCAGGGTCACACAACTAGGAAGTATCTGATGCCAGATTTGAACCTGGGATCTCCCATCTCTGGGCCTGGCAGTTACTCCACTGAGCTACCCAGAGGCCCCAGTTAAAAACATTTAAAAACATAATATTGGACTGTTTCAAAAGCATAGCGGTTACTCTTACAAAAAGGGGAATATCTTGATTTAATTCCGTGAGCACATGTGATTCAGTACTAAAACTTGACGGTGTAAAGTATAACTTAATACCCTCTTGTGAAGAGTGACTGCGTGCTAGTATATGAGTTTTGTCGAATAGCTTCAAGGCATAGTTCCAGCATTCCCTACTGGAGAAGAAGTCATGGAAGAATTCGGCACTAAAGGACAGCTAAATTATTGAAATATCAACAATGGCCAAATATAAGCATTTAATGCTGGTCTGGAGTAAATGACATTCTCAAAGGCTTCTTACAGAGTAATTTTCAAAGATATTCGACCCTGGACTCAACTTCTAAGAGTTCCATAAAATTTTAAAACATCTAAATTATATATACAGCATTGGCTCCAAAACATCAATATTTTTCACTAAGATGACACATTAAATTCTTTTATTTTTCCTTTATGAGATTTAAAAAATATATTTATTATGTTTTTGTGAGACATTTGGGAGCTGAGTTCTCCAAGTAAGACCATAGTAGTTTTGGATAGAGAGTTGAATATATATTGAGCAACTGATGAGTTATTTGAAGACAAGGATTTTTTCATTTTTGCTTTTTCATTCTAGTGCCAGATATTTAGAAGGAACTTAATACTAATTATAAACATTTAAATAGCACTTTCGTTGTGCCAGATACTGTGCTAAGGACTTTACAATTATTTATCTCATCTGATCCTCACGGCAACCTTGGCAGATAGGTATAGTTAGCTGAGGCTAGATTTGAACTCAGGTCTTCCTGACATCAAGCCTGGTGTTCTACCCACTGGGTCACATGGCTTATTGATTGATTTTATATTCAAGGGTAAGAGTGATTTTTAAAAAATTAAAGCAACTGAAATAAATAAATACTGAAAACAAAACTGAGAGAACAATTATGGTCAAACTAAAATTATTTTAGGAACAAATCAATCATTTAAAAAATGATTTATTTCTGGATTATCTGCTCCAAAACTGGAGCCGATTTCTCTAAGTGTTGGGTGGTGGGGGAATAAAATGTGTGCTTAGAATCCCCAGAAGGCAAGTTATTTTAAAAAAACACACCCATATATATGGTTATTCAATTAATCCCTCCCAATGTTACTCTTTAAGAGGAGTGGCACTAACTCCTTCAAATCACAGGGGTCTAATTAAGTACCCAGAAGCAGTAATCTGAAACAGTACTCCAGTAAATAATTCCAAGAGTTAACACCCATCTCAAAATATTCCTGATAGGTACATTATTAACATAATTAAGGAGATTCTGGATAATTAAAAATATTTTAGATCATTTTAAAGAATTTTATTTTTCAATTACATTTAAAATAATTTTTAACCTTTCTTAAAAAAATTTGAGCCAAATTCTCCCTCCCTAAGACAGCAAGCAAAATGACATAGATTTTACATGGGAAATAATGTAAAACATAAAAATTTATTTATTTTTTTTTTTTAAATATATTTTATTTGATCATTTCCAAGCATTATTCGTTAAAGACATAGATCATTTTCTTTTCCTCCCACCCACCCCCCATAGCCGACGCGTAAGTCCACTGGGCATTAGATGTTTTCTTGATTTGAACCCATTGCTTTGTTGATAGTATTTGCATTAGAGTGTTCATTTAAAGTCTATCCTCTGTCATGTCCCCTCAACCTCTGTATTCAGGCAGTTGCTTTTTCTCGGTGTTTCCACTCCCATAGTTTATCCTTTGCTTATGAATGGTGTTTTTTTTTTCTCCTGGATCCCTGAAAGTTGTTCAGGGACATTACACCGCCCCTAATGGAGAAGTCCATTACGTTCGATTATACCACAGTGTATTAGTCTCTGTGTACAATGTTCTCCTGGTTCTGCTCCTCTCGCTCTGCATCACTTCCTGGAGGTTGTTCCAGTCTCCATGGAACTTCTCCACTTTATTATTCCTTTGAGCACAATAGTATTCCATCACCAACATATACCACAGTTTGTTCAGCCATTCCCCAATTGATGGGCATCCCCTCGTTTTCCAGTTTTGGGCCACCACAAAGAGCGCAGCTATGAATATTTTTGTACAAGTCTTTGTGTCCATTATCTCTTTGGGGTACAGACCCAGCAGTGCTATGGCTGGGTCAAAGGGTAGATATTCTTTTGTCGCCCTTTGGGCATAGTTCCAAATTGCCCTCCAAAATGGTTGGATCAGTTCACAACTCCACCAGCAATGAATTAATGTCCCTACTTTGCCACATCCCCTCCAGCATTCATTACTTTCCTTTGCTGTTATGTTAGCCAATCTGCTAGGTGTGAGGTGATACCTCAGAGTTGTTTTGATTTGCATCTCTCTGATTATAAGAGATGTAGAACACTTCTTCATGTGCTTGTTAATAGTTTTGATTTCTTTATCTGAGAACTGCCTATCCATTTCCCTTGCCCATTTATCAATTGGAGAATGGCTTGATTTTTTGTACAATTGATTTAGCTCATTATAAATATGAGTAATTAAACCTTTGTCAGAGGTTTCTATGAAGATTTTTTCCCAATTTGTTGTTTCCCTTCTGATTTTAGTTATATTGGTTTTGTTTGTACAAAAGCTTTTTAGTTTGATGTAGTCAAAATTATTTATTTTACATTTTGTGATTCTTTCTATATCTTGCTTGGTTTTAAAGCCTTTCCCCTCCCAAAGGTCTGACATGTATACTATTCTGTGTTTACCCAATTTACTTATGGTTTCCTTCTTTATGTTTAAGTCACTCACCCATTTTGAATTTATCTTGGTGTAGGGTGTGAGGTGTTGATCTATTCCTAGTCTCTCCCACACTGTCTTCCAATTTTCCCAGCAGTTTTTATCGAATAGTGGATTTTTGTCCCAAAAGCTGGGATCTTTGGGTTTATCGTATACTGTCTTGCTGAGGTCGTTTTCCCCCAGTCTATTCCACTGATCTTCCTTTCTGTTTCTTAGCCAGTACCAAATTGTTTTGATGACTGCTGCTTTGTAATATAGTTTTAGGTCAGGGACTGCAAGGCCCCCATCATATGTGTTTTTTTTCATTAATTCCCTGGATATCCTTGATCTTTTGTTCTTCCAAATGAACTTTGTTATGGTTTTTTCTAAATCAGTGAAGAAGTATTTTGGTAGTTCAATGGGTATGGCACTAAATAGATAAATAAGTTTGGGTAGTATGGTCATTTTTATTATATTGGCTCGTCCTATCCATGAGCAGTTAATGTTTTTCCAATTGTTCAAGTCTAGTTTTAGTTGTGTGGCGAGTGTTTTGTAGTTGTGTTCATATAGTTCCTGTGTTTGTCTTGGGAGATAGATTCCTAGGTATTTTATTTTGTCTAAGGTGATTTTGAATGGGATTTCTCTTTCTAGTTCTTGCTGCTGAGCTGTGTTGGAGATATATAGAAAAGCTGATGATTTATGTGGGTTAAAATTTATTTTTTAACATTAATTTTTTTTAAGTTTCAAATTCTTTCCCTCTCTCTAGCCCTTCCCTCATCCATTGGGAAGCAAGCAATATGATAACCATTCCACATGTAAAGTCAAACAAAACATATTTCCATATTAGTCATGGTGCAACATCAATAAAATTAAAAAGGCACGAAAGTGAAGGAAAATGAAAATAAAAAAGGGTGTTGATTTGCCTTATCAGTTCTCTCTCTGGAGGGGAGATAGCCTTTTTCATCAGCTCATCAGAAAATAACACCAGACTTATTTCATTGATTTTCTTTATATCCTCACATTATTCGACGAAAGGTTGAGGTCTTGGAGGAATAAGTCAAGGCTGCCTGCCTGTATATTGATGAAGTCATATTTCTTATAATACTTCATCCTTTCATATAGATGGATCATTGTTGCCAAAGAGGTACATCCTAGTTACAAGGCTATGACCTTGTTCATCTTTCAACTCTTATTCTGATTTTGGCTTTAAAGGGCATTTTTCAGCCCCCTTGGCAGGCAGGTATACTCCTGCTGATGTCAATGGAAACCTTGCTTTTGGCAGTCTGGGGGGAAAAAAAGGAGGGGATGCTTTTCATCTGCTAGGACAGCGTGTCCACATTCCTCTTGAATTCTTTATTTCAGAGCAAGTGGGAGTTAATAGGGTAGAGGTATTTATAAAATGGAAGGTAACTTTTTATCAGTTCAATAGCAATTTCTAGCAAACTTTTACCAACAGCCCTGAGTTATTTCCCTCAGAATGGATGCTTTAGTTTTAAAAGCCTCATCAGCATAATTTAAAGGTAATTTAATAGAATGTAATTGCCAAGTGATTGTGCCCCTATTATTGTAAAGATGACTTTGATCAGCACTCTAAAATTGGTTACAGTAGAAATTCTAATGGCTTGAAACCTTAAATCTACCATACAATAGCAACAAAGGGAAACTACCACCTTTTTCTATTTCTGTCTCACACTTAGGAAGGATGAAACATTCTCTATGTGCTCCCCAAACAAATTCTGGCCTAAAAAAGCCAGAATTTGTACCTCTCCTGATTAAAATTCAGAACCTCATGCACTCTTTCATTTACAGTAAACAGGAAGCCTGACCTACTTTGTTTCATCCAACATGTTCTTGGATTCATCCTTTGATTCATCCAACATATTCTTGGATTCTTACTTTCCAGGTTCACCTAGCTGGGTGAAGCAATTTTCCCTCCTGGTGGTTCTTAGAGTAAAGTTGTTTTTAGTTTTCTAAGCCTTGGGATGTTAAGGACCTTCTAAAATGATTTGTCTTAAATGCATTTATGAACCTTCATGGGGGAAAGAGGAAGGAAGGGTGTCTATTTTAGGAGATATATTGCAAATCTTTTGGGGTCTGCGGGTATAGTAAAGTTAGGGGCTCTTGCTTCCAAATAAAAGACTACTTGTTAAACACAGTGTAATGATCTTTATTTATTCTCTCTCCTCTCCTCTCATTTTTCCTTGGACTGTGACTTCTTAGGTATAGGGAACTCTGGGGGGGGGAAAACTCTCTTTAGAGATGAAGATCTGTAACTTTTCTGCAACTTTTTTTTCTCAGAGAGTTGCCTGGGAGTGTTTGAGAAGTTAAACTGATTTACCTAGGGTTATAGTTGAGGTCAGAACTTGAATCCAGGCTTTCTCCTGCCTCTCACAGTCATATCTTATCACACACTCAGAGGAAAAGTGATATGCCTAAGATTACAAAGGTAGGTGGCACAGTGGATAGTGAAAGAAAGAGTAGAGAGAACATAAAACAACATCCAAAAGGTGGCAAATACTTCCTGTTTATTGATGAATAACAGACACCCCTAGAGAGCATATCGAGAACTTTTCATGGATGGGAAATTCAATAGAACTTGAAGCTAATGTTAAGCCAGAAATGTTGACTTGTGGCATTCTTGGGTCATACAAAAAAAAAAAAATAAATTTGGAACAAAATGTCCTGAATAAAGAGTAGGTTGTTTTTTCATGTCTAATTCAGGCATCTTATGCAAACACAGTTTAAGGGCATCCTCTTTTGACACAATGGGTAGATTGTTCATTTTATAGAGTGAGCAGGAAGTTGTACAAAATTGTTCTCAATACACAACAAATATGTGACATTTACACTTATCCTTAACCAGCTTATTCTAGCTATCTCACCTACCTGAATTTCAGCCCTACCCTCCAGGCTAAATCATTTCCAAGGAATGTGATTTAATTTTGAATATGCAAGCTCACATTTCTTCAGAGGTTTTTAAATGCTTTTGAAATTTATTGAATAAATGAGACTGCTTTCACTTCATAAATAAAGCCCGTAGCTATAGTTCTATTTTAGCTATATTTACATGAGAACGAAAATAGAAAGTTATTTATGTAAAGCAGTATAATGATATATCTATCCATGCATTATATTTTACAAACAGCTCTATAGTTAATTTGTTTAAAATGTATCACTGTAAAAGTAAGTTTTGTAGGCTCTTTACATATATTTTGTATATAGTGAAGTATTTTTATGCAAATGCTCATTAATACTTATGTATTCCATAATATTTGGACATTAAGTGTGGTATTTATTTATTCAAATACTTTCATGTTCAGTATATCTAATTTAAGCCCAGTGAGGTTTATATTTGTGCTATGTATATGTGTGTGTGAAGAGATGAACAGATAGATATGCTTGAAGAAGAAACTCTCCAAATAGTTTGCTAGTTATCCTTGAGATAAAGTTTATATTTTATCTTCTTTATGTTAAATTTGCCCAAGCTAATTTTCCTTGATCTTCATAGCATAAAAATATACAGAAAGAGGCTTCTTTTCTTTATCTCTCCTATAGGGAAAGAGATTTATGTTCCCATTTCTGAGTAAATGGGGAGAAAATCTGGTTTTGTATCTTATCTTCAGCTCTATCTCTAATCCAGTTGTCAGAAAAATCAAAAGGTATAGTAGACGCCAGAGGCAATGTGGTGGTGTGGGTAGAATGTCAGTTCTACTATGCCTTTTGATCCAGCCATAGCACTGCTGGGTTTATACCCCAAAGAGATAATAGGGGAAAAAAAGACTTATATAAGAATATTCATAGCTGTGCTCTTTGTGGTGACAAAAAATTGGAAAATGAGGGGATGCCCATCGATTAGGGAATGGCTGAACAAATTGTGCTTATATCAACTGGAGGAATTCCATGTGAATTGGAATGACCTCCAGGAACTGATGCAGAGTGAAAGGAGCAGAACCAGGAGAACATTGTACACAGAGACGGATACAATGGCACAATCGAATGCAACGTACTTCTCTACTAGCAGCAATGCAATGATCCAGGACAATTCTGAGGGACCTATGAGAAAGAACACTAACCACATCCAGAAGAAGAACTGTGGGAGTAGAAACACAGAAGAAAAACAACTGCTTGATCACATGGGTTGATGGGGATAGGATTGGGGATGTAGACTCTACATGCTCACCCTAATGCAAATATTAATAATATGGAAATAGGTCTTGACCAATGACATGTAAAACCCAATGGAATGAATTACTCATTGGGGGAGAGGAGAGGAAAAGAACATGAATTCTGTAACCATGGAAAAATATTCTAAATCAATTAAATTTTAAAAAAGAAAAAAAAAGAATGTTGGTTCTAGAGCTAAAAGATCTAATTTCAAGTTTCAACTATGACACTTAACTATATGATTCAGTGCAAGTCATTTAGCTCCCAAGGTTGGATTTCCTCATTTGTAAAATGGGAATATTATTATTATTATTATTATTATTATAACCCTTACTTTCTGCCTTAGAATTGATACTAAATATTGGTTCCAAGGTAGAAGACAGGTAAGGGCTGGGTAATTGGGGTTAATGACTTGGCCAGCGTCACACAGCTAGGAAGTATCTGAGGTTAAATTTGAACTCAGGACCTCCCATCTCTAGACTTTGTACTTTAATCCAATGACTGAACTACCTGCCCCAGGGAATCATATTAATAATGTATTTTACCTACAAGGTCTTTTCTGGGTAAGTTCTTTGTAAGTCTTGAATCGCTTTAGAAATGTGAGTTAACATTGTACTCTTTAGACTAGAAATATTTTCAGAAAAATAGTTCTCTGCCTCCATAACTGTCTTGATCATAAATTTGGAAGGAAAAAATAAGCCAATGGGTACATATATAAATATAGTATTAGAGGTACATATGATTTTCCTTAAGACAGTTCTCCAATATCCATGAGTAATTTTGAATCATAAAATTTGGATAAAAATTTTACAAGAAAAAACATTAACAAAATTATAAAGTAATAATAATTGGCATTTGCATAGCACTTAAATTTTTCTGATTGCTTTACATAAATTATCTTATTTGAACCTTACAACAGCCTTGTAATATAGGAACTATCTTATCCTCATTTTACAGATCAGAAAACTGAGGCTCAGAGGGGTTAAATAACTTGCCAAGGCCATCTTTCTTGCCTTTATTCCACATGTTCTTTCAAAAACATTTAGGATCAAAGTCTCAAAAATAGAAAGGACCCTAGGGAACTTCTAGTCAAATTCCCTCATTTTCCTGATGAGGATACTCAGGGCAATAGAAGAAAAGTGATTTCCCTAGGGTAACAAAGGTAGGTGGCATAGAGAATAGAGCCAGGCCAGGAATCAGGAAGATTCATCTTTTCATGTTTGAACCTGGCCTCAGATGCTTACTAGCTGTGTGAGACTCTGGGCAAGTTAATTTACTTGATTGCCTCAGTTTCCTCATTTATAAAAAATGAGTTGTAGAAGGAAATAGCAAATTACTCCAGTCTCTTTGTCAAGAAAATCACAAATGGGGTCACAAAGAGTCAGGCAGAACTAAATAAGTGTACAACAACAAAGATTTTAAGGAACGGGGTGGTTATTTGAACTCCTCCCCTTGACTCAAAATCCAGCCTTCTTTCCATTCTACCTTATTGCCTCTTTAAAAGTAGTTTTAATTCATTGGAAACTTTCACAAAACCAGAAGGTGAAAGTATAATTTTTAAAAAATGCATTCCTCCTAAGCATTTAACTTTAGGAAAAGGATTTAGAACTAGTCCTTACATTCTGAGAAAAGAAAAGTCTATGTGAAATAAAAGTAAAGAATGTATGTGATTTTCCCCCTCTTCTATTATTAACCCTTCAACATGTCTCTAGTACTGAGTAAGAAATCCAGGCATTTCGTCCCAGTAATAGTATTCTGATTTATTACTAAGCATTGCTATGGATTTCACTGTACAGATTTGCTTCATTACACCACCAAGTACTATAACCACAGCATACATGTGAGCAAGTAATCACAGAACAGGACATTTCCTACAAGGCCTGCTTTTGAAGGATTAAGGCCACATTTTTTCTTGCATTGATGAATTACATCCAGAGACCATAAGCTTCATTTTCTTTTGAAATACTTAAAAACCAATATTTAAATGCATTTTTACTTTCTCCCTGATCACCTTGGGAGCTAAAACTAATAGTGGTATTGCTGGGTCAAAAGGTATACCCAATTTTATGACTCTCTGGGGAGGGTTCCAGATTGTTATAGTTGAATCACTTCACAGCTCTACCAACAATGTATTAGTGACCTTATTTTTCTACATCCCTTCCAACATTTGTCATTTTACCCATTATTTTAGCCAATCTGATAGGTTTGAGATGATATTGGCAGGGTTATTTTGATTTGCATTTCTCTAATCAATAATGATTAGAATATGTTTTTGTATGGTTATATAGCTTTGGTTTCTTCATCCCAAAACTTTCTGTGCTTATCTTTTGACCCTTATAACAGCTCTCTTTGTGGTGGCAAAGAACTGGAAACTGAAGATATGCCCATCAAGTGAGGAATGACTAAACACAGTATCTGATTGTGATGAATACTACTGATCCATAAGAAATGACAAATAAATTAATTAAATTTTTAAAAATGCAAAGATCTACATGAAGTTATGAAGAGCGAAATGAGAAGAACCAAGAGAACATTATACAAAGCACTAGAAACAGTTGGAAGTATGACCTCCAGAGAAAGAATGGAAAAATTGAAATAAGCAACACATGGTTTTTTTTTTTTTATACACATATATCTTTTTGTAAAACGATGCCTTCTCTAGTGGGAGAATAGGAAGGAAGGAAGGAGTTACCTGGATATTTTAATGTAACAAATGAATGAATTAATTTAAATGTAAAAATGCAATTTTACCTCCAACATCAGCTGGGTGAATTCTTCATTACTGAGAAATGAAGGCTTCCAGTCTTGCTGAATATCACAGAGTTCTGTTTGTGCTGAAACTTCTAAACAAATACAAATATGTTGTTACTTTTGGTTAGCCCAGGTAAAAAGCACAGTTAAATGAGACACAAGCTATTGGCATGTGATTTGATATAACTGAAAGTAATCTGAGAAGATCAAATATCTCCTGGGAGTCAGGATATAATATCTATATTATAGTTGACAATAGGAAATAATCAGACTACCTTGTTTAGAACGGGGGTTAGCTGGGGGTCCCTGAACGTGACCATTTAAAACTACTATTATAATTATATTTTAATAGAATTGGTTTCCTCTGTAATCCTCTTTATTTTATGCCTTTAAAAACATTATTCAGAGAAGAGGCCCCTAGGCTTCACCAGATTGCCAAAGGGGTCCACGCTACACAAAAAATTCAACAGCCTCTGGTATATAACTGGAAAGCCAATTTTAAGGTTTTATGGACTAGTCTAGTCTTAGTACCTTTGGTTAAGAGCAAGAATTTCAATTCAATTCAAATCAAATCAATAAGCATTTAGTTGTGCCTACTCTGTACTAGGCACTGATATATGATCTGGAAAGGAACTACCACGAAGAGTAACCAAGAAGCAGAGTTATTAAAGAGGATAGTGAGGTGACTCAGTAGATAGAAAGCCAGACCTTCAGATGGAGGGTCCTGGGTGCAAATTTGACCCCAAACTCTTCCTAGCTGGGTGATCTTGGGCAAATCTCTTAACCTCCACTGCCTACCCTTTACCACTCTTCTGCCTTGGAACGAATACAGATTATTGAGTCTAAGATGGAAGGTAAGGGATTTAAAATATAGGCAGCTAGGGCTAGAGATAGGAGGTCCTGGGTTCCAATATGACCTCAGATACTTCCTAGCTATGTGATGCTAAGCCAGTCACTTAACCCTCATTGCCTAGACCTCTGGTGGCAAGCCTATGGCATGTGTCCCAGAGTGGGCACCCAGAGCCCTCTCTGTGGGCACGCATACCATTGTCCTAGCATAAAGTTCACCAGAGTTTGTTATTAGAAAGCCAGAGGAATAGGGGCCATACTGTACTCCTCCCCCTTTCCATTCATGCCTGAGGACATTTCTCAGATCACCTGTTGTATGAGGGGAATTCTCTCCCAGGATCACCCATGGGGTCTTTCCTGCATCCCTGCACTCCTAGAGCTACATCACTTATGTCACCTAGGTTGGTCAACTAGTTACATCACCTAGCATAGTCTCCTCACTTGATCAATGACTCTGAGTCCCTCTGGGTGTAAAAGGAAGGGATGATCTAGGAAGTGTTTGTTTTCTATCTCTGATGACTGGAGAAGAAGGTGGCTGTGGGAGGCCATATTGGGAGCAACCCTGTGGGGCCTTAAATTAGGCTAAACTCTTATATTTCTATCTATTTCTAATCTTTTACCTATCTGAGTGATTCTAAGAAACTTTACAAAATTCTAAGGACCACAGTCCTAATTTCACTATTATACTACCCCTCTAAAAGGCTCGCCATCACTGGCCTAGACCTTCCTGATTTTCTGTCTTGGAACCAACAATACACAGTATTGATTCTACCCAGAAGGTAAGAATGTTAAAAAAAAAAGCATTATTAAGGTGGTATAGATGTTTTCACACTGGAAAAGAGAAAAAACTATAATCATTCCAGAGGTATAGGGTTTAGAGAAAATATCATTAGAGTTTCCTATATAATTTTTGGGGGTTGTGTTTTTTCTTTGTTATGTAGAAATGTATCATTAGAACAGGTGGCATTTGTAAAAGTTAGAATTAAAAACCATTTAAAATGTTTAAAAAGAAGAAGATGAAGAATTAAAAAATTAGAAAAATGAAAAAAGAACATTATCTACAGCAACTTTTAAAAGAATGACTTGTGTAAGTCCACCTCCAGAGAAATAACTGATAAATACAAATAAATATGACATAGTTTTCTATATCCATAGATCTTTTTGTCATATATTGCCTTCTCTACTACAGGGAAGGGAAGGAAGGAGGAAGACACCTAGGAATTTTAATGTAACAAATAAATAAAAATTGAAAACTTTTAGAATTTGAGTAAATGATACCAACATAGAAAGTATCATTTTATTCACCATTTGTGCAACGCTACTTTAAATACTTCAAGAAGCAAATGTTCATTAGTATAGAAAATGCAGAATATAACTTTAGTACGCCTTGCTAGGCAGCCTTCATAAAGTACCTGGTCCATAGTCAGCACTTTATAAAATTGACTATCAAGTGGACCTTGGTGGCCCACTTTCTAGGGAAGAGCCTCTATGAATTTACATGGATTTTAATATCCCAGAAAACAAAGACTCTTACTCGTTATTTATTTGACTCTAAAGTAATAAAGTGCCTTCTACATTCTTTTTTGGGTTGGGACAGAATGCAGATAAGCCACTGTTGGAAAATGTAGTCTTATAAAATTTGCTCCGGGTATCAGGAGGTTTAGTGCCACACCTCGGATCTCAGTCAGCAGACATTAGTGGTGAGGCTTGAATCTACCTTGTCTTTAGTCCAGGCCACCACACATTATGTCCCCTGTTGCCTTCCATATATTACTTAATTAATAAATATTCATTAAATAGAATTGAACCGGGGAAGCTAGGTAGCATCAGGCCTGGTTATATTGGAATTGGGAGGACCTTGGTTCAAATCTTACTTTATATACTTCCTAGCTATGTGAATACTTGATCCCAACTGCCTAGCTCTTACTGCTTTTCTTAGTATCAATTCAAAGACAAAAGGTAAGGGCTTTTAATAAATAAATAGAATTGGACTATTTTGGCTAGTCATGGGAAAGCTAACCCACAGATAACAGGTCTGCACAAGAAGACCTTCCAATCTCATAAGGTCTGCACAGTTATATTCACTTCTATATCATATGGAGACATGAGGCTAGGACTTCTATGAGGGCAATTTTCAAGTGCTGAAATGTTCTTTGCAAATGGAAAGCATACAAGGCTTATCTAGGTATAGTCTTGCTTTTCTCTCAGGCCTCTTTTTTCATTTCATATTATATACATTCCATATGTATGAGCACTATGGTTAAGATTCTTTTGGGGGGTCATTTTAGAGCATACATGTAATTAATTAAAATGTTTGGTGCTTAAAACATTAAAATTATAGACAGTTATGTTACATTTGATAGAATTTTTGATAAGTTAAATATCACATCTAGTATTTTCTAAATCTCTAGGGTTTTTTCCTCATTAAAATAACACACCTTGTTTTAGACTTGTAGGCAATAAAATGATTAAGAAAACTTTTAGTGTTAGAAAAAAATTATAAATAGTATTTAAATCCTTATCTCTGGCCTATGTTATGCATCTGAACTTAAAATTAATCAGATCCAGATTACAACTGTAACAGGCTTACAACTGTAAGGAACACATATTGTGTACCCTGTCTGCAGTACCTTCCCCCCCCCCCCAATTAGACAAAGCAATGAGTAGCTAAGCAGTTAATAGTAGAAAGGAAAAAAAAAGAAGGCATTGGAGAATTGAACAAACAAGTTAAAACTAACATAAGACAAAAAATGTTTCCTTTATCTTTAAAGCAGTGCAAAGGAGCAATTGTCCTTAATGACTTCATCAGGAAAGAAAATCATATAAAATGTCAATTAACAACCTATATTTGAATGCCCATTGTGTGCAGAATACTGTACAACATGACGAATTTGCCCTTGAGATGAATAGGATGAAAGAAAATCTAGCTAGTGAAGAAACTTACTACTTGTAAATCTTAGAGCAAGTTAATTCTAGTATTGCCAGTGAGGTAATTAGAAACAGGGAACAACTTTCATTTCTTTGACCTTTATTCATGCCTTCCAATTCTTCTAACTCTTAGAAAATTTATATTTGAGATAGCTACTGTGGCCAGTAAAACCACATATTATATAACTAATGTAATTAATTAGGATTGTGGCAAAAACAACAAAAACATGTGACTTCTTTTATAAAGTCTGTGGACTGAATTTATCATGGCAAAAGATGCTCTCCAACAAGCGGACTGGACTTTCTATTACAGCCCACATTTCCTTTAGAAGAAAGGTTACATTTTATCAGTGCTAGAGAAAAAGAAAACATGTTTCTTTTATATTAATAACATTTAAATCATTTGGTATGACTAGCTACTTTTTAACATAGTATAGAAACACTGATAGTTGCCATTTCACCCAGTGGGTGTTCCAACATCCTTTAGTAATTATAGTCTTTGTAGCCTGGGGCCCAATTAATATATAGGTTTTTTTTGTTGTTTTTTTTAAGGTTAGACATGCTGTCTCTAGGAAGTAAAAAAAAAGTGGTCTATAGGTAGTTCTCACTTTGTGGAAGTGGACTATTCTACTTAAAAGTGACTTCTAAGTAATGAGAACTTGGCTGGGAGTGGGAAAGGGAAAGAGGGAGGGAGGCAGAAAGGGGACCCAAGGAGGCCAGCACACAGTTCAAGGATCAGGCTAGATAAGTAGAAGCAGGAGGAGGAAAATGCATGGGCTGGGGTTAGCCACTTGGGGGGGCCTGGCCAGATCTGAGAAAAAGAAAAATCTAGGAGACAGGGGTGGGGAGGGAGGATGCTGGACACAGTCAGAAGAGGAAAGGCAAGCTACAGGGTAAGAATATCATGAGGTACCTGACTGAAGATGGATATTGGATAGGCCAGATGGGGTGAAGGTCTCTTCCCTCTGGTCTGCTCTGTTTTCACTTAAAGGGATTTTTTTAGTGTTTTTTTTTGGGGGGGGGGGTGCTGTATGGGTAGGGAAATCCGAACATGAAACATGATAAAATTAACATAAGGGATTTTTTTTTTTTTAGAATGCAAGTTTCTTTCAAAATTCTTTACCTAAACTAGAATTTGTATATTGTAAATTTCCGTTAAGTGAGAACTGTGTACCAAAAATTCAATGTTATGAATGCCATCAGCATACCAATTATTTTAAATGATTACTTAAATTTCCATGTATAACCTGGACTGGCCTTTTGAGAATGCTGAAGGAGGCTAAGATTGAGCCCCCTTTGTCCCTCTATCAGGAGTGGAAATAGCTTTCTTGATGATTGCTGGCCTGGATCTTCCCTTTCTTCCCTTTCTTCCCTCTCTTCCCCCTGTCTTCCCCCTCCCATTCCCCCCCCCCCCCAGTTTATAGACTGAATTCCTCAGGAAAACTCTGACCCATGGTGGGGTGGGGCATAGAACTCAACCAATCAAGAGAGAATTCCAAACAAATGGATTTTGGGATGAGAGGCATAAACAAAAAGGAGGGGTGGGGTTAAAGCTTTCAAATAAAATGCCTGTGAGAACTTTCCATTAGAAGGCACTTAAATCAATAAGCAGCATAATAAATTCAGTTCATCAGGTTTATATCATTTCCAGTTGTGTCCCAGAGTGTCTGTCTTGCTCTCCAATCAAAACAGATCATAAAGTCATCCATGTATTGTCTTTCCTAAGGATGGCAAGTGTAATCTTCGCATTAGTGCAACAAATAATTGATCAGATAATGGGACAGTAACACAAGAGCATAGACCAGGAAATGTCAATGTTACCATCCTGAAATGAAAGAATTCTCCCTTTTTCACAGCCTTTTATTTCTATTTCTATTGACTAAGGCAGAAATACTCCTGGGGTATGTGGATTGGGATTTTGGTGTTTGGGGAAATTAAATTAAATTGGTCAGTAAGTGCACACAGAAGGGAGACAAACAGTCCTGGAAATATGGCCCTGTGGAATGTAATATTTCCATTGAATGAGATTAGGACACCCAATTGTGCATCCCTTCCTTATTTGCATTTAATTCAGGGCTTTAGGCTCATACAATCAGTGGTGTTGACTCAAAACAGTTTTAATTTCTCTGCAAAAGAAAGCGGCCAGATTCTTGTTTTGATCCCCCCCACTTCTACCCACCCATCCTTAAAAAGAGAACAAACAGTGATTAGAAGATTGAAGCAAAGAATTGGTTAAAGTACCAAAAATATTCATTGTAAGGATCTGAACCCCAGTTAACTTTACTTACCTTGGCTATCTGGCTTTCCTAGAGCAGAAAGGCAGGAGAGGAAAATAAATAAGAGAATACACCAATGAATACCCATTTGACTAGCTTCATCTATACAGATGATTTTCCCTGGTTAGTTTTTGCCTAGAATTCCTGGGCTAAATGAAAGAATCTTGGAATAAGAGTTATTGGATAGTGTTTGTTGATATGGTCTAGTTCTCATTTAATTTAATGGCATGCACAGTTGCTTTGAGTTAAGACCAAATTTTCCAACTCATTTTGAGAAATAATGAAACAACTAATGGGAATTTAGTTGTATTTTATTAAGGTTCCTGCATTAGACTATGAGCTACTTGACTGAAAGCAGGGCTATTTTTTTTTGTTTGTTTTTTGCTTTTCTTAGTATTCCCAGCATTTTGTACATAGGAGGTGCTTAATAAATGCTTGCTCACCCTTGGAATGAATGTAAGGGAATTGACAATAAGTAGCATTTCTCTCATGAAGCAAAATGAGGATGTCATAGTCATAACTGTTTATTAGGATCCTTATGAACTGATTGATTCACATGAATTCCTTCTCGTTCTATTCTTACGGTTCTATGATTCCCCAGAACAAAATTTGACAATACAAATCAATCTGCCTGGGTTCAGTCTCCTTTTATCAATGCTACTGATCTAGTTTCAGTAATTTGAGCAAAAAGTATTTTTTACCCAAATTACCTGCTACTACATGTTCACTCTTACTTGGAAATCTCAGTTTTTAGAAAATGTACTTATTTAGGAAATATTCTAGTCCCAATATTGGGGCTTTCTAAACTAGTATTGTTATACTTTTATTCCAATCTCACTGGATTGTTCTTCACTGACATTTTTAACTGAAGATATTAACATTCTTCTTCTCTCTCCCTTGGGCAGCTTTGAAAAAGACGGTATATTATTACTGTCACATTTTTAATAGGTATATATAATTATCAAAGAAATTGCCAAAGAATAATAAGCACAATGAAACTTTCAGATGTCCCAATCATGCCCTCTCTCATGAAATCATCTTGTCTGTGGCAAAATTTCAGTGAAAGAGAAGCATCGCTGTAATGATAGAATAACTATAATTATTTCCTCAATACTTCTGACATTTGTGACTTTTCATTATGTTTGAAGTCATGTTGTTTTTTTTAAGAGGTTATGCTTCTCATTCTTATTAACATCCTACATTTTTACTTTCCCCCAATTTTTTTCTTAATCTGCAGGTGGGAGGCAGGAAAGGTATAGTTAGTGCTAGGAGGAAAAGAGATTGGTAAAGGTTACAAGAAAGTAGGCTAACACAAGGATTTGAATAACCTCTTAAGAGCTTACATTGACAATAGCTCCAAGAACTGTCCAAAAGCACAATATCTTTTCAAACCAGAACATGAGGTTGTTCAGGGTTCCAAGAGAGTGAGAACAATACAAGAATGTCCACACCATCAGAATTAGGGACAGGATCAGGGAGGGGAAGGGAAGGTGGCACTGATCTGTTTGTTAGGAAATCAATACAATTGACTCCCAGATTTTATAAGTCAGGAAAACAAGTATACTTTTGGTAAGGATAATCCCATTGGCAATGTTTATATCCTGACTGGTCTGGGTGGTTATTGCTGCTCAGAGCTCCCTACACTCCGTATATAACACGCTATTGCTAGGAATGATCAGAATAATAAAGACAATTTGGGAGGGCAGTGCCACCTTCTAACCTAGCCTAATAAGGGGTTATTAATGAGGGAGGAGTAATTTGGTATGGAGAATAGCTGACTCCTGTTTTATATATACATAGACAGTTGCTTAAGAGGGTAAACTTGAGAGGTAGAAAAATTAAAACTAGGAAATCTCAAACCATGAAGACACTATAGAAAGGGAAGGAAGGAAATAGAAATAGAGAACAGCAGTTACTTAAAAAAAAATTTTTTTTTACCATTGTGTTTCTGTAAAAATCCAATGACTTTTTCAAGCACTGTAGTTTTATCCAGTTTTCGAGTGTTCCCTGGAAGCATGGAGCTAAGTTCTTTGATGAGAACATTGAACTGGTCACGACGCTTTTTCTCAGACTTGTTTCGTGAAGCTCTAAAAATATGAAAAACATTGGTAACCACAAGATTCTAGTTATGACATCATTTGTCACGACTGAAATCAAGACATATCAACCATACTCTGGAGTTGCCCTATTCTTAATGCCATGGACAAGTTAAATTGCTTTAGCCCCATTTCACAGATGACAATTTTTTTTTAAAGTAGTGACTTTTCAAGAAGTAGAGGGAATTTGTATGTGCTATGGCCAGAAGTCTGTGCAGCTCCTGACAACACCCTTGATGCCTTACTTTCTGAATACCTAGAGTTCCAATTTCACAAAAGCAAGGGGATTCCTTCCTTTAGCAGTGAAGGAATATGCTCCAGCTAGTTTTTCACAACACTTCCCTAACTTCATTACTTCCAAATTTGAGGCTAAGCTACACAGGAGCCATGAGTATGTTCTGCCTTGTATCTCATAACATATATTTCTTGAGGGTCTACTACATATAAGGCTCAAAGCTAAGGACTGTGGCAAATACAAAAGAAGCATGTAGTGATGATAAAAGACTTACTTTTTATGATTTCTAATTTGCCATTTTCAAAGTAATTTCACATATCTGATCACAAATATGTTTCACTTGTATGTAAGGCTCAGCCAATCCTTACACAAACAGTATTAAGCAGTCGGAACAAGTCCTATTTTACCTATGAAGAAACTGAGGCCTGAGAAAGTTAGATAATTTCATTACATGGCAGATCTCTGGGCACCAACTTTATTGTACCACAATGAAATGGGCCCTGCACTAAAGGAACTTGTAGGCTCTTTGGCAAGTCAAGACATGCATTTATGACACAAATTACAGTATGCATTCTAAGGCCAAAATAAGTCATGGAGACAGAGCGAACTCCTGGATCAGAGAAGGGATAAGTCAAACATTTGTACTTTTCATTGATGATCTTATCAATAATTAAACTTCTAGGAACTGTGAGACAATCTTTGGTAGAACCTACAGAGATTTCTAAACCTACTCTAAGCTGCCTTCCAACATCAAATATATATATATATATATTTTTTTTTTATATATCCAATATAAAAAAGGTGGAAAATTAGGTTTTGTGCCTGTGTTCCAGAAAGTTCTGCCTCCATTTTTAGGATAATAGTAACTTATACCTCTACAGTGACAAAAGGTTGATTCTCTTAAGGTCTGCTAAGTACTTGGCCTACATTATTTAATTTGATACTTCCAATAAATCCTGTGACTCAGGTCCTTATAGGCATCATTAACCTCATTTTACCAAAGAGGAAACACAGGTTCATGAGGTTAAATGATTTGCTAGGACCACATATTAAGTAAGTTTCACAATCCTAATCAGGACCCTGATCTAGACTTTAAGCCCAGGGTTCTTTCCACTCTGCCTCCTGAGCTTTAAAGCAGGTGAATGGCTTGTTCATGGTCAAACAGCTAATATGTTTTGGAGCCAGGATTCTGACTCAGATTTCTTGATTCCAAGTATGGTTTTATCTTGGCTACAGATAGCATGCCATTAGATTAAAATTAGACCTCATAATAAATACACTGTATTATGATAAATTACCCAGGGTTAGTATGCTATCTGGCACATAGTGGGAGCTTAATAAATGTTTATTTCATGGGCCCAAGATCAGATCTCTTAGATCAAATTGGTCTGGCACTTTGATACTTAGCTAATATAATTAGTTCAAGGGAGGAACTAGATATTGTAGATCTTTTTTAAAGTTATGATGTGCCATTTTAATAGCTTATAATAATAGTTAAAATTTATATAGACCCTCTATTAAGCACTATTCAGAGTATTTTACATTTATCATCTCATTTAATCCTTACAATAACCCCGGGAGGTAGATGCTATTATTGTTCCCATTTTACAGATGAGGACAGTGGTTATGATTTGCCCAGGTTGGAATTGTGGCTGAGGTTGAAAATGAATTCAGGCCTTCCTGACCCCAGGCCAAGGGCTCTATTTACTATGTCACCTAGCTGCCCCTTTAAAAATGCAACCCAATAGTTAATTTATTTATAAGAAGGGGAGCTCTTGCAATTCAATCAAATCAGTATATCATTTAGTGGTAGTGATTGGAATACTTGAGAGTCCTAATAATTAATATAAGTAGCTTGATTTATATAGAATCAGTATAAACACAATTGAATGATCTTAAAAGGTATCCTTATCAAGTCTGGCTGTCATATTACCAATGATGATTGGCATACAAAAATGGAATAAAAAGATTTGATCTCATGTGAATTGGGCAGCTTGGAGTGCAGTTGAAATCTGGCCTCAGACATTTAGTATCTATGTGATCCTGGGCAAGTCATAACCTTGTTTGTCTGAATTTCTTCATCTGTAAAAGGAGCTGGAGAAGGAAGTGGCAAACAACTCCAGTATCTTTGGCAAGAAAACCCCAAATGGGGTCACCAAGAATCAGACACTACCATATAACAGCAACAAAAAAATGTGAATCAGTTTTACTGAATTGTTCTTCCCTTGCTCCTCTTTTTCTTTCTATTAATTTTTTAAAATGAGGAATAACTGTCCATAAAAGAATAGGGCAATGGATACAGAAAGAAATACAAGTGATATAATAGCAAAAATTATCAATAAAATCTATTTTTAAAATAGACTTCATCTAGGATGTGTATGACCAGAAAGGGAAGTAGGCCCAGCCATTTATTAACAACTAGGGTAACTGAAGCATTGCAGAGATATACAAAATAGTAATAGGTCTATAAAAAGACTATGGGATAGGCAATCTAAGGGGATTTAGGTGAATATAACTTTTGTATTGTCTGAGTTTAGAGGTTTGCTTGGTTGTAGATGAATACCCATCCTTGGAATGTGGGTGGGGATTACCAGCCTGGTTTAGACACTCCCTTTCTCCTCTCCCAGGGTCTGACATAATCTCTAGGCACTACCTTGGGCTGCCCCAATAGAGATATTTCTCTGCTTAGATATGTAGGGAGTGGGGAAAAGAAGGTGAAATCCACCAACTCATCCTTCTACCAGACAGCAATGGTGACTGGCTTGCTTTTGCTCACAGTCAAAAAACCTAGACTCGTTTTTACCATTTTGGGGATATTTATATAAATTAATAAATAGCTATCATTGTCAATGTTGATTTCAAGTTTTAACAATGACTTGACTTTTTCCCATATACAAAACCAGTCATACTTCTCTTTTTCATAACTCTCTATACATAAGGAAAAGAAGGTAAAATTAAATAAATTTTATCTGGAATAAGCCAGGGTTAAAATATTAATTAAATCAGCAATTATGAATGAACTTAAGGGACAGAAAACCTTTGGATCTTCTAACTTCCCTCTCAGATAAAAAGGGAGAAGGAAAGGGTGGAAGGCACTTCAGCACTGCATTAATATCATTGGGTAAGGAGCAATTTCACAACTGCTCGGATAAGCTTGGGTCTCAGAGCTTTCCTCTCTGGCCTTGGTGGTAGATATAGACAGCAATGGCCACAGAGGATCCTAGTTGATCTCAACCCTAGCCACAGTCAGCCATTTCCCCAGACTATTTCTTTAATGTCCTATCTCCTCTCTTCCTTACTTCTATCCTCAACCAACTCCCATCAGATCTCCCTCTCAGCTTCTCTCCCAAACCTGTGTGTCCATGCATGTTAGACCCTCAGGAGAGTCTCTCAGTAATACTTGTCTGTTTGAGATTACAACTCCCCAGGGGGGAGGTTCTGAGAATCTTTTCTCTGTCTGCACAGCAATCATTCTCCCAAAACCTTTTTTTTTTTTAAACCCTTACCTTCCGTCTTGGAGTCAATACTGTGTATTGGCTCCAAGGCAGAAGAGTGGTAAGGGCTAGGCAATGGGGGTCAAGTGACTTGTCCAGAATCACACAGCTGGGAAGTGTCCGAGGCCAGACCTGAACCCAGGACCTCCCGTCTCTAGGCCCGACACTCAATCCATTGAGCCACCCAGCTGCCCCCACCTTTTTTTTTTTTTAAAACCCTTACCTTCCATCTTGGAGTCAATACTGTGTATTGGCTCCAAGGCAGAAGAGTGGTAAGGGCTAGGCAATGGGGGTCAAGTGACTTGCCCAGGGTCACACAGCTAGGAAGTGGCTGAGACCAGATTTGAACCTAGGACCTCCCGTCTCTAGGCCTGACTCTTAATCCACTGAGCTACCCAGCTGCCCCCTCCCAAAATATTTTTACAGAAAGCCTGACAAAAATTGCCCAGGATAAAATGATATATGAGTTTTGATCTGGGTTGGTAGAGGGAATGTCTGTCACCATATGATTAATTACGAATTCATCAAAATATCTAAGAAGAAAGATAGCCTAATGGAAGGAGAGAAACAAGCATTTATGAAGTACCAACTTGCCAGGCACTATGCTAAACACTTTACAAATATTACCTCATTTGGTCCTCATAACAGCCCTGGAAAGCAGGTACTATTATGATCCCCTCTTTATAGTTGAGGAAATTGAGGCAGACAAATCAAGAGTCTTAACTATATTACATGGATAGTATCCAAGACTGAATTTTAATTTAGGTCTTCCTGATTCTATTCCTAATGCTCTATTCAGTATGCCAACAATGATCTCCAACAGAAGTATACATTTACCATATTGACTGCAATGTTTTTATTAGGTCACTAGGATACTTCTTTCTTATAGTCTGCTAAAGAAACATTAACATTATAAATATTTTCTAGATGGTATAATTATAACCATTCAACTCAACTCAATTCAATTAATATTTATTAAAAATCAGTTATATGTCAGCTTTCCACAAATTTTCTTCTCATGCCTCATTATGGAATGGAGCAAACTTGAATTTTTAAAGGCTGTGCCAATGAGGTACAAGCTCCAACAAGTCCTGCCATGTAGCTAGGTGGCACAGTAAATAGAATGCTGTACCTTAGGAAAACTTGAGTTTGAATCCAATCACAGATGCATATGAGCTGTCTGACCCCATGAAAGTCATTTAAATGTGGTCTGTTTCAGTTTCCTCATCTGTAAAATGGGGATCATAATAGCCCCTATTTCCCAGGGCTCTTGTGAGAATAAAATGAGATAATATTTATAAAGCGCTTTGTAAATCTTAAAATACTATAAAATGCTGTTACTGTAACTATGTTAAAAAGAGTCTCAGTACAGTCTGAGAAAAGAACTGAGAATTCTTTACAAGGACCAGTCTAATGAAATATGGAAAGGCCTTTCACTAGTAAACCAGTCACTCAATGTGTTTGGCAACTCACAAAGATGTAAAAATAGCTGGCAGCCTGATGTGGGCATTTCCACCTTTACAAAACAATCCAAACAAACCCAAGGTGCTGAACATGGCAAATATCAAACAATATCACAAAATAATAAACTAATAATATTTTAACACATAGGCAATGACTGTAATAAAAATCTATGATAAAAAGAAACTGAGGCAGAAAAGTACAAGCACAATCAATTTGTTAGCAAGGACAGCAATTGCCAATTTTATTTCCAACATTCATATAAAAGTTAGAGCAGTTACTTTATAAAGTTGGTCTAGAGACACAAACTGAACAAAGACTGTGATTGGTCATGCACAGTTGAAGGGGAGGCTTTGTTTGGCTTGACTCAGTGAGGGAATTTCCATAACCCAGGGGAACAGAAAAAAAGAGTTCACTGAAAACTTGAGGAGAGAAGGGGTTGCTGTGGTAAGTGGGCTAGACATTTGATTAGGTAGGTGCAGAAGGACTACCTTACTTCAGCTAAGGCCTAGTTTAGATTGGCTAAAATAATTTTAAAGAGGATCCAGTCAAATAGTTTTTCAGTTCCTTCCAATTCCATTGAAGGCAAAGGAGGTGGTTGGTGGAATTAATCCAAGGATGGAATTCTGTGAGGTATGCTCAGAAATGGAACAAAGAAGCAAGGAATCCAAGGATAAGAGTATAGTGTCTATTTGAACTGGTTCACCCAGGAGTTTCAATTTGAAAGAGTCAGTAAAGACAGGAGGGCATAGGAAAGTATTGAAGGGTGCAAGGAGATAAAAAAAAAGGAAAAGTACAAGTGCACAAATATTTAAAGCAGCTTTTTTTTTTGTAGAAGTTTTTTTTTTCTTTCAAAGAAAGAACTGGAAACTAAGGAGGGAGGTACCATCATTCGGTGACTGTTGAACAAATCTTCCTATATGAATGTGGCATAATACTGTGCCATAAGAAATGATGAAAGGCGTGGGATATTTGTAAGTTCTCATGTGGAATGAAGTGATGAGAATAGGAAGAATAATTTATACAATAACAGCAATACCATAAAAATATTTTTTTAAAGCTTTACAAACTCTCATCAGTGTGATGACAAACAATGATTCCAGAGGGCTGCTGATGAAGCATGGTGGTACAGTACTCACCTTCTCAAAGAGAGGTAATAGACTCAATGTACAAAATATGGCATATAATTTTTAGATATGCTCAATGAGGAGAATTATTTTTATTTTGTGCAAATTTTATGTTTTCTCCCACAAAGCCTGAGGGGGGAGAAAATAAATTTTCATTAACTGAAGGAGAATAAAATTTAATATAAAAAAGAAAACAGTGAGAGTTGGAGGCCATGATGAAGGCAAAGAACATGGTTAGGAGTAATAAGGCATGGAATGATAAAAGATAAGGGAATTTCAAGCTACATGGACATGGAATGTCTATAGATGATGGCAAGATTAAGAGTATGATTATCTCTGTGTGTAAGTGAGATGTAGAGGAGGAACAAGTCTTGGGAAATGAATAGATTGAGGAATTGGGAAATTGGAATACTTGAAGGAGCATTAACATGCATGAACAAGTTCCCTAGTATAAAGATGGAAGTATAGAGGATATTTGTGAGCCAGCTATAAGCTCCTTGAGAAAGGATAGAAAATGTCTTAGGAATTGGTAGATACCAGCCAGTACCAGAAGATGGAAGGAGAAAGGAAGAGGTTTAAAATGAGAAAAAGTTCATTAGTTCTGAGGTGGGCTTTCTAGTGGGCACAAAGGAAGAAGTACAGCTTTGTAGGGTATGGCTGAATAAGTAGGAGGGAGTAGACTGCTGGGTTTAGGGAGGAGGATTTGTTCTTGGCTATTAATAAGATAGAGAAAGTTAGTAAAAGATAGGAGGATGCATTGGCCATTGGGGAAATAGTCCAGGTGGAATATCAGTGGATAAGGAAGATGCCTCCTGATAAGGCAAATTACTAGGGCATGCTGGAATAGGCCAAAATAGGTCACCAATATATAAATAAACAGGAGCACAAAATATGAGATACTGATCAATTAGGGGGTCGACACTGTGAGGGAAGAAAGTGAAGCAGGATGACTGAGAATACAGAGAGACTGAATAAAACAGTGAGAATTAAGGAATAGCTTTAGAAGGAATGAGTCAGAGGATGGAAGAGCTAGGAGAGGAAGGAGAGGAGGTTATGATCCGAGAGGAGAATTTTAGAGTACGATAACTGTAATTAGAAGTGATGGTGAAGATCATCTCTGGCTGGCTGAGGAAGAATTAGCTTGTAGGTCACACATAGGTGGTTAAGGAGACTGATGAAATGGAAAGTCAACTTTTCATAAGAAAGATATCAATGTGAATCTTTAAGTTCCCAAGTTTTAGAGGAGGACCTAAGGGAGAGGGGATGGCAAAGAAAGGGAGAATGATCTAGAGGCAAATATAAGACTAAAATGAGGACTGGGTCTGGGTAACAAAAATTTAGGGAGTGAATATCAAAAGAGAAGTCTTTGAGTGATGATAACAGAGGGAAGGCCAGGAACTGATAGTAAAGAGCAAGGAGTAAGTCCTTTTTTTTTTTTAAATATTTATCATTATAGCATCACCTGTTTCATTTCATTTCAACATAGCTTCATAATATGTTGTTATTTAGAACTCTTCATCTTATTCTTTGCTTATGACTTTTTAGATTGGCTGATTCCTGATAAAATCTGGGTAGATACCTTAAATCTTCTATGTAGACTTTTTTTTTTCTTTAATAAAAAAATGGCAGCCTTTATCCAAGCATTTTGGGCCTGCTGTTTACCTCAGCCCTTTCTTGTCCTAAATTGTAGCCTCCACTTTTATGGTCTTTAATCTTTGCTTGCCTCCTACATTAATAGTAGAGGCATCTGTCTTCTAGAATTGCATTTATGGACATAGAAACTGAGACGTCCTTTGCTTGTCCAGCAGAAAACATATAATGTAAAATCTTGGAAAAGATAAAGGAAAACTTAACTTTCTAAGTATATGCATTATAAGTAATTTTTTGGCCTAGATTTGAAAAGTAACATGTAATCTCCTTAGAAAAAAAAGCCCTGTTCCTGTCCTAGTTTGTCCATTATAAATTGCTTGAGTTGTTAAAACACAGTTTATTATTCTGTAATGTCTATAATGACTACTAACATGGTCCATACAAAGATTATGATGAAGCCACCTATCATAAGTGATGGAAACACAATCTTGTTCTGTTGTGCTCAGTCTGAGAACACACTGTGATGTCATCTGGAAATGAGCCAATATTAGTTTTTATAGCTCTGAAGAGAAGACATAGGGTAGATAATCCTGGAATGACCTCTTTATCAGTAAGGAGGTCCCTTGGGACAAGATCCTAAGACCACCATGATTAAGGTAGTCCTGAACTGTCTGACAAAGATGGGAAAAAATTCAAGCTTTCATTTTAACATAAAGGATCGGGGGCAGCTAGGTGCCTCAGTGGATTGAGAGTCAGGCCCAGAGATGGGAGGTCTTGGGTTCAAATGTGGCCTCAGATACTTCCCAGCTGTGTGACCCTGGGCAAGTCACTTAAGCCCCATTGCCTAACCCTTACCACTCTTCTGCCTTAGAACTAATACCCAATATTGATTCTAAGACAGAAGGTAAGGTTTTTTTAAAATAAAAAAAATAAAACAAAGGATCAGTTAATGAGCTATATGTTTGCTTTAGGTGTAGCTACTATATTTCAACATGTATGTGTGTTCATATATATTCATAAAGAGAGACACAGTACTATAGTGGATAAAAGGCTTATCTTAGAGTCTGGAAATTATAGGTTTAATTTCTGCCACTGGCATCCACCAAAGTGATTTTCCTAAATCAAAGGTCCCATCCTGTCACCATCATCTCTGCATGTCAGTAAACTCCAATCACTTCAGAATCAAAACCAAAATATTTAGGCATCTAAAACCCTTCATACCCTAGCTCCTCTTGTTCCTCACCTTTCAGGTCTTCTTACACTTTTACTCTTCCACCACATGCTTTTTGATCCAGTGACATTGGCCTCTTTGCTCTTTCACAAACAAGACATTCCATCTCTGAAGACACTCTGGAATTTTCTTTGACTGATTCCCCATGCCCAGAATGCTCTCCTTCCGCATCTCCACCTCTTGGTTTCCCCAGTTTTCTTAAAGTCCCAACTAAAATCCCATCTTCTACAGGAAGTCATCTCTAATCCCTTTTAATTCTAGTACCTTCCCTCTGTTAATAATTTTCCATTTAAACTATGCCCAAAGGGAGTTAAAAGACTGCCTGCTCTTTGATCCAGCCATCCCACTGCTGGGTTTATACCCCAAAGAGATAATAAGGTAAAAGACTTGTACAAGAATATTCATAGCTGCACTCTTTGTGGTGGCCAAAAATTGGAAAATGAGGGGATGCCTTTCAGTTGGGGAATGGATGAATAAATTGTGGTATATGTTGGTGATGGAATACTATTGTGCTAAAAGGAATAATACATTGGAGGAATTCCATGGGGACTGGAACAACCTCCAGGAACTGATGCAGAGTGAGAGGAACAGAACCATGAGAACATTATATACAGAGACTGATACACTGTGGCACAATCGACTATAATAGACTTCTCTACTAGCAGCAATGCAATGATCCAGAACAACTGCTTGATCACATAGGTTGATAAGGGCATGATCAGGGATGTAGATTCTAAATGATCACTCTAGTGCAAATATTAATAATATGGAAATAGGTCTTGATCAATGACACATATAAAATCCAGTGGAATTGCTCGTTGGCTATGGGAGGGAGTTGGGATGAGGGGAGGGAAAGAACATGATTCATATAACTATGGAAAAGCATTCAAAATTAATTAATTAAATAAATAAACTTAAAAAAATAATTTTCTATTGACCCCATATTTATTTGCCTAGTATATATATTTGTTTGCATATTGACTCCCTCATTAGATTGTGAGCACCTTGAGGGCAGGAACTATTTTTTGCCTCTTTTTGTATCCAGTTCTTAGTGCCTAGAATATAGAAGGCAATTAATAAATATTTATTGTTTGACTTATATGACAATGGGAAAGTCACTTAACTTCTAGTCCTCAACAGAAGAAGAGGGCAGAGGGGAAAAGGTACTCAGATAGGAAATCTGGCAGACAGCTGAACCTGAGAGGCCAAGTAGGCTCAGGGATTAGAATGATCTTTAAGTCTAGATACCTGAAGCTGAGATTCATTGATTAGAGAAGTTCAGAAGTCAGGGCAAAAGAAGAGTCCCCTTGGGTTCTCACATGGCTAGATGTGGGTTCTCCTAAACTGGTTTCAAGGAGGAGGTAGAATATCTATGAACACTTAAGGTGCACTGAGCTTCTCTTAAAACAAATACACAGATATAGATAAAAGTCAGAAATAATATTTAAAATTCTTTTAAATACTACATAGAACTTTCAAAGTGCTCTACAAATATTATCTTATGTTATGTTCACAACAACCCTGAAAGGTTGTATGATGATCACCATTTTATAGAGGAAAAAAAGGAATCACTGGATTTGTGAAAATCGAGGCTGGATTTGAACTCAGATCTTAATGACTTTGGGGGTAGCTAGATGGCTCATTGGATAGAGTGCCAAGCTTTTAACTCAGGAAGACTTGAATTCAATCTCATACACTTACTAGTTGCAGGACCTTGGACAAGTCACTTAATTTCTGTTTGCTTTAATCCATTGCAAACATCTCCACTATCTTTGTCAAGAAAATCCTATGCATAGCATGATTAGTGGGGCCACAGAGTCAGACATAATTTAAGGAATGAATAAGAACCAACTTTCTGGCTTTAGTTCAATGTTACTAAACACATAGATACGCATGAACAAAATGAGAGCTTTATTTTTAACTAAAAATCATAAAAAATTTATTGTTGTTGTTTTTAAACTCTTAATTTCCATCTCAGAATCAATACCATGTTTGGTATATTAATACCAATACCTAGATTCCAAGGCAGAAGAGTAGCAAGGGCTAGGCAATTAGGGTTAAATGACTTGCCCAGGGTCACACAGGTAGGAAGTATCTGAGGCCAGGTTTGAGCCCTGGACCTCACAAATACAGACCTAGCTCTCTATCCATCGAGTCCCCTTCCTGTCCCTGTTGTTGTTTCTTTAACTCATTTTATGAACCTAGTTTTTACTCTTGAAGGAGGTGGGGGGCAGGGAGAAAAACAATATTTTAAAAGTATTTCTGTCAGCAAAATCTAATTAGAAACCACATTAGAATGAGTTTAAAGAGGATTTAGAATGTATAATTCACCCTTAAGGGGGAAGTTCCTCTTAATATCATCCTATGCTTTGTTTCCAACTGTTGACATTAAAAATGGAATTTCTACTATTTTTCTTAATAAAAAATTCTTTAACACTCAACTAACCTCAAAATTACAAGATTCCACATATTTAAAGTGAAATTGCTTTCTGATTTACTCCAGAATATCTCTTCTCACTCTGTTACCTGAATAAAATAGGACATCCTGATGGGGAAAATAGAAGATACTGCCTAAATGATTAATCAACTGGGGCAAGCAAAAGCTTATAAAAATGAATGCCTTGTGATAAAATGGAAAGTTATTATCAGAGTTAGTGATGTGCTTGGCTGGACTGAGTACTTTTCACTATTAACTTGCAGTCAAGATGAATCCAATTTATGACTGTTAGTGTTTTCACAGGTTAGTAGTTTTAGTACTTGTATTCACTGCCTATGTGAAAAGTCTTTAGCATGCTGGAACAATGTAGGTAAGGAACAGTTAGGTTAGGGAGGTCATTGAACCATATTTTGTGTAAGGGTTGAGCCCCTCCAACCAGGGTATCAAGAATGGTCCTCTGCAGGGGCCTATGATTAAGGAGCTGGAACCACTTAGAGTAAGGTTTAACATATTTATGATGATAGAAGTTGATGAGCAGTCAAGGTTAGTAGGAGCAATTGCAGTCTCTAGTTGACTCTGCCAAGATTACAAAGAGGGTCAGAGTTGGATTCAGGACTCCTTTATTTATTTATAAATACTCTTACCTTCTTTCTTGGAATCAATATTGTAATCATTTCAAGGAAGAAGAGCAGTAAGGGCTAGGCAAGGGGCGGGGGTAAAGTGATTTGCCCACATTCACACAGCTAGGAAGTTTCTGAATCCAGATCTGAACTCAGGACCTTCTCATCTCTAGTTCTGGCTTTCAATCCACTGGCTACCTAGCTACCCCAATTCCTTTAATTTTTGAGAATCTTATGAATATCATTTGTTTTTATGTTACCTTTATTTCATTTTTTTCTCCCTCCCAGATCCATGAATTACAAGAGGGAAAAGACAGGAAAAAAATACAAAACTAAATAACATATGAATAGAAATCAACATTAGAGGAAAAAGAGAATGGAGGACTTGCAGTCAGAAAGATCTGAGGTCAAATCTTGCTTCAGATGCTAGTATGTGACTGGGCAAATTACCTAAACCTTTTCAGCCTCAACTGACCCATTTATAAAAGGAGGAAAATAATAATAGCACCTATATCACAGGATTATTGTGAAGTTCAAATATTAGGTATTAAGGGCTTTTCAAGATTTAAAGATCTATATAGTCTAAGTGACCATTTTCCCAGTAACAATATATGGCTCCAAGAGTTGGACTATAAGAAAAACTGAGCATTGTACAAACAATGCTTTCAAATTATGATGTGGGAGAAGACTTTTGAGAATTCCTTAGACAGCAAGGAGATCAAATCAATTAATACTAAAATAAATTAAATCAGTCTGTTCTTAGAAGGTCAAATACTGAAGCTGAAGTTTAAATACTTTGACCTCATAATGTAAAGATAGGAGAAAGACAACAGAATGAGAAGACATTGGAAAAAAACCTTGATGTTGGGAAATATTGAAAAGAGGAGAAGGCAGAGAGAAGACAGTTAGATAGCAGCATGAAAGCAATGGGCATTCTTCAGGGGATAGAAGGGCCTAGTGTGCTATGATCTATGGCAGTGATGGTGACCTGATGGCACAGGTGCCAAAGATGACACAAAGAGCCTGTGGCCACACACCTGCCACTCCCTACCCCTACCCAGAGTTAGTTACTAGAAAGGCAGAGGGACTTGGGGGAGCTGCTCCCTTCCCTTCTCTCTGTCGCGCCTGAGGACATTTTTTCACATCTTCTACCCCTCCATTGAGCAACCCAAGGGGAGAGCACAGAGGGTAAGGTGGGCAGCTCATAAGTGGCAGAGCTAGAGGGGAGAAGAGTGCTTGAACTACTCCCTTCCCCCTCTCTACACTCCCTGAGGGCATTTCTCACTTCATCCACCCCTCCTCCCAGCAGCCCAATGGGAGTGTTTTCTCCCTCTCCAGTGTGGGATAAAGGGGGGCAGAACATGGTAGGCATTCTCTGGTGGGGGGCAGGCACAGCACTTGGACTAGGGGCTGGGGTGGGGGCAGGGCTCCATACTCCATCTCTAAAGGGTTCACCATCACCGGCCTATGGGATCATGAAGAGTTGGACATGACTAAACAACTGAGCAGCAACAAAAACATGATGGTGAAGTCTTCTAGTCCTTGTCCCTGATCTTTACAAAGAAGGAAAGGAAATCCTTTATTAAATCTTTGGTACTAAACTTGTCAGGACTCCTCTATTCAAACAAACCAAGCCTCTAGCAAAATTCTAACTGATACTATATGCCACTCTTATATTACTCAGAGCGCCTAATATGAATGAGGCAGAAATTCGAGAGATAATGTGACTTAATAGAAAATGAATTAACTGAATTTAGTTATGAAATTTGCATTTAAATCCCATTTCACTCGCTTTATGATCATGGACACCTGTGAAATGGAGATAAAACTATTTATACTTCCTATTTTATGAGATAGTTGCAAGGAAAGTCCTTTAAAATACTTTATAAAATGAGGATAATAATGATCACAAATAATAGTAATTCAACTGAAGTGGTGTTTTTAGTCAAATTTCCAAGAGTTTTTGTCTCCCTTTACCTAGCACCCCCTACAGGCAACCTAAAAAAAAAACCCTTGCAATGTACAAAAGTAATAATTTCACAATCAATGGATTTTAGGTGCTCTCTGTCCTAAAAAAAGCACTACATTTGAAAATGTGAGCTTCCCAAATCAATAAATTATAGGGTGATTATTTGTATAACCAAAAGATTCTTTGAACTACAAAAAGGATTTACTGCAGTGTCCTTTTAGAGAAGGAGTGCTCTGAAAGCATTTAAAAAATTTAATAGACAAAAATCCAGTTAATGCAAGACTTTTTAGGAAGGCACATCTGTAGTCCAGTCCAATTTTCTCCACTAGACACCCATGGGAAAATGATGAATAAAGAAACTCAGACCTTCCTGCTCCAGTACAAAAGGGCTTCATGGCTATACTCTGCCCAGGAGTTCCATAAGCTTTGTAGAATGGGAAAGGCATTGTTTAGGCTGCATCTAGAACAGAGCTGTTACATAATCCCTAATAAAAGAAAATAAAACTATCTACTCTCAAAACCAAAGGCTCTGATCCTCATGGTTAAGGATGCTGAGCTGTTTCTGCCAGATATGAGACAAGTCACCAAGTCCTGCTTTGCAAAACTGGAGATGGGTGGGCAGATTTGGGGAACATTAAGTCATAGGGCTATATTTCAGAGAACTCAAGAGGTCATATAATCCAACCACCAATTTACATACATCTGAAACACAGAAGGCAGATGGATCTTTATCCTATTTTAAGAGATATCATAGGAAGAAAATTTCATAACCTCCCACAATAACCTGATCTAGGAACTAACAACTGTGATGTGCCTATTCTAAAATTCTTTCTGTTTTATACTCGTTTCTTCCATTTGGGTTTCTGAAGACACATTACTTGAAGGTTTTCTTTCTCTTATACACTTTGTCCACATATTTCTACTTAAAAAAACAAAACAAAACAAAACAAAACTCTTACCTTCTGTCTTAGGATTGATATAAAAATCGGTTCCAAGGCAGATGAGTGGTAATTGGGGTTAAGTGACTTGCCCAGGGTCACACAGATAGGAAGTGTTTGAGGTCAAATTTGAACCCAGGATCTCCTGGCCCCAGGCCTGGTTCTCTACCCATTCTTCCATTTAGCTGTCCCCAGATTTCTACTTTCACTGGGGGGGTTTGCCACATCATAAAGCTGTCTTGTACTTACAACATGATGATACTACCATTTTGTTCTCATGTGCATAATTGTAAATTAGTTGAGAGTTGGCACAGTAGTTTGGGAACTCAGGATCAGTGAAGCCAACATTTTCTTTCCAATATCTAAGAATGAGACACTGAATCTTAACCATATAGCTATCAGAGAATATTTGGACCAAACATAAGACTAATATTGTTTGAAATGGATTTTACTTAAATTATGCAAAAAAATTTTGCTCTCCCCCCCCTCCAAGTCCTAAGAGAAATGTTTTTCTTTCTTTGAATAAAGATAATGTTTTAGTTTCTAAAGTTCTTTGAGAGTTCAAACAGATTCATGGGTCACTTTATTTTCCTGGGTCTCAGTTTCCTTATCTATAAAATGAAAGTGGATGCTGTTGTTTATCTTTCACTTTTTTAACCCTTATATTCTATCTTAGATTTGATTGGTTCTAAGGCAGAAAAATGGTAAAGACTAGACAATTGGGGTTAAGTGACTTGCCCAGGATCACATATTTGAGGAAGTATTTGAGGTCAGATTTCAACCCAGGACCTCTTGACTCCAGGCCTGGCACTCTGTTCACTGTGCTACCTAGTTGCCCCATGTCCTTTATTTTTGAAGAGGCTTAATGACATTATGGAGTTATGTCTTGACTTGTCCATGGATTTAAGTGAGGCATGGTTGCATAAAGTCATCAGTCTCAGTTTCTTTTCCAGAGTCATCAAAGTCCAGTGGCAAGACAAAAACATCAGGATGACCTGGGATGCAGTAGGTGACCCTGGCATCTTTGCTGTATACTAAGCTCTAAGTACTCTATAGCCACCCCCATCATTGTATCGAATGGGATGAATCTTGAAAGTCCCTTTTGCCTCTAGGACTATAAAACTACAACTTCTGATTCGGTTTTTCTATCCAAAGGTTGTTTGGATATGTGCTACCAAAATACCCTGTCTGTTCTGGTATTAATAAAGCAATCAATAGTAAACATTTATTAAGCACCTACTATATGCCATATACAGCACACTTGTGCTAAGTCATGGAGATGCAAAAAAGAGGCAAAAGTCAGTCCCTGCCCTCAAAGACTTTGTAGTCTAATGGAGAGACAACATACAAATAACTATATACAAAACAAGCCAAGGACAGGATAAATAAGACATAATTAACAGAGAGCAGGCACTAGAATTAAGAGGAGTTGGGAAAGTCTTGATGATTTCCAAATTTCCCAGTCTACTGATCATTTATTTCACCACTAAATGTTTTTTTTTTTCCAACTGGAAAAGAGCAAAAACTAGTGTATCAAACAGACATGTCCTTTCTATTAAACTCTTTATTGGGCCAAAGGAACAATTAGCATTCTGTCTGGTACATACCAAATTTCACTTTGTTTTAGGTACCAAACCGCATCTGGAAATTAGGGTAGAATGGAAGTAAAAATGTTGCTAACATGAACTCATGTTCACTGGATGCCTGCTAATGTACTCAATTTAACCCATCCAAACCACAATAAATAACAAATATTCTCCTCAAACCTTGCAGATTTGACACAAAAATTTTCATTTGTTGTACTCTTCCTTTGTTAGACTTTTTATGATGACAAAGCACATGTGAGAAACAATATTCAGCCACGGAAGATAAATCACATCCAAACCAGAAGGTGGATAGTGCTATCCAGTGAAACACAAACTGATAAATTGGGCTATGATTTTCATGACTGACTGTAATAACTTTTCATTTCTAACCTATTGAGCTTACAGAAAAAGAAATGAAACAATGAAGTGAGAGAACTCTTCTATATCAGAGCCATATGACTTTTTGGGGAGGAAGGCTATCCTCTGTGGTTAGCCATGCAGACATTGTAAGTACTAGTCTCTCTTCCCCACATTCAGCTTTTGGTAGATTTCTATTCCATACATCTTTACCATTAATTATACTGTTTCTTTTGTAGTTCCTTAATTGATTTATGTTTTATTTCTGGTTCTGGGGATATTCTTTGAAGGTATGGTACGTGATATTTATTTTGTGTTGTCCATAATACACAGAATTTTATAGGTGCTAAATGCCTAATAAGAGCAGTTGCATCATGCAGTGGATAGTCTCAGACTTTGAATCAGAACAACTGAGTTCGAATCCAGCCTCACTCACTTACTGACTCTTGGCAAGTCACTTCATTTTGTTTGCCTCACTTTCCTTATCTATAAAATGAGCTGGAGAAGGAAATGGCAAACCACTTCAGTATCTTTGCCAAGAAAACACCAAATTGGGTCGCTAAGCATTGGACACGACTAAAAAGACCGAACAACAACAAAAATAGCTAATTACCACCTGACATTTATATAGATCGTTAAGGTTTGCAAAGTTCTTTCTGCATATTATCTCATTTTATCATCCCAGCAATCTGACAAGTAGGTGCTATTATAATACCCTCTTTACAGATGGGGAGACCAAAGCTGAGAGAAATTAAGTGACTTGTCAAGGTCACACAGCATCTAAGGTCAAGTTTGAATTCAAGTCTTCTGGACACTAAGTCCATCTCTCTACTGTGCCTCCTTGATGTCATAGTAATTAGTGTGGTATAGTGGAAAAAGCAATCATTTGAAGAGGATTCTGGTTCAATTCCTATTGCCAATACTTAAAACCTATGTGACCTTTAAGCAAATCTTTGAGCCTCCTTGAGTTCCTTCATCATCATTGAGGAAATTGGCCTCTGGACAATGGAAATTTGGCCTTGGTGGTGGCTTCCAGTTCTAAATCTATGACATCATTAGTTCGCTACAACACCTCAGTAAACAGTCTCAGTTTGCTTCTCTATAAAAGGGAAAAATCAAGAAAACAGGGAGCAGCTGGGTGGCTCAGTATATTGAAAGCCAAGCTTAGAGAGGGGAGGTCCTGGGTTCAAATCTAACCTCAGACACTTCCTAGCTATGTAACCCTGGGCAAGTCACTTAATCTGCATTGCCCAGCTCTTACTTCTCTTCTCCCTTGGAACCAACACAGTATTATTTCTAAAATAGAAGGTAAAGGTTTAAAAAAATCAAGAAAACAGAGTCAAACCCTCATATTCTTAATAACTTAGGACCTTCTTTCTCAAACTCCTATTCTGACTCTTGTTGGGTATGTTCAGTTTCTACTTGCCTTGAAAGATTTCTTGTCTGAATTGTTTCCACTCCTCCCTCCCACCTGAGTCTTTTTATAGACAGTGAAAGCTAACAACTACATTATGTGTAAGAATTGGCATCTACTCGATTAAAGAGTACAGAAATCATCCTGGGCTCTCAAGGACACTTTCTAGAGAAATGAAGCACAAATTATGAAGTCCTAGACCTCACTCTATACATTATCACCTGAGGAGTTTGTTGTGGAATCACAGTTTCCCAGTTGATATGAAAAGGAATACTAATTAATTTAAACTAAGGACTAATCATCTTTTTAGGTAATTGGGGGCACAGTGGATAAAGTACTGGAAGACCTGAGTTCAAATTTGGCCTTAGACACTAGCTGTGTGACCCTGGGCAAGTCACTTAACTCCATTTGCTTCAGTTTCCACATCTGTAAAGTGAATGAGAGAAGGAAATGGCAAACCACTCCAGAATCTTTGCTGAAAAAAAAAAACCAAAAAACAAACAACAACAACAACCCTAAATGGGGTCAGGAAAGAGCTAGATATAAATAAAATGACTGAACAACAAGACTCTTATTCTAGTGAAGGTGAAATACTCAACATTTCCATCAGTTGGGTAAGTGATAAATTTATTTTACAATCTGACATGTTTCCACAGATAGTCTTGCTTTCTTTGGTGGGGAAGAATTTCTATTGACTGGTTCCTCACTTATTTTATCCCTGAATCTTAAAGTATCTTACAGGGATTTCTAATCTAAGTACTTCATGTATGGATTTGTTTGTTCCACTATCTTAACTGGCAGCTTCTTGAGAGTGATCCTATTTTGTATTTCTTTTGAAGTCTCCCTATCTTTCCACCCTATGGCCTTAATGGTGATTAGCATAAGTACAGAATATGTCTTCCATTAACTTCTACTCTGCTTCAGCTACCAACCAGCAGAGTAACCATACCAGAGGCTTCCCTCTCTCCTGGAGTACTCTTTCTAGGAGCCTGAACACTATGACATTCCATTCCTCAATCATAGCCTTCAGGACTGTGTCTCTCAATCACTTTTTACCCTTCAATATGACCCACAGGGTTTTAATCCATCCCACTCTGTCTGACTTCATTTGTCTCCATGATCAGCCCATGATCTGCCACTTTTCCCCCACAAATCACTACTCCAGAATCCCTCGTTCCCCTGACCTTCCATTATTCTTTAACTGCTAACCCTCATTCTGACTAACCCCCAGTATCCCAGACTGGTGAGCATAACTGGAGAAAAATGACAAACATCGAGTTGATTTTACTCTCTATAAATTTACCACATGTAAGGCTCAGCTGAGCTCTCACTGATCCTCATCAATTCTCTTCGGTGACTCCTTATCATTTTCTCTACTGTGATTGCTTTTCTTCTCTCCACCATCATTTGTAATCTGCTTCCCCACAACACATACATTTCACTCTCAATGTGGAATAGGCCAAACATTCAACCAAGGGAGGTTGTCATATTGTCTACCTACCACACAATTTCCTGAATTGGAAAAGGACCTGACTCTGAGAGAAGGGGCTAAAATGGACGTCTGCTGCTGGCCAAAGGCAATCAATATTCTCACTTGCATCAAACAAAACATTCTTGTTCTCCCATTTCACTGAGATTAATGTTCTCCAATGTGAATTTGCTCAACACCTCACCATCTCCATTTTTCAAAACTTCTCAGCAACTTTATATACTTTCTCTTCCTTTTTCTGGCCACAGAAAAGGCATTTCTTTTTCTTACTAAGGTTAATCCTGATATTCCATTCCATTCTCACCCCTATCCAGGGTCTCCTTGCAGTAGTCATCCTCATTCTTTCTCCTGTGTATTAGGTATCTAAGTGGCACAGTGTATAAGAAATCTGGGTCTAGAGTTAGGAAGACTTGAATCAACTTCACCCCCATCCACTTACTAACTGTGTGACTGTGGGCAAGTCATTTAATCTCTATTTGTCTCAGTTTCTTTATCTGTAAAATGGGTCCAATAATAGCACATAACTTCCAGGGTTATAGTGAAGCTCAAATGAGATCTTTACTTTGTAGTCTCACATTCCTGTAGTAGCACATTCTTGGCCCACATTAAGTATTACATAAATATTAGCTAACATCATCATTATCATTGACTCCCTTTCCAATGGCTCCTTCATAAACATACTGCCTCCCTAATCCTAAAATTGCCTTCCCTTCATTCTGTCTACCCTATTCAGCTACTTTCCCATCTCTTTTCCTTCCTTCATTGCTAAACATCAAAAACTCCTTAACCGTTTGTGAATGCATTTCTAGTGGGAAGGAGAAGAAATGATTTTTCTTTTCCTTTAGGAGGTTGGACAACTTTGCCCATGTTGTGGTCCCAAAGGTGTAGGTTGGGTGAGGCAACCAGGGAGTCCCATGAAAAGGGAGACTTGCATTAACACCTCTGATGTTGGTGGGCTAGTTATTAACATAGTTTCATTATCTCTCAATTTTTCTATAAAATACCAACTAAGCAGTTGGATCAAAATACTACTGCCTAGGAAAAATGGGTAGGAGCTTTGTTTGAATTAGAACCACTGATTTGGAGCTGGAAATGAATTTAGTGATTAACTAGTCCAACCCCCCTCATTTTATAGATAAGGAAATTGAGGTTTAGGTAGGTAAAATGATGTATCCATAGAATAGAATACTCAGGGAATAAGTGTTCACATCATTAGAACTTACCAATTACAGTTATTTTAATTATTCTTCCTTAAACTCTTATCTTATGTCTTAGAATTGATACTGAGTATTAGTTCTAAGGCAGAAGTATAAGGTCTAGGCAATGGGGGTTAAGTGACTTGTCCAGGGATACAGAGCTGGGAAGTGTCTGAATCAAGATTTGAACCCAGGATGTCCTGTCTCAGACCTGGCTGCCTATCCAGTGAGCCATCCAGCTGTCCCTTATAAACATTTTTAAAGGTCTCAAGACCGATAATGAATTGAAGAGAAATATGCAGCATAGGAAGCAGTTTGGCATGCTAAGTCTACTCAGAAGACACAAACCCAAGGATGAAACTATTAGAAAATGGAGACAGTGAGGTATTAGAGTGCCAGATTAAGAACAGACATCCTAGCAAATCCTGAGAAGGAAAAATAATAGTAAGGAAAGGCAAAAATCTGAGAATAAGGATACAAATGTATGTAAGAATAGTTCTTACCTCTTTGCTCTGTCCTTCTCATCTTCATCCATTAGATTTTCTACACAGGTTTTCCTAAAAATAAAAAAAAAGAGAGAGAATACAGGGTTAACAAATTGCTTTTACAACTTTCTTACACATAATTCTGGTATTGGTTTAAATCTCTTTAGTGCTATTTTACTCCATAACTTTAGAGTAAGGGTTTTTCATCTTGACACTTTTGGCAATCTAGTGATGATAATGGACCTTTTTCTCAAAATTATTTTTTTAAATACCTAAAATCAAATATGTAAGATTACAAAAGAAATAAATGCTATTGAAATATAGTTATCAAAATACTATTTAAAAACAAGTTCAGGGACCCCAGCTTAATAAACCTTGCTCTAAAGGGTATCCTTAGTTTGTTCTGCTAATAACAATTTTAACATCAGAATGTACCTACAAGATTTTTTTCCGAGCAAAGGCAGATTCCCATGAAACTCCAGAGGCTCCTAGCATTCACCCAATGTTTACTGAGCATCTAACTCTGCACATGGCACTGTGGAAAATGCAAAGAAGTAACCCCCATGGAGTTTCCAGACTAGTGGAGAATTTAAAACAATTCAATAAGCATTTATTAAGTCTCTATTATGGCAAAATCTTTTGTTTAGTAATATGGACAGAAATACAAAATGAAAAAGTTTCTGTTCTCAAGGGTCTTTCATTCTCTTGGGGGAAAACAACAAATAAACAGGTAAGTGAATATAAGATAATTTGGGATGGAAGAAAATATCCACAAATGGGAAGGAAAGATTAGGAAAAGCTTCTTATAGGAGGTGACATATAAGTTGAACTATGAAAGGAGATAGGGATCCTAAGGGGGGAGGAGTTGGTTCCAAGCACTAAGCATGGGAACAGGAAATGGAATGATGTGTTCTGGGAATAGCAAGCAGGCCCATTTGGCTGGAATGTAAAGTGCATTAAGGTGGGGTCAGATAAAATTAGTCTGGAAAAGTAGGTTGGAAACCAGTCTGTAAAGAACTTTCTATGTCAGGTTGAGGAATTTACATTTTAATTTAGAACTAATAGGGAGCTGTTAAAGATCCTTGATCAAGGGAGCCAGGTTTGTGCACTGGGAATATTGTTTGGGCAATTGTGGGAAGGGAACACTAGAGAAAATAAGGACTAAAGGCAGGAAGACCAATTAGGAGACTATGGCAATAGTACAACTGAGAGCTGATGAGAGCCTGACCTAGGATGTAATTATGTAAGTGGGGACAGATATAGGATATAATGATGGTAGACACAACTTGATAATGGAGATGGAGAGATGGATATGGAGAGAAAAAGTAGACAGAAGAGAGATTTAAAGCTATGAACCTAAAAAAATAAATAAACAAACAAATAAAGCTATGAACCCCTGGTAGACTGGAAAGAAGGTGCTGGCCTCAATAAAAATAGGAAAGTTTAGAGAAAAAGTAGATTTAGTGGGAAAGAAAAATTCTCTGGCCATATTCATAGTTAGGTGGTATAGTAGAAAGATTGCTGGACTGGGAGTCAGGAAGATGTGTTCAAGTAATTTAACAGTTGAAATGATGAGTAAATTAATTTTTAAAAATATAGAGGGGCAGCTAGGTAGCCCAGTGGATAGAGAGCCAGACCAGGACTTAGAAGAACCTGGGTTTGAATCTGACCTCAGACATTTCTCAGTTATGTGACCCTGGGAAAGCCACTTAACGATAGTTATTTAGCCCAGCTTTTCTGCCTTAAAAAAATACTTAATATAATGATACTTAGTATTGATTCTAAGTCACAAAGTAAGGGTTTAAAAATTAAAAAAAAACATGGAAAGGCCTACATGAAATTATGAAGAGTGAATCGGGCAAAACCAAGGGAACATTAATGACTTGTGTATGTCCATCTCCAGAGAAAGAACAGATAAATAGAAATAAGCAAAATTTAATTTTATACAGACACATATCTTTTTGTCAAATGATGCCTTCTTTAGTGTGTGTGTGGGAGGGAGTTATCTGGGAATTTTAATATAAGAAATACATTTACAATTTTAAAAAATCCTTACTAGCTGTAGGACCCTATACAAGTTACTTAATATTTGTCTCAGTTTCCACATATATAAAATGGGGATAGTGATAGCTCCAATCTCCCAGATTAGTGTGAGGCTAAAATGAGACATTTATAAAAGTCTTTGCCAACCTTAAACTACTATATAAATGTTAGTTATTATTATTATAGTATATATTATGTATATTATTCATATAGTGCTATATAAATTTAAATTATTATGTATTTTTTATATTATTCCTATGAGTTCCTAAGATTTGGGGGGGGGGCTCTTTTTCATACCAAAGGCATCATGGCATATATAACAATTATGCCCATAAGGGCAGATTCTAAGAGGGTCATGAAGTCTCATACTTTTTTTTTTCCCCTCTAAGGGAGAAAGGGACATTAGAAAAAGGAAATGTATTATGTGCTCTGGGAGTATGCTACCAGGAGAATGGCATGTGGGCTAAGAAGAGAGACTGAAAAAAACACAACAAAAGAGACATGCTATGCTAAGTCTATGCTAATAGCCAAGGAAAAAGCAGGACACTATATGTGTCGGGGACTTTTTACTTCCAGGGAGCTGGACTGAGGAATGCATACTGAGATTAATATCTACAGTGCTTTCAGTGGTTGATGTACCAAGCCTCAGAGATTTCCATCTGCTCTTATTGTACAAGTATTTCTCTAGAAATGCTGCCCCCTATCACAGTACAAACAATTACCTGGACCAAGTTCACTTTTGGTTCCTCCTGCTATCATACTATTTAATCAACTCCAATAATTCTACATTTCTCCAATTCTCCAACTCTCTTTCCTTTCTTTTCCATGGAGAGTTCTAAAGTCTCATGTTCTCCAGGGAGTCTTCCCTAGCTAGGAAGTCAGTCTCTCAGTCAACAGTATGTATTAATTATCCACTGAGTGCCCACTGTAGCACAGGGCAGGGCTGCTTGCTGATTTAGTTGGATGCAAATCCCCTTCGATGCTGAGAGGGGAAGACAATGGTTGAAACACAATTAATGGGAAGAATAAATCATTGCTGTATTTATTGTGTTTACTACAGAGAAACAAAATAGGGGGAAGGAAGGAAACATGATGAAGTGGAAAGAAAGCTGGTTTTGGAATAAAAGACAATGTGCTTAAATCCCTGCTTTGCCACCTAATATCTGTGGGTGAGTTGCTTAATGAATCAGGCCTCAGTTTCCTAATTTGTAAAATGAGGGAGTTGGAATTGATTATAAGGATCTATTCTGCTTCTAAATCTGTGAACCTGTGATACTATCCTCAAAAGAACTGAAAACATGTATTTTGACAATTAAAAGTCTAAAACAAAAAACAACTTAAAAAGCATCTTTCTACAAAGATTAGGCCTATAATCTCAAAGACAAAAGAAAGAGGAAAAAGACCTATATATACACAAATATATGTAGCAACTCTTTTTGTAGTGGCAGAGAATTAGAAGCTAAGGGAGTATCCATTAAATGGAAAATGATGGGAAAATAAAAATTATTGATGTGATTGGTAGGTAAGAAATGATGGGAAGAACAGGTTTAGAGAAACATGGGAAGATTTGTATGAACTGATGCAGAATGATATAAGCAGAACCAGAACAATTTATACAGCAACACTGTGAAAATAAACAGCTTTGAAAGATTTAAGAACTTTGGTCTACACAATTACCAACTATTGTTCTCTAAGATAGTAGATAAGCATTCTACGCATCTGACAGAGGTAATCTAACAGATGAAATCAGAATGCAGATTGAGATATGTTTTTGGACATGGCCAATGCAGAAAATAATTTTGCTTGACTATGCATATTTGCTATAAGGGTTTTGTTTTTCTTTTTTTTCCAATGGTAAGGAAAAGCAGAAAGATGAGAAAATAGATTTTTGTTGATTGAAAAAAAAACCCAAAATTATATTTAAAGAGGAAAAATGCTATAGCTGTTGGTTTTTCATCATTTTATCCTAGAATGTGGCACTCAATGAATAAGTTCAGATTTGGTTGCATTTAGAGATCCTTGAATGAAAAAACAAATCTTTCTCTCAAGTACTTTATTTTCATTCTTCAGATCTCACATGATATAGACACAGCTTTGATTCAAGCAGAAGGGAATGGATTGATGCAGATAAAACCCCAATCAATCCTCTGCCATTTACTATCTGTGGCTAAGTCAGTTAACATCTCTCACCTCAGTTTCCTCATCTATAAAATGAAAGGTCTATTCTATTTCTGAAATCTATGATCCTGTGGTCCTGTCTATATCAGCCCTAAGAATATTTATTTTGAGAAAGTCTAAACAGAAACTTCAAAAAACAAATCTTTCCCCTCAGCACTTCATTTTTATTTCTAGTATCACATGATACAGAGACACAGCTTTGATTCAAAGTGGGAAGGAAAAGAGTTATGCAGATAGAACCCCCAATTAAGTAAATTCTTCATTCAGGAAATGGAAAAGCCTCCTCTATGATAGAATTATAAGAAGATCTTGCTCAGCAATTGAGTCTTGTATAGTAATTAAAATGGGGGTTAACACATCTGCAAATAGACATGTGTTTAATGCCTTCCAGATGGACACTGTTCAGAACTTTATGGGATGAAAAATGTGGTGTTAAGTCCAACTTAATGAGGCAACAGTACACAGGTCTGGCCTTCCAAAGAGCTTAGGGAATGAACTACCTAAAAGTCAGGAGACATCAGGTGCATTAAAGTACAATGTACCTGACGCTAGGCAATATAGAGCAAGACAAGCACAGTAGATGGATTCTTTGTACAGACTAATGGGTTGGAATCCTTGTTTGACCGTTAGTTCTGTCTATTGAACTTAGGTACTTTGAGCAAATCACTTATGGTCCACTATGGCTAAGCAGTAAGAAGGCCCTCTTGCATCTCGGTAATTCCTTTTTGGATCCCTAAACGCATTCCTTTGCATTTGTTTTTACTGAGCTCCAACCTACTTTTGCTGGACTGTTTCTCTAATATCTAAGTCCCTCTGCCAGAAATGGGATGATTTAAGATTTTCTGCTGTCCTACTGAAGCTCAGAGATGGAGTAGAAGATAAGACAACTACAATTTCTTCCTCTCATGAAAAAGTATATGGCAGCAAAAGTTACCCATTTCTATATCCATTAACTCATTAGAATATAGGGGCTTCTGGCCAAGCTCTTGGGGCACACATATATTTGAAGAAACAGCTCATGTGTTAACTCTGGAATACTTCAATCCCCTACTTACCTATTAGGGACAAGTATTTTCTGTTCAGTAATTCTGTGTCACCTGGCCAGATCTCTTACTTTTTTTGTGAGTATCTATCATTTCTGTGTCTATGGTCAATCCTCTTTCTGTTCTACTATGTATAGGGAAATGTCCATTTTATTTTGTGTTTGTTTAGAAACAAGTGTCAGCATTTTGGCCATTGCTTTTAAAACAATGAGTGAAGAAACTGACAAAGGTCAAAGGGATGGAAAACAGATCTTAGGAGGAAAGATGAAAGGAATAGGACTTGTTTATCCTGGAGAATTAATATCAAGGAGTGACAGTTACTGTTTTTAATTATGTGAAAATTTTTTAAATGATTAAGATAGAACAATTGTGCTTGTTGTCTGCTGAGTACTCCAGAAGAGAAAATGAGCTTAAATGAAAACAGGAGAGATTCTGGTGGGCATAAGGAAGAATGCTTTTATTGTCAGTCACTAACTTCTGGAATAGCTTATTAATGGAACTACATAGTTTTCATATCTGGAAATCTATAAAAAGAGACCAGTAAGCCAACAACTGTCTGAGACATCTTATTTACCTCTGAAAGATGATCTCTTAACATCTTGGCTATTTAGTATTGGTTGGTTGTTATTGTCCTTCAATACTTGAAGAGGACCAATATGCCATCACTCTTTCAGGGTCAAGATAGAGTGTGTCTGTCTGTGGCTAAGAAGATTAATATGAGTTCACAAGACTCTACCACAGGTCACAAATAGCCCATATGAACATTTGAGATGGAGATGTCTCTAAATTTGCTCATCTCATGGATTTTTTTTTTTTGAGCTACTGAAATCCTGCTTTGCTCATCTTCTTTAATGGGGACATACCATGCTGGATGGTCTTGTGCCAGCATCTCCCATGTCTCTCAATTGATACCAGATTTCTGCAGAGAGACCTTTAGAGTGTCCTTGTGTTGATTCTTTTGACCTCTATGTGAATGCTTACCTTGTGTGAATTTTCTATAAATCGCCTTCAATGACGTAGGTAGTAAAGTTATGGATAGAGTACTTAATCTAAAGTTGGGAAGATCTGAGGTCAAACCCTGCCTCAAAAACTTTCTAACTAGAATGACCTGGGCAAGATCTTTGACTTCTCTTAGCATTAGTTTATAAATCTATAAAATGGGGACAATAATAGAACCTACCTCATAGGACTGTTGTGAGGATAAAATAAGATAATAAATGTAAAACATTTTATAACCCATAAAGCATTATTAAATGTTTGCTATTATTAATTGATAATAATTACCAATTATCATATAATTAATTTAAAATTATTAATAATAACTAGTGGACAAAGCACTAGATTTGGGATCAGAGGGTTTGTGTTTGGGTTCCTGCTCAGCTACTTATCACCTAGATGACTTTGAATAAGTCACCTAACTTTTCTAGACCTGGATTTTCTGTAAATTGAGGATTTAGGGGACTAGATTATCTTTAATGTACCTTCCAACTCTAACCTTACTCTTACAGTTTTGGGTTTCTATGATCTATTTTGGAGTGGTAAACCAGTTAGTGGGCTTGAAAAACCATCATCATCTTTTCAAGTATTAAATGTAATGATTATATCCAATAATCACTCAAAAATACTGAGCAAAACAATGATTATAAGGTGAGGACAAAGGATGAAGTTGATTTTTAATTTATTTTATTTTTAACTTTTATTTAGTCAATTTAGAATATTTTTCCTTTCTTTCCCTCCACTCCTGTAGTCAATGTGCAATTCCACTGGGTTTTACATGTGTCCTTGATCAGAACCTATTTCCATGTTGTTGATGTTTGCACCAGGATGTTCATTTAGAGTCTACATCCCCAATCATATCCCCATCAACCCATGTGATCAAGTAGTTGTTTTTCTTCTGGGTTTCTGCTCCCACAGATCTTCCTCTGGATGTGGATAGTGTTCTTTTTCATAAATCCCTCTGAATTGTTCTGGATCATTACATTGCTACTACTAGAGAATCCATTACATTCAATTGTACCACAGTGTATCAGTCTCTGTGTACAATGTCAAAGGATGAAGTTGAAAGGAAACTCAGAGACAAAAATGAAAATCCTGGACCAATATGATAGCTGTTGGTTGGTAGGATGTGGAATGCCACTACTATTACTCTGAAGGTAGGATAAGAGGAAGCTTAAATAGAAAAGCAAAACTAACCATCTCTTTCTATAAAATTAGGATTTGTAGTTTACTGCAATTATAAATAAGGGAGACAACTTTATAATGAAGGGTTAAGAATTTACAGACTTTCTGGAAAAGCGCAGAAATGCATTTTCCAAAATACTTAAAATTAAATGATTCATCCGAATTCAATAAAATAGAAAATTTTATGTTATGTACATATTCTCAATATACATGTTTTTAGTGATATTGTAAAAGAAAATGGTATATGAAAGAAGTCTAAATTTGGAATATTATCCTCACTATAAGATATAATTATTCCATTCTTATCTACTTAATTTGAGAGATAATTTTGTCCTCATTTATCTCTTTACAAAAGTCTGGACCCCATTTCAATGATCAATACAGATTCCCTCACCATCAACTCTGAACCTTTCCAGGGGAACTCTCCTAATTGAATTCTACTCACATAGTGTTAAGTATTATTGGAAAGAATCGTGGAACAAAGCTGTTTTGATCCACTACATATTCATACTATTTCACTTCAGCTGGGACCCATTCGTGCTTAGCAATAATTTTTTTTACCATTTCTTGTTAATCCTGCATTTCCCAGAGTAGTTTTTCAAAACCTTTCCCACTCTTCAGAGAGGCAGTTGATACAATGGAAACAGCAATGAATTTGAAGTCAAGAATACCTGAATTCAAAATGCTCTTCCACTTAATAGCTATGTGACCTTTGGCAAATCAATTAATCTCTCTGAGCCTCAGTTTCTTTATCTGTAACATTAAAAAGGAGTTGAGTAGATAGCTTCTAACTCCTTTCAGCTTTAAAGCTATGATCCTAAGTCCTTAACCATACTTCTCTTTTTCTCATCAGTGTTTCCTTTATTTTACTGAGAAGACAGAAACTATCCAAAAGAATTCCCTCTGTATCTTTATTCATTCTTTCCTTCCCTCCTGATAAGGAGGAAGAAGTACTCTTCCTTTGAAAAACTACTTCTTTTGGGAAACAACAATAATTTCTTCTTTCTTCTCCAGTCACTCATTCTCCTTCTTTTTTCCTTCTTTTCCTAACATCTATAGACATACCAAGGCCTCCCCATCCATCAATAATGTATATTGGTTCCAAGGCATTGGAGTGGTAAGGGCTAGGCAATGGGGATTAAGTGACATGCTCAGGGTCACACAGCTAGGAAGTATCTGAGGCCAGATTTGAACCTAGAACTTCCCATCTCTAGGCCTGGCTATCAATACACTGAACAACCCAGATGCATCCAGGTTTAACATTTTTGGTTTCTCTGTAGTACCTGTTTCTGTCTTCCTTTGCCACCTTACTTCTACTTTTACCTCTATGACCATATCTTGTCTGTATTTTCTCCCTATTTTCTCCTCCATTCTGGCCATACATGGAGAAGTATCTCTCTTATTCCAGCAAGCTAAGTGGCACAATGGATAGAGTCAAGAAGACTCATGTTTTCAAGTTCAAATCTGACCTCAGACCACATCCTAGCTGGGTGACTGTGGGGGAAGTCACTTAACTGTGTTTGCCTCAGTTTCTTCATCTGTAAAATGAGCTGGAAATGAAAATGGCAAACCACTCCAGTATCTTTGCCAAGAAAACCCAAAATGGGGTTATGGAGAGTTGAACACAAGTGAAAAATGGCTCAACAACAATCCTCTTTCAGATATTTCCAAAATCCTGTCCTTGGCCCTTTTGTCTTGTATTTTCTTTTCCTTAGTGATCTCATCCTTTTTCATGGTCATAATATTCATGTTTACACATATTGCTAGACTTAGACCTTTATTTCCAGCTCTCACCAACTTTTAGCCCTTTTCCAATTACATGCTGGGCCTTTCCCCAAAGATTCCTCATTGGGTCCTCAAACTCAACAAGTTCAAAACTAAACTAATTATCTCCCCATACCAGCTCCTTCTAAAAAGAGCTGGCATTTATATGGTACTTTATAGTTTACACAGTACTTTATTTATGTTATATATGATTTAATTAAGCATAGCTTTCACATAACTAGTAAATCTATGAATATTCCTCTACAAGTCTTTTTCCTTATTATCTCTTAACCAACAAGGATTTTATTATATCCGTATTGTGTGCAAGATATATAGATATGTGTATGTATATATTTAATATAAACTTTGCTTTCTTTCTTAGTATCATTTTTATAGGCAATTGAGATTAAGCGACTTGCCTAGGGTCACATAGCTAGGAAGTATCTGGGATGAGATTCAAATCTTCCTGACTCTAAGTTTGTTGCTCTATCCATGGTGCTACCTAGCTACCCTTCGTATTTTTTGAAGAAATTAAATAAATCAAACTTTCTGATTATAGATTGTATAGTTGCTCATTCGTATAAATCTCTTAAAATCTTTGCTAAATACAACTAGCCAAGTCTACTAGTACATATCTAAGAGACAAAATCATATCCCTGATAAATAGAAGAAAATAAACAGTTTAGTAAGTGTAGACTAATTGACTATTGGAAAAAAGCAAAATTGAGTTGTTAATGACAATGAAGAAATTGGGGGGGCAAAGTCTTGCTAAGTAGGGCAGCATTCTTCATTAATAATAACATGTGTTTTATAAAATTGTTCAACTTTTCAAATTCTTTTAATGTATATGCCCTCATTTGATCCTTATGCAAGAATACTTGGAGCTGAACTGGGAAGGAATTATTATTCTCATTTTATAATAATGAAAACTATAGTATAGAGAATTTGAGGGTTATAGTCAAAATTGCATTTTGACTATGCATTCTTATAACAGTGACAACCCATGGAATCCACATCTTCTGACATTAAGATTTCCGGCCTCTTTCCATTACCAATATCCTAATTTGTATTTCTATCAATGGACATATTTGGATATAGGAATATATAGCTTAAAATTTCAGGGAAGGATTTCTACAGGGAAGTGAAAACTACATTTTTAACTTGTCTTTGGAGTTGGTTTAACAAGAGATAAGGCTGAACCAAAGGCCTGGCTGATACCTTTTTTAAAGGTACTAGATGCCAGCAGACATCTAATTATTGGTTTTAAATTTAACAAAGGACTATGGGAAAATGATGATTTTTTTTGGGGGGGGGGTCCCTTCAAGCTCTAAATGCTAGAATTTAAACTTTTTAAGGATAGGAACTGTTTCATTTTTGTCCTATCAGCTACTAGCCTAGTACCTTGCACACAATAAGGGTTTAATAAAATCCTTGTTGGTTAAGAGATAATAAGGAAAAAGACTTGTATAGGAATATTCATAGCTGTGCTGTTTGTGGTGGCAAAAAACTGGAATATGAGGGGATGCCCTTCAATTGGGGAATAGCTGAACAAATTGTGGTATATGCTGGTGATGGAATACTACTGTGCTGAAAGAAACAATAAAGTAGAGGAATTCCATGTGAACTGGAACAACCTCCAGGAATTGATGCAGAGTGAGAGGAGCAGAACCAGGAGAACATTGTACACAGAGACTGATACACTGTGGTAAAATCAAATGTAATGGACTTCTCTACTAGTAGCAATTCAATGATTCAGAACTATTTGGAGGAGCATATGAGAAAGAACGCTATCTACATCCAGAGGAAGAACTGTGAGGAAAGAAATGCAGAAGAAAAACAACTGCTTGATCACATGGAATAATGGGGCTATGACTGGGAAAGTAGACTCTAAACAATCACCCTAGAGCAAATATTAATAATATGGAAATGGGTCTTGATCAATGACACATGTTAAACCCAGTGGAATTGTGCATAAGATATGGGAAGAGAGTGGGGGGGGGGGGAAGGAAGGGAAAGAACATGAGTCTTGTAACCATGGAAAAATATTCTAAATCATCTAGTTAAATAAAATGAAAAAAAATCCTTGTTGGTTGATAGTCTTAAAATGGAAGTACTTCCTTTCTCATTAGCAGAAGTGATCCCTAAATAAAGTCAGAATATGTTGATTCCTAGACAGTAGAACAGGAAGACACAACTGAGAAGAGGGTAAGACAAAGGAAGTCTATGGTGGTTGCCGTCAGGCCTAATGAGGATACAATAAAATGGAAAGAATAAGAACTTTTAAATTCATCATGAGTTTGTGGACATCACCCAGAATTCCTCACAATTCATATTCTGCCTTCAAAACCACACTCTACATTTCTATGCCTGTTTGTAATGATATATACTGCCATAGAGTAAAACTACTCATATCTCATAGCATTTTTAGACAGTGACACTTTGGTGGAAGGATATACAAAGATTAGATATGAGATCTTTCTTCTCATGGAGCTCATAGGCTAAGTCAGTGATGGTGAACCTATGGCATGCACGCCAAAGATGGCAAACATAGTACTCTCTATGGGTACCATGCCACCCCCCTGGCCTAGAAAGGCAGAGGTCCAACACTCTTTACTTCAGAATATCCTGATCTTGGGTCAACTGATTCTGTCTGTAGGTCCACTGATTCATACAACATTACCACAAAACTCAGAAATTATTAAAAAACTTCTATTTTTTACTTTATGATCATGCTGGTACTGGCATTAATTGTTCTAGAAAACAAAAATGTGAAGATTTCACAAATCATTCAAATTACAAGGTCCAATTTAGCTCTCAAATTCCTCCCAACCAATAAACATAAAACTTTTTCATTTATTTCACTATATCAAGAAGTAGTTGAAATCATCACAAAAAAAAAAAAAGTGAGGACATGTTTTCTCAATCCACCATTGGTTGGCTTAGTGTTTTATTTATTGTCAATGGAACTTTTGCCTTATGTCCTTACCATCAGCTACAGTGAGTAGGCAATGTGTCACTTTAGATTAATTTTATATCACATGTGTGGGAGCCTGTAAATGTTATTTCACTGATTATATTTTTAAAATGAAATATGCTTTGAAAACTGTTCACTAATGTGAACTAAAACCACCTCTTTTTCTCTTTATTATTAGTTGTACTTAAAGGTAACTCTAGTATTTTATTTCTTTGTTGCCTGGAAACAAGCAAAGTCTTATCATCATCAACATTGTAGTAAGGATTCTTAACCCCACACCCATGAACTTAAAAAAAAATTGGTAATTGTATTTCAACATAATTGGTTTCCTTTGTTATCCTATTTATTTTATTTTATGAATTTATAAACATTCTGAGAAGTTCATGGGTTTCACCATACTGCCAAAGGGGATTCATGATACAAAAAAAGTTAAGAACCCTTGCTTTAGAGCAGTAGTCAAAATTATCATCAAATTAGAAGAACAGATAAGGATAAGGAATAGACACTCTTCACCCTTGAAAAGGTACCATGTGCAAATGTAACTCCAACCCAATCTATATTAACAAACAAACAAAAAAAAGGTTGTTGACTTTGAAAAACAAAAAATGAATATAAGTAAAGGAACTGACTGATTATCATCATTTCCTAAAGAAATTTAACTGATGTGACAGTTGCCACACCAAGGAAGCCAAAAGAGCCCATGCACTGGTATGAAGAACATCTTAGGCTAACCTAAGAATTGGCAGATGGGGACTGCTAATCCATTGCCAAGAATGTCTTAAAGATTCTGGAAAATGAGATGGTACCTTAAATCTGTAAAAGTTTGTAGAAGTAAGCTGTCCAGTTTCCAAAAGAAGAAAGGAGGTGAAGTCTTAGATTTTGATTACTGGGAAAATTCTAGAATGTATTGTAAAAGAGGATGAGTGAACACCAAGCAAAGGAAACAGGCATCACAAAGAGCCAGAATGACTACAGTAAGAAGAGCTAATGACATTTTCTTTTCATTTTTTCTTCTTTTCAATCAGTCAGCCTATAAATATTTATTAATTGTCACTATGTGCCAGGCACCATGCCAAGCTCAAGGGATACAAAGAAATGTAAAAGAAAGTTTTTGTTTTCCAGGAGCTTCCAATTTAATAGGGGAAATCAAGGGGAAGGGAAAGGAGTTGAGGAGGAGGGAAGATATCAAGCCTGGGGGCATGAGGAAAAGTCAAAGGAGCTTAGCCAGCTGGATAGGAAATAAGGAAAGAACTGGCCTGGGCCTCAATTTAAATGGGGGTTCTGGGAAGAGCCTTCTGCCCTCCAACTAGAAGGACCTCCATACAATAGAGTATTGATGAGCTGTATCAGGACTGATGTGATCTTGGAGAATGAAGAGATATCTACCAGATGATGGAAGAATCCAAAGGACTGTAATTCAGTAGGAAATGAAGAAATGTCTAGCCTGAGGGAAATGATTTACAGCTAAACTAGATTATCAAATATTATATAAATGTCTTTCATGCTATCCTTAAAGAAGAGATAGAAAAATGTGGAATACACTGCTTCTAGAATATGATCATTAACAATTTAAAATCAATTTGAAAGAAGGGGCAAAGTAGTTCTCTCCTCTTCCCCTTCCTGCCTCCACCCACAACTACATTTAGCCCTGTGTTGGTCACCATTTTTTCAGTGTCATATAAAAGGATAGATAAGTAAGTTTTTCCTTAAATCCATACCTTCCTAGAATCAATACAATAAGTATCTATTAGAAAGTAGAAGAGCAGTAAGGGCTAGATAATTAGAGTTAAGTGACCTGCCTAGGGTTACACAGCAAGGAAGTATCTAAGGCCATATTTGAACCCAGGACCTCCACTCTCCAGGCCTGGCATTCTATCCACGGAGTCACCTAGTTGCCCCCATAAATAATATCTTCATCAAATTTTCAGAAAACACAAAGCTGAGAAGAATAGTCAATACAATGGCTGGCAGGGTCAATATTCAAACAATTTTTAGAGGGTAAAAACATTTGACTGATATAATAAGATGAAATTTAATAGGAATAAATACAAAGATTTATAAGTAGATGCACATAAAACACTTTATAACTAAAAGCTGGCCAAAGCAAGACTTTGTTTAAAAATAGTCTGGGGGATTTTAGTTAGTGTGTGCAAACTCAATATAAGTCAACAATGTCACATGACAATTAATGCATTAAGAGAAACATGACACTAGAGAGGTACTATTCCTACTGGTGAGATCATATTTGGAGTGCTGTGTTCAGCTTCAGGAGCAACATTTAGGAAGGATATTGATGAAAGGTCCAGAGGAGAGTAGCCAAGATAGTGTTTTCTTGCTATAGAAGAATTGGTGGAAAAAAATAGGAATATTTTGCCTGGAGAAAAATTGAGGGAGTGGGGAGAACTGCAATCTATCTTCAAGTAAGCATTTGAGTATATGAGGGCAGAAGTATATTGGAGGGCTATTGTATGAAAGAGAGTTTAGACTTTTTTTTTCCCTAGAAGAAATGGGTGAAAATTTCCAGAATGAAAATTTAGGTTTTATGGGAAGAAAAACTCCACAATAAAAGTTATCCAAAAGTGAAATGGCCAAATTTAGGAATTAATGGATTTCTCCCTCACTGGACATTCTCAAGCAAAGGCTATATGTTTCTTTATTACATATGATATGGAGGACATTCTTGTTCCTGTAGGGAGCTAGACAGGAAGTCAGAAGGAAGAATTGCCAAACTTCGGCACCCCACTCTCACTTTCAGACTCTCTCGCTTCTGACTTGTCACTCAGCAAGCAACCACCTCTACTCCAATGAGGTTCACTCCAAATGCTAGCGATTGTTGTTGTTGTTAGCATGGTAAAATAGAGAAAGCTTTGGATTCAGAGTGCCTAGGGTCTAATCTTGCCTTTATCACTTACCATCTTTGGTATATGGAGTAAGTTGAATCCCTTGTCCTCTCTAAGCTTACCTTCTACTTCTAACCTATAAAATAAGGAATAGGACTAGAAGATCCTTGAGGTCTATTTCAAATTTAAAATCTATGGTTCTATGATTCCATGATCTATGAACCGCCAAGTCCAATGAATTCAGTTATTGGTTACCAGTTTTTCAATAACCTCTCACCTCCCTCATCTTGAGCCAAACTAGCTTCCTAATTCTTCAAACTCTTCAGCTCTCATAAACTATGTCTTTACTTCTACTATGTGACAAGAGAGGTCATATATTACAGCCCTGCTTCGTTCTCTGTCCCATCCTAGCTCACCTGAATTTGCCTTGGGTACTAGAATTTCTAATTAAGGCTTTACTCTTATTGTTCTGTGAAAATAGAAGAAAATAAGAGGATATAGGAAATATAGGAAAATAACACCTTTGTAACTACACAACTAACTGAGTTCCTCCCCCATGACCAGCTCCCTGCCCTCCCCCCAATACTCATGAGGCCAGTATAAAGGAAAGTTATAGTACTAGTAAAAGGAAAGTCCAATTTAAAAACCAAAAAATAAATAAAAGGTGAGCTGCTAAAAAAAAAGAAAGATGGAGAATATAACATTTTTCTCTTGCTAGTTGCTTTCAAGTAACATTTTATTAGGTAGAGCAAAAGCCTCGTTAGCATGGTAAAATAGAGAAAGCTTTGGATTTAATCTTCTCCAACAAAGCATCTTCTATGCGACATTCCTTGAGAGACAACCAGAACTAAAGCTTCTCCTTATAACAAAAATTCATCTTTACACAGTGATGTTATATAGTTGCAAATCATGGACCACCATTATGTCCAGAGATTGTAACTTGCAGATAAACCAAAGGGCCTTGGATAATACAAATGGAGGCTGTCAGTAGGCTATGGTTCAAATGATCATGGAATCATAGATTTAGAGATGGAAAAGATCAAAGACGCCATCTAATTTCACTCCACCACTTTACAAATGAGGAACTAAGGCCTGGAGGGGTTAAGTACTACACAGGCAGTAGGCAGGAGACCTGGAACTCAAACCCAGGCCCTCTGACTCCAAATCTTATACACTTTCCACAGTACCATGTTGTGGTATGGTGGAATCAATCAATCATTAACTGGTATGCAAGAAATAGGATCAACAAGCACATACACAAGAGGAAAGAAGATATGTGGGTCAAGTAACGATCCTAACAGATGGGCTGCCTGAGTATTGTACTGGTATCCATGAAATATTAAATGATCTAAAGCAGAGATTTTTAGCATGAGGTCTGTGAATTGTTTTTAAGATATTTTGAGCATTGTCTTGCAATATAAATTCTTTCTTTTGAACTTTATATATTTCATTTTACACATTTAAAAATTTATTCTGAGAAGGGATCCATTCACTTCATCAGTGCCAAAGAGTTTCAAAGAAGAACCTCTGCTCCAGAGAAAGGCCTCTGTTATATTGGAGAGAGGTTCTATGGGATATTTGTAGAAGGCCATTGACAAGAATGGCATAGAATGAGAAGGGATGGGTAGGTGGAGGTAATTAGTGAGATCATGGATGCATCAAAATATTGCCTGAAAGCACTTTTTAAAATAATGTTTCGGGGGCAGCTGGGTAGCTCAGTGGATCAAGAAAAAAATTTTTTTTAAAATAAAAAGTATTGTTTTATTACCAAGGGGTGAGATGGGATGGGTGAGGGTGACGTGGGAAATGATGTTCTTTTTTTTTCTTAAACCCTTACCTTCTGTACTGTGTACTGATTCCAAGGCAGAAGAGTGGTAAGGGTGACTTGCCCAGGGTTACATAGCTGGGAAGTGTCTGAGGCCAGATTTGAACCTAGGACCTCCCATCTCTAGGCCTGACTCTCAATCCATTGAGTTACCTAACTGCCCCCAGGGAAGTGATATTCTCAATAGAAGAGAAGAGCTAAGACTAGCATTTCCACATTTAGAGGTCAGTTATCATGCAGAGACCTGCTGACTGAGCTCCTCCCCTTTGAAATATAACCTTAACTCAAAATATCATTATATTTCTATATATCCTTTGATTTTGGGACAGAAAGATTAATTATAATGCCGCTTCTACTTATTCTCCTTCCACCTACAAAGGCTCCAAAGTTGAGCTCTTTAGTTTACTGATTACGTCTATTACAGCAGTTCTCAATCTGTGGGTCTCAACCCAGGCGGGGGTCGAATGACCAAAACATAGGGGTTGCCTAAAGCCATTGGAAAATACATATTTCCGATGGCTTTAGCCACTGAGAAATCGCGCTACTTTACAGCAAGATCTCGGAAAGAACGGGGACCCTGCTGCCCGCACATTGTACTAATATTAGTTACCTATCAGCAGCTCTCCCCCTGTGAGGGGCGATGGATTTACCCTGTTGCCTAGGGGGGACCAGACTCAAACAGAGACCCAGAGAGAGCACCGGGCTGCTGGCTCTGGAGGGGTCAAGAATGAGTCCTGGAGTGGATAACTCCTGGAACAGATAACGATGCTGAGTAACCCCAGCAAAATGAAGCCTCAGCTTGAGCTGGAGGGAGATGACAGGAAGAAGAAGGCAGCATTTGTGGACCCCCTCCCCAGGCAGGACTTACCTCCTGCCCCAGTGCTCAGGCTGCCTCCTGCTGGATTAATATTTCTCAACATATAATTAAATATTGTTTTTGTGATTAATCACTATGTTTAAGTTATGTTTGATTTGTAGCAATGAGAATACATAATGCATATCAGATATATACATTCCGAATCATAACTGTAGCAAAATTACAGTTTTGAAGTAGCCACCAAAATAATTTTTTGGTTTGGGGTCACTGCAACATGAGGAACTGTATTGTGGGGTCACGGCATTAGAAAGGTTGAGAACCACCGGTCTATTACACACACACACACACACACACACATACATACACACACACACACACACACACACACATATATATATAGCCTATTTGATTACCAAAAGAAACTAAACTGAGATGAACAAACTCATCTAGCTTTTATAACTGCACAAAGGAATATGAAATAGATTTGTAAAAAGCAAAAGTTAACTGCTTTATCCATTAAGCATGAAATAGGATAATGCCTCCCACACCACTCTCTCCCTTTTCCCTTTTGATGATTCATTATTCAGGGGAACTGTGACACACTAAAATAATAGAATGAAAGGAGAAAATGGAAAATTCATTATTAAATAAATCCGCAATTGCATAGTTTTGTTAACAAGGAATTTCCAAAATAGAAAAGACTGAAACATCTGGATTTAAGCATAATCCTGTCATTACATATATATATATATATATATATATTTCTATCTTTAAGACTGTTTTGATTTAACAAAACTTTTAGAGGTAGTTTTCCTAAAGGCACCAAATGACATGGTATAAAGTTGAGTCAACTGGAGAATGAAATGGGTAACAGTGTGTGTGGGTCAGGGTGTGGACAATAGATGCCTATAAAAATCAGCAAGAGGGGAAAAGTAGATTTATGAATCATGCTTGAAGCTGAGTCACGGAGAGGCCTTTGTTTGTAAGAGCTGTTTTGCTGCCATAGAAAAATAGAAATGAACCTATAAAATGCAGTGCCATTCCAGCATCTCTACTCCATTTAACCACTCATCCAAATGCAATGTGCAGCTCTGGGAACTCTCATCAAAACGATGCTGGAGCTTTCAGTTGCAAAGAGAACAAAATGAAGAAAACATGGCTTAGTACCAAAGTGACAAATTAGATTTTAAATGTTTCGGCAATGGAACTTTGGGGACCCTGTCAAGAGTCTCCAGTGACAGAAAGGAACATGGGCCTTTTTGGCTTTATATTTTTTTCTTTGGAAGCCAAGGCATGCTCTCCTGTTAGTAATTGCTATAGTTAAGGGAAAGCAAGCTGAAAACTTGAGACTGGTATGTGTCTAGGCCTTAACATGTCTAACTTCACACACCCTTTTGGTAGACAACATCTTTGCTTTTTATTTGCACTGAGGCCATATTTATTCCTTCCTTACTCTCCTTGTGCCTAGTCTTGCAATTTTTTTTGCAATTATTTAATTGCAATTTTTTAAGTTAAATTTAATTAACTTGCAATTATTTAAGAATAAAGTTCAGAGTCTACACCTTCACTGTGAGCAGATTTGCTAAATTCACCAGGGACATGGAAGCTGACTTCAAAGTATGTGTTACTCCACTTCAACCCAATTTGTGGAATAGAGAAGGACGTAGTTAGGGGAAACTGGGTGTTTAAGTAGATAGAGCACCAAATTAAAAATCCATTTCAGGCACTTATTAGCTGTTTGATCCTGGTCAAGACAATGAACTCTGTTTGCCTCAGTTTCTTCATCTGTAAAATGACCTGGAGAAGGAAATGGCAAACCACTCCAGTAGCTTTGCCAAGAAAACCTCAAATGGGGTGACAAAGAGTTGGACTTGACTGAAATGACTAAACAACAGTCAGGAAGAACTGGTTTCAAGACCCAACTCTGACATGTGTTGGTTGTGTGATCCTGTGCAAGTCTCTTAACCTCTAAGTGACCCAAAAAAGATTTTCTCTTGTATTGGTAAAGGAAGCTCCTCACTGGGAGCTCCCAACACTGATAACAGTACAGGTCCAGTCCTTTTCCTAACTCCTACATGCAGAGCAATAATCTAGGCACTTAAGATATAATGATAAATGATACAAGGTCCCTGTTGTCTTCTGGGGCATACTGTACTGGCACATATAAATAATGCCAGTACAAATGATAACACGTTGTGTGTTTTGCTTTAAAAGTATAATCGAACTATATGTTTCTGAATTTTCTATTCTGATTTTCTTAAAAAATAAAAAAAGCTAACATTTATTGTGCTTTATGGTCAACAAGAAGTTTAAATATGTTATCTCATTTTTTAAAAAGGGAAAGAATCTGCTTGTACAAAAATATTTATAGCTGTTCTTTTTGTGGTGGCAAAGAATTAGAAACTAAAGAGATGTTCCTCAGTTGGGGAATAGCTGAACAAATTGTGGTATATGAAGGTGATGGAATACTACTGATGAACAGGATGATTTCAGAAAGAGCTGGAAAGATTTATGTGAACTGATGCAGAGTGAAATAAGCAGAACCAGGAAAACACTGTACACAGTAACAGCAATATTTGTAGAAGGATCAAATGTGATAATTAGCTACTAATAGCAATATGATGATACAGAATAATTCTGAGGGACTTGTGAGTTGCCCAGGGTCATACAGCTAATAAGCACATGAGGTTAGATTCAAAAGCAGGTCTTCCTGTCTCCTGATATTCACCACCTTGCCACCCTTTAAGGGGTCAACTTAATGTTATTAGGCTAATAAGATAATTATTTTAGTGATCTCTAGGAAGGAGTGAATTTCTTTAAAATTTTATTTTAGAGAGTTGTATAGTAATAGATTGAATACTGGTCTTAGAGTTATAAAGGCCTGAGTTCAAGTCCTGCCTTTGATGCAAACTAGTGATAGAAGTTACAGAGAAATTGCTAATCTTTGTCAATGGAGTAGTAGTTAGAATACCCATACATGCTACAATAAATATTCAATAGATATTCATTTATTGATTGATTCCATAATTAGAATTCTCTAAAGGAATCATAGATCTTGTCCTTGTCCAACCAAAATAAATGCATTTTCCTTGAATTTCTATCCATTAAATTGTACCCTTTAGTTTCAACTTTACTAATCATTTAAAAAAGCATAATCTAACTAAAGTTCAATTATTGTTTCTATTCTACCACTGCTAATTCTTCATCTTCCAAATAGGAGCATCAGAGACCAGACCCCCTTCCTAGAACTACTTTACCCCAACCATGGATCTATTCATCCTTACTTTCCTTCCCATCCATTTCTATCTCTTGGTCTGAATTTTAATCAAATCAACACTACCACTGTTGCTATAAAGAGCAGATCAGTTGACAACTCTGTTTGTTCCACTTTCTAGACCAAACTATCCCTCCCTAGCCACTGTCCTTATTAGAATAAAAGCTCCCAGGTTATATTGTCTACCTCATTAGAATATAAGTTCCTATCTTGCTCTTTTATTTGTGCCATTAGGCATTTAACACAATGTTCTTAACACATGTTTTTGTTCAATCATATTCCCCTCTTCTGTGACTCCATGGGCCCCTTCTATGCTCCACTATCTTTTTGCCAAGTTCATATTCCATGACATGATGTGGCCACCTTATCCCCTGCCACCCTCTTCTCTTTTTGACTTCAATCCTTCCAACATCAAGGACTTTTCCAGTGAGTCCTGTATTTTTATTAAGTAGCCAAAGTACTGAATCTTCAGCTTCCGTATTTGACTTTCCAGTGAATAGTCTGAATTAATTTCTTTGATTTCATTTTCTTGCTGTCTAAGGGACTCTTAAAAATCTTCTCTAGCACCACAATTTGAAGTGTCAGTTCTGTGGTACTTAGTTTTCCTTATAGTCTAACTCTCATAGTCATATATTATTACTGGAAAACTCATAGCTTTGATTGTACGGACCTTTTTTTGGCAAAGTAATGCCTCTGCTTTTTAGTATGCTGTCCAGATTTGCCATAGCTTTCCTTCCAAGGAGCAAGCGACTTTTAATTTCATGGCTGCAGTTGCCGTCTGCAGTGATCTTTCAGCCGTAGAATATAAAATTTGACATTGCTTCCATTTTTCTCCTCTATTTGCCAGGAAATGATGGGACCAGTTGCCAAGATCTTAGAGGTTTTTTTTTTAAATGTTAAGTTTCAAGCCAGCTTTTACACTCTCCACAGTAAGTGCTTATTAAATGACTTTTCATTCATTCCCCTCCTTCATTTCATTCATTCATTTATTCACTGCCATTAATGCAGTCAACAATCCTCACAAATAGGGTTTGCTGCTTTATTGGGTTTCTGTCTGTGTCTCCTTACAGTGGCTGAAATGATCAATTTATGGAACATAATGTGAGCAAGCACACAAATGTATATACACACACTTACATAGACACAAAGAATCTTCTTTGATAAGAAGCTGTAGCCACAGCCTAAACACCTGTAGCTTCTTCTGATTCTGCCTCTAAGACCCACTCAGTACTCTGAAAGAGTCAAAGGGACCTTAATTGTTCCCTAGTATGCATTACCCGTTTCAAAGTTGTGCCAGGGAACAGAAGTCTTCAGCAGCTTATTTTATCTCCTCTGCTGTACTCGTTTTGATTGATTTGGTTAACCTGCTGTCACATATGTTCTCTATATATTCAGTGTATAACTCCAAGAGTGATATCCCTTAAGGATAAGGTGGGGAGAATAAATGAGTACATTATGTAAATGAGTTCTGATACCACCATTAAGACCTGGGGAAGGGAGACAGAAGGGAGAAGAGGTTCAGAGAGGTGGCATTATTCATAGTAGTCTTCTGGGAGCAGTGGAAGGCACATAAACCTTAAAAAAAAAGTTTGGGCCTCTTTTAGAAGCATTGGGCAAAGGAGGATCTATACTCTCTGAAGAGGTGGTGGATATTTGTAACCCTATTCCTTCCTCCTTAGCAGGCTGTAGTCAATAGCAGAAAAACTGCAAAAAGTATTTGCAGTTTGAATCAGCATCCAGAAGTATAGATCAGGGTCCAAACTCTTTTATAAATGAATGGAATAAAGGGGCTTCAACAGGATGTTGAAAGGAGTGCAAGTAGAGGAGCCATAACAGTGGCTTCTGAGAGAACATTAGGATAAGGCAAGAGATCTGGGCTCAACACACACCATTGGCAGAACTCCTATTTTCAGGTGAAGATAGTTGAGTAGCAGGAGAAAAAGAAAAAGAGGAGAGGGGAAGAGAAGAACTCATCCATGTTTTACTCATTGCATTCTCATTCTGCTCCTCTATGAAGCCAAAGAACAAGAGTTGTAAGAGACTTCAATAAACCATTTACCTCACCCTGCAAGCCATAGAAAGATGATAGATAAACAGATGACTTAAGTCCTTTCTATGCCAAACACCATGCTAAATGCTCAGAATACAAATATAAACAAAAATACAAGCAAAAAAAATACAGTCCTGCCCTCGAGGAGTTCATATTCACTATATATTCACTCTCTCATCCACAAGGGCAAGATGAAACATAAATGAGTGATGGAAAGGGGGAAGTATATGGTTAGAGATGTCCAAGAAGAGCCTGGGAAATACTCCAAAAGAGATGGCTGTAGAACCCATTTTTAAAGGTTTCCAGGAAAGGAATATTGGACTTTTCTTACCATTTCAAATCAAGTCTCTGTGAACTTGTCTGAGGTTATCCAAGCGCTACAACTTGAATTTGGCAAAAGCTACTAACCCAACCCACTAGAGCTGTCTAGAATCATGTAACACCTTATTACTCTGAATTTGCTCCAAAACAACCACCAAAAGTCCAACACCTAGTGCCCTAAATTCCTTATGAGGGGAGAAAAATGAAAAATGATTTTACTTGGTGGTACAGTAGCAGCACATCCAGTGCAAAATTCACCCAGTCCATCTTCCTTCCCTGGCACAGGTCCTGAAAAAAGGGCAGGAGCTCAGCCTCAATATTTGTGGTTTATAACAACAGTTGACACCCAGCAATGAGAACATGTATTCTTCTTTTAAAAAAAAAAGTCGTCTGTGGGAATTAGAAGACACCCTCCTCACTGAAACATGTCACAGTTTGCCGAGTCCTTGGGGTTGTCAATATACATGCTAGCTACCACTTTCTCCCTTCAGAGGGAGTTTTGGGATTTGGGTGAGTGGGTGGATGGGCTGGGGAATCTAGAGAGTGGTTAACAGAACAAGTGAATGTCACTGCATCCTATTTCCACCAGGTTTTAATAAATTTATGAAGCTAAAAGCCATTGGGTGGCCCTGACATGGTGGCTATTTCATAACAATGACACAACAACTCAGTGAAAACCAAAAAATTTAATGAAATAGTTATATCTCTAAAGAAATGAACACCAGAATTTACCTGATTCACCGCCCCCCAAGCATGACAGAATTTTTTAATGAGAATTAAAAGCATTTTGTCAAACAAGCATTTGTTTGACATCAAAAAGACACAGCCTGTAGTTGTGCTAACAGTTACAGCAAAACTCAAATGGTGGCTCTTTTAAGAGAGATGATAAAAAAAAGATATTGGGCTGGAGTTAGGGGATCCGGGTTCTAATGATGATTCTGAACCTTAATAGTTCTGTGACCCTGAACAAGTCATTTAATCTTTTTGAGCCTAACTTTTATAATCTATAAAATGGGGCTGATAATACTTGCAACACCTGCCTCACAGGTTGTTGTGAAGTAAGCACTATATAAGATTTAAAGCAACACAGAGGGGGCAGCTGGGTGGCTCAGTGGATTGAGAGCCAGGTCAGACATGGGAGGTCCTGATTCAAATCTGACATCAGACACTTCCTAGATGTGTGACCCTGGGAAAATCACTTAAACCCCATTACCTAGCCCTTACCACCCTTCGCCTTGGAATCAATGCTTAGTATTGATTCTAAGGTAGAAAGTAAGGGTTTAAAAAAAATAAAGCAACACAGAAACATGAGCTCTTATTATAAGTAACCAGTGGTTGCCCCCATGACAGGGCATGTTTTTATTGTTTTACTGATATTGGTACCAAAAATGACATGGGGTTACCATATTACCAATCATCTGGCTTATACTTAACTCATAAAGAACAATGCTTCTAATGTTATTCAATATCTTATAAAATTAAAATCTAATCTAATTGACCAAAGATTGATTAAATTCCTGCCATTTGCAAAACACTGTGCTAGGCAAGAGTCAAAGATTAAATAAATCAAAGTCTATGCTTTCATGGAACTTAAGAGCCTATTGAATTAGCTCCTAGATGAATCTGGACTAGCCAAAACTTAGCCTAGGAGTAATGCAGTGGAAAGAAAACTGGATCATCTGAAGACAGTTCACTTAGGTTCAAACATTGGCTCTGTGCCATTTTATCTATTTAACCTTGGATAAATCATTTAACTCTTTCAGCTTCATAGTCATCATTACACAACCCTCTCCCCTCTCCTCTCTTCTTGGACAATATGGAGTCAACTGGTTTTGTCAAGTCTATTGAATGATGGAAAAATAAAGTAAATAATAGGCACTCCATTAATGTCTATGGATTAAAAAAATTATTCCTTAGTGAAATTTGTATCTAAGTCATATTTAGATCAGTGGCAGGGCAGAATAATCTCAAGGAAGGGTCTGATGAAAAATCCTGTCAGCTTTAAAATACAGAAACATTCTTTTCTAGGCTCGAGCAGTTAGAAAATTGCATTTCTCCCTACAACGAAAGCTCCTCCATAAAGAAGCTTTGGTTTCTCTGGTTATCTCACTTCCAAGCTCATAGCAGATCAGAAATAGCAGTAAGAAAGAGAGTGTCTGCCATAGTCAGGCACACTGACAACAGCAAGAAGTAACAGCCTGAAAGCAAAGGAGGGCACAAAATACTTTTTCTAAAGATAACTAAACCAAAAAAAGCACAGTAGTTTGGGAACATTTAGTATACAAACACTACAAACCCCAATTGACCCTGAATCACCATCATAGTACAATGACTGACTGATATTTAAAATGATGACCCAAGGCTTCAAGAAGAGGTTAAATTACTTTCTGTGTGTTTTGTTAAATAAGTCAGAGAAGTCACAATTTTAGAAAATCATTTAAAATAACTAAAATGAAACAAGTGATCACTGGAAAAACTTAGCTAGTCAGAATAATTTATTCACAAGAGTTCCAAGTACGATAGTTGAGGTTTTTTTTTTTTAAACTGTGTTATAATCATGTACCATAAGCAATTTTATGTCAACATCCTAAGTATCACCATTATCAACAAACATTTACTGAATCCCTACAATATAAATGGCATTGTGCTAGGAAAAGGGGACAAATAGAGGTATAAACCGGCCAGACTTCAGAACCAAGATTAAGACAGTTGTCTAAAACAGCATGACTTGTTAGGGTGATATGACAGAGAATATATATATATATATATATATATATATATATATATATATATATATATATATATATTAATGGTCCTTTTTGGAAAGGCAAATATTTTTTCTGTAAGGAAATTCAGCTCTTTATGTCAGGTAAGTATTTATTTTCTGATGTCATTGCACAGAATGTGTGGTTAATAAATGTTTGTTGAGCTGAACTGAATGGAAATGGATTAGAGTCAAGCTGAATATATTACAAGGTCGGCTCAAAACTTCCAACAGACAGAGGCATGCAGGATGGGAGAGGGATAATTTCTGAACCTTGTCTGGGTTACACAAATGTATTATCTCAGCTTGCTCTGTCTTCAAAGTAACATGGTACAGGGCAAAGAATAGTGGGTATGGTGGCATTCAAATCCAAGCCATGTCAATGACTATTTTAGTGGAGTTGTACACTTAAATTCTCTGGTCCTCAGTTTCTTCACCAAGATGAGCTCTAAGGTGTCTTCAAGCTTTCTACTTATGATCTTATGTTCTAATTAAGGAGATAAGATATGTACCAGGTGAAAAGATAATTATTGCTACAGGTCCAGATATGATCAGTGTGCTAAATAAGAGGTATAGACATTAAGTGCCAGAGGAGTTCCTCACCATGATCATTTGTATTTAAAAGATGATGCTATCAACAATGATTATTCCAGATGTGTGAAATGTGGCAGAAAGTGAGAGACCTGGTACCATGCTAAAGACCATCAGTTACAGAATAAAGGACCCAGGTCTGTTTTTTTTTTTATTTTTCTATTTGCTTTCTGCCTTATCACTTTACCCTTTGTAAAATGAGAAGGTTGGATTTATGACATTAAAGATTCTTTCACAACTAGGAAGCTACCTCTCCATTTGAGAGAACATGATTTTTTGCATTTAAATATCTAAGGGATTTGTTTAAAAAAAATGCAAAGCTCAGCCATGGGTTAGTAGCAAAACTTTTAGCATTACTGCCCAGAAATTATCTTAAAATCATAAGAAGTAGGAGCTTGTATTTATACATGATCCTTTATGGCTTATAAAGCACTTTTCTCAGAGCAATGCTGTAAGGGAGGAAGGTCAGAATATTATTATTCTGATTTTACAGATGAGGAAACTGATACCTAACAAGGTTAGATGATTTAAGGTTATAAGGGAAAAGTGGCAGACTAAAATTCAATTTTCCTAATTGAAGTGTCCTTCCCTTCTATACCATAACTTTGCCACTCTTCTTATTATAGTTTCAGGGAATAAGGGGGACACAAGAAATTTCTTTTCCCCTCAGGTCTGATGATTGATAGCTTAATATCTTTATTCTATGACTCAGATACTACAATCAAGGAAGTCTCACCACTGAGGCACTCTGCTGACCACAGGATAGATATGACTGTGTCAAATCACAAATAGGATATTTCAGAAAAAAAAAATTGAGAGGTAATCCTTTATACTCAAAAGTACCCGCATTTCAGGAAAGCATAAAACTTCTAAATATGTATATATGTTTGTATGTATCTCAGTTTCTATCCTGTGATTTGCTTATAAAGTTTGTAGAAAGCTTTGGGTCTCTGAATCACAAAATAATTAATCATAATGCTCCATTTCCGTTGAAAAAGGCTGAATAGAAGACACAAAATATCCCTGGGCTTAAAGCCTCTATCCTTACCTCACCTCTTCTGCTCTTCTCCCAACCCTCTAGACTAATAGAAAACAGAAGAACAAACAGATTAAACCAACGATCACTGCAGAAGACTGCCATCTGTACCAGTCAGAAAGCTCCTGGCTCTGCCCCATCCCCTTTCGGCAATGCTAAACAGGATTAGCTTGCTGTAGGCAAATATGAAAAGTAGGTCAGTTCAGCAACATTGCTCTGTAGTGATGAACTAATGATGTGATCTCAATGGTCTGCTTGGAGTCACCTCACAAGGGAGAGGGAAGGGGGAAGGCTGCCTGAAATGCTGAGGCATTTTGTCTTGTCATAGCAAGTGTACACAGTGCTACATAGCAGGGAGGGAGAGGATGCTTGAGAAGAGCAAAAAGGAGACTCTTAGAAGGTTAGAGGAGGATTAAAAAACAAAACAAAACAAAAACAAACCAATGACTGAAGAAAAAGAACAGAGTTAATCAAATGCCCATATTTGGTCAACTTCCATGTAATTAAGGATGAACTGCCCTGTACTGGTGGGAAAATCAGATTAGACTCACACAGGTATGTTGGTGGTGAGTTTTAGTGATTTATTTTTACATTTCAGTGCAGAATTTGTTGCTGTTTCTCAGCTTTCCATCTTCTGCTGATTGATTGTCTAGAATGCCCTGTTTCCATAACCCTATGGTAAATAGATATTGCTTAATAACAGCATGCCTACGTTGGTACAAGATGCTGACTTGCATCTAATAATTTTTAGAGCTATCTTGTCATAACAGTAACATACCCCAGTTGGCATGTATCCTAATGCAAGGAAATAGGAGAGGGCCTCTGCACCATTTATATACTTGTACTAGGCTACTGGTAGTCAAATTAGAATGACTGCCCTTAGGGACTCCTTGGTTTGACATTTGACAAACCACCAAAAACTTGGAGAAAAATTCCCCTGGGTCCAAGGATATTTCAGCCCCTCAAATCCAGAGTCTGGCCTGATTTTAACTTATTTTCAGAGGTGTATGTCTAAACCTGGAGATCTCAAGAAGTCTGGAGAAAATCCTTAGAGTAGTTCTAGAGTTGAATTCTGGGAAAGGGAAAATTCAGTTTTCTCATTTGTAAAATGAGTTGGAGAAGGAAATAGGAACCATTCTGGTATCTTTGCTCCCTTCATGTGAAAAGTCACATGAGAGTTAACAAGAACTGAGGTCATCTCATGCAGTTTTTACCTGACAGAGAACCCTATTACAATATTCCCAGTAAGTGATCATTGAGTCTTTTCTAGATGATGTCCAGTGAAGGGGAACCTATTTCTCAAGAAGACTTCTCAAGGGTGTCAACCCCTTCATGCTTTTTTGATAGCTCTAATTTTTAGAATTTGCCCACATATGGGAGCTAAAATCTGCCTTCACAACATTGCTTTTAGTTCTATTTTTTAGGGCAGTGGTTCTCAACCTTTCTAATGCTGTGACCCTGCAATACAGTTCCTCATGTTGTGACCCCAAACCAAAAAACTATTTTGGGGGTGACTTCAAAACTGTAATTTTGCTACAGTTATGATTCGGAATGTAAATACCTGATATGCATTATGTATTCTCGTTGCTACAAATTGAGAGGTTGAGAACCGCTGTTCTAGGGCCACGAGGAAAAAATGAATCCCTTTTCCATCTGTACCTTTATGTACTTGAAGAAAGTTTTCTTATTCCCTATCCCTTTTCCTCCTCCTCTTTCTCTTCTTCTATTCACAATTCCTCTAATTGATCCTTATATGGAATTATAAGAACCCCTCATTGGTGATCCTTTAGATTCTCTATTTTGTTATTGTTCAGTCATTTTCAGCCATGTCTGACTCTTTGTGACAACATTTTGAGTCTTCTTGGCAAAGACACTGGAGTGGTTTGCCATTTCTTTCTCCAGTTCACTTTATAGATGAGGAAATTGAAGCAAACAGGTTTGCCCAGGGTCCCACAGCTTGAGGGACCTAGTCTAAGGACAGAGTCAAACTCAGGATGATGAGTCTTCCTGACTCCAGGCTTGACACTCTCTAGTTAAACTATATCCTTGGTTTCAGTGTGGCACCCATAACTAGAAAAATAAAATAGCTAGCATTTGTGTAGCACTTACTATGTCAGGCTCTATGCTAAGCACTTTACAAATAGCTCATTTGACCCTGACAACCCTGGGAAATAGGTGCTATTATTATCTCCATTTTACAGTTGAGAAAATGGAGGTAAACAGAGGTTAAGTGACTTCCCCAGAATCATACAGCTATTAAGTGTCTGAGGTCAGATTTGAACTCAGGTATTCCTGACTTCAGGCCCTGTCTCTATATACAGTGTTGCTGCAGACAGACTGTGATACAAATCTACCTTCTCTCTTCACCACATCTCTTATGTATCCCTTCTCTTCACTTCCAGAGCCATCACCCAAATGAAAGCCAAGATCTGTGCCCTTCTTGTTTTTACCATTAACTGGGATAAAGGTATAGATAACATCCTTATCACATTTGCTGATGATCAAGTGAAAAGGCAACCCCCATAATTCCCATAATTGGGAAGTTTTAAGCAATGTAAAATACAATAAAACAAAGATAATATTACATTTTAAAACAAAGTTAACATGTGGCCTGTGGAGATACTTATGTATGGTTTAGTGGCTCCTGTTTCTATTTGAACTTGACCCTGCTGACCTGGATTCCTGAAATAGCCTTGTAATTGGTTCCCTTGCCTCTTTTTTTCCCTCATTCTAATTTATCCCATTCAGTTGCCAAAGCACCTTCCCTAAAGTTTTAGATTGACCATATTATCCTCCTTCCCTTGTTACCTATTAGGTCTAGGATCAAATGGAAAATCCTGTGCATGTCATTTAAAGCCATCAACAACCTAGCCCCTGCTTACCTTTCTGGTCTTCATATACTTTACTCTCCTCCATGCATCTATGGTTCAGTTATAATGTCCTGCACTTGGCTATCTATCAACAAGTCCATCTCCCAACTGCCTTTTCACTTGATCATCAGTAAATGTGATAAGGATGCCATCTATACCTTTATCCCAGTTAATGATAAAAACAAGAAGGGCACAGATCTTGGGGGCAATTCCAATTTGACATTAATTGTTCCCTTCCCATGCGTGGAATGCTTTACATTGACCTCCATCTCTTCGTTTCCTTGAAGATTCAACTCAAACCTCACCTTTTGAAAGACTTTTCCAGATACTTCCTGCCCCAGCACCATTACTCTGTGATAATTTTATTGTATACATCTTGTTCATACATAATTATACATAGTTATTTGGCTTTTAAAGTGTTTCAGTAATGTTTTATATTTTCCCAAGTACATGTAAAAACAATTTTTAGCAATCATTTTCTAACATTTTGAGTTCCAAATTCTCTCCCCTCCTACCCGTCCCTTTTCCCAAAATGGTAAGCTATTTGATATAGGTTATATATGTATACACAGTTATATAGATTATTTCATGTCCTGCTCCTCATGAGAAGGGGCAGTGTTTTGGCTTTCTTTGTATCCTCAATGTTTAATACAGTACCTGACACTTGTCAGTGTTTTGTAGCACTTAAGGCAGCCAGGTGGTGCACAGAGGACTGGACTTGGAATCAGGAAGATCGAGTTCAAATCTGATCTCAGACACTTTCTAGCTAATTTTTCTTGGCAGAAAATAAGTGAGAACCATCTCTCCTGAGGAATAGAGGAATCCCTTCTTAGAGCCTACTCTTTTCAATACAGTTTAATTCAAATCATCCTGTTTTCTCCAATACAGCTAAGCCAACAAAACAAGATCTTTCTTGTCCTACAAAGGCTAGGCTTGACCCTTTCTTGGCTTCCAGTAGTGGCAGGACAATCTTCATCCCAACACTTATCTCATCAGGAATTTGTTGCCTACTACAAGGATGCTAGGTGATACAGTGAACAGAGTATAGGTTTGAAGACCTGAGGTCGGACTCCTATTTCATATAATTATTAGCTGTGTAATCATGATCAAGTTGCTTAACTGCTATCTGCTTCAGTTTCTCATCTACAAAATAGGCATAATAATAACACCTACTTCACCAAGTTGTTGTGAGATTCAAATGAGTAATATGTAATGCTTTGCATTATGTACATTTGCATATGTAAATGCTTTGCAAACCTTAATGTGCTACATAAAAGCCAGACATTATTCCTCTTACACATTCTCTTTCTTTTCCTCTCAATCCAGACAGTAATTGAAATTTATTTTGGAAATTAAAATCCTTGACAACAACTACATCACTTAAAATCACCTAGAAAATTATTTTATCTTACAAATAATGAAGAAGACAAACCAAGGGATCCTGTTGTAGCAGAAAACACAATGATTTGGAGTCAGAAGAACTATATTCATATCATGGTCTTGCTAATTATGACATGCAAATTTGGTCAATTCATTTTAATCCCTTTATGCTTTAATTTCCTCATCTGTAAAAATGAGGGGTTTGGCTAGATCAGGGATTTTTAACTTGGGATCCATAAACTCATTAAAAATATACATGGATTCTGAAAACTACAATATAAATACCAATAAAATTGGTTTCCTTTGTAATCCTGTATCTTTATTTTATGCATTCAAAACATTGCCTGGTTTGAGACTCACAAAGGGATCCATGATACCAAAAAGATTAAGAAGCCCAAAACTAGATGATTCTTAAGGATCCTTCTAGAACTAAAACCTTAAGGCAACTCCAAAATAAATGACTTCACTCATTAAACTTGGGTTTAGACAGATCTGCCCTTGTCTTCTCATTTAGAAGTCAGTTTCTTATTTCTCTGTCTCACGTGCCCCATATCTTCTAAAAAGACCATTCAGAGACTGTTCATGTGTTTTTTCAGTTCTGCAGAGTAACTTGTTATTGTCTAAAGGTCAGCAATCAAAGATAAGAGTATAGTTTAAGTGGCTGGTCATTAAAGGGATGTCACTAACCCCCTAAAACCTGAAATAATTGGGATTTCCCAGCTTGCTGTGAGGAAATAGTCTAACTTTGCCCAGAATCTGACCTCAAATTGAAAGAAGTTCTGAAAGGTTAAGTGATTCATGTGAAGTCTATATAACTTATGTTGCATTTCTCTGAAATACAATTTTAAAAAATTATTTTTAAGTGTTCTACTAAGAGAAAAGACTAAAATACTCATGCTAACCTGAAGCCTATCTTAAATCAACTGATTTTTTCTCTATGTATAGATTATGCTCTAACAATGTCAATAGTAGCTGGCATTTATATACTACTTTAAAGTTGTTGTTTGTTCAGTCATTTCAGTTGTGTCTGACTCTTTATGATCCCATTGGGATCTTCTTGGAAAAGATCCTGGAGTGATTTTCCACCTCCTTCTCTTTATAGATTAGGAAACGGAGGCAAACAGGATTAAGTGACTTTGACCATAGTCATACCCTGTGAATTTTAGATTTTCCCCACCCTGATTAAATCTTTAAAATCCAAGCAACCAGGCATGTATACACCCCTACTTAAGGATTAAGTATTGAGGAGGATGGCCTATGACAGATATATGTTAGGAAGTAACAAATAAGAAACAACTGACAGATCTGTGCTGTCCTAAGTCAAGCTTAAGCTACCATTGGTATATGTGAGACACAGGAAGTGATATAAAAAAAAGTCTACATTACTGCATTACTTCCTCTTGCCAGGCTCTCTTTTTGTGGAGAGGTAGTTCTGGCTCTCTCACCAAGATGTGGCTCTTGCTCTGTCTCTCACTTGTGGACACTTTGGTCTCTGTCGGCAATGTGGGGAGTGCTGGGCGGCATTTGGCATCTTGGGCATCTTGGAGTTTTGGCTGCTTGCAGCTCTTGTCTGAACTTGGCGTGAGCGTGCTTGGTGGGTGAGTTTAGATTGATTCCTTTTTCCTTTACCTTCGAAAGCACTATCCTCTTAGGAGGTCCCTCATCTTGGAGTAGACCTCGTGGCTGGAAGTTGAGCTAGTTTTAATCTTGGAGGAGGCCTTGTGGCTGAGGTCTCTGAACTTCCCTTAGCTTAGGCTAGGTCGGAAAATTCTTATACCTCTTTCTCTCTCTCTTCTTCTTAATTCCTTCCCTCTATATGAATTAAACGATCATAAAATTCCAAACTGACTTGAGAATTTTTATTGGGATTTGAATTAATCCCTGGCTACCAACTAAATTTATGTTCAGTTAAAAAAACCCTAAATTTACCACTTACAACCCCTGGGAAGTTCCTGAGGCCAGATTTGAGTTCAAGAAGAGTATTCCTGACTCCAGGGCTAGCACTCTATCCTTAGAATCTCCTAACTGCACCACTTTAAACTTTGCAAGGTTCTTTATAAACATTATCTTATTTGATTTCACAACAACCCTGGGAGGTAGGTGCAATTATTACTCCCATTTTACAAAGGAATAAACTAAGAGGTGAACAATGATTAAGTGACCAGGAGTCACCCATCTAGCAGTGTCTGAGACTATTTGAAATTGGGTCTTCCCTGTGGGAAAGATTAGGCTTAGATCAACACCTCACACCCTACACCAAGATAAATTCAAAATGGGTGATTGACTTGAACATAAAGAAGGAAACTATAAGAAAATTAGGCGAACACAGAATAGTATACATGTCAGACCTTCGGGAAGGGAAATACTTCAAAACCAAGCAAGAATTAGAAAGAGTTACAAAATGCAAAATAAATAATCTGGATTATATCAAATTAAAAAGTTTTTGTACAAACAAAACCAATGTAACCAAAATCAGAAGGGTAGCAACAAATTGGGAAACAATCTTCATAAAAACCTCTGACAAAGGTTTAATTACTCAAATTTATAAAGAACTAAATTAATTGTACAAAAAATCAAGCCATTCTCCAATTGACAAATGGGCAAAAGACATGAACAGGCAGTTTGCAGCCAAAGAAATGAATACTATTAATAAGCACATGAAAAAGTGCTCTACATCTCTTATAATCAGAGAGATGCAAATCAAAACAACTCTGAGGTATCACCTCACACCTAGCAGATTGGCTAACATGACAGCTATGGAAAGTAATGAATGCTGGAGGGGATGTGGCAAAGTGGGGACATTAATTCATTGCTGGTGGAGTTGTGAACTGATCCAGCCATTCTGGAGGGCAATTTGGAACTATGCCCAAAGGGTGATAAAAGACTGTCTGCCCTTTGATCCAGCCATAGCACTGCTGGGTTTGTACCCCAAAGAGATAATGGACAAAAAGACTTGTACAAAAATATTCATAGCTGCGCTCTTTGTGGTGGCCAAAAATTGGAAAATGAGGGGATGCCCATCAATTGGGGAATGGCTGAACAAATTGTGGTATATGTTGGTGATGGAATACTATTGTGCCAAAAGGAATAATAAAGTGGAGGAGTTCCATGGAGACTGGAACAACCTCCAGGAAGTGATGCAGAGCGAAAGGAGCAGAACCAAAACAACATTGTACACAGAGACTGATACATTGTGGTACAATTGAAGGTGATGGACTTCTCCATTAGTGTCAATGCAGTGTCCCTGAACAATCTGCAGGGATCTAAAAAATACTATCCACAAGCAGAGGATAAACTGTGGGAGTAAAAACACCGATGAAAAGCAACTGCTTGACTACAGGGTTGGAGGGGATAAGACTGAGGAGAGACTCTAAATGAACACTCTAATGCAAATACCAACAACAGGGAAATGGGTTTGAGTCAAGAACACATGTGATACCCAGTGGAATCATGCGTCGGCTATGGGAGAGGGAAAGGCTGGGGGGGGGGAGCGAGGGGGGGGGGGAGGAAAAGAAAACGATCTTTGTTTCCAGTGAATAATGTATGGAAATGACCAAATAAAATAATGTTTAAAATTTAAAAATAAATAAATAAATTTTAAAAAAAAGAAGAAATTGGGTCTTCCTTACTCTTAATTGCAATGCTCTAGCCACTGTACTACTCTAGATCCTACTACTTTAATATATCTTCCTCCCAAGACGCTGAAAACTCAAATTTTCATAGATGAATATTAAGAATGTTTTTCTTTATTAGATAATTAACTTGTACTTTTATTTTATTTTATTTTTGAGCTGAAATTTTTTATTTAATTAATTTAGAAAAATTTTCCATGGTTACATGATTCATGTTCTTTCTCTCCCCTCTTCCCCTGACCCCCAGCTTCCCAGAGCCACCACACTATTCCACTGGGTTTTACATGTATCATTAATCAAGACCTATTTCCATATTATTGATAATTGCACTAGAGTGATCATTTAGAGTCTACATCCCCAATCATATCCCCATCAATCCATGTGATCAAGCAGTTGTTTTTCTTCTGTGTTTCTACTCCCACAGTTCTTGCTCTGAATGTGGAAAGCATTCTTTCTCATAAGTCCCTCAGAATGGTCCTGGATCAATGAATTGCTGCTAGTAGAGAAGTAAATTACATTCAATTGTACCACAGTGTATCAGTCTTTGTGTATAATGTTCTCCTGGTTCTACTCCTTTCACTCTGCATCAATTCCTGGAGGTCATTCCAGTTCACATGAAATTCCTCCAGTTCATGATTCCTTTGAGCACAATAGTATTCCATCGCCAATAGATACCACAATTTGTTCAACCACTGAATTGAAGGACATCCATTTTCCAATTTTTTGCCACTACCAAGAGTGTGGCCACAAATATTTTTGTACAAATCTTTTCCCTTATTATCTCTTTGGGGTATAAATCCAGAAGTGGGATGGCTGGATGAAAGGGCATAGTTCCAAACTGTCATCCAGATTGGTTGGATCAATTCACGACTCCACCAACAATGCATTAATGTCCAAATTTTGCCACATCCCCTCCAACATTTATAACTTTCCTTTGCTGTCATGTTAGCTAATCTGCTAGGTGTGAGGTGGTACCTCAGAATTGTTTTGACTTGCATTTCTCTAATTATGAGAGACTTAGAACACTTTTTCATGTGCTTATTGATAGTTTTGATTTCTTTATCAGAAAATTGCCTATTCATGTCCCTTGACCATTTATCGATTGGGGAATGGCTTGATTTTTTTGTACAATTGATTTAGCTCCTTATATATTTGAGTAATTAGACCTTTGTCAAGAGTTTCTTCCCAATGTGTTCCTTCCATTCTAATTCTGCTTGCATTGAACTATTGTTTGTACAACACCTTTTTAATTTAAAGTAATCAAAATTATTTATTTTACATTTTGTAATTTTTTCTAACTCTTGATTGTTATTAAAATCTTTCCTTTCCCAAAGATCTGACAAGTATACTCTTCTGTGTCCACCTAATTTACTTATAGTTTCCTTCTTTATATTCAAGTTATTCACCCATTCTGAATTTATCTTGGTGTAGGGTGTGAGATATTGATCTAAACCCAATCTCTCCCATACTGTTGTCCAATTTTCCCAGAAGTTTTTGGTCAAATAGTGGATTTGGATCCCCAAAACTGGAATCTTTGGGTTTATCATAGACTATCATGTTGAGGTTACTTACCCCAAGTCTATTGAACTGATCCTCCCTTCTGTCTCTTAGTCAGTACCATATTATTATTTTGATGACCACTGCTTTTTAGTACAGTTTAAGATCTGGTACTGTTAGGCCACCTTCCTTCACGTTATTTTCATTATTTCCCTTGATATTCTTGATCTTCTGTTCTTCCAAATGAACTTTGTAACAGTTTTTTCTAATTTAGTAAAAAAGTTTCTTGGTAGTTTGATAGGTATGGCACTAAATAAGCAAATTAATCTGGGTAGGATGGTCATTTTTTATTATATTAGCTCATCCTACCCATGAGCAATTAATGCTTTTCTACTTGTTTAGATTTAGTTTTAGTTGTGTGGAAAGTGTTTTGTAGTTGTTTTGTATAATTCCTGTGTTTGTCTTGGCAGATAGCTTCCCAAGTATTTTATATTGTCTAAGGTGATTTTGAATGGAATTTCTCTTTCTAACTCCTGCTGCTGCAATGAGTTGGAAGTATATAGAAATGCTAGTGTTTTATGTGGGTTTATTTTGTATCCTGTAACTTGCTAAAGTTGTTGATTATTTCCACTAGTTTTTTAATGGATTCTCTAGGATTTTTTTAGTAGACCATCATATCATCTGCAAAGAGTGAAAGCTTGGTCTCCTCATTGCCTATTTTAATACCTTCAATTTCTTTTTCTTCTCTAATCACTACAGCTAGTGTTTCTAGTACAATGTTAAATAATAGAGGTGATAATGAGCATCCTTGTTTCACTTCTGATCTTATTAGGAAAGCCTCTAATTTAATCCCATTGCAGATGATGCTTGCTGATGGTTTTGGATATATACATTTATTTTTATGAAAGGCCCTTCTATTCCTATACTTTCTAGTGTTTTCCATAGAAATGAGTGTTGTATTTTGTCAAAGGCTTTTTCTGAATCTATTGAGATAATCATGTGATTTTTGGTGGTTGGCTTGTTGATAGCCAATTATGTAAATGTTTTTCCTAATATTGAACCATACTTGCATTCTTGGTATAAATCCTACCTGATCATAATGAATAACCCTCATGACCACTTGCTGAAGTCTTTTTTTTATAGTATCTTATTTAAGATTTTTTGAATCTATGTTCATTAATGAGATTGGTCTGTAGTTTTCTTTCCCTCTCTGTTTTTGATATACCTGGCTTTGGAATCAGTACCATATTTGTGTCATAAAAGAAATTTGGTAGAATTCCTTCTTTGCTTATTATGTCAACTAGTTTAATATTGGGATTAATTGTTCTTTGAATGTTTGATAGAATTCCCTTGGAATCCATCTGGACCTGGGGGTTTTTTCTTAGGGAGTTCTTTGATGACTTGTTCAATTTATTTTTCTGATGTGGGGTTGTTTAGGTAGTCTATTTCTTCCTCTGTTAGTCTAGGCAATTTATATTTTTGTAAGTATTCATCCATATCACCTAGATTGCCATATTTATTGCCATATAATTGGGAAAAGTAGTTTTTAATGATTGCCTTAATTTCCTCTTCATTAGGGGTGAGGTCTCCCTTTTCATCTTTGATATTGTTAATTTGGTTTTCTTCTTTCCTTTTTTTTTAATTACATTGACCAGTACTTTATCTATTTTATTTGTTTTTTCAAAGTATACATGTTGAGTTATGATTTTTCCTCATTGTCTATACTGCTTTTTATCAGGATGTAATTACCTTCCCTATCTCTTTTTAAAAATCATTTATTTATTTAAAAGAAACCCTTACATTCCATTTTGGAATCAATGCTCTGTATTGATGCCAAGGAAGAAGAGTGGTAAGGGCTAGGCAATGGGGGTCAAGTGACTTGCCCAGGGTCACACAGCTAGATAGTTGCTGAGGTCAGATTTGAACCTAGGACCTCCTGTTTCTAGGCCTGGCTCTCGATCCACTGAGCCACCCAGCTTCCCCCCCCCCCCAATCTCTTTTAATCAGATCTATTTTTACTTTGGCTTTGTCAGATATGATGATTTCAGCTCCTGCCTTCTTTTTCTCAGTTGAAGCTCAATAAATTTTGCTCCAGCCTTTTACCTTTACCAATTGTGTGTCTCATGTGTGTTTCTTGTAGATAACATATGGTAGGATTTTGGTTTCTAATTCACTCTGCTATTTACTTTCGTTTTATGGGTGATTTCATTCCATTCACATTCAGAGTTATGATTACCACCTGTTCATTTCCCAACATTTTGATATCCTCTCCTAATTCTGCCCTTTCTTCTCTCACTATTTCCTTTTAAACCAGTTGTTTGCTTTTAATCAGTCCCCCTAATCCCTACCCTTATTTTACTTCCCTTTCTGCCCCCTTCCTTTTTGTTCCCCTCTTATTACTTTTTAAGATCTATTAAATTCCCACCCACTCTTTTCCCTCCCTTTTTGTACTCTCCACTTCACCCTCCCCCCTTGGTTTTTCCCTTCTCATTTTCCCTGTAGGGTAAGACAGAATTCAATACCCCAATGGATCTAATTGCTCTTCCCTCTCAGAATTGATTCCACTGAGAGTAAGATTTAAGTATTACCTATTGGCACTCTCTTCCTTTCCTTCTTATAATAATATTCTTCTGCCCCTCCCCTTCCCATGTGCCTCTTTGTGTGGTACAGATTATCATAGTTTTCTTATATCTTCAAGTTTTTCTTGGTGCCATCTTCTATTCCCCCCCCCTTTTTTTTGCATATCATCTTAGACCACTTAGTACCCCAACCTATAGTTATGAATAAATCTTCTAATTACTATAATAGTGAATATAATTGTTGAGAGTTACAAATAACATTTTTCCATATAGGAATATAAACAATTTGATCTTATTGAAGCCCTTAAAGAAGAAAATTTTAAAACAAATTTTTTCTTTCCCCTCTCTTTCTTATTTACCTTTTCATGTTTCTCTTGATTTTTGTTTTTTGATATCAAAGTTTCCACTTAGTTCTGGTCTTTTCTTTATAATACTTGGAAATCCTCTATTTTGTTGGATGCCCATACCTTCCTCTGGAAGTATATAGTCAGTTTTGATGGGTAGGTGATCCTGGGTTATAGACCCAAATTCTCTTGCCTTTCTGACTATCATATTCCAAGCCTTGAAGTCCTTTATTGTGGAGGCTGCCAGAGCCTGTGTAATTCTGACTGGTGCTCTTTGATATCTAAATTGTCTCTTTCTGGCTTCTTGTAATATTTTCTCCTTAGCTCTGAAGCTCTTGAATTTGGCAATTATATTCCTGGGGGTTGGCTTTTAAGGATTTAATGCAGAGTTTGATCTATGGATTCTTTCAGTGTCTATTTTGTCCTCTTGTTGAAGAATATCAGGGAAGTTTTCTTGGATAATTTCTTGTAGTATGATGTAAAGGTTTCTGTTTATTTCTGGGTCTTCTGGTAGACTAATGATTCTCAAATTGCCTCTTCTAGAACTGTTTTCAAGGTAATTAATTTTCTCAGTGAGATATTTCATGTTTCCTTTTTTGTCGCTCTTTTGACTTTGCTTAATTCTTGCTATCTTATGAAATCATTGACTTCTACTTGCCCAATTCTTGTCTTTAAAGACTGGTTTTCGTCTATAATATATTGATTTTCCTTTTCAGTTTGGTCTATCCTGTTTTTCATGGCTTCTAGCTGTTTAATTTTGGACTCCAGTTTGCTTATCATTTCATTTGATTTCTGGGCTTCTTTCTCTAATTGGGTGTTTCTGTCTTAATTTTAAACTGTTATTTTCTTTTATGAACTATTTCCCACTTTTCTTGCCAAATTTCTTCCATCTTTATCATAATCTCAGATTTGAACTCTTCAAGAGCTTATGACCAATTTCCTTTTTTTGGGGGGGAAGGTTTAGATGTGTTTACTTGTCCTCTGCTGTCTCCTTTGTAGTCTGATTTTTTTCTCCATGAAAATTATCCAGGGTCAGTGCCTTTCTCTTGTTCTTTTTGGTGGTTGAAGGTTGTATTTCTTGGGTACTGCTGGCCATTGCTATGCTGGTTTTTCCTTCCCTTCTGAGCCAGAAGTCTGAGTGAGGAGGGAAGGCTCTCTGTGTATGGAGCTATGCAGCAGGTTTTGCCTGAGGCTACTTTTCCAGTCTCTGAGGCTTCTACTGTATGCTACCCCTCTCCACTATCTCTGTGCCCAAGATCTGCACTCTTTAGCCTCCTGGGGCCTCAAGTCTAGCTGCTCTCAGGGGTAAGTCCCTGGTGTTCTTAGTCAGCTGCCAAGAACCTAGAGATTGCTCCTCACTTGCTCTGACTCTGGCATCATAGGTGGGATGGGGGAGGTTTGATCAGCTTGTGTTTGAGTGGGATCTATTTCACCCCTTTATAGCATGGAAATACCCAAAACCCATGTACCTTCAATGCTGTGCCCTACTGATGAGTTCCTTCATTCATTTGAACTTGGTTTTTTTTGTCCTTTTGAGGCATGATATATTGGTCTGTGGTGAGGAGAGTAAGAGTCCTGTTTCTACACTGCAGCCATCTTAACCTGGAAGTCCTAACCTGTACTTTAAACACTTGTTCAGTTCCTGTTTTTCCACAACCTCTCCAATATTTATTATTTTTCCCTTTTATCATTTTAGACAATTTGATAGGTGTGAGATATCTTGGTGTTATTTTGATTTATCAATAATGATTTAGAGCATTTTTCCCTATACTTAAATATAGCTTTGATTTTTTATCTTAAATTCCTCTGTTCATATCTTTTGGGCATTTATCAATTGGGGAATAGATCATATTATTATAAATTCTACAAAATTCTCTACACATTCTAGATATGAGACATATATCTGAGAAACTGTCTATAAAATATTTTTTCTCAACTTACAAATTTCCTCCTAATCTTGGTTATATTAGTTTTATTTGTATAAAACCTTTTAAATTTAATGTATTAAAATATTCATTTTACATTTTACAATGTTTTCTATCTTTTGCTCATTCATAAATTATTCTCTTATCAACAAATCTGATAGGTAATATGTTACCTATTCTTCTTTAAAAAAAAAAACAAACAAAATAACAAAACTCTTACCTTCTGACTTGGATTCAATACTGAGTATTGGTTCCAAGATAGAAGAGCAGTAAGTGGTAGGCAGTTGGGATTTAAGTGACATGCCCAGGATCATACACACACCTAGGAAGTATTAGAGGCTACATTTGCACCTAGGACATTCCTATCTCCAGGCCCTGCTCTCTATCCACTGATCCACCTAGATCTCCCCTCCCCCTTACCCCATTCTTTTATTTGGTCATTCTAACTCCCTTTGTGCCTAAGCCTAGAATTATGCCCATATAACCATGTATACCTTTTGTCTCAGCAATACCATTATTAAGTTTATTTCCTAAGGTGATAACAGAAAAAGGAAAAGAACCTCTATGCTCTTAAATATTTATAGCAGCTCTTTTTTTGTGGTGGCAAACAATAGAAATTGAAGAGATGCCCATCAATTGGGGAATGGCTAAAATGAATGTGATAGAATACTAATGCTCTGTAACAAATGACAACAGCTTAATTAAAAAAATAGCAATACCTACACGAATTTATGAAGAATGAAAAGAGCAACAGAAATATTGTCCACTTCGAGAAAAAGAACTGACAAGAATAAGCAAGATATAGTTTTATGTAAACATATATCTTTTTGTCAAAGGACACCTTCTCTAGTCAGGGGTATGTTGGGAAGGGAAGATGTTGCTTGAGTATTACCAACTAATCTATTGCTATCTATTCTCTTGTCATCTTAAAACATTTAAATGTGAGTTATTATCATTTTCAATAATCTTAGCTTCAGCATTGCCAAAATTAAAAAAAAATTGAGAAAGACCATCTCAATCATTCCCATGTATCTATGCACCACTGCCACAAAACTGTTCCTGGACAGTTATTGCTTTCTCTACCATTCAGGAATGATTCAGAAAACAATCTAAAATTCCCATCCATGTCAAAAAAAGGGGGGATGGGGGAGCATAATGGGAGGGGTAGATGTATAATTTCCAACTAGATGTTAATTTCTTTACTTTGTTTTTTTTTTTAAACCCTTAACCTTCTGTCTTAGAAGTGATACCATGTATTGGTTCCATGGCAGAAGGACATTAAGGGTTAGCCAATTGGAGTTAAGTGTCTTGCTTAGTCACAGAGCTAGAAAGTGTCTGAGCCCAGATTTTAACACAGGATCTCCCACCTCAAGCCTGGCTCCCTACCTCATCACCTTGCTGCCCTTGTGATCATGAAATCTTAAAATGCTTTTGGATGTTTACCTGATTAAAAATAATTCTATGAGGAAGATTCAACTTTACTCATTCCACAAATAACTCAGTCAAAGTTGGGACAGCAATGGGTATTTGGCGTGACACTATTTGGCTAATGAGTTGCCCAACAGTAGTATAACCTGCTTCCGGTAACTTATTTCCTACTTAGTATGATTAGTCTAAAATACACAAAACCCAAATATGAGCAACAAATAAGACATATTTTTAAATTTCCAAGAAATGTACACGCTGTTAGGGATTCTGTACAATGCTTTATAGGACAAAAGAGAATATAGACCTGAAAATTTAGATTATAAATAGTTTTTTTTTTTTGATGGGGTAAAATGAAACCCACTGTATTTATTTACTTAGTTTATTGTTGTCTTTTGTTTTATATGGTCTACCTATATTTCTCACTGTAACCTTCCCAAGTCTCTTCTAGGGAGTCATCCCTTATAATAAAGTATGAAAGAAAATTTACATAAAACTAAACATTGCTATCAAAAAAGACTGGAATATGATGCCCACATCCATAGTTTCCTACTTCTGTAAAGGAGAAGGGAGAGGTGATGAAACTTGTTTTAAATGTATGAGTAGTTCCCCAGCAAATTTGGATAAATCAGAAAATTTCTTTAATGAGGCAAAAGGAATTATCTCCTAAATTATTTGCTTTATAAATTAGATGATTATAGACTAAGATTGCTTAAAATGGAACTTACAGACCAAACAATATGATGCATGACATTATTGTTGTAATTATAAAAACAAAAAATCTCACATTTGTATAGTACAGTTTCTAAGCTACTTTTCTTACCATAACCCTGAGAGGTAAATAAAGCAAATATTATTATAATCTCTATTTTGCAGCTGAGGAAACTGAAACCCAGAGAATAACAATAATGCTTGTCCAAGGTCACCTGGCTAATATATGGCAAAGCCAGATCTCAAGATTGATCCTTCTTGATTCCAGATTCAATGTTCTCTCCAATGTGCCATACTCAAATATTTGAATAAAAATGAATTTTTTTAGTTTTACTATTTTAAAATTTTCCAATGATAAAATTATGCTACATGCTTTAAACATACATATTTTATTTCTATAGGAAAATTAACAGAATTTAAATTAGGGCACCATTTTATGAAGTAAACTGTATATGAATTGGCATACTTTCCTCTTATATTCAAACACTCAATATTATTTTGGTATTATATAACTAAAAAGAATTGAAATTAAGGATGTCCAAAGGATAATAGCCAGGTACATGATGGTCATGAATAGGCTGCAACACATTATCAACCAGGATTTACAAAGGATAATGAAAGTAAAAGTGTGAGCAAAGAAATGTATAAGCAAAAAGATGGGTTGATCATATGGTGACAATGAGGGATATCAATGGAAAGATACTGGTATCCTTATAATGTCAAGAGAAAACAAAGAAAGTCCCACATATGTTGTATAGACCCCAATGGTGAACTTATAGAGGATGGAGAGAGGTCTCAGACAATGACTGCAAAAGACAGTCAAGATTGGATGGGCTACATTATGTAACATTACATGGAATACAGGGAATACCCATTATTTGTGAAGTCAAAGATCCATTTATATAACTATGGATCAGCACACTTTACTAATAGATACATTTATTAAACCAACTATACTCAAAATGCCTAATTTGTTTAAGTAAACTCAAAAACATATTTAATTTGATAATATATTCTTGTCAGTAAAATTGCCACTGTCTGCCAGAGGGTGTGTTAAAATTCAATATCATACTTAATAGAAGATCTAAATATTTAATAATTTGGGGGAGGCAAGTACACATTTTGGCTGGTACACATCTACTCAACTGGTTATAGTTTTACATTTCTATAAACATGACTGATTAAGGAATAAAACTTTAAAAAAGGTTATAGCTTAAAATTTTTTAACCTAAAAAAGTTTTATCTTAGAATCTTCTCTAGGAAAAATAGCAGAAATGATTCATTTTATTTATCCTTATTAAGAATAAGAAAGCAAAACATGTTGGGGGAATTTTTCATCTTGATTTCTCTTTTCTTTTAAGTTCAGAGAATGTGACCACCACTTGGATAGTTAGTTATAAATCTTTGCAGACTGTAGTTAGAAGTGCTTGTTTGACTTTAAGTTCTCCCAAGTAATGACTTCGTCATTATTAACAAGTGCTTTAGTAGTCTTTCTACCTCCTAAGGGCCTCATCCTTGCCTTAAAAACATTCCTTTCCACCATGTGGAAAATGTAAGAGGCCAATCTACCCCGGGCTAAAACTAATCCCTCCCCCTCCACAGTGGAAAAGCACTGGCTTTGAAAGCCAAAGGCAGTTGTTGGTTCAAGGACTGGTTTGAGATTATTTTTTTAGTCTCATTGATTTATAAACAGCTTTGAGGGAGAAAGGTTTGTAGTAACCATCTACTACTATTCATTTTTGTTTCCTTATATTCATAGCAGAAACCTTAAATCCTACAGCATATTAGATTCTAGCTCATTCTACGGTCACAATTATTTCTCAGAGGTACGACTTCTGGGAAAGATTTAAAGACTTGTGTTGTAATTTGGACTAATCACACCAGAATAAGACATTCTAAAAGATCAGTCTATTCTACACCAGTGGTTAATATTAATACATTGCATTTTCACTCAAAATCCCTTCCTGATTCCTACCTTCGTGACTTTATATTTGCTAAGATTATCAACCTATAATTTAGACCTGGTTTGTTGATTTTCAGTTGTTTCATTCATATCAACTCTTTGTGACTCTATTTGGGATTTTCTTAGCAAAGACACTGCAGTGGTATGCCATTTTCTTCTCCAGCTCATTTTACAGATGAAGAATCCAAGGCAAACAGGGTGAAGTAACTTGTCCAGGGGTAATACACCTAGTAAGTGTCTGAGGTCAAATTTGAACCCATATCTTCCTGATTCCAAGTCACTGTGCTACCTAGCTGCTGCTTATACCTAATAGGAAACTTATAGATCACTATATCAAATTCCTCTGCTTTACATGATCCTTGCCTATTTCAAAATCTAGTTCCTCTAGGAAGATTTAAAAAATTTGATTTATTCACCTATCTCCTTTCTGTTGGTTTCTCTATCAGCATTTGGGTACTGTAAATCTTGAAATTTCTCAGACTTGTGAATGTTAAAAATTTCCCCATCGGGGAATTCTCAATTGGAGCAATTCCCTACTGGGAACATTCCCCATTTTGACTGTGAGAACTCACCAGGATCAGAAATGGGAGGACCTCTACTCCACCCGTACTTAAGACTGCTTTAGGGGAGAAAACTCCTTGCTAAACAATGAAAGTACTTGGACCCATGCTTATGATGAGGCAGGGAGTTCTTTGAGCCATGCCTGTTTTTAGAATTGATACAATGGGATGCTAGGTACCTATAAAGGTCGGGCAACTTGTAAACTTGCCAGGAGCAAAGAGGTGAAAACTTATTCAGAGGTTTTCTCTTGAGGGGATTAGTCGACTCAGCTGTGTTTTCTCTGGTTCAGACTTACTGAGGGGATTAGTCGACCCAGTAGTGTTTTTACTGATTCAAACTTGCTAAAGGGATTAAGTCGACCCAGCAGTGTTTTTAGAATGGGTTGTCCTTTGGAAAATGTCTACAGTGATTAGTAGATGTAGGGGAGGGAAGTAGACTTAGGGGAGGTGACATAGGAGAAAAACCCCAATATAAGAAAAAGCAGAATCTCTTGAGAAGAAGATCCTTTTGGAGGATCTCTGATGAGGATCACTTGGGAAGAATCTCTTGAGAGAGGCTCTGGAGAAGGGAAGCTCTTGGAGGACAATCTCTAAGGAGGTCTCGCTGGAGCTCCTCTGAGGGGACTCTGTCCCTCTGGAGGCTCTGGAGAGAGGCCCTTTGAAACAGTCTCTGGCTGGATCTCTCTTTGAGGAGGACTCTGGCTGGAACTCTCTCTGATGAAGTCAGCTGAGATGGAGCTGGCCTGGTGTCACTAGAATCCTTGCTTAGACAGACCTTGTGGTGAGTGATAAAGGACTGACTGACTGATCTCTCTCTCTTAAGACTCAGATCTAGGCCATGTTGGCTTAAGCCCCTTCATACTTATTTCCTTTTTCTCTCTTTCTCTCTTTTCTTTAATTCCACATTTGTATTAATTAAAATCTCTATAAAACCCAGTTGACTTGGGTATTTGAATAATTGGGAATATTGCCCTGGCGACCACCTTATATTTGATTTAAAACCAAGACACTGTAGTGAAACATATTTTCTGCAGTCAAATTTACTCACCCACTCTTATTATCTAGCATAATTTGTATCTTCCACTATTTACTCACGACAGTTTACAACCTCAACCATTTTAACTATAACAGTTTAAGACATCAACTATTTTAACTCTTACAGTACTCAGTTGGTCTTGTCAGAGACATATACATTTATGGTTATGGACATATTACATTGACAGTACCCATAATAGAATAAAATGATTATTTGAAATGGTTTAGATGAGAGGACCAGCTCTCTTTCACAAATTTTTTTTTTACTCTTTTACTCTAAATGTAAATGAGTCCTTTAACCTCTCTCAATTTTTCCTACACTTTAAGTCTCTTTCCTTTGTTTTTCCTTTTTCATCTTTTTCCTTTCCTCTCTGTGTGTACTTGATCAGATCCAGTGGATTTTATTGTCTTTATTTGTGTGTTATTTCTACTACTATGAAGTTAGAGCCCAAGTGTAATAACTCTCCAGAAAAAAAAAAAGTTTGTAAAGAATCCTTACAGATTTTTTTTATTTTAAAAATTGTGTATTGTCCTTTTTTTTTTAATGACCTTGGGATAACTATTAGTTACATTTCCTGCCAAACTTTCTTCAAGCAGGTTATCATTTGTTTCTTGAGGTAATATTGCTGGTCATCACTTTCTAGAATATTTGCAAAATGAGGGATTGGACTAGATGACCTGTAAGGTCTCTTCCTGTTCGAATTTGATGAGTCTCTAGTCCTGAGGTTATTGAGAGAATGATTCCCAAAGTAATAAAGAAAGGGGAAGATACTGAAAGAATAGGAAAAAAAAATTCAATCTTTTTAATCCTAAATTGGCAAAGAGAACACCAACAACTACTCATCCAACCATATGCCTACTTTCCTATCCATAAACAATTTTAAAAAGAATAATATATCCATATAATATTGTTAAAGGCCAAATTTTTCTTTATAAAAGACATTCTATAAGGGATAATAACATCTTTACCATTACATTGTTGAATGAAAGATGAAGAGAATACAAGATTCTGTTATGCTTAATGTTCTCCTGATCCACCCCCCCCCCCAATGGCATTTGGTTTCATGAAAGAAAACATTGCCTTAAAGCTCTCTTTTGCCAAAGATATAACAATAGAGATAACCTTATTCAGCGAGCTTCTAATAGGTAATTTATCAGGGGGGCAACAAGGTGGCTCAGTGAACTGAGAGTCAGGCCTAGAGTTGGGAGATTCTGGGTTCAAATTTGGCCTCAGACACTTTCCAGCTGTGTGACCCTGGGCAAGCCACTTAAACTCCATTGCCTAGCCCTTACTGCTCTTCTGCCCTGGAACCAATACATAATATTGATTCTAAGATGGAAGGGAAGGATTTTTATGTTTTAAAAAGTTATCAGAGGAGACATAAAGCAGAAAGTTATATCCTTATCAAGATATTAACCACTGTCATAGAGGAGATCCAATACAGAGAGCAATTTGGAAGGGGGATTTCCTATAAATAGTGAGCTCCTAAATGTAGACTTGTTTGGGGATAAGCCCCCAAATATTTTTGAGCCTTGTGGGAGTGCCTTGAAACCAATCAAAATAATTTGGTCTAACTATCCTCACAGAAAAGAATAAGTGATTAAAGAGTGTTTATTATTTAAATTATGGCATACTACTAGATGACAATTCTATAGAACACATCCAACAGTGACTAAAGATATAGTTATGGAAATGGATTATGGACAGAAATAGATTTCTTAAAGAGCCAGTACAAATGAAGAATGATTTGGTCCCAAAACTGCAGAAGAAGAGGAAAGCAGACCACATTTTCTCTGCTAAGTTGAACATTCTTAAACTGGACAAAAACCAGAAGAAAACATAGACAAACAGAAAAATCTTTGAAAGTTAAATGTTCCTTAAAAGTGCAAGAAAGTTGCAAGTAATAGAGATTCATGGTTTCACATACAATAATCTTTTTGTCTACTTTGTATATGGACATGCTCATGTTATTTTGTCATTTGTCTAACACAAAAATAAAAATAAAAATACATACAAATAAATTTTAAAAAGAAATTATAAAGATTCTTTAATCACCTCAAACATTTTCTAGAAAGAAATCCTTTTTTTATACAAACATTATTCTAGTCTTGTTGAATGGCTAAAAGTAATGGAATACTATAATTTCTGAGGAATTAAAAATGAATATTACTTAGCCAATAATGGAGAATCACATGGTGGGCAGGATCAGGCAACAACAGATGGCAAGTAAAGAGCTATTAAAAAGTCATAGAAAAGGAAGTCATTAGAGAAAGGTAGGAACAACAAAAAAGAATGTGTTGGTTATGTGGTAAAAGAAAGGGAGAATCAGTAGATTATCCATGTTTTTCACTAGAACACTTGGGAAGTCAGAAGAAAAGGAGGAAGTGTCCCAGTGCATTGGGTGGATTCCCAATGGTAGATTTGTGAGAAGACATGAATGAGACCTGCAAAGGATGGAGAGGAATGGATAGGTGAATCTTTATAATTGGAAGGTATATCTGTCCTGATAGGATCATATTTCCATTTGAGTCTTTGAGTGTCCATTTCTCCAACAATAAAGATTAATCAGTGGATGATTTCAGAGTTGGTGGGGTGGGATGAAGGTTTTGGTTATGATGATTATACCTAGCCATTAAGCTTCCACAAGGTCAAAGGCTATATTTTAATAATAAATAGCTTTTATATAGCACCTTAAGGTTTATAAAATGCTTTACAAATATTAACTCATTGGATCATAACAATTCTACCATTTACAGGTGAGGAAACTGAGACAGGCAGTAATTATAAGTAACATGCCCAGGATTACCCAACTGGTAAGTGTCTGAGGATGGATGTGAACTCAGGTCTTTCTAGGATGAGTGGGCTATCCACTGCACCACCTAGATTTTTCTTTTATATTCTTTTGGAGGTCTAATAGAGGGTTCCACCTGTTGCTGACAAAGATGTGATGACAAGGACTGTCTTAACAACATCACAGGCATTCAATATAAGATTGCTGTTTGTCAGACAGCCAATGTCCAGTGAGTTTTTAGGACTGACTTTATAGGGGTGTCTGCCCCTCTTCCTCCTTTGGTCCCTAATTAGATGTTCATGCTCCTATTCTAACTGTGGCTACCTGGACAACTGACAAGAAAAGAAGTTGAAATTGTCTATTTGTAACCACGTTATAAAATCCCTATGCCTTGTTTCATCAGGGTTATTTTGCAAGTCCAAGAAGGCAGGTCCACCAGTGTGATCAATCTTTGATCTAAAGGAAGCACTCTTGTCTTTTTTTTTTAATTCCTCAGGTATAGCTAGGACAGGTACCACCTGTGTCAGCTTTTGAAAAGCACAATTTAAATTCTATTTATGTTCTAGTTATAAGAGTAAATGATATTTGCAAAATGCTTCACAGTTCCCATGTATTTATTCATGCAATTACTTTATTTTTAACTTTTGGGATTAGTAAAGAGCTATTCTCACAGAGGACAGCCTAAGAATACTACCACGGGTTTAGGTTGGCATCCATTAAAAAAAATGCACCCTGTTTTTTAAAAAAGACTTTTGGAATTGAATCTTTTTAAAAAGCATAACTGTCTTGAGTCTGGAAAGCATATTGCTATGCCCTAGAAGAGGCTCTTGGGAAAAAAATCACAATATGATTTTTTAAATCTTGAAACCATTAAGGACAAGGTATATTGGAGGCAGTAATTATCACTTGAAAATTCAGGCAAATTAATTTATCTCTTTCCCCTATGTTCTCCCCATCCCAGTTATTTGCTACTAAGAAAAAAAATATTGGTGGTTGGTAAACAGGGAAGAATAGGAAAAGAAGGCACAGCTTTAATCTTGTAGACTGTCAACATTGATCAAAATCATCAGATAATTTTCCACATTTTACTTGCATCAATACAACATAGTGGAAAGAACACTGGACTTAAAATGAGGAAGATCTAGGTTTAAATCCTGCCTCAGCCATTTATTAGCTGTGTGAGACTGGGCAAGTCACAGAAAATTTGTGCTTCAGTTTCCTAATCTGTAAAATGAGAAAATTTATAGCTCTAAATTTATGACCTTTTAGCAAAGGTTCATGACTTAGGATCCACAGATCTCCAAGGGGTTGGGTATAGGTTTCAGGAAGTCTGTGAACTTGGATGAGAAAGAAATACAGCCTTATTTCAGTATAATTGACTTCCTTTATAATTGATTAAATTTAATAAACATTTATTAAGCATCTACTGAAGGCAGGGTTCCAGCCACTGGTTATACAAATAAGGAAAAGAAAGACAGTTCTTACCCTCAAAAAGGTAACGGTCTAATAAGGAATATAATATACAAGAGGAAATTGGAAAGGGTGAGGGGGAAAGGATACTAAGGAGAATCTTATTTCAGTGAGTTCAGACCAAGCAGAGTGGCATATGGAAGGGGTTTTATTTTATGCATTTAAAAAATTATTCTGAGAAGAGGCTACTTGTTGAGTGCATAAATAATTGTTTCTAGTTTGTTATTCCTCTCAAATTTCTATATCACAACATTCAAGGAATAATTTATTTGTTAAGCTCTTGGAAATTAATTTTAGATAATATAATCACAAATTGTCCTGCTGCGAAAGAAAAATAGGAAAATCCTTAAAAAACTTATCTGGGGGGGGGGGCAAGCAGTTAAGTGAGTCAGTGGATAGAGAGCCAAGTCTGGAGATGGGTGGCCCTGGGTTCAAACTGGACCACAGATGATTCCTAGCTGTGTGACCTGGGGCAGGAAAATCACTTAACCTCATTTGCCTAGCTCTTACTTCTCTTCTCCCTTGGAATCAATACTTAGTATTGATTCTAAGATGGAAGGTAAAAGTTTTTAAAGCCAAAAAAATCCACGTGACTGCACAGGGAGCTCTCTTATGAGTTCAGAATTTTAAAAAGACATGAACAAAGAATGCAAAAGAATACAATATAGAAGGATGAACAATTTAATAATAACCCAATCAGGTAAGAAAAGTACCCAAAAAACCACTGTGATCAAAGACTTTTGAAAACTACTAGAGATAATTAAAAAGATGTTTTGAAATGTCTTGAGCAAGAATAATAAGAAAAAAATAGCTTGTTGCTTGGGGCAGTTGATAAAACAATGGAAGATGAGAAAAAAAGAAAAAAAATTTATTTCTCTTCCCTTTTTTTTGGTCATGAAGAAAGATCTTCAAGTTGGAGAATCTGGACTAAACCATGGTTAGGAGAGAGAATTGAGGTCCAAGATAGATAAGTGAGTAGATAATGTGAATAAAAACTGCTTCAGATGAGATCAAGTCTCCAACTCTAGTAGAAAAGACATTCCAAAGTTCTAAAAACACTTGATCAGCAATTATAGAGCTAATCTCAGTAATCTCTGAGGAAAGGGAAAGAATAAGAGAAGCCAAATATTCTAATTTTCAAAATGGAAATGTCACATTCTGAAAACTATGATTTGTTCAGAGACTTGTATGTTCAGAGCTGAAAGGGATCTTGGAATTAATTGAACCCTCTGTTCAACAAATGAGGAAACCGAGCCCTAGCCAAATAAATTAAGTAGTATGTCTAAGATCACCCAAAGAGTAAATAGTATTGGCAAAATGAAAGTCAAACCTTCTTATGCCAAGTCCAATGGGCCATAACACTTTGAAAAATGTTTGAATAGATTATTAAACATAGTTTGTGGAGCCTTCCAAAGAGAAGGGAAGATTACCAGAAGTTGGCATGGAGAACACCACCTATCTCATGAACTTTATTTTTCAGAGGGCTATGAGATTGGATAAAGGAAATATGACAGCTGTAATACGTTTAGATTTCAGAATGGCAGCTGGCAGAATATCATATAGTTGTCCTCAATGACAAGTTGAAGGACTATCATCTGGATAACTTTACAGTTGAATAAATTTATACCTGGTTCAATAAGGGACTGAAATGGAGATTTCATTGGTATTAGTGGTTTAGTCATTTTTGGACAAGTTTGGCATTTCTTGACTTAATTTGGGGTTTTCTTGGCAAAGATATTGGAGTGATTTGCCATTTCCTTCTCCAGCTCATTTGGCAGATGAAGAAACTGAGGTAAACAGGATTAAGTGACTTCCCAATGTCACACAACTAGTAAGTATCTGAGGCTGGATTTTTGACCAAAAAGTCTTCCTGACTTTCTCTAACCACTGCCCCCAAATGCAATAGATACAGAAATATAAGGAATTTATAAATAAGCATATTCCTTCTATCTATGTCTATCAATCACATTTTTTCTATGAATCAAAGCAGCACCTCCTCTGCTTAAGTGCTTCAGAAGGAAAAAATAATATTTCCTAACATGCTGATCATGATATATATATATTTATATAGGTGTATCTATCTGTATACATATATATTACACACATAAAATGCTTGCTGCCACTGTTTTTTCAACTGAATTTGGAAGCTAAAGATTTATTAAGAGTTTTCTCATCAGATATAACTGTATTTTCATTTATATTAATATATACTTAACCATTAAAAAAATCTGACATCAATAATCGCAAAAGAATTCTAAAGCAACTAGACTTACTGGTTAATTATATAAAATAATCTCATATTGAAGAGCCCAGAATTTATTTATCTTTCACTTCTAAAATTGTTTTATATTAGGATAGGGAAAATAATGGCATTAATTTTTTCTAAAATCTTTTCTTAAGGAATATATATATATATATATATAGTTTAATACAGATCTCAAATGCATTTAACCTCTTTCATATAATGACCATCATTCATATTTATTTTCATAAATCCAAGATACTACATTCTGCCCTAACCCAGGCTAGAAACTTTATAACTATGCAAATAAATAAGATTAGAGGGTTAGACAATTTAAAAATAGATTTTAGGATCTCAATAATCAGATAACAAAGGTAAAATTTTTTTCTCCTACCTAATGATACATATATTTGGATGCTTATATTCTGCAAATAGTTAATATTCAATTTATAACATTAAAAATGTATAATTACAAAAGGGGATGATCTGGCCATATGGTAAAAAGCAGAGATAAAAGAAAAGATCAACAAATTACTGTACTGCTACCCATAAAACAGGGAAAATTAGAAGAATGTCTCCAGCATGTTGGATGGATAGTCTCTTGAGAATTTATGGAAGAGATAAGAATCATGAAGTCTAAGAAGTCATGGATAGGGTGCGATCCCCATAGAGGGAGGTTATCATATCAGTGAGATTTCAAATCCACTGGAATAGTAAAATATATTAATAATAATAATGAAAATGAGGCATTTATGTTTTATATTATTATATATTATATTTAAATTTTAGATTTGCAAAGTGATTTATATATTATTTTATTTTTATCCTCACAACAACCTCTGAAGGCAGATGACATTATTATTTCCATTTTACAGATAAAAAAACTGAGCCATGTTAAATGATTTGCCCAGGGTTACTCAGCTAGCGAGTTTCTGAGGCTGAATTGAACTCAGGACTTCCTGTCTCCAAATCTATTTTCTACACACTGGGTCATCTAGCTACATCATTCCTATTATAACTATGCTTTTGGATTAGTTTTGTGGTCCATTTCCTGAACTGCATAAGGGGTCTATAGTATACTCAGTTAAAAATACCACTTTTGGTTTTTGCTTCTATTCTCTTCCCTCTAATACTCTACACCACAAGTGTCAAACTCAAGGGCAGCACACAGCAGATCAAAATGCAATGAAGTAATATTTAGGGGCAGCAAAGTGGATAGAGAGGCCAACCTAGACTCGGGAAGTCTCATCTTCCTTATTTCAAATCTAGCCTCAGACACTTTCTAGCTGTATGATCCCTGGCAAGGCATTTAACCCTCTTTGTCTCAGTTTCTTCATCTGTAAAATTAGCTAGAGAAGAAAATAGCAAACCATTCCAGTATCTTTGCCAAAGAAACCCCAAAAGGAGTCACAAAGAGATGGTCACAACTGAACAAAAACCATCTTTAACAAAATAAATTCAATAAATACAATAAATTAGAGTTTCTGTTTAAATCAATCTATGCCCTTCAGGGAACCATTTCTTTTTTTTTCTTTTAAAAATTTTTCCATAGTTATATGATTCTTGTTGTCTCCCTCCTTTCTTACTTCCCCACTCCTGGGGTTGATTTCTATCCCTTCTCCATCCTCTCACCCAGTCCAAAATGATCCTACAATCTCTAAGCTTCCTTCCAGTTATAAATCAGTAATCTTTGGTCAGCCTGGAGAGACTTTTTTGCCAATCCTTGTTATGTGCACTCCATCCTTGGTCAAGGGTCTATTATTTCTCTATTTTAAGGTGTGGTCTATAGAACTAAATCTTGTTCTCAGAAACCATGCCCACAGTTAGCTATTCACTTCCCTAGATAACTTCTGACTTTCAATCAAATACTCCTTAAATATACGCTTTTAGTAGCTCTAACTCACTTAGCACTCAATCTAATCAGTCCGGTCTTCCTGTTTTTTTTCTTTCTGGTTATATTCATCTAACTCTTGTGTATATACAAACTGTTCCATAGCAAAACAATGAAGATTTTTCTGAAAACTATTCCTATTACTTTATCATCACACTACCTACTTGTTAAAAACAAAACACAAAACAATTAATTATTTTCTATTTCTCCTGCTTTTGGAGAAAACATTAATAAAAATAACAAAAACACATCAGATATTTATCTAGAATGTCAAAGTTTAGAAAGCGTTCTTCACATTGTAGTGATAATGTATGCTTCCCAGGTCCTCATTGTCCATATTTACACCTAGGAAACCTATGCACATCCTTTACATTTTCCAGGCAAGAAATATGATTGGAAAGAGAGGCCATGGTATTCTTCTTGTGAGAAGTCCCAGATGCTCAGGAAATCTGGATTTTTCCAGATAAGGAACCTGAGAGGCTTTACAAGGTTAAGTGGCATGCCCTAGTCATCCAGCTAGTATGTACTAAAAGCAGAGATTTGAACTCAGTTCTCCCTATTATACCATGCTATTTTTCCCTATAAAAACTGGACAAACACCCTGATTCCACTTAAAATTTTTTTATTTACATGTTAAGATCCTTAAAGAAAACCACAATTGGGTTACAGTTTCCTCTTTGTGTCTGGGTTTAACAAGTGCTAACATGAGTGAAAAAGGAAGATAAATCTCTCTGAAACACTGGAAAACCCCTTTAGGTTACCTGAACTTCTCAGAACACCATAACCTCTCTTTCTAGCCAGCTTTCTTTCAGATATAAAAGGAAAATAGCCATAAAGTAATAGGTCTCTCAGCTTATATTTACTGTTCTAAGTTAAATGTTGAAGGTGTGGGATTGGAGCAACAATAGTAAATTAACTGTCTTCATCAGCCAGTCAGCAAATATTTATTAAGTGTTTACTCTGTCCCAGGCGTCATACTAACTAAATGTTGGAGATAAAAGAAAAGACAAAATCACAATCCCTGCCCTTTAGGAGTTTATAATCTATTGGAGGAAACAGCATGCAATTATTTAAAATCAAGATATATATATATACATATATAACATTATTTATATAGATAACATGTTATCTATATAAATAAGACAGATGTATATAAACAAAATATAGATATATAAAAAGATATAGATATATATATACAAATAAGAAACATATGTATGTACATTCCACTTATATATGTTCTATTTACTATATAAACAAGAGAGATATGCATATATCTCTCTTGTTTATTTACACAGTGAATGGAAGGTAATCTTTAAGGGAAGGTTCTAATAGTTGAAAGGTACAGGAAAAGTCTCTCAAAGAAGGGTGTCTTGAGGGAAACCAAAAGAAGGAAGCAAAAAGAGGGCACATTCCAGACATGGGATGTAGTCTGTAAAAAGGCATGGTTTCAGGAAATGGAGGAACTTTTACTTTATGGTGTATTGGTTCCAAGGCAGAAGAGTGGTAAGGGCTAGGCAATGGGGGTTAAATGACTTGCTCAGGGTCACACAGCTAGGAGGTATCTGAGGCCAGATCTGAACCCAAGATCTCCCTTCTCTGGGTCTGGTTCTCAATCCCCTGAGCCACCAGTTATCCCCAGAAATGGAGTGTCTTATGGAAGAAACTACAATTCTTAAGTATACTTTGGCCAAAATGCACCAACCATGGAGTAAAGATAAGTGTGATATTTAATGGAAAGGAGAGATTTAAATACTTTTAAAAATCAGTGATTTTTGAAAAATATAAATATAGAAAATGATGTAATACCTGACTCTACTTATGCTCAATTCCTGAGAAGCTTACCCATAGAAAATAGTTTCTATGAATTAGTGTGAGGTGCATCCCTCTGTAACTAAGGTGGCTGGGTAGCAGAGGTACTAAAATGCCTGTAGTGCTCATTTATGGACAAAGTGCCATCTTCCATGTCTCTTAACCCATTGCCACTTTTGAGGGGATGCCAAGGGATATTGAATAGCTTGCTCTCTCTACTTAGAGCCAAGATAGATATGCATATATGTATGTGTGTGTGTGTGCGGTGTGTAGGGGGACAAAGCTAAGCATCTGCTGATGGTTGCTCAGCCCATGGTACCCCATTTAAGGCAGTATTTACATAGACTGCTGGACAGAGCTGATCAGGGAGGCAGTGAGAATAAGGATGCTCAGGAGCAATTTAGGGTAGGAGGCCTGGTTGCAACAGAATACTCTTCCTCTGGGTTTTTGATCAATGATGACAAATCTCAGTGGTAGGCACGTCAGTCTGCTCTCACACAGACAATGCGTACCTAAAATCTTAAAGTACTGGGGCGTGGGGCTACCTGATGTTCGAGTTTTTGCTACTCACACTGTGTCTCTGGCAAGCCTAAGTAAAATGAGTCAGATGTTAGCTAAGGACATGGATTCCACTCTGTCCTATTGCTGACGTTTTTGACAGGCAGTAATAGTCAGTGAGCAAAGCTAGTTTTGCTCCAGGAACATTTTGGGCAGCTTTTAGGGTTGAGTTTCCTCATGAACCTTTGAACAAACTTAGATAGAGACCCAAAGATCCAGCATTAGCTCAATCTGTTCTTTTGTTGCATTAGATTGAACCTATATTCTTTCTGAGGCTCCCACATTTAAAAAGATTGATTATGTACCCAGTATTTTTGTGCACATTAGAGTAACTGGGCTTAGTTCCAGCATTTTTTTTTCCGGGCTTTCAGTGACTAAGCCAATGGAATGAAAGCTTGTTGAAGGCAGAGAATGTTTTGTTTTTGGCTTTGTATATTCCCAACACCCAGCACAATACTTTCTTTGATTAAATTAGTATTTAGGGGGCAACTAGATGGCTTAGTGGTTTGAGAGCCAGGTCTAGAGATTGGAGGTCCTAGGTTCAAATGTAGCCTTAGACACTGTCTAGCTGTGTGATCCTGGACAAGTCACTTAACCCCCATGACCTAGTCCTTATCACTCTTCTGCCTTGGAGTCAAAATACAGTATTGATTCCAAGAGGGAAGGTAAGGGTTAAAAAAAAAAGTTAGTACTTAATAAGTATTTGTTGACATGTCTTATTTAAATTCTGCTACCAACTGACTCCCAATTGACTTTTTTTTTGCCTCAATCAATAAATATTTATTAAATGCCCACAATGTGCCTGACACTATACTTGATGGCAGTAATATTTTAAAAAATGGGACAGTCTAGTCTATAAGAAACTTACATTCTACTAAAGATAAAAGAAGAACAAAACAATATAATATAAATATAATAAGTTAGAATAACACAAATAGGATATATACTTAAAATAAGTATAATGTGGTAGGTTTTGTGTGTATGTGTGTGTGTGTGTGTGTGTGTGTATGTGTGTGTGCGTGTGTGCAGAAGGACTAAAAGGTAGAAGAATTAGGAATGATCCCTCGAAGGACATTGCATTTGAGTTGAGCCTTGAAGAAAGCTAGAGATTCCAAGACTTGGAGGTTAGAACAGAGAGTATTCCAATCAACAAACCATCTCTAAAACCATCCTGCCTATACTACATACAGCATGCACATCTCTCCTAATTGAACCTTGGATTTGGCTCCTAGGATGCCAGGATCTGACAGGTGGTTTTCATATTTTCAAGCACCACAGCAATCAGTAATTCTGAATAATTTTCTGCAATTTAGATCAGCCCCTATTTCTCACTAAAGAGGTAGCTAGGTGGTACAATGGATAAAGTGCTGGGGCTGGAGATGAGAAAACCTGAGCTCAAACATGGCTTCAGACACTTCATAGCTTTGGGAAAGTAACATAACCTCTATCTTTCTCATCTTTTTCAACTGTAAAATAGGGATAATAATAGCGTCTAACTCCCAGGATTGTTGTGAGGATCAAATGAGATACTATTTGTAAAATACTTAGCAGAGCTCCTAGCATTAAGTAGGTGCTTTGAAAAATGCTTGTTCCCTCTCCTCTCTTCACTGAGGAAATGCCTTCCCCAATTCCTCATAATGACCATCTACAACATTAAAACTTTTTGATATATCCCAGCACCATATCACAAAGTAATAGCATCAGAATTGTTTCCAGTAATATGTTCCAATCTCTTTCACCAAAGAAAGAAAAGGACTTAAGATAAAAGGTATAGGTTCATTTTCTCTCTGTGCCCAGAAGGGCATAACTATTTCTGAAGATAAATCAAAATACTAATAGTTCTTCCACATAAACATCACTTGCCCATCAATCTAAGGTCACAAATGAAGAAACCTCACATCAATGTTTCTCCAAGATGAGGAGAAAGCCCCTTTTTGTCCACTGGATTATATGTGTAGATTTATTCTATGGAGATGCCACAATTACTATCGCTTGTTTTCCAAGGGAAAAGAGGACATATTATGTGAATATTACAGAAGTATAGTATCCTGTATCTTATTTTTTTCTTCATCTCACCTATGTCCCAATGCCAAGAAGATGGCATGTTCAGCCTGATCCTTCCCTTCAGGCTCAGGAGGGTGCTAGTTTGGACCTTTCTGGGTGTGGAAAAAAGATGAGTCTCCCTTCACCACTCCCTTTTAGTCTCTCTACATATCCCTCCCCCCCTTCCCATAATACTCACCATATCTGTCTGTTTTCCCCCCTCCCCAATACAATATGCCCTCCCAGCCAGGCCTTTGCCTTCCAAAACCTGGCTGGAGGAGAAAAACCTAGCAATTTTGACAAAGGAATTGAGATTGCCACTGCAAAGGTAAGTATCATTATACCTCATGTAGAGGAGCTTGCTAGAATGACAGAACAATCAATCATTTCTATTAAGTGCATTCTCTCTACCATTGCATAAGTGTATTTACAAGTCTTTATATGAATATCCTTTGCCTGGAAAACAGCAAGAAGAAACAAAACAAAAACCCAATCTGCTTACTGCTTACTATGGATAGGGGTAAAGCAATAATCTTCAAGGGAACATTACTTTCATTTTTAAATGAAGACAACAAACTCAGATTCATGAGATCAAAGATCATAGGGCTTAACTGGGAAATGGGCCCAAAGACATTAAATAGTCCAACCCACTGGTTTTGTAGATTAAAAAGCAAACAAACAAACAAACAAACAAACAAACAAAAAACAATCCAGAAAGCCAGAAAGTGTAAGTGATTTTGCCCTAAATTATACAAATAATAAATAGGCAGAATTTAAAGCAGATCTAAGAAAGAATTTTTAGGCAAATCAATCCAATTCATGTTATTGCAAATTATTTCTATAAAAATTTTCAAAAACCTAGTAACAAACAAGGACCACATCTCTGAAGGGTGCTAATCCATTTGCAATCTAATTATATCTGACATATATTAAGGTGTGGTAGACACTAGGGAAATAAAACATCCTCTGCCCTTATGGAACTGACATTCCATGGGGTAAGTGAGTAGGTAGGATAGATAATATGTACAGAGAAGTAAATACAAAGGAATTTGAGTAGGGAGAGAGATTTAATACCTGGGAATAACTAAAAAATAAAACAACACACATGGAGGTAAGAAGTGAACTGAGAATAGCCTGTGCAAAGACATGGAGATGGGTAATGTTGAGTTTGGGGAACAGCTGGTAGGCCTATTGGCTGGAATACAGAAAGGGAGTAATAGGAAATCTAAAAGTTAGGATGGAATCAAGATTAAAGAAGGACTCAATGCCATGTGGAAGAATTTGATTTTATTTTGGAGTCAACAAGGAATTACTGAAGATTTTTTAGCAGAGAAGTGGCAAGTTTAGATCCTGGTTTTTAAAAATATTAATTCACAGCTATATGAAAGAAGGATTAGAAAAAGAATGTCTAGAATCAGGGAAACTAAAGAGGAATATACTGTAATTTCCTGCAGTGAGGAAGACTCATCTTCTTGAATTCAAATCCAGCCTTGGGCATTTACTAGCTGTGTGACAGTTAACCCTGTTTGCCTCAGTTTCCTCATCTGTAAAAGGAGCTGGAGAAGGAAATGGAAAAGCCCTTAAGTCTCTTTGCCAAAAGAAAATCCCAAATGGGTTCACAAGGAATTGGACACAACTGAAAAACAACAACAAGCAATGATCTAGGTAGGAGGTGATGGCTACTTGAGTAAAGTCAAGAGGAAGGATGAGAGATATGCTGAAATAGAATTGCTGAAATATGGTAACTGAGGGAGGGGAAAAGGTTAAAATCAAGAATATTTTTGAAGCTATGAACCTCAGTGAATAGAAGGTTGGTCATACACTCAACAGAAATATGAAAGTTTAGGAGGAAGTTGAAATCAGAGAGCAAGAGAATAAGTTTTGTTTCAGTCATAATCTCTTTCAGTGCCTTTAGTAGCAAGCAAGACTTCCAGAGTGAAAGGTCAATCATCAAAAGGTTGCCTTCTTCCCTTTTCTCCTTTGAAGGGATTATTAACAAGAAAGAAACCTCTAAGAAAAGCAATTAGGACATAGTTAACAACTGGGGATCCTGGATAAAGACATCTTTTTGCTGGTGCTCAGAAAAAATCTGAAATGCACGTTACCCAGGAGCTAGTGAGTTCCTCTTCACCGAATGGTTTTAAGGTTTAATAATATTTGTGAGGTATGCTGTAGAGGGAATTGTTGTTCAAGTACAATTTGGACAGAGCATCTGAGAGTTCCTTTCAACTCTGAGGTTCTGTGAGTCTATCCTCCTGTGGTCTTTTAAGAACCCAATCTCCATTTTTGACCTTGCAAAACTTTTAGACATGAGATGATGCAGCCAAAGCTTATAATACAACTAGAATATCTTCAGATATCCTAGTTACTTGATAATTGGATACCTGATAACCTAAAAGAGCAAATTAGTTCTACTAGACTGGAAGTATTTTGGCAGAGAATTGGAAGCATCAAAGAGGACTCTGATCTGCCTCCTTGTGGTGGACAGGTCCTTGATCTAGGTCAATGAAGAGCCAAAAGACCTGAATGCCCTTCCTAGTTCACCAATTTGCTTTTAGGTAAATCTTTTAATCTCTGGGTGCCTCAGTTTCTCCAGATGTTGAATGGAACATTTGCTCTCACTTTCTTCTCGGTGTTTTTGTGAAAACTAAGTGAAACACTGTATGTGAAAACTCTTTGAAAAGAATAAACAACCAAACATGAGAATAAGATATATTTTAGTTATTATTTTAATCTATCTATAAATTCAGTGAGATAGGGACAGTGTTTTATTTAATCTTTATGTTCCCTACACTACCTGTTATATTACTTTTGTATATGGTTGGTGCTATATTTTGAAGGAATGATGATTTGCTCAGACATTTGCCAACTAGACAGCAGGAAGTTGGTGAGGAAAGTGTGGTGGAATTGCCTAAAAGAGAGAAGGATAGATGTCATGTTGAGAGAGAACTGGAAGAAAAGTGATCAAGATGTTTATACATTTAACATTGAAGACACATTTATTATATGTCTTTTAGGATGAAAACACTCTGGGGTATTATGGATGTGGATAGAGTCATAGGAAAGATATGATGGGAATCAGATGCTGATTTTAGGTCATAATTATAGCACTGAGTTTCTAGTTGGATGGAAAAGGATTTCCACTGAATTGTAATCCCGAGGTTTTAGGGAAAAATGAGTAATATGTGACTGTATATGTTTTTTGTCTTGCATTTAGCACCACCCTCAACATGCATTCAAACTGCATCCAACTAATTCATATTTAATTAATTATGTTTAATTTATGCTTCTTTAAATATTTAAGATGCAATTTATTTTCTCTAAACTAAGAATCTGACCGCAGATCTGTTTTGAAGTAGAAAGAAATGACAAATCACAAAATCATAAACATTTAAATCTGTTATGAATAAACAAAATTATTCATTCCCACCAGGAAATGCCCTCTGAAATATTTTTCTCCTACACTTAATGACAAAGATTTAGAAGGTATTAACTACTGAAGAAATCACCATACATATATAAACACAGTTCCCATAAATTTCAAGTGCTGAAAAGACTATTCAGGATATTCAATAGAGGGGGGAAAAGTCATATTCTTTGAACTAAGATAAATTTCAAACAAGTAAATATCTGGTTACAGCTGAGTAGCAATGGAACTATTTGAAGATATACAAAACAAATTCATTTATTATGATATATTATAATTAATAAAATATATGCATATACTCCCTCCCTCTGGAAAACAATGAAAACAAACAAGTTACCTTGATTCCTGTAGCAGGGGATTAAGGGTGCTAAAATCCTGTATTTTCTTATCGATCTCAATATGCCACAAAGAAACATTTCAGAGGATGACTAAAAACCAGGTGATACAGCTTTAAAGAAAAAGCAAATAAATCTAAAAAAATTTCCTTTTCTTTTTTTTTCCTCTTACACTCCCCCTCCCCCAACTTTACGGAAAGGAAAACTCTTTCCTAGTTTTCTTCTTGAAACGTCTTTCACTTCCCTATTAGACTGAATGACATTAACAAGCCTTGATTGCTGCTTCTATCAGCTCATTCTATATTTTAGCTGCTTTCCATGCTGTTGTCTATGTGGTACATAGGCTTCTCATTTTCCTATGAATAAACAACCATCATAAACTGTTCCTATATCAATCTGTTCTTTTCCCTTAGGCTCCTGTGAAACTCACCCAGATTCTTTCTCCTGCTGTTTAACCTCTCCCTAACTTCTGGCTGTGGAGAGGGCCAAGCCAGTCAGCTAACCTTTCCTTAGTCATTACTCATTCATTAGCCTACATCCTGAAGGCTGCCCTCTGCTGAACCCAGGCTGTCTCTGCAACAGAGGGACTTCAATGACCAGATGATCTCTTCAGCATTGATGTCAACATCCCTTTTACAATCTATCACTAAAAGTCAAATGCCTTTCGCATGAGATAACATGAGCCTAAAGGTCCATAAATGCGCAACATTCTGGGCTTGGCACAAGGCAAAAGCAATTCTGTAGGCTCAAAGTTCAGAATGAGTGTTTCTATTCAAACATTTATTGTTTTAACTTCTATTTCTACTACGTTAGAATGAAAGGTTTTACATCTTTATTCTAATCCCTGGGATTGTACGGCTCTTATAATATAGAATAGCTAAAAAAAAAGATAAGGAAAAGAGAAAATGGAAAGGACAGGACAGAAAAGGAAAGGAGAAAGGACAGGTCAGGACAGGACAGCACAGGTCAGGACAGGACACATCAGAATAGGTCAGGACAGGAAAGGAAAGGAAAGGACAGGAAAGGAAAGCAAAGCAAAGGAAAGCAAAGGAAAGCAAAGGCAAAGAAATGCTTCAAAGTTATGTGGATTCTAAAAGAACAGGATGCTGTATTTTAGGTAAAAGGCAATAATATGACCCAAAAGAAAGTATCTGAATTTGTAGTCACTTTATATTTGTTTTATCTGCAAAGGTAAAACTTCAGCAAACAGGGATATCAGAATTAAATAAAGATAGTAATCACTTTCTTTGACTACCACACAAAATTGTTAGGAAGATCATATGTAGAATTGCATGTAAAATATCTTGAAAAGTTATACAGTGCTACACAAATGCAAGATATCATACTAATTATTATTATTATTGGCATTCTCCAGTTCTAATTCAATGTCCCATCATAGTATGGAGGTGTTTTTGGCTGCTCAAAAGCTATTTTCAGTAGAGTCCTGGATGATCTAGCACCTGGTATAGAGAAGGTGCTTAAGAAATGCTTGTGGATGGGGCAACTAGGTAGTGCAGTGGACAGAGAGCCAGGCTCTGAGTGAGAAGGACCTGGGCTCAAATCTGGCCTCAGAAACTTTCTAGCTATGTGACTCTGGGCAAGTCACTTAACCTTAATTGCTAGCCCTATCTGCTCTTCTGTATTGGAATCAATATCAATTCTGAAACAGAAGGTAAGGATTTTTTTTTTAATGCTTGCTGAAAGACTGATAAGTCCATTAGAATGTAAGCTTCTTGAGGGCATCTTGATTTTGCCTTTTTAAAAAACATCCCAAGTACTTAGCATAGTACCTATCACACAGTAAATGCTTAATAAATAGTTGTTGTTACTATTATGGTCATTGGTCCTGCAAAGCTGGGAAGCCTTTAGGTACTGACTTAACAGTGAACTTTATGCCATCTTGAGATGACGAATGAGAATAATAGCTAGCATTTATTTACTGCTTCAAAGTATGTAAAATACTTTACAAATATCTCATTTTATCCTCACAACAATTTTAGGTACTATTATAATCCAAATTTACAGTTGAGGAAACCACAGCAGAGAGATTTAAGTGACTTGCCCAGGGTCATATAGTTAAGAAATGTCTGAGGCCAGTTCTATTACTCTATCCACTTTCCCACCTAACTGCATTTAATATCAGATTGTATAGGGCATAAAGATCGACAAATGCATAGCTTTCCATTATTCTGTGAGATACAAAGTGATGTGGAAAGATCCATGGATTTGGGGCTAGAGGACCTGGGCTCACATCTTGGATCTAGAAAGTACCTTGTTTGACTTTTATTGGGTCATATTTTCTTCATCTATAAGATAAGGAGGTTGGTTGACCTCTAAGGTACCTTCCATTTCTAAATTCATTATTTTATGATGAACTTACCTAATTTTAAACAGGCTTATCAACAGGGTAGCAGCAGGATGATTTAGAGAAAAATTATTATTTATTTATTATTAAATTTTAAAGTTTATTATTAAAAATAAAAATTCTTATCACTACATATAGCTAATTTACTAGTCTTTGGGGTGCTAAGTTTTATAGCAAAATGTCTATGTAGAAACAAAAGACAAAAGTTTATTTTATTGGTTTTGAATAAAACTATTTCCATAATTTATTATATACTTCCTGGCCTTTATAGAGCACATATCATGTACTTTAACCTTTTTTCAAGGTTGTAATTATGAACGTCAACTATTATACTGTACTGTAATACAGGGACACCTCCAGGGCCTATTTGTGCTGTTATTTCCTTTTATACTAAATGGTCCTAGATGACTGTTCCCCCCCCCCCAATTCCTGCATCTGATTTTCATAACTTTTCTCTCTTTAATTATCACCATTCTGTAGTGAGCTAGCCTGCTTACCTACAGCAGGTAGATAGATTTTCATTTCAGTCCTTTTCCTTATTTCTAATCTGTAGTCATATTGTTGGGGCAGCTAAGTAACACAGTGCTTACTTAGACCTAGAGTGCTGGCCTGGAGTCAGGAAGACATCTTCCTGAGTTCAAATCTGGATCCAGATGCTTATCGACTGTGTGACCTTGGGCAAGTCACTTAACCCTTTTTGCTTGAGTTTCTTCTTCTTATAAAATAATCTGGAGATGGAAATGGCAAATCATTACAGTATCTCTGGCAAGAGAACTCCAAATGTGCTAAAAAAAATCGGACATGATTGAAAATGACTCAATAATGACAAATCATATCATTAGAACTTTGTGTAAAATAAGGGTAAATAGCTTTCTGTCTCAGGATCTGATGGACTGAACTATATTTTATGAGGAAAACAGCATTTATCTTAATTACTCAAGGATCATTTTTGCTTTCTACATGGGTTTTGGTTGTGTTCAGCAGAATACTGACATTACTGGATAACTCTATTCTAGATAGATGTGATGATACTATAATAGTGGTAGTCTCTTGGTGTCCGAGAATGACGATATTCTTTATTATTGTTATAAAACTCAAAACTTTTAAATTACTGTTTATGGACTGAACCAAAGCCAATGAGACAACAATTGGGTTTTGACATTCCTCCTATTCCAACCACTTCCTACTCCCCACTCTTAAGTATATCTTGGAAGGTGTGGATTATTCCAAAATCAATTAAATTCTTCCATACTTAATGTGCCTCCATGAGTTGTTAGGTTATAGAAAGTTTCAACTAGATCCCTATTTTCCACATTTTCTTATCTTTCCAGACCTTCAATAGAAGTGAGGAGTTTTAAGAATTGTTGATAGAGAACTACATCTGAATGTAATGATGCAATAACTAAGAATCTATCCCAGAAGCTATTTTTTCTCTCTCCTCTGGTGTTATGCACATTTATGCCACAAAAGAGGTTCTGTTTTTTGGTTCAAGATGTGACATTTACCTCTACACCATTAAGAAATGCTGAGAAGCAGCTCTGTCAATCCAATTTGCCATTACATATGCCAGGTATTTCAAAGGTGTAAACATAACTAGCAAGAACATGTCTAAAGAACAAAGTGTCTGTCCTAAATGTTAAATGTAAGTTGTTTGCATTATGGAGGCTTATCTCTAACAATTAAGGAGGACAAAATTATTAGGGACAAGCAAACAGAGAGAAAAACAATTTGGTCCATCTGGGTATATTGAAATAGTGGGATTTATAGCATTTTAGGCAGTAAAAATAGCCTAAGAACACTAACCTCAGAAGTCTTGCTTTGAAGCAATTTTAACATATTTCCTCTTGTGCTCATTTTCTCCTTCTGCTCAAACATCATGTGGTTTAAATTTTTTTTTTTTGCAATATTTGATTCCATGTGGATGTTTTTTCCTTATCCTTCTTCCTTTTAGTCACTTCAAAGGAAAAAAGTCCCTGGGAAAGCTTTTATGTTATCTGCTATTGTTCTGTTCTTAAGTAAAAAGTACATGCTGTTCAATCTGAACACCAAGACTCTGTGAACTTACAAACTCCAGGGCTTAAAAAAAAAGGTTCAAAAACAAAACAACCAACCTGGGGTCTAGAAAAACTGACAAAAATGAGTCTGGCCCTCCCATTCTGAGTCTCAACAAACTATATCTCTAGTATATATAAGGGCTATAAATTGTCTATGAAATCCCAAGAATTGGTGTATCAAGTAATCCCATTCTCAATACTTTGAGATGCCAAGTAATGAAACATAATAATTTCTAAATGCTCGCTTGAGTGATAGATTGTGGATTGCTGCTGTTGTCTTGTATGCTTCTAGCATGGAAAGCTTGGTATGATCATGATAACTCTCTCTAACTTGACAAATCTTATTTGTGATTCTGTATTCTGGGTATATCAACACAAAACTGCAATGCACATATCTATCTGGATGGATACTTTAAAATCAGAGGTAATTGCCCTTTTATAAGCTTAAACAACATACCACAGGGTCATAAATAGCTCATTCACACTTTGTAGGTGCTGAAGTTTTTGGATTCTGCCCTAAAATAAATGCACTATAAACTATAAGTCAGTCTAGAGTCTAAAACAGTCTTTAGGAAACTGGCAGCAACCCAGTTCTAACTTGATCAGGCAAATTTGCTTGCCTTTTTTTTTTTACTTCCTGTGGTTAAGAGAGAAACTTAAAGACAAGCCAATGTATTTAGATAATACTAGTAAGTGATTTATTTTTTATATTTTTATAAACAAAGATATCCACATTTTTTAAAGAGCTGTACTCGAAGGAATTATTTCTCCTATGAAGTCAGTATCACCTTCAGGTCAGAGACAATCAGCAATTTCATCCATAGATCAAACCCAACCTTTGCTCAGGTTGTGCCACACCTGGAATAATCTCTCTTCTATCCCCACACCCTATCCAAATCCTAGCCTTCCTCCAAAGTTCATCCAGTTTTCACCCTCTCAACAAAGTTTTTTCCTCTTATTACTTTGGTCTGTAACAATATGTCTCTGAGAAAGAAAATCAATTCATCAATAAACATGTTATTAAGTACCTGCTCCAAGTTGGGTATTATATTAGATAATGGGTATATGAAAACAAAATGAAACAAAGTAGTAGTCCCTCTCCCCAAGAAGTTTCTTTTTCTATAGGAGAAAGATACATGAAACTCACTCTCTCTGTCTGTCTCTCTCTACACACACACACACACACACACACACACACACGTTATATTTAAATTGGACTGTGGTTTTATCCATGAAGGAAACTGCCAGTGAAGAATTTTATCAATGTAGATCAGTCTATTTTCAGCAACTTCTAGTTCTAAGAGAATTGCCAAGGTCACTAAAAGCTTAAATAACTTAGCCAGAGACCTAGGGTCAGTATGTGTCAGACTTGGGAGTTGAACCCAGTCTTTCCAGGCCCTCAGGACAGTTGTTATAGTAGAAGTAGACTGCCTCTTTCATGTAGGGAATACTTATAAAATAAGTATAAAGTATATTTTTGAGGAAGAGAAGGTATTAGTAGCTTGAGGGTAGGAGAGCTCTAAAATAAACAAAATTCTATTTTCAGTATATCTTCCTTCTGCCAGGCCATAGTTCCCTACCTGGCCACACAGTGGACAGAGTGCTAGATTTGGAAATAGGAAGACAAGTTCACATCCTGCCCTTTCTCATGTACCTGTTAGGTAGATAAAGTATTTTTTAAAAATGCTTACTATGTAATAGAGAGCTGGATGGCACAGTGGATACAGTGCTGGACCTGGAGTCAGGAAGACTCATTTGTGCAAATTCAAATCTGGCCCCTCAGATATTTACTAGCTGTGTGACCTGGGGCAAGTCACTTAACCCTGGTCTGCCTCAGTTTGTTATCTGTAAAATGATCTGGAGAAGGAAATGAAAAACCATTCCAGTACTTCTGCCAAGAAAACTCCAAGTGGGATCAGAAGAAATCAGACATGACTGTAATGACCGAACAACAACAAATGTGATGGGCACAAATATAAGCTTTATGATCGTAGACCAGTCATTCCACTTTTCTAGACTAGTTTCTTTATCCACAAAATGAGGGAGTTCGCATTACATTTTCGGACCAGAGTATTTTAAAATTCGTTTTTCTTCACACTCTCCTCTTCTGTCCCATTAATCTCAAACTTGGGAGAAACTCCATTTCATTGACTTTATGTATTTTAAAAAATTAAATAGTTCCATATGTTTTCCCTTCTGTGCCCCCCCCCCCACCCGCCACCCTATGATTATAAATACCTTAAGACCCATTCTGGTGCCATTTATTTCTTATTTTATTCCTCCACAGTGTTAAATATAGTTCTGGGTTCATCTTTAATAAATAATTGTTAAATTGAAACCAATATGGGCACTAGACCTGGAGCAACAAAGAAACCAAAGGACCCAATTTCCCTTTATGGTTCCTTTCTACCATTTTATATGAAGCAGAAATGGAGGCTTATCTTCTAACCATCACCAGTCATTTCCTTGAGCCCACAGACTAGATACCTTGGAATCAGGATTTCCCAATCTATTTAAGATCCCTTCCTAAAGGAATTTTGCTATAATTAGCATCCAGTCCTGTAGGCCATCTGCCTATGGAGAGAATCTGGTTGGGATCTAAAATACCTTCTGGAATGGTTCCCTCTTTAAAAAAATTTTTTTAATGGAAGTTTTTTCATTCTTAGGGCTGAAGTTGCCCTAAAATTTCAGTGTCCAATAAAATGGATATTCTTCTGAACACTTTTTAAAAAGCTGTGTCCATCCACAGAACTGCTAAAGTCAAAATAACATAAATGACAATTGACAATAAAAATCCTGATTTGGAACTGTACACTTCATAGAGGTTGAGTCTGTGATTTCTCTAAACGTTTTATCTTAGTTTTCAGCACAATTCTCTTCCCACAATGATCTCTTATTATGTGTTGGCTAAATTGAATTTTCTGAGTTAAACTTAGGGGAATCATAAAGGTATCACTTTATGATCTGAAAAAAATCTGCCTTATGAAAGTTAGGAGTAAGATATGTTAGAGGCTACCACAGAGAAATTCCAAATATATCTCCATCCCAATATGTGCTGGAGGTGATTCCTCTTAAGACCTAGGCATTTGAGCCAGGGAGTCCTTGGATTCAGGATGGGGCAGGGCATGGAAGCCCAGAGAGGCCAGGTGCCTAGGACTTGAGCCTGAGGTGGGTTTTGAATTTGGAATTGAGATTATCTTCTTTTTTTTTTCATCTTCTGTCTTAGAATCAATACTAAATATTGGTTGTAAAGCAGAAGAGCAGATAAGGCTAGGCAATTGGGGTTAAGTGACTTGCTTGGGGCCAAAGAGTTAGGAAGTATCTGTGGTCAAATTTGAACCCAGGACCTTCTATCTCCTTGCCTGGTGCTCTATCCACTGAGCTACTCAGTTGCCCCTGGGACTGTTGTAAACCTCAAAATTCCTTAGACTTATAAATGTTTGAAATTTCACCATTGGGATATTTCATACTTGGAAAATTTCTTACTGATAGTCTATTGGAATGGGAACTCCATTGGCATGGGAGGTTCCTTCTCTTCCCTTCTTAAGATTACTTTAGGACAGAAACCTTTTGCTGAACAATGGAAAGGACTTTGACCTATGCTTAAGCATAGAACAGGAATTTCTTTTGAGTCATGATTGATTTTAGAATTGATACAATGGAGATACTTGGAATCAATCTCCACCCTATTCAGTCCTAACAGGATTGAGTAAGGGCTGCAGCCTAGATCAAAATTTAATTATTCCAATCTCTACCCTACTCAGGTTAACAGGATTTAGAAAGGGCTGTAGCAAAGGAGCAAAGATTTAATCATTTGAAAATATGACCTTCAACAGACATGTGCAAAGCGTCTGGGCGGTCCTGGGTTAAGCTAGAGCCTCCATTGGCACAGGGAAATTGATGGACAGTGATTGGTAGATGTGAGAACTGAGGGGAGGCAACTTGGATGGTTTCCTTAAAGATCAGGGGGGTCGGAAGACTGAGGGGGGTGGTTGAGGAGTTGATCGGAGTGGTGGCAGTGTACTCTGAGAAGCTTGCTCTGAAGGAAGCTGAAGGTGGGGGCCTCTGAGACTGTTTCTCCATTTTGGTCACGTGAGTAATAGGGACTGATCTCTTTTCTTTGCCCCAGGTATCTAAGGGCTTGGGCCTTTTGGCCCAGCCTAAACAGAAGGGGTATTTAAGCCCTATTCCCTTCTCTTCCTTTTTCTCTCTCTCTATCTCTAATTCCTTTCTTCCTCCTATTGTAATTAAACTCCATAAGAGATTGACTGCAAACTTGAGTTTTCATTTAGGAATTACATAGCTGAATTCCTTGGCGACCTTAAATTAATATATATCAGTCTTTTAAAGTGATTCCCTTGTAACACTGTGCTCTGTAATAACAGAGCTAAGTGAGGAACCTAATCCTCTTCCTCTCCCCAGAGACTTAAGTGGTACAAAAGGGAGGAATATAACTTCTATATGGTGGAAGAGTAAGCCTGTATATTTGTGATTCTTCCTTTTGAAGTAAATATTTCTGTGTAAAAGTTAATGTCATAGTTAGTGGCTAAAAGGAAAGGGGGTGCAGAGTATGACTATCTCCACTTTGAGGAGCACCACTGGTAGGAGCTGGGGCTTAGATACAATTCCCAGACCCTTTAAGGGTACTGCAGAACTCTGTGGGAGAGGAAATCATGAAATCTAAATTACTTGGCCTTCAGGGGGTGAAGGGTCATAGCAATCAGTGTAACATATGGCATGTTACATATGGTATGTATCTACCATTAGATTGAAAGCGCCTTGAGGACAGAGGCTGCCTTGTAGTTCTTTTTGTATTCCTAGTGCTTATTTAGCACAGTGCCTGGCACATAGTAGGTGCTACTGACTAACTCATAACATATTACAAACAGGATCACAAAGACAAAAGTAAAAGTTGTTGAAAAGCTTACAATCAAACAGGGGAAGCCTATATGTATATATATGTATTTGTTATTGTTAATCATTTCAACTGAGTTCCACACTTTGTGACCCCATTTGGGATTTTCTTGGCAAAGATATTGGAGTAGTTTGCCATTTTCTTCTTCAGCTCATTTTACAGGTGAAGAAACTGAGGGTTAAGTGATTTGTCCAGGATAATAGGGCTAGTAAACATCTGAGGCTGGATTTGAACTCAAGTATTCCTGACAGATCTATTTATATAAATATACATAACATATATTTATATATATAGCATATATAAATAATATTTATATTAAAAATATAGAGATATAGACAGAGAAAGAAAGAAAGAAAGAAAGAAAGAAAGAAAGAAAGAAAGAAAGAAAGAAAGAAAGAAAGAAAGAAAGAAAGAAAGAAAGAAAGAAAGAGAAAGGAAGAAAGGAGGAAGGAAGGAAGGGAGGAAGGAAGGGATGGAAAGTGGAAGGAAGGAATTAACAAAGAAGTTAAGGGGCAGAGAGAGACAGTAGAGGTAGAAGGAATCAAGATAGGTCTTGCATAGAAGGCGGCACTTGAGAAGTCTTGAAGTAGACTTAAGTTCTAAAAGGTAAAGGTGAAGGAGTACTTTTCAGGCATGGTAGCCCCTCTCTCCTCCAATGCAAAGCCCAAGAGATGGGAGGTGGAGAGCCATATATGAACAGTAATAAGGTCAGTTTGACTGGCCCATAATATTCATGAAAGGAGAAATATGCAATGTCAGGAAAGGTAGTATGGGATCTGGCTGTGAACAACTTTAATGCCCAATAGAGTAATTTATATTTGTTACCATAGGTAAGGGCCTTTCTGGAGTTTATTGAAAAGGGGTATACAATCAATGCTTTGTTTCTCCCTCCATATCCAATTAGTTGCCTAGTCTTTTCAGTTCTTTCTTCACAATAGCTCTCATATCCATCCCCTTTACTCTCAAAACTACCCTTCTAGTCCAGACACCCATTTCCTAAACTATTTAAGTAAGTTCATAATTGAATTCTTATTTTCCAGTCTTTAATCTATATTCCACACATTGGCAAAATAATTTTTCTTGAAAGTAAAAGACTGATCACATTACTTTGTTCTTCAAAAACCTTTGGTGGCTCCCTAAAATACAAACTCCTCAGATTTATTTAAAGTAGTTCCCAACCTACCTTTTTAGGACTTAACTCATCTTTATACATCCTAGGCCTTAGCCTAAATCTTCCTCTTGCTCTCCAAATTTGTCATTCCATCTTCTTTCTCAGTGCCTCAGTTGTCCCTCCTACCTGGAATACTTCCTCAGTTCTCTCTCTAAGAATCACAAGCTTCCTTTAAGCTTCACTCATATCCAACCTGCCATGAGAAAATTGCCTAAACGTGTTAATGTTCTCTCCTTTCTCAAATTAACATCTATACATTTATTTGTTTACATGCTATATTCCCCTTCTTGGTAGGATGTAAGCATATTGATTACAGATCACTTTTTGATTGTTTCCTATCCCTTCTCCTAGAAGAGGCCCCAACACATACTGGACAATAAATGCTTGGTGCTAGATGCTACAGAGGGGCAATAGGAAATGAGAATTGAAAAAGACCATTATTTCTGTTGTGAAGAATTATTAGTGATTTTGGAAAGTGGATTCAGTAGTGTAGGTAAAGGTCAAATTGCAAAATGAGTGGAAAAGTTGGTGCATGGCATAAGATGATGATGGAGACATCAAGCACATACTAACAACTCTTTCTAAATATTTGGTGTTGGGCTAAGGAACCTATTAGTAGAAAGGACCCAAAGAGGAAAAAAGAAAGATTCTCTATAGACCCCAAAATTCACACCAACACTTGGTGGAAACAAGAAACTGGAAATCAAGTAAGTGGATATTCATCAGATAGAAAATCATCAAACAAATGGTATATGAATATAATAGAGTATTATTGTCTTTTAAGAAAGGATGAAGGGGGCAGCTGGGTAGCTCAGTGAATTGAGAGCTAGCCCTAGAGACGGGAGGTCCTAGGTTCAAATATGACCTCAGACTCTTCAGAGCTGTGTGACCCTGGGCAAGTCACTTGACCCCCATTGCCTACCCTTACCACTCTTCTGCCTTGGAGCCAATACACAGTATTGACTTCAAGACGGAAGGTAAGGGTTTAAAAAAAAAAGAAAGAAAGGATGAAGATGAGGAATTCAAAGAAACATAATCAATTATATAATATGTAATTATTATATAATTAATTATATACATAGCATATAAATACTATACATTCCATAATAATATATTATCTATAAACATACACAATAACTACAAAAATATAAAAGGAAATCATTTTAAGAGGCAGCCATGAGGAGATTAAAAGCAACAACTAAGTGACAAGACAAAGAATAAATAAGACTATGGCATAAAAAATAAAAAGTATAAAAATAGCAAAAAAGATTTTTGAATGAATGATGAGATGGGCAAAAAGCAAATCTAGATGGAGTTGCAGACCTAGTAGCAAGGGAAAGGAAAGCCATGTTTTGGAGTGACATTAGGCAATAAAAGGATGCTATCATTAATTTCTAAAACTTTTCCAAGTACTCAGAAGTCAACTTCACAATCTCCATAAAAGTAAATGTAGGAAAATGGGAGATAATGATTTCCCTTTCACTGGATGCCATCTGAGAAAAAAATTACTTCTTGGAGTATTAAAAAGGAGATTTTTGTTTAGTTATATGTTGACAAGATGGCTAAGTTCTCTTACAACTCAAGATTCTGTTAATACTGTTGCTTTAAAAAAAATGCCAGCATTACTAAAATGTTTTCTATTTTTTTTTATTATTTCGTTTTCTTGTATTAGTTATTACTAGCACAAAATAGTTCAACTACTTCAATACCTTGAGGGACCTAGGACATGCCATCAGTGCAAAAAGCAAGCCATCCCTGCCCTCCCAACCTGTAAGATTCATGTCCACATCTTTTCATAACCTTTCCATAGAGATATGGAGCCTAGTATGCTAGAGCATCCCCCTTTCCCTCCTCTTTCTCCCTATCTATTCTGAAAAGTATATTTTGTGAATACTAATATAATACTCAGGTTGTTTCTCTGGTATCCCTCACTCTTTCTAAGTAACTGGCCCAATTCTTCATCTGATAATTCTTATCTTTGATTTTTTTTTATGTTACCTCTCATGTACAAGGCAAAATAATCTTGTAAACTGTAGCCTATTTACATCAACTTAGTATCCTTCTTTTGCACTTTTAATTGCCTGTAATTTTTGTTTTTTTGAGAGCATGGTTTTCTATGACTTGTAGGCACAGATCAACACTAGTGGTATAAAAAATGGACATTAATGGCAGGGAGCAACTTGGAATCATTAAAAGAGTTGAGCAAAATCCTCCCCCAATTTGATAAAGCCAATTTTCCTCCTCTTATTCAATTCTTTGGCTCTCATTCTTGTCTATCTATAAACTAGATTATGGATGAAATAGACTTCTGTGGGCTAAAAAAGGGGTCTAATCACTATTTGGGATTATATATTTAGAACCAAAGGGACCTCCGAAGTCATCAAGTTCAAGTCCTTCACTTTAAAAGATAATGAAACTACGTCCCCAAGAAGTTAAATGACTTAGTCAAGTTCACACAAGGAGTAGATTTTAAACAGAACCAAGATTTGAACCTGGGAATCTCTCACTTCTATTCTAGTGCTTTGAAAGGAAGGAATGGAAGAAGGAAGAAAAGGAGAAAGGAAGAGAGAAAGGGAGGAAAGAAGGAAATAAGCATTTATTAAATGCCAAGAACTGTTGTAAAAGCTTTATAAGTATTATTTCAACAACTCCCTGAAGTAAGTGCTTTATTGTTCCCATTTTACAGTTGATGAAATGGAGGCAGATAGAGTTTAATGTATTTGTCCAGGATCACACAGTATTAAGTATATAAGGCCATATTTGAACTCAGGACTTCTTCGTTCTAGGACCAATAATCCAACCACGCTGCCACCTAGCTGCATTCCTAGCACTGTGTTTGGCTCTATGCCCAATGAAAAGACACATGGTTTTTGAAAACCCAAGTATATATTTATAGGGTATATTTGACTGTTGATTCTTACCAGTTAAACTCAAATAGAAACACTAAAGATCAACTAAACTGGACATTAGGATCCCTGTGGGTACATAATGACTTAGAAAACCACATATGAACATTACGTATTATGTTATAATCAAAACTTGGCTCTATATTGAAGGCCCAACATCAGTATGAAATTTCCCAGGGCTTCCATTCCACAAAGGACTGGTCCTATGATTTCATTAGTATCATCAATTGTGGATAAGGAATTTCTTCCACCAAAGCTGTTCATTGCTTTTTCTGCAACTTACAGTCAGAGCTGCCTAGAACAAATTCAGATAGAAACTTTTGCTGCTGTCCTTTCAGTTTTGTCTGACTCTTTATGACCCCATTTTGGGATTTCTTGGCAAAGACACCCGAGTGATTTGCCATTTCCTTCTCCAGACCATTTTACAGATGAGGAAACTGAGGCAAACAGGTGACTTGTCCAAAGTCATACAGATAGTTTATTTCTGAGGCTAGATTTCAATTCATGAAGATGAATCTTCCTGATTCCAAGCTCAGTGTTCCATTCATTATCCATTCCTATCCACATTATCCATGCCTAGCCACAGCAAATAGAAACTGGGGACCACTGAATGAAGGTACAAACTGTTTTAGAAAACCTTTTCTATGTTTTATTATTTTAAAATTATTTATAAATATCTCCCACTTACATTTTAATCTTGTTCTGTGGGAATTGAGAGCCTAGTGGGTGGCGTGCCTCCCATGGTAGCATGTTTGAAACCCTGTTCTAGAGTACTGCAAAATAAAATTTATTTGCCCAGGGTCATGAAGACAGTATATATGAGAGGTAAGACTTAAACTAAGATCTTCCTCATTCTGAGGTACTCTCTCTCTCCCCTTCATTATTATACAACCACCTTCCCCACAAAACAAAACAAAACAAAACAAAACAAAAAAAGCCTACCAGTTCTTAAATTCATTAAGATTTAAAGAAAATTTTAAAAATTCTCTTCCCTAGGCCTTTCTTAAGAGTTGTAATGAAAGATTTTTTTTTCTTGTCTCTTCTTAGGATCATAGATTTGTAGCTGGAAGGGACACTACTTCAACCTGTTCATTTTACAGTTAGGGAAACTGAGCCTTAAAGAGAATAAGTGATTTGCTTGAGGTCACACAGGTTGTAGGTGGCAGTCAGGATTTGAACCTATACCCTCTGACTCTACATTCAAAACTCTACTAAGCCATAGCTCTTTCCATTGTACTATGATACCTTCAGTTACTCAATAAGATATATATATTTTTTTAATTTGATATTTTTTAAAAGAACTTGTCTTTTTATAATTCACATGTGTATAGATGACATACAAACCACCGAATGCCATTAAGACTATGAGTTTGAACTCCCCATCTATCAAATAGTTCTAGTATTATGGTTCATTTTGTACATCCAGTCATCTCATCTGACATAATTCAAAATTGTACAGATTTAAAAGAAAAAAATTAATGTATGAAGAGTTTTGTCCATTGCACAGTTTTGGCCATCAATTATAATGGTGAACCATTTTTACAGGTTTCTGAAAAAAATAGGTGAAGTTGGAAAGTGTAATTGAAAATGGTATTTTTAAGTGTAGTCCTGCTGAGTTAGTATATTTTATGTGCACAATTTTGCATGAATATTTCTGTTAATTGTGCTATTTAAAGGCCGGCAGGATATTGGTGGCTTTATATAACACTCTTACAACATTTAATATTTTCGAACTTGGGAAAATGGACCATGTAGCAAAATTATCTCTCAAACAAAGGAGTATTCCAGGAACTGTCAATAATTTATATGTGTGTATGTGTGCATATATGTGCATATGTATAGGTGTATTTAAAATTCGTCAAAACAAATGCCAAAGAGTAGCAATAGCTAGATTCAGCACTGCTCCCTCAGTCTTCTTAATAGATCATTATAGCAAGAATCACCATGAAAATTGATTAATGGGATTTTTTGAAGGCTTATTACTACGTGAGAATACCCACTATGTGCTTGGCAGGTTACCAAAGAAGGTATTTCAAAATTCTAGAGAGAAAATAGGATGGATAGACATACAGGGCAATATTAAGGAAAACCGAGAAAGAAAACCACACACACACACACACACACACTATAATGCCAGAATACAGAAGAAACTATCACTACCATAGAAGCTAACAAAACAAACATTAGGGAACATAATACTTGGCATTACAACTAGATTTTTAATTTTACAAAAAATTTCAGTGTAAAGTTCTTTAATAAAAAGAGAACTTCTTTTAATTAATTACAAAAATTGGATTTTGATTCATCTATAAGTCTTCAGATGTGGTGGAACAAAATATATGTCTCCTCCAATAGTTACTGAGAATACCTTAGATTAAAATGGAAGTTTCTGGGGTTAAAATATAATTGTGAGGTTGTATTTTAAGCATTTAAGTTTAAACAATAAAGATAATCAAGCAAATATCCCTATTAAAGAGAAAGGAAATAAGAAATAGTAGGCCAAACTGAGAAGATACTTCAGCTGATTTAGATGGGCAGAAGAGAAAGGTTATAGTTGTAGAAATATCTAAAGGATGATTTTAATGACAATTAGGTAGGCAGGAAGAAAAGAGACTTGGATACAAGATGTCTTAGGACGAGGTTTAAGGGTTGATGTAGACCTGGAGGCAAAGCCAGAGAACACAGAGTAGCTAGAGAAAAAAAACAAAGAAACATCAGTAGAGATGTTGAGGGAGGAGTATTAGAATAGCAGTAAATTAGATGTTGACCAGCAGAGTTGACTGTAGAAAAATCAAATGGTAACAAAGTGTACTGGCTCTACCAAGGGGAGAAATAGAGTAGGGTGGCCAAAAGAAGAATAACTTTAAGGAATAGAACCTAAAGGACAATGGATTCCTGGATTTAAAGGTGCTTCATTCTTAATATTGCAAGAAAATGCTTCATACTTTAAAGATAGCTGAGCAATGTGAGACTTGTTAAACACTTCTGCTGAGTGTAGTTTGGAAGAGTCAGTAAGGCATAGTGAAGAGCAAACCCGGGTCCTAGGCCTTACTCTAATACATACTATCTATGTGATAAGCTGTGGGGCAAGTTACTTAACTTCTCATTACCTCAAGCATCTTTAAAGACTCCAAGTTACAGATGAACTGTTACCTATTATTAGTGGATAACAAGACATTCCATAACTGATAAAAGCAGAGGACTGAACAAAATGGAAATGTAACTGGTACCCCACAATTTCTTTTTGCATATTTGAATGAATTGTATTTTCTGAATTGTGAAGGGAGAAAGTGGCAATAACAAAGTAGGGGAGAAGTGGTAGCACAGAGTCTTGATAAGTGAACTCTTCCTCTTCTTACACTCTTCAATGGTAACAAAGAAAGAAGACGAGGTATAGCCAGATGGGAATGATAGGAAGCAAAGCTCTGTTTGGCCATGGCACGTAAGTTATTTTCCCAAAAATATAAATCCTGCGGGGACATGATGCTAGAGCAGTATGGGGTATTAGCAAGGACTCTCAATTAGGGCATCAGACAAACCAGTTTTGAATCATGCTTCAGTTATGTATAACTTTTGTGACCTTAGCCAAGACTCTTCTCTGCTCTTTAATTCTTTACCTATAAAATAAGGAGGGAGAGGGGTTTACTAGATGAGCTCTTAGGTCTTAACTCTTACTCTAAATTCTATTTACTGTGACAGCAGGCAGCTAGATGGCATAGGAGATAGACTGCCAGGTCCAGAGGCAAGAAGACTCATCTTTCTGAGTTCCAATTTGACTTCAGACATTTACCAGCTATATACCCTTTAGCAAATCAATTAACCCTATTTGTCTCAGTTTCCTTATCTGTAAAATGAGGTGGAGAAGGAGATGGCAAACTACTTCAGTATCTTTGCCAAGAAAACCCCAAAATAGACTTGCAAAGAGTTGAGACTATACCAAAACATGACTGAATAAAATTATAGTCGTGTAAGGCATGTCAAGTTTATAGAGCAGCATTTTTTTAAAAAACCCTTACCTTCCACTGTAGAATCAATACTATGTATTGGTTCCAAGGCAGAAGAGTGGCAAGGGCTAGGCAATGGGGGTTAAGTGACTTGGCCAGGGTCACACAGCTAGGAAGTATCTGAGGTCAGATTTGAACCCTTCTAGGTAGGGAACCTGTAGTATATAAGAAGAAAGCAACAAAGTTGTTTACTAGAAATGTTTAGCAGCTTTGTTTGGCTAGAATGAGCTTCATTATCCAGGAGATAATTGCATTAGAGTTTGATTAGATTAGGACAATTTCAATTACCCTCAAAACTGATTTGGATTATTGATTTTTAATCAGGGTTTATGCTGGAGCCAGCTTAGTCCATCCTGTGAAGGCCAATTACCATTATTGTGATCATTTATAACTTTGAAAGCAACAAATGCTACAAGTAGGGGCTTAATTTATTGTTTAGTTGATTGTCTAGACTGAATAAAATGATGGAGAAAATGTAAATAATGTATTTTAAGCTTAAAAAAGTGTTGTGAATCTATTTTTTCTACCATTACAGAGCTGGTTGTTAAACATTTACCAACATACCTATTTTTGATCCCACTAATTGTTTGGATTTCTATTGAACTTCACATACACACATAAACAACTACAAGTCTAAATTGGTTCTGAAAATAATTGACCTTGAGGATGACCTACTTTCTCACTATTCAAGAAAAAAGAGGCCTGTTATTCTACATTCATACTCAGATCCCTGGACAACTCCTTCCACAGAAACTGGCTTCTTTGTCTGAAAGAAACAGTGTAGAAACTGGAATTAACTACTACAGCAACTAGAGAGGATCTAGGGGAAAGTTACACAGCACACAACAAACTCTGAAGCCAGATAGTCTTTGTAAAAGGTGGTGACATTCTTTTCTTGAGTGACGTACTTCTAATAGGGATTTTCTTGGCCTCTCCTGCAGCCTTGAGATAATACAAAATACTCTTTACAAAGCAAATTCTTTAGTAACTCATGTTACCTTACATTACTGAATACGTATTACATTCCACAAAAGAAGCATGTAGAGTGCAGAAAATCACTTCTACTACGTGTATCTATAGAGATGTTGGATCTACTGGACAGAGGGGAAAAGAAGCCTAAAAGGGAGGATGTGGAACTCTAGTGGGGGTGAGATTTAGTGGAGTCATTAACCCATAGATAGATAAGGAAAAACTGTTCTAAGACCTTTTCTGCCAGGAAGGGTACAGGAGCATCACATCAGAGACTTCAGGCACATTCATACAGTGAACAAGTACATGGTGGAATTCTGCAGCTACTGAAAGAACCACTATGGTATCTGAGAATGTTCCATAGGATAATAGGAGGAATAAATGGACAGGAACCCATGCTTTTTTTTTTTTGCTCCTTATTCACTAGGCTCTGTCTCTTTCAGTAGGTCTCTGCATATTTATTCTGATTAATCCCATTCTAGCTGTCTCTAAGCATTGCCTCTCCCTTTCACTTCCATTATTCTTGTGCTAATGTTTTCATGCTCTTAGTTAAAATAATTATTTTGTTCTAGATGTCATGTGTCTAAAGTAGCACATATGTGTTGATTAGAGGGAAAGGGAATGAAATAGGTCAAGTGAGCTGACTGAGGGGCATAATGCAGACCTATTAATGGACTGAATCTCATATTAAACACAAAGGCAGAGTAGGGTTCTGTTCCAAATCAATCAAGTATTTATTAATAAGGTTCACTTATGTGGCCTGCCCTGTATTAAAGTAGATAGACTGTTCAGATGGTTTCCATAGATTGGATAGGAGGTCAAGAATAAGCTCAAATGGACAGGAAGGAAGGTCCAGCAGGCAGACAGGAGACCAAGGCAGTCCTCACAGAAAGAAGAGACCAGGGAGGCTTTCTAGAAAGTTCACTAAAGAGGAGCAATCATCATTTGAAAAGAATCTGTTAGTAAGGACAGGAAGGCTGTCCAAAGAGTCAGATGGACTAATGTTGCGAGTGGGCAGGAAGGAGCAATCTGTTCTGGTATAGGTTTGTTTTTGTTCTGTTTTTAACCTTTACTCTCTTAGAATCCTAAGTATTGGTTCCAAGCCAGGAGAGTGGTTAAGCTAGGCAATTGGGGCTAAGTGACTTGCCCAGGGTCACACAGCTAGTAAGGGTCTGAGGCCAAATTTGGACCCAGCACTTCCCATCTCCGGGCCTGGCTCTCTATCCCCTGAGCAATCAAGTTGCTGTGTCAGTACAGATTAAAGGAATACATAGGGAGTTTAATATCTTGGCACCAAGAGCAGGATATTAGCTTTCTTCAATGTGCTCATACCAGCATGTTCAGGTCTCTGTATTCCTGCACATAAATATTCTACTCTAACATATTGCTGTTCAATCATTTAAGTCATGTCTAATGCTTCATGATATTGTTTGGGGTTTTCTTGGCAAAGATACTGGAATGCTTTGCCATTTCCTTCTCTAGCTCACTTTACAAATGAGTAAATGGAGAAAAATAGAATTACATGACTTGTCCAGGGTCAATGTCTGAGACCAGATTTGACCTCAGGAAGATGAATCTTTCTGATGCCTCTATCCAACCACACAATATCTGAAATGACCAGTTCCACATTTTTACACCCAATACCTTAATTTTTAAAAAGTCCTATAATTTCTCTAAGATCCATTTTTTTCTTGTAACTAAAGAGGAGGAATGATCACTATACGATTATCTAAGGTAATGAAACCATTTTTTAAAAAGTCATTTGCCTTCTCTCACCATAGCTGTTATTCTGTTTCAGTGCCCACCAAAACAACATAGCACTAGATAGTGAAAGTTGGAAGCAGGGCTAAAATGGAGTTATGTGCTCATAGGGGAAGACTGATTGATTGAAGAGTAACATTATTGAACATAGTACGGTTACATGGGTTTATAGGCTCTATCTCTATCTCTTGCAAAGCATAAAATAACATTATGCTACAATTTTGTTTTCAATATAAAGAAAATTTATGAGGGATCAGGATAGGCCTCCACTTGTCCTACTATCTTATTTGGATGGATGATCCAATATAAAATTTAAAAGATCTTAAGTGACTGAAGCAGTAAGAACAACATGTTATACTGTTGTGTGGAAGAGCTCTCTCTTCTCTTGACATTTTATTGAGCACAATTACTGTACATAAATAAAAAAAAAAGATTAAAGGTATCCCATGAATGCTCTGAATTATTTATAACTGCCAAAGAAATCTGATGCTAAATCATTATTATCTATTTAAACCAGTCTCCCACTAAATCACCAGATACCAATATATCAAGCAGTGTATGCAAACAAACAAATTCTCAGTAGGGCATTTACATGAGAGCACAATCATATTAGAGTAGGATAACCGAGGGGTGGTAGAATTAATTTCCATTCTCTTCCTCCATTTAATAAAAAAAATTTACTAAGTACCTACTGTGTGTTTTCCACTCTCTGGAACATTTGTTAGTCATTTTTCAGTTGAGTCTGACTCTTCATGACCTCATTTGGGTTTTCTTGGCAAAGACAGCAGAGCAATTTGCCTTTTCATTCTCCAGCTCATTTTACAGATGAGAAAACTGAAGCAAACAGGGTTAAGTGACTTGTGTGGGGTCATACAGCTAGGATGAGTCCGAGACTGGATTTGAACTCTGTAAGATGTTTTCCTGATTCCAAGCTCAGCACTCTATCCATGGCATCACCTATATGTCTCATCTGGAACCCAGTGATGTACAAGGACACAGTCCTCAGCATGGTATATGAAGATGCAAGTCTTGCTTTCTAAGAGCTTACAATCTATTTGTGAAAATAAAACACATTTCCATGTAATGACAATACAAGGAAGGATGGCATAATCAATATAAGAGTTCAGTCCAAGCAAAATTTATAATTAGGCTGGTGAAAAGGACAAGGAAATAGGTTTTGAGAGAATTTTCTTTATTGGCATTTAAAGATGGTCTAACTGTATTAAATTCTTTGGGCTCTTCAATTTGTAAAATTTCACATTCCAGGCTTTGGATTGATGAAAAGACAGGAAAAAGTCAAACAAAGAAGCTTGCAAATGAGCTGAGTATGTCATCCATGGAGGGTAACTTGGTTTGCTACACTTTAAATTCCAAGCTCCTGTCCATAAATGCAGAGAAATCATTCATCTGTGGCTGTTTGCTTTACTTAAAAACTTCTTACCTTTACAGGAAACTAGGTAGGACAGTGAATAGAGTGACAGGTCTGGAGTTGGGTGGACCTGGATTTCAATCTAGCCTCAGATACTTCCTAGTTGTGTAACCCTAGACAATTTATTTAACCCCAGTATTCTAGCCCTTATCACTCTTCTGCCTCAGAATAGATACCAATGCTAAGACAGGAGGTAAGGGCTTCAAAAACAAACAAACAAACAAAAACACTTGCCTTCAGAAGTATGGGGCAGTAGAGTGAACAGAATGTAACACTTGAAGTAAAAGGTCCCAAGTTCAAATCCTGGCCCAGCACTTTCCTTTAAGTACAGCACTGGGCAAATCATTTAACTTCTGTAAGGGTATAAAAATCATATCTAGAAACTGAAGGAATTAAATTAGATCAGCCATGAGGTCTTGTTCAGCTCTATATCCATGCTCTTTCTCCCTCAACTCTCTATCACCATCTCACTCACTTCTCCTTGTGTATTCATATTATTTCTCCTGAAAGATATGTTATTAGAACTCAAAGTTGGGTAGGTCTTTGAATTTTTTTATTGGAATTTTTTATTTCCTAAAGGTCCCCCCCCCCCAACTATCAAGCATATCCCTTGATCATTGAAAGCATGGGATTTGAAGTGCAGCACACCAATTTCTTTTGAATGGATGGCCTACCTTCCCCACCTATCCTCCCTCATCCTTGGGGGAGAAAAACACATAGAAAGTGTTGTTGCAAAAGTATTATGAAAGAAGAACAGGAAATAAGGGGAACATCTCACTGTCCCAGTTCTATATCTATGATCCTTTGCTCTTCTATCTAAATGTGGTCCAGAGCAGATGAATTATCAAATTGCCCAAGTCTTGAGCTCAAATGTGATATATGGAAAGTACCTCAGAATATTATTTCATCTGCTTTCACATCTTACATCTCACTGAAGGTGAGGTGACTTGCCCAAGGTCAAACAACCATTAAGTGGCATGACTGGGATTAGAATATCCTAAATCTCATTTTGGCACAGTTTCCCCAATACTTAGAACAGAGATTATATTTGTAATCAAGTGCCTATAGCTACAAAATTAGCACTTTGCCTCAGTTTATTTTTTTACACTAAAATTTAAAGCAGGCATTTTGTAACAGAAATGATGGAGAGGTCAATATGGTGAACATATTACAATATGCAGACACTATGGCTCTCCTGAATTCTTTATAACTTGTTACCAACACCTATAAATTAGAATAGTAATAAGAAAAATAGCTGGCTTTTATAAAGTGCCTACAATATGACATAGTGGAGATACTTAACATGGAACCTGAAAAACTCAGGTTCAAATCCTGCTTCTGGCATTTACGAGGTATGGTCCCATGGGCAAGCTAATTAACTTCAGCTTTCTTATGTATAAAATGGGGAGATAATAGCTCTAGTATGATCTTCTCATGAATGTCCTAAGGAAAAAATTAGATAATGTATGTAAAGTGCTTTATAAGCTTTAAAGTGCTATATAAATTTCACTTATTATCATCTTTGGCATTACTAACTAGAAAAGCCTTGATTATTTAGGCAATTCTTTAGGAGGAAGCCTAAAATGAAAGTTACATCAATTTAAAATTGCTGCCCATTTTCAGATAAGAAAAGGGTACAGATAGGAGTACTGTCTGCTATCACCACAGTGACCCATCTCAAACCCAGTCTCACTGAAGTATAGTGAAGTAGGACACTGGTATGCATCTTTTCCACAGACCCTCTGCCACAAAAAGACAGAAAACGGATATCATGTATACTTTTGCTGTTGTAAAAAGGATTGATAAATTTGGCTTTATTCTTTAAAATGGCAAGTTTATGAAGCTGCGTTGTGTACAATTAGTCCTCTAAATCTATTTGTGTTCACAGGAAGAGGATCTAAAAACTACACATGAATTGATGGCCTGAAAAAATCTTATTCTGTGCTAATGAGGTAGGTGACTCTGGGTTAGTTACTTTAACCACTGTCTGCTTCAGTTTCCTCAGTTATAAAATGAGGATCATCACAGGAATGTTATAAAGATCAAATGAAATATTTATAAAATGCTTAGTATGGTGCCTGACACATGGTTAGCACTCAATAAATGCTTATTTTCTCTGTTCCTCCCCAATGAACAAATTGTTTAAGAATGTTATAATGCTGAAAACACATTAGGACTTTTTTCTTAATCAAATGCTTTGGATCATCATCACTATCTTACATCCAAGAAGTACAAGTGCACAAGCTGAGAGTGCTACAAGATCGTAGGAGCTGTTTTCAGCCCAACTTCCCTTGTTGCCAGCCTACTTCCAACTTTCTTTGATTTAAAATAAAAATTAAAACAAAAGGCAATGAATAAATTCAATTTAGCCCTTAAGAAAAAGAAAATATAAAAGTGAAAATTTAAACAGCCTTACAAGACTTAGCAAAACCAGCCGTTTCTGATTTCAGAAGCAAAAATCAACCAGTAAACATTGCTAGCAATGACAAAACAAAGTGCTCTTGGGCAAATGATGTCCTCATCAGCAGAGATTGATGAACTGGATGTATCCAAACAGGACTTGGGTTTTACTAGCTCTAATGAATAATATGTCTTATACAGTAGCAACTTGTACCTATGAAGCAAAAACTTGTAGGGTTTTCTTTAGTAACGAGGGCCCCCAAATTCTCAATAGAAATATGGCCTTTGTTGAAACTGATGAGGCTGCACGGCTGCACAATGCATTTAACACTGGACCTAGAGGCAGAAAGACTTGAGTTTAAATCTGGCCTCACACACTTATTTTTCAGTTTTAATAAAAACAAAACCCTTATCTTCTGTCTTAGAATCAATATTAAGTATCAGTTCCTAGGCAGAAGAGCAGTAAAGGCTAGATAATTGGAGTTAAATGACTTCCCTAGGGTCACACATGTAGGAAGTGTCTGATACCATATTTCAACCCCGGACTTCTTGTCTCTAGACCTGGCTCTCTATCTACTGAGCCATCTAATTGTCCCTCATACACTTATTAGTTGTGTGACCTTGGGCAAATAACCTAACCGATGGCTGCCTCATTTCCTCAACTGGAAAATGGGGATATATAATAGCAGGGCTGTTGTGAGCATCGATGAGATATTTGTAAAACATGCAGCATAGTGCCAGGGACATCATAGATGCTTAATAATTCCTTATTCCCTTCCCCCTTCCCCTTGCCTAATCATTTCCTTTTTTTCTAAGGTGTTAAAGATAATTAACAAAAAGAATACTCTTTATCTGTATGGTTCTTTATAGCTTGCAAAATACTTTAATAAACATTATATTATTCAATTTTACTCTATCAACAAACTCTTGATGTAGGATCACAGGCTTTAGATCTGGAGCTAGAAGCAACTTTGGAGATCATCTAGTCTTATCTCACATTTTATAGAGTTTAAATGACTTGACCAAACTTACACAAGAAACAAGTCCCAGGATCTGGATTTGAATGCAAGTCATCTGACTCTGAATCTAGTGCTCTTTCTAATAGACCACACTCAAAATCTGAAGTTGCCTCTAACCAGAGATGGGCATAACAAGGCAATGCTATTCATTCATTAAGAGTAACAAGTTGAAAAAGAACCACTGGTGTCATTATTCCGGTTTTATAGGTAAAGAAATTATGGTTTTGATTAGATGACTTTTTCAAGGTCACATAGTAAGTAGAATTTGAATCCTGGTTGCTGGATTTGAAGTTCAATGTTTTTTCCTTCTTTTTCTTAAAACCTTTGCCTTTTGTCTTAGAAATAATACTAAGTATCATTTCTAAGGCAGAAAAGTGGTAAGGGCTAGGCAACTAGGGTGAAGTGACTTGCCTAGGGTCACACAGCTAGGAAATATCTGAAGCCACATTTGAAACCAGGATGTCTCATCTCCACGCTTGACTTTCTATCCACTGAACCACCTAGCTACCCCCAAATTCAATGTTCTTTCCAACATATTGTGAAGTCACTTCAGATATAATATATGTATCTATACTTTATAAACAATGAGCTTTTTTAAAAAGGAGGCTGTTTTAAAAGACAAAGAAAACTGAATTAGTAATTTGACTACACTGTCATTTCAAAACAATTTCCTACTTAATGACTGAAACAGTATTAAAAGATACCAGTATTGTAACTACTTTTAGAGGAGGTGATTTTTTAAAAAGTTAAATAGGGAGTAATTAATTTCACATCATAATCACACTGGGATCTACTGGGAGAACTAATGTTAATGATATATTTCTTTCCCTTAATTAATTTTCATGTTCAGTTCCTCAGAGACTGTTCACCACAATCTCTGAATTGTTACTTTACTAATACACCCAAACTACAAGCAATCCACCTCAGATGCTAGGCCCTCCCAGCATCTGGTCATCTCAATGCTAACCCAACTTCCAATAATAAAAGATTGAAAGCATAAAGGGCTGTCAACAAATGTCTAAGGAGCAGAATTTTACCTTGAAAATGCTTTTGTTTTTTCAGGAAGAGACTAAATAACCAAGAACCTGTACCTTATGGAAGCTATCTCTCTCCCTACTTCCATCCCCCCAGCCCCCATGAATAGGCATTAATTGGAGAGGAGCTATATCAAAGTCATTGATTTTCATGACAGTAGATAATGACCAATACAGAAATTTGTTTTATTTACTATTTGTTATGAGACTTTTCTTTTTCTTAAGTAGAGGAGGGAGGAAAGAGTAAGAAAAAAAAGACTTTTATTTAAAAAAAACCTGTAATTTTAAAAAAGCTCTTTGAGGGCAGTGACTCTTGATTTTTGGACTTATATCCTCACTACTTAGAACAGTGGCTAACATATTGTAAATTCTTATTAAATGTTTTTTCATTTCTTCTTAAAAATTTATGACAGAAGAATTAAACAAATAAAAACACACTGAGTATGAAAATGGAAGGAATATTAAAAAAAAAACAACTCTCCTTCCAAAGCCTTCCTTTAAAGAGGGACCAGAAGCTTGGCTAACTCTTTAGTTCCCTCCAGTTGCTTTGCTTGGTATCAACTCCACTATGCCTCTTGATATCTCCACCACCTTCCCATTTCCAAGAAACTCATCATTGAGGAGATTGTCTGAGCTTTGATACTCACACCACATCAGAACCCTTAGTTGCCTCTGTCCCTCTGGTTGGAGGGTTGGAGAAGAGATAAAATGAATAAAAATGTCAACGAGAAATTTGGATGACTCAGTTTACCTCTGCCCTTTGAGAAACCTCAGTACTAAGCACCTCTGTTTTGGGGTTGAAATATGGACTTTAGAGCTGTTTAGGAACCCTTAGCTTACCTGGGATTTGTGGATATAGCTAATGTTAAGGGCCTTTTATTTGTTTTAGAGGCTTCCCTTATTGTGTTGTCTCCACTCAGGAGCACAGCTCCTGAGTTTGACCCTTGCCTTTGATGTGATATAGTTGACCCCTAGGTGATATCCCTGAGGCTGGCTACAAAGAGGTTTGCAACCTGTTTGTGGTTTGTTTCTGCGGGCTTACTACAGCAAATTCTCCAGAGGGTATAAGACATCCCCCAAGTTCTGTCTCTCTTTGGAGTTGGCAGTTAGCAGGTGTTTTCTCCCAGAGTGGCATTGGCATTGGAGCTGGCATTTAGGGTGGTGTCTTCTCCCAGGGATACAGTTCCCAGAGTCCCCAGGGTGCAAGCCCTGTGTGGTATGTGGACTACTTTGGTAGTTCTGTGTTATTTCCAAGTTAACAAAAATAAAACAAGATAAAACAAAAAGCTTCCTCTCAAAGCATCCCTTTAAAGAGGGTATTGAAGCTCAGCCAAGTCTTTATTCCCATCCATCAGCTCTGTTTGGTTTTGGCTCCACCATCATCATGGTCCAGGGATAAGGTTCCTTTTCTTCCTGCCCTTTTTAGCTTTTTTTTTTTATCCACAGTATTCCCCCTTTAGGTTGTAAGCTCCCTGAAGGCAGGGGCTCTCTTTTTCTTATATGTATCTCCAGCACTTAGAAGTGCTGTTTATTGTTTCCTATTGTACTGTATTGTATTGCATTCAAAATCTCAAATCTCAATACTTTGACCTGTACATATGTGGACATAGACTAATTTGCTACTCCAGTGCTTCACCATAGTGTGGAAGTGTCCTGTGGTTTTCAAGGTTATATCTACAGAAGTTAAAACTATGACATGACTCACCTGGTAGGAAAGCCTATGAGACAGACTGTCTGCTGTACAAAGACCATCTTAGCTAAATGTAGAGAGTCTGGCCTTCAGATAACTAAAATTTCAGCAATTTTTCAGACTTAAGACAAAGCTGGAAGGTTTGAATTTCATAAAAATTTGATTTTTTTTCCAAAAAAAATGTTGATTCTGAAACATAGGAATAAAATCTGTAATTTGGGGGAAAGAATCATCCAGCATCTCAGCTTCCTCTTCTGTAAAATATGAATGTTGGACTGGATGATTTCCAAGATCTCTTCCAATTCTATATGCTTTGATTATTTATGTTTCTGCCATTTTTAGCCATGCTTTACATCAAGGATTCTTGGCTTTTTTTGGGGGGGGGGATTTGGGCTCCATTGGCAGCCATGGCCCCTAAATGTTTTTTATGTAAGAAAAATGTTTTAAATGCATAAAATAAATACATAGGATTACAAAGGAAACCAATTATTATGGAAAATGGCTATAAAAAAAAAAACAAACCTTTTAAAGTTCTCTGTCCAAGTGAACACAAGAAACAAGGCCAGATTAAAGTACATGCTGAATGAGAGGAGAGACAGTACAGTCAGAAAATCCCTTAAGGTTCCCTCTAGCTTTAAGATCTATGATTACATTATAGGAAAAATGATGCATTAAGACAAGACCTCTAAGGATCAAGCAAGTCAAATGACATAAATATTATTATTTTACTTTAAAATAAAAATATTCATCTTACTATTTCCATTTTCTTTGCCTTATAGATTAAAAAAATACTTTGAGTCACCTGCGACAGCTTGGCTTTTCAAAGTATACTTAAATTTAGATGCTTCTAATGTTAAGAAGAGGTAGCCAGGTCTTTATCCTTTGTTAATAATAATAATTAGCATTTATATTGTGCATACTATGTAGCAAGGACTGTGATAAATGCGTTGCAAATGTTATCTCATTTGATCCACAGAACAATCTTGAAAGATGGTGCTATTGTTATTTCCATTTTAAAGTTAAGGAAACTGAGGCAAAGAGCTTAAGTGACTTGCCAAGATCACACACTTAGTTTTTGAGGCCAGATTTGACTCAAAAATCTTCTTGATGCCAAGTCCAGCACTTTTCCTACTGCACCATGTTGACATTTCAAGTTGCCTTGTTAATCTAATCTAGGCGTCTAATCTGCCAAATCTATATGGATCAGACCAAGCTGTCAAGTTGAGAAAGCATGAGCACATAAACCAAAATTGCATCATTTACCCAGCTTGAGTTTTGACTTTTCCTTAAGAGATCTTTGAAGAGAAAGATCTTTCAGTGGGCTTTGCCCTTCTCTGACAGAAAATGAGTTAGACAAGACATAAGCAATACACATTTTCCTCTACTCTACAGCACTGCCATAGGCAGCTCGCAAGTATAAAGACAGCAATATATGCATTCATACATACATAAATACATACACACATATATATCAATATTTCAGAGGAATCACTCAGATTTATTTGGCAAAGCACTGAAAAGAAATCAGAAATAGAAGGGAAAAAAGCAGTCTTGCCAGGAGCTACCATTAAAATGCACCAGCATGGATAGATGTGAGGAAAAGGCTTACATCTGGAAGTCACAGTGCACAGGGTAGTACTTTATAAAACGGGATGGGATGACTTCTCCAGTTGGCAGGAGGAAGACATTCTGGTGTCCTAGCAGGTTGCTTCTGTCTTTTGTAGTTCTCTACTAGAAACAGGAAACCTGCCTCAAGCATTTACTAGCTAGAAAAGTACAGAAACCTTTCTTAACCTTTTTAAACTGTAAAATGGGGATAATAGAAGGCAAGCAGAGGTTACCAGATTTGCTCTTGCTCTTACATGGCTACCTTTTCTCTCAACATTAGAAGCATTTGAAATGAAGAATAACTTGAAAAGCTGTCCCAGTTAACTCCCATTTGTTTATTTTTAAGGCAAAGAAATAGACATAGTAAGGTGAATATTTTTATTTTAAAGTTGTAATATCGATGTGGATTTGATATGCCTGACTCTTCTAATATTAGAGCTTTTTCCTAAAGTTAGTTTCTGAGGCAGGATCTGAACTCTAGATCATCTGCTCTATTCATTGTCTACTGACTCCACATAGTCACACACTCCACACACACACACACACACACACACACACACACACACACACACACACACACACACACACACACACACACACACCATCCCCAAACCAAACCTTGTATGTGTTTGGATCAAGTTATATATGTACCTGTTACTTCCCCAGAAAGAATGTAAACTCCTCAAGGACTGAAATGTTCATTTTTGTCTTTGTATCTCCAGTACCCAATACAGTTGAAGCTCAGCACAGAGTAGATACTTAATAAATATTTGCTTATTGTTACTGTTTCTATTATGCAACTAGGTTCTAGGCAAAGTGAAAAAGAAAACAAAAACCTTATCCTTTCTATTCCCTAGAGATAGAAATAGGAGATTTGGCTCTTATTTAAAGCTATCATTGATGCTTCACTATAGTATGAGAGTGATCATGGGTTCTCAAAGGTCATGTCAACAAAAGAGAGGAAGATCTGGCAGGTCCTACAATTGGAGAAGCTTTAAAATATGGGCTCAGTGATGGAAGGAATGCATCTGTTATTTGAGAACTGGCCAATACTATGTTTAAAAAGGCTCTTCACTGGGAGAACCTCAATAAACTTATGCAGAATGAAATGAGCAAAACCAGGAGAATGTTGTACCCAGAAAGTAAAGTATTGTGGAACAATCCAGTGTGATGGATTGGTACCAGCAGCAATGCAACAAGACAGAACACCACTGAAGGACTTATGGGAAAGAATGCCAACCACATTGAAAGAAAGAATCATGGGAGTAGAAATGCAAAAGAAAAACATATGATATCATTTATTACATGTATATATGGATATGTGATTTGGAATTTAGGCTTTAAAAGATCGCTCTTTAGCAGAAATGAATAATATTGAAATAGGTATCAAGTGATAACAAATGTACAACCTAGTGGAACTGCTTGTCAGCTCTGGGAGTAGGGAGGGAAGAGGGGAGGGATGAAAAATGAATCATGTAAATATGGAAAAATATTTTAAAATAAAAAATAAATCAATATATTACCCCAAAAATAAAAATAACCAGGACTGTCCACACAGTCTTAGATTTTGTTGTTGTTATTGCTCCTCCAATCTTAGACTGGTCCTTTTATACACACACACACACACACACACACACACACACACACACATACACACACACATACACACACATACACACACACATACACACACATACACACACATACACACACACACAGATTTCTAGATTACATGTAGATTCCATTTTTTAATAATTATTTTCTGACATTTTGCAATCCATTCTCTCTTGGTCTTCTCTCTCTCTCCCATAGATGGGCAGACAATGTGATATAGGTGAGTTATACATTTACTATCCTGCAAAATGTACATCCAGGTTTGTCATGTTTGAAAGAAAACATATTGCTTTTAAAAGTCTATTTTTTAAAAAACTGCATCTATTTTTAAAGTTATACAGGGGTTGCTACCTCCAGTGGTAAAGAAAAAAATCTGTACTGAAAAAACATAGATTCTGTAAAATACTAAAGTATGTCCTAGTAAGCTAATTTCTAACTAATTCCTATAAAACTACTGGGGCAACTAGGTGGCTCAGTGAATTGAGAGACAAGCCTAGAGATAGGAAGTCCTGGATTCAAATCTGACCTCAGATACTTCCTAGTTGTATGATCCTGGGCAAGTCACTTAATCCCAATTGGTTAGCCCTTACTTCTCTTTTGCCTTGGAATCAATACTCAGTTCCAATTCTAAGATGACAGGCAAGGGTTTAAAATTTTTTTTAATTTTTTAAAATTAAAAAACAATGTCTGTCACTACTGCTTTCTTTCAAATGTGTTGATACCCAATACAAAATCTTTGTGTGTTCTCATTATCCTCTTGGAAATTTTAATGACTCACTCCAAAAATTAAAAGTTTGAAGATCACTGGGACTAACAATTATACACAATAAATATAAGTCCTCTTCTTGTCTTTCCATTGCTCCTGGCTATAATAATATTTTTTTGGTAATCTATAACATTAACCATGACTATTTTGATCCACATAGAGCTTTCTGTAGTTGCCAAAATGATTCCCCTGATTCATCAGTTCTTTACTTAAATACCTTCATGGTTCCCAATTATTTACAAAGTCAAATATAACATCTTAGTCTGATATTTGAGCCTGTCCACAATGTTGCCTCAACTTACCTTTTCAGCCTTATATTATTTCATTTTATTTCCTTATTTCCATTCACACCCAAAAATCTACATTCTGATCAAACTAGACCACTCAATGATCACTAATCTTGTCTTGGTCTATCTTGCCTCCAAATATTAATCCAAATACTTTTTATGTCTGGAAGAAAATCTCTCATCATCTCCATTTGACAAAATTCTTCTCTACCAACATCGTCTAGCATAGGTCCTACTTCTCATGATTTCTTTCTTCCAAAAGTTACAATCTCCCTCACATATATTTATTACACATTGTAACTCTACTTTACTTACCCCTATCAAATTGTACCTTAAAAGCACACTTTGCTTTGCATTTCTTTGACTTCCTATTCTCCCCACCATTAGATGCTAAACTTCTTGATAGCAAAAGCTATATTTTTTCATCTTTGCATCTACAATTCCTTGCATAATATCAGTGCTTAATAAAAGTTTACTAAATTTAATCTTTCATTTTACTTCTTACTTTCCTAGTTGTTAAGAATACATATCGGGGCAGCTAGGTGGCTCAGTGGATAGAAAGTCAGGCCCAGAGATGGGAAGATCCTGGGTTCAAATATGGTCTCAGACACTTCCTAGCTGTGTGATTCTGTGCAAATTACTTAATCCCAATTTTCTAGCCCTTACCACTCTTCTGCCTTAGAATCAATATATAGTATTATTTCTAAGATGGAAAGTAAGAGTTTTTTTTCTTTTTAAAGAATAATATATATAACAAACTTTTATATCCAAATAGAACACGCTTAAGCATTCTTTAATTCTATGAATGCTTGCAAAAGGTTATTTTAATTTTCCTTTTAAAAAAGCTATTTCAGACACCTCATTTAAAAAAATGCTTCATATTTTCCATACCCATAGACTTCTCTAATTTTGTTTGGTCATAATGGGTTATATTAAGGCTTTAGATGGAACAAGTTAGACCCTCATTAAAAATTTCATTACCAAATTCCAGTGGTGGGTAAAATTAGGGCCCAGTAAGTAGAATCAGATCTATTTATTGAGCTCTATTATAAAAAATCAGCTTAAAAGTAAATAGCACAGTAAGCATCTGCTCTTAAAACTGAGCAAATGTTTAAAGGAATGGTACTAACAATTTTAGCTAAACTAACTGCATTGTTAATTGTCCTTTATCAGCAATAGAACATTCATCAGTAAAGTAGACAGAGAAGGAAATATGCAAAATTTATTAAAATTAATCCTGTCTTATTGTCTTACTTGATTTTTCCTGAGCAATTACTTGTTATATGGAAAATTACAAAATATATGATCCATGAGAAAACATATCTAAGAGGCAAGATAAACTGACATTCTTTGATATCTTTTTCAGAGTTATGTTCCCTTCAATATTTTAGGGAAGAGAGGTAGGTTGACTCAATTATGCTTGAGAAAAGAAGAATTGATTTTGGGGTCACATGACCTTACTCTTTCTCTGATCCTCACATGCTTTCAAGTCTTTCCCAAATAGGAATTATTCACTAGAGATTGAACAATTTCAGCTGTCATCATATGATAAGAAATCAAGACACCTAATGAAGTAACAACTGGATGGGCTAACAGTAGAGAAGACTATTACCAAGCTCACTGAACATTCCCTCCTCCATTGGTTGTTTTTGGCAAGGCAACATAAGCTGACAGCAGAGCTCTAACAGAACTCAACTCTTCTCCCTTCTTTACTGTTCTGCCTTCTTTTGACAAGGAAAACCAAAAAGTAGAAGCTTGCTTTGGGTAAGCATTCTGTGCAACAGCCAAGCTTAGCACAAGAACTGGGGCTTAAAGCTAGCATGTGTGTTGTTACACTTAGCCTGAGGGAAAGGGGCAAGCAACCTGCTGGAGCCAACTGCACTGTCTCTCTAGAAGTCCCTTGGGGAAGGGACATAGCTTTGTTCCAACACCAGGCCCATATTTAAAGCCATTCTGGTAGCAGAACCTGTCAGAATGTTTACTCTGTTGTAGATACCACATTTGGGAATCCAGGGAAACTCTTATACTATGGAGAAGCATCAGAAATTGCTCTAGAAATGTGTTAGATGCCCTGGATTTGTCTTCTAGGGAATAGAAAAAAATAGGGCTTGTTTTATTTTTGTCTTACCAAAGTCTCACATATGGAAACAATAGAAAACATGAAGGGTCTGGATAGGATAATAGATTTAGAATGGGAAGAAGTTTTGAAATCAGCTAGTTCAGTGGTATCAAATTCAAATAGAAATTAGGGGCTACTACTAATCTATGCATAAAGATTCCTGTGGACTACAAATTGACAGTTTAAAAATACAGTGTTATTTATTTTTTACTATACAATCACTGTGTTAAATATGTCCCAATTACATTTAAATTTGGTTCAGTTTTTACTTGGGAGTTTTGTAGCCACTGGACCATGTGTTTGATACCTCTTATCCAACCACTTCATTTTTATAGATGAGAACATTGAGGTTCAAAGAAGTGATTTGCTTGAGGTCACACAAAACAATTTGTGCTAAATCCAGTATTCAAACTCAGGTCATCTGAGAGTGCAAATTTAGAATAATAATCTATGCTTTAAAACTTAGAATACTAAATTTAGTGAATGAATTGCTTCAACCCTGAAGTTGATTTTAGAAAAAATAAAAGCAAGTATTATAGGGAATATGTTCCTAAAAGCAAGATGACAGAAGGGAGAAACTAGGCATTAGATATATGCAGAGAATAAAGAGAAGCCCCATAAACCTTTCCTCCTTCTTTACTGAGAACATAGAATCTTAAATCCACTGAATGTTAGAGCAGAAGAGTTATACATAAATTTACCAATGACGGGCACACAATATGTTACTAAAGGAAGGATATATTACTGAAATTTAAGTCAATATTATGATCAGTCGTTCTGTTCTCCATTGTGCTTCAATGTCATCATCGGAGAAAAAATTCTAAATTAGAATGAGTACTGGTCTGACTTTCGAGGTCAACTCAATTCTTTTTCAATAGTCAACATTTGTTTTTTCACTTATACCACCTGTGGGAGGGGGCAGGGGTGAAGAAAAGGGAAAAAAATCCTTGTGATGAATATATATTGCCAAGTCAAACAAAGACTCACACTGGCCAGGTCCAAAAATGTACATATCATTCCGCTTCTTGAATTTAGTACCTCTGTCAGGAGGCGCACACCCATCTTTAATATTTATCTGCTAGTGGGTTCCACCTGGTTTTTTGCTTACTATTCCTTCTTATATCTTTTTTTGCCATATTGTCCTCCCTCCCCACTCTCACATCCAGTCCACGTAGTTTGTCATATCCTTGGCCCTTATATCTATCTAACAGTGGACTTGACCAGAAAGCTGAGCAATTCAACCCTAATCTTGAGGTTATAGGGTTTTCCTTTGTTTTCCCCTCACATGTCTAACATCCTATTCTATTTTCCTTTCCTAGCATCCTGCCTTTAGAAACATAGCAGTGGGGGTAGTTTGTCTTTCCACTATAGGCTCTGACTAGCTTCCTTGTGAATTGTATGAAAGGCCCATTCTGAAACTGTGACCTTTTAGAATCAGCTGAAAATAAAAGGATACTGTTCCAGCCCCAAGTTTATAAATACAAAGATGACAATTGTATTCTCCATGTCCACATGCTGAGTTCCACTAATATTTGTGGCATTAAAGTAACTATATAAGAAGTCCAACCTAGTCAATTATTGTCCTCAAATAAGAGGCACTAAGAGTTTTCACCTTGGAAGGATCATGGGAATAGCCAACATGAAATCTCTAATAGGAAGGTGTTTTACCCCTAATGAAAAGGTTACTTTTCTATGATAATTTCAACAAGAAACTTGAACTTCAAATTTAAAAAAAATATCTTCAGTCATAGAATTGATTCTAAGTATTGGCTCCAAAGCAGAAGAGAGGTAAGAAATAGGCAACTGGGGTTAAGTGACTTGCCTAGCATGACAAAGCTACAAAGTATCTGAGGCCAAACTTGAACCCAGGACCTACAATCTCCAGGCCTGGCTCTCTATCCACTAAACTATCTAGCTGTTTCAACAAGCATACTTTTAAAATTATATGTCACAATTATTATGAAAAATTAAATTTTAAATTGAGTTTTAATAATGCACTTTTGGATAAAGGTGAACCACTTTTGCTGAGTGCTTATCCAGTTTATTTCCAGTTAAGATTTCTTCTTTTTCCCCAGCATGACTCAAAAAAGAAGGATACGGGTTATTTTTTTCTTTAGACTTTTTATCCATATATTCCCATGACAACAATTATTTATTATAGTTATAATGGTTAGCCTTGTGAAAATGTTAAATAGTTTTCCTGAATATCCATGGGGGAGAGCAGTGTCCACATTGTACTTCACAGAAAAGAATTTCATTGAATTACTGTTCAGAGGAGGTAATTTAAATTCACCTTTCAAAATATCCCTACTGTTCTAACAAAGTTCATGCTTTAATTAATTTTTCAATATGTTTTATTTTTTATGACATGGAAAAATAGGGAGTGAAAGTCATATTGAACAATATGGTGACTTTTTCTACCTACTAATTTGATAGCCTTTGAAGAACACCCATGACAAAGCTTTTAATCTTCATGTTCTTCTCATTTTTCTTTTTTAGCACTCCCCAGACTTGAACAATGATATCAACAGAAAGATACAGGGTTCAGTTCCTATGTATTTCTCACTGCAGTGCCTGAATAATTGCAACTGGTTCTAGTTTATCCATATTACCTGTTAACATTATTCAATCACTGATGTCTCCCTGTAAGAATTTCATACATTTATTTAGTCTGTAAAAGATAAGTTTATGGCTCTGGAAAAGTCACTAAATGCTATCTAGTCCTGGATCATGAAAACATCAATATAAACTCTCTCAAAGATAGAAACATAGTGGTAAGTGGAACATTACAGAAGAAAATTCAGAGCTGTAAATATAGTTCTTGAGGGCCATCTGTATCACTCAATCCTAAGCTTGGCCAAACAGTCCCTCCATAGTCATCAACATTTTTCCCCCAATGGTAAATAAACTGATTAGAAATTTAATAAAATTCTTTTTTTTTCAATCAAACAATATGGTATCATGGTGGGATGGAATGAGGTGATAGGCATGTATGTAAACATAGATATAAACTTTGAATCATAGCTAGCACTAATAATTTATCATATGACTTAGAGTCACAGAAGACTTTAGAGATGATATAATCTAACCACCTCTAGATCATCAAACAGTTCCACTTTATTAGATCATAGGTTTGGAGCCACATGGGACCTCAGGGATTCTCTCTAGTCTATCCCCCTTATTTTAGAAATGAAGAAATGGACGCCCAGAAAGGGTAAGTTATTTGTCCAAGGTCACACATGTAATAAGTAGAACTGGGATCTAAACCAAGGTCTTCCACCTCCAAATCCTTTTCTCTTTTCATTGTGCTCTGTCATTTGACATGGATTTCTGACCTGAGAAATTAATTGGAATCTGAAATCTCAATAAGTACCATCTACAAGGAAATCAAAGAATACTGCTTTTAAATTTTCCTACTATAGAAGTGAAGATATGCATTAGGCCATTAACCTTGTAGCTAGTGGTGTGGGCTACATAAGTCAAGGAAGCATAGGAAAATAGTATGGGTCCATAGAGTTCAAAAATCACATATGTAACTGTAGGAAATTGAGGATCCAGCTAATAGGTAATAGCTCTGTCCATGGTATGAAAAATTAGTCTTTTCTCTTCAGCCCAACTACCATTCCTCATTCTCACTCAATCTCTCAAGTGATTCTGTAGCAACATAGTACAGATTCAAGAGGCTTCAGACTCTTCTAACACATAAGAAAGCAGCAAGAATCATCCCTACTCCAGGATTCTCTTTCTCCATGTCTGTGTTTTCTGTGTCTCTCTTCAGGGACTGCTCTTCTCAGAACAAAAATATGTGTCTGTCTGCATTGTCTAAGGAGATAGGCAGTCAAGTGTTGCTTCTGCTAATGTTGACAGCAATAAGATAATGCTATCCTAGGCAGTATGGAAAGAGGAATAATGTTGAGATTAAGGAGGTAAAAATCCCATTTTCTGTTATGGTCAGACAACAAGGAAAACTGTATTCAGTTCTGACTGCCACATATTGACAAACTAAAACAGATCTGGAGAAAGGCAGCCAAGATGAGAAGATTGAATTCTCTAAGGATCCAGGTGATGGGACTAGGGAATATTTATCCTTGGGAAGAAAAGGCTTAGGAGCACATGAAAGATGTCTTCAACAACTTGAAGGACTGTCATGTAGAAAAGAGAATAGAATGGTTTTGTATTTTCACTGGCTGTTCCCCATGCCTGGAATATTCTCCCTCCTTATCTCTGCCTCTTACTTTCCCCAGTTTACTAAAAGTCTCAGCTAAATTCTCACCTCAGGCAAGAAGCCTTTACTGTTCCCTCTTAATTCTAGTGCCTTCTCTTTGAGATTATCTCTCCATTATCTGCTATGTGTGTATCTTGATTGCATACAGTTGATTTCATGTTGCATCTCTCATCTGTTAGCTGCTTGAGCAGACACTTTCTTTTGCCTTTTTTTTGTATCCTCATAATATCTTCTGCATAATAAGTACTTTTAAAAATGCATATTGACTAACTCCCCTCCATGAAGTTTTTAAGCAGAGGTTGGGCGGCTACTTGTTGGAGATGTTTAGAAGGGAATTCTAGGGTCAGATATGGCTATTTCACAACAGTTTCTAAGGCCCTCACCAATTGTAAGGTTCTGTGTCTAGCTGGGGTACTGAGGTGATCAGCATAGGCATCTAGTACACTGGTATTCATCAAAAGGAATCTAACTGGGTGGATATACATGTTCACACACTTGTGTTCTAGTAAGTGGATTAACATATCTAGAATCCAAACCTCTTGCCTGATAGATATATCTGGTAAATGTACTTAATTGTCAAGTTGCAGAATTTCTCCATTTTGATGATTATGATTTTATTATCAGAAAACATTACAAATCTTGCTGACATTATTAGGCAAATTGGGTGACAAAAATCTTCTTTTATGCAACTGCTTCTTAAAAGAAAGCTTTTAATCCAAAATACCTAATTACCATCCTGAAATTAGAGAGAACCAGACAGGTTAGGGAGGTGACACAACTCATTTTTAGATGAATAATGTACCTCAATTACTCTGAGAAATGGCACTCTACATTTGAAGATGAAAGTCATTGATAATAACCACCAGTATTTATATAGCTTTGGTCCTCACAACAACCCAGGAAGGTAGGTGCTATTATTATTTTCATTTCATGGATGAGGAAACTGAAATAGATAGGTGATTTGTCCCAGGTCAATCAACTAGGAAGTGCTTGAGATAAGATCTGTACTCATCTTCCAGATTCAAGATCTAGCATTCTCTCCACTGAGCCACCTAGGGACCAACAAGAGAAATAGTACCCCACATCAGAGGTGTCAAACTCAAAAGACAGCAAATAGCAGCAAAACTCCCAAGTACAACAAAACCCCAGTAATTGGGATGTGCGCTATCTATTTCTATTTGAGTTTGGCATCACTGCTCTATATCTGAAATCAAATGGAAATAAATGATTTGTAGATTGTGTTTTCATGAAAAATTAGTTCAAGGTTAAAATTTGATGTAATATACCTACTTTGGTAGAGCTTTAATTTAATCAATGTGGTTATTCCCTCTAGTTGGATCTTCCCTCATTTCCCACCTTGCTATACTCATTTTGTCATCCTTGTCTTCCTTGACTTTCCTGTTTCTCCCACTTTTCAGTTTTCTTTTATGTCTTATCTTTCCCCATTGTATTGTAAGCTCCTTGAGGGAAGGGATTGTCTTTCTTTTTGTAGGTGTATCCCTAATGCTTAGCCCAATGCCAATCACATAGTAGGCATTTAATAAATGTTTATTGACTATTACCATATATTTAATGTAGTTTAGTTAATGTATTTGTTCTTTATCAGGGGTATCAAGATGCCAGTCACACTTTTCATTTGCTGCTCTTAACAACTCATTGACCCACCACCTCCATAATATCTTTTATGGTATTATTTTCATATTTTCTTATCCAACGGCACTTATTTTGGACTTTAATTTCATAATGTCTCCACTTTTTGGTTTTCTTAATTGTGTTGCCTTCCTTCGTTAGGTTGTAAGGTCCTTGAGGGTAGGGACCATCTTATTCACAGCTGTATCATCACTGGTATCTTGAGGCAGCTTCATTATACCCACAATGGATATTTCCACAATCCTCTGAGAGATTTGCAATTTTAATTATTATAAGATTATAGCATTACAGATTGAGAGTTGGAAAGGACTTTTGGAACCAATATAAACATAAAATGGATTCCCACTATAATATCTCTGACAAGTGATTGTCTAGCTTCTAATTAGTAAGGTGGTTTTGTAGTGCTTTGTGCCTAAATGCAGTTAACACAATACATTCTGGAAAAAGGAACTTCAGGAGAATCTTGTCAACCACATGGGATTCTTTCCTCATTTGTACTCTTCTCAGAACATCTCTGGGGCAGCTACATGGTATAAAGGATAGAGTGCCAGGCCTCAAGTAAGGAAGACTCAACTGTCTGAATTAAAATTTAGCCTCAGCTACTTACTAGCTGTGTGACTAAATGCCAAGGTCATTCACTGCATCCCAGGCCATCACTTAGTCATCCTGACTTTTGTCTAGCCACTAGACTTTGGAGACTCTAGAAAAGAGAATGAGAACAGCAAACTCTGCCTCACTTAAATTCAGTTCATGCTCAAGTCAAGCCATTACCTCATGAGGTCACTGGTCTTCTTTGAAAACAAAGGACAAGTAACAACTGTGAGACCCTGGGAAAGTCACTTTACCCTGTTTGTCTCAGTTCTCCACTTTTAAAATGAGCTGGAGAAGGAAATGGCAAACCAGTCCAGTGTCTCTGTCAAGAAAACTCCAAATGGGGTCACAGAAAATTGGACATGACTGAAAAACAACTTAACAACAGGATATCTTCCTGACAAACACCCTAATTGATGTCAGTATAGTGCACTGAACAATATTTTCTTCATAAATGTATCTACTATAAAGTCTTGTACAATTATAAATTAAAATATTGGTGAAATCTTGTTTGTGGAGAATTTTCAAGGATACATTTTGTTCCATCAAAGGAATAGTATTTTAAAAATCACTGGACAATAAAGGCAGTAGAATTATATGATCTCAATGGCCTTTTAAGTTATGTGACTGTTAAGATATAATATATTGCATGTGGCCCAAACTACCTTTTTTGGAAAAGGGAAGGAACTATGTTCACAAGAGATATGGGTTATGATTGTTTTCTGTTGCTTTGTTATTTCTCTCCCAAATAAATGTTTTATGTTAAAAAAGATATAATTTGCTATGTAAAATCATATCCCAAAGTCTTTTCCTTTCAAAGTTACCTTTGATGAATGAATGGACAATTCTTATAAAAAATTCTAGAGAGATGATGAACAGCATACAGGTTAATTCTTCGCTGTTTTTAATTTCCTTTTGTTGTTTTTTGATAAAATACTATGATTCTTTCCAGTTTTGTTAATGCTTACCTTTATTGAGGCATTTTTTGACATAAGAATCTTTATTGAATAGAATTGTGGAGTAGTAAGTTGTTGCCAAAATTTAAGGTATATAAAATTTTTTTTAAAGTCTGGTGAGAAGAATGGGGTTAGTTTTATGAATATTATAGAGGTCAGAAAGAACTAGGCATCTGTCTAGGGGCATCCTTAGCCAAAAGGATCCCCCTGGTCTTAGTCATGGGAGAAAGGGTACATCCAAAGCATGTAAACTAGAGTTATTTTTCCCCTGGAAAAGAATAATGTAGTGTTATATCTTATCCCTTAGCTTCATAGGTGCCATAAATTGCTAGTATTTGTGAATTACATGACTGACTAAACTATGGGCCCTTTAAATGCTGGATATGGGAAATGGGTACAGGAACTCCAGGAACATAGCAGGTGGGGAAAGAGAGCTGAAGAAATGGAATTTGTGCATCGAGGGAAGAAAGGCCCACTCATTTCAAGAGGTTGATGTTAGATTTAGCTATTTCATGACCAGTGCTTAAGATATTGCTCTGCTGAACTTCTTAGCTCTTAATTATTTACATGTGGGTAACAACACCTGCCAGGCAGCACCAGCTCATGCTCTTGAAGTGAGCTCTACTGGAAGGCACATTGTAGATTTATGACCTTATTTTTCTGATAAGAAACCAAGCTAAGAGTGCAAGTGACTTGTCAAAGGCAATATAGACATAACTGATTCATTTTAAAGTTGGAAGGGGTTTGAGAGACAATTGAGTCCAACATTGTCACTTAACAGATTAGGAAATGGAGGCAGAGAGTTGTTAAATGATTTAGTAGTAGGTATTTGAAGTGAGATTTGAACCAAGATTTTCCTGACTTCAGGTTCAACTAAGTTTATGCTTTGTGGCTTTGCCTTTAAAATCTGTAAGGGGCATGATGAACAGTGATAGCCTTCAACCTCTGTAGCTTATCCCCAGAATGAAGAGATGATTAGCAATGAAGTCAAATTGTCTAACTGTATGTAGGGAGAAAAGAAAGGAAAAGAAGTAGTGAGGGAAGAAAGAAGGAAGAAAGGAAAAGGAAGGAAGAGAAGGAAGAAGAAAGTTAAATTTGTGTTTGTTACCTTTGAGCATACAATAATGCAAATTCTACTAAATCCTTTATTTTTTCTCTCCAAGGAGAAGCTAGATTGGCCTCAACTTAGATATAATTTCTTTCCATCTTGTTTTCTCACAGGGATAGAAATGGGAACAGGAATTGGAAGTATGATTAGGAACTGGAAGTATCATTTTATTGGTATGGGGAACTCATAAGTAAAGAAACTATCTCTACAAAAAATGTCAGTTCCTTCTCTGCCACTCAAGAGTTTTAGAGATTTGCCTAGGGCACTATGAGGGAAAGTTTCCCAACACCACATATTCAATATGTATCAGAGGCAAGACATAGGAAAAGATCAATGTGAATAGTATACTCTCAATTAATCAATTTTTCTTTTTAAAAATTTTTATTTATTTAACTAGTTAATTTAGAATATTTTCCCATGGTTATATGATTCATATTCTTTCCCTTTCTTTCTCCCCCTCACAATTTTTCTGTGTCAGCTCAAGCACCAGTCAATGGCCAAAGACTGAATGTAAAAAGTACCAATAATTAAATGAATATTTACAAGTTGCCTAAAACTTGTTATTCTTGATAGCTTTTGTCTGGTTTTCCACTACTCTGCTACCATTTGAGCTGAAGTGAAAAGGGTTCCTGTAGGGCTATGGGTCACTTAATGTTTTTGTCTATTTCAAGGCTACCATGGTAAAAAAAAAATCAGCAACAAGCATTCCACACGGAAGAAAAATTTTACCTTAACTATAAATAAACATTAAGGCAGGCTACCAGTTTGTGTCTTGGGTTATTTATCTGCCTGGAAACAAATCTGTAATTCTCCAACCCATATCCCTCATTTCTCATCTTTTTATAATTTTTGAGAAAGGTCTATGCACATCACAAAGGTAACCCTAAAAAGGGAAGGATTTTGGATATGATTTTCTACAGCAAAACATATCTTACTTTTCCTTAATGAAAACTATTATGTATAGAAATGAGCAGCAAAGCAAGAGAAAGCAATCATAACCCACATCTGTACATACAGATCCTTTCTTTCTAAATGAAATCATTTGTGTCTGGAGACAGACCTGTAATTCTCTGATTTTATAATTAGCTGGCTCAACTACTCACTTCTTTTGACCTATGCATAGATTGTTTTCCTAAATCCTGATGGAGAATGAGGATGAGTATGTCTACCAGTGAGTATATATAGGTGGGTAAGAGATAAGGGTATTGGGCTTGGAGTTATAAAGACTTGAGCTCAATTCCTGCCTTAGACACTTAGTAGCTATGTGTGCCTGGACAAGTCACAATGTTTTTCGGTCTCAGTTTCCTCAGCTGTAAAATAGGGACTTACCTTCCAGGGTTGTTAATGATGATCACATGGTTTAACACATGGAAAGTTCTTTCATCTTTAAAGAGTTATATAAATATTAGCTCTTGACAATTCTTACTAAGGGAAACAGTAGTAATATTTAGTGTCATTCAGTGTGATTTTAAATAAATACTATCAGGTATTTCCAAACCCTGAAGAAGGTAACCATATTGTAGTAGTCATGACTGGCTCTAGACAAAATTGTGAAACAGACTTTAATGCCCTCCATATTTTTAACAAGCTTTCTCCATCCCATTAAAGGTAGCCTCCCCTTTAATGCCATATTCATCATTTTTCATTAATGAGGATTTTAGTTTAGCAAAAGTCAAAAAAGCAAAAAATCTCTTGGGCATATGATTTCCCTCCTCCAATATTTGAATTTTAACAAAGACCTTCTAGAAATAATTTCTTAACCTTAAGGAATGATTCTATTAGTAAGCATTTCAGGCATCCTGGCTATAAGGTAAAGAGGTATTTGGGGGCAAGGGTAAGACCTAGCCTAACTACATGAATGAATGAAATTTTTTTATTGAATGCTTTATATATTCCAGACACTGTGTTAAAAATTGAAGATATAAATTTAAAAAGTCAATCTTAGCCCTCAAGAAGTTTACATTCATAATCTAACACATAGAATTGGAAAAAAGATAGAGGAGAGAGCCCAAGAGTTTGGAATTGCCTGGTAGGTGATATCAAAACCTTATATTAGGTAAGGTAATGGCTACGTATCAGAACCTGGGTTGCAGGGGCAGAGCCTGAGTTTCAGTGGGAGTTGAAGGGCCTGTATGATAGCAGCAACATTGTTTGGAAATGGTCTGGAAGATGACTATTTTGGAGTTATATTATAGTGATTTTGGGGGGAAATGTTTATTTAATTAGTTAATTTACAATATTTTCCCAAGGGAAATAGGTTCTGATCAAGGACATATGTAATACTCAGTGGAATTGTGTTTCCGCTACAGGAAGGGATGGGGGATGGGAGGGAGGGAAAGAATATGATTCTTGTAACCAAGGAATAATATTCTAAATTGATAAAATAAAATTTTCAAAAAAAATAAATTTAAAATATTTATCTTTAAAAAATATTGAAGAGGGGTGGAGTCAAGATGGCGGCATAGAGGCATCGAAAGTTCAGACCTCTGAAAACCCTTCCTTAACAATTACAAACTAAATGCTCCCAGGGGACTGAAAATCAAACTTAACACCAAGACAGAGCCAAGGAACCCTCCTGCAGGACTCAATTTAAAAGGTCCGGCCAATTTAAAATTCCGGCCCCCCAAAAGCCAGAATTTGAGAATGCTCGTGTTTAAGGGGAAGGAAGAAGAAAGGTCCCCGGACCCCCCCACACACATACCTAGAGCTCTGAGCCTCCAGTGGTAGCTGGAACCTCTGGGCGGGCAAAGGTACTGGTCTGGAGGGAATACCTTGAGGGCAGAGCTATGCCAGGCTCAGGACATCGAACACAGATGGTGGGGAAGAAGTTGGAGAGGGAGAAGAGAGTGGGCAGCCTGGTTGCAGCAGTGGAGACCCTCCATATTGTTCCCCCTTTCAGGAGGTTTTGGCCTCAGGGCACATCCAGCCTAATCCAGCAGGTCTTAATCCCATCAACAGAATTCAGAGGGCAGGGAAGCTCAAGTTCCAACACCACTCCCCCACAGACTGTTGGACTTTAATCCAATCAAAGCCTCCAGAGCATAGGGAAGCAAAAGCTCCAATACCCCTCCCCCACAGACTGCAATGAGAGACCTGCTGACAAAACTCCAGGAGGAAAGACTGACAGAAAAGCCCAATCCCACAGATCCAACACATAATGAGAAGAGCAAGAGTGCAGGCAACTATAGGGGGAAAAGAAGGGGCAAATATGAGCAAACAATAGAAAAAGAAAAAATAAAGTACAACTGACAGTTTCTATACAGGCAATGAACAAAAAACAAATGGAACAGAGCAGGAGGAAGCAAAGGAAGCTGGTACTTTGCAAAAACAAATAAAATGGACAAAGTACTGGTCAATCTAATTATAAAAAGGAAAGAAGAAAACCAAATTGACAATATCCAAGATGAAAAGGGAGACCTTACCTCTAACGAAGAGGAAATTAAGGCAATCATTAAAAACTATTGTGCCCAATTATATGGCAACAAATATGGCAATCTAGATGATATGGATGAATATTTCCAAAATTATAAATTGCCTAGACTAACAGAGGAAGAAATAGATTACCTAAACAGAACCATATCAGAAAAAGAAATTGAACAAGCCATCAGAGAACTCCCTAAGAAAAAATCCCCAGGTCCAGGTGGATTCACAAATGGATTCTATCAAACATTCAAAGAACAACTAATCTCAATATTATACAAACTATTTGACAGAATAAGCAAAGAAGGAGTTCTACCAAATTCCTTTTATGACACAAATATGGTTCTGATTCCAAAGCCAGGCAGGTCAAAAACAGAGAAAGAAAAGTATAGACCAATCTCCTTAATGAATATAGATGCAAAAATCTTAAATAGGATACTAGCAAAAAGACTCCAGCAAGTCATCACAAGGGTTATTCACTATGACCAGGTAGGATTCATACCAGGAATGCAAGGATGGTACAATATTAGGAAAACCATCCACATAACTGACTATATTAACAAGCAAACCGACAAAATCACAATTATCTCAATAGATGTGGAAAAACCCCTTGACAAAATACAGCACCCATTCATATTGAAAACACTAGAAAGTATAGGAATAGAAGAATCTTTCCTAAAAATAATAAACAGTATATATCTAAAACCATCAGCAAACATCATCTGCAATGGGGATAAACTAGAAGCCTTCCCAATAAGATAAGGGGTGAAACAAGGATGCCCATTATCACCTCTAGTATTTAACACTGTACTAGAAACACTAGCTGTAGCGATAAGAGAAGAAAAAGAAATTGAAGGTATTAAAATAGGCATTGGGGAGACCCAGCTATCAGTCTTTGCAGATGATATAATGGTCTACTTAAAGGAATCCTAGAGAATCAACTAAAAAGCTAGTGGAAATAATCAACAACTTCAGCAAAGTTACAGGATACAAAATAAATCCACATAAATCATCAGCATTTCTATATACTTCCAACTCATCCCAGCAACAGAAGTTAGAAAGAGAAATTCCATTTAAAATCACCCTGGACAATATAAAACACTTAGGAATCTATCTGCCGAGACAAACACAGGAACTATATGAACACAACTAAAAAGAACTCTCCATACAATTAAAACTAGATCTAAACAATTGGAAAAACATTGATTGTTCATAGGTAGGACAAGCTAACATAATAAAAATGACAATCCTACCCAAATTAATTTACCTACTTAGTTCCATACCCATTGAACTACCAAAAAACTTTTTTTACTGAATTGGAAAAAAAAAAAAACATAACAAAGTTCATTTCAAGGAACAAAAGATCAAGGATATCCAGGGAAATCATGAAAAAAAAATGTGAAGGAAGGAGGACTTGCAGTCCCAGATCTCAAACTATACTCTAAAGCAGTGGTCATCAAAACAATTTGGTACTGCCTAAGAGACAGAAAGGAGGATCAATGGAATAGACTTGGGGTAAATGACCTCAGCAAGACAGTCTATAATAAGCCCAAAGATCCCAGCTTTGGGGACCAAAATACACTATTTGATAAAAACTGATGGGGAAATTGGAAGACAGTATGGGAGAGATTAGGTTTGGATCAACATCTCACACCCTACACCAATATAAACTCACAGAATGGGTGAATGACATGAATGTAATAAAGGAAACTATAAGTAAATTATGTGAACACAGAATAGTATACATGTCAGATCTTTGGGAAAGGAAAGACTTTAAAACCAAGCAAGAGCTAGGAAAAAAATCACAAAATATAAAATCAATAATTTTGATTACATCAAATTAAAAAGGTTTTGTACAAACAAAACTAATGCAACCAAAATTAGAGGGGAAGCAACAAATTGGGAAACAATCTTCATAACAAAAACCTCTGACATAGGTCTAATTACCCAAATTTATAAAGAACTAAACCAATTGTACAAAAAAATCAAGCCATTCTCCAATTGATAAATGGGAAAGGGACACGAATAGGCAATTTTCAGTCAAAGAAATCAAAACTATTAATAAGTACATGAAAAAATGTTCTAAATATCTTATAATCAGAGAAATGCAAATCAAAACAACTCTGAGGTATCACCTCACACCTAGCTGACTGGCTAACATGACAGCTATGGCAAGTAATGAATGCTGGAGGGGATGTGGCAAAGTTGGGACATTAATGTATTGCTGGTGGAGTTGTGAATGGATCCAACCATTCTGGAGGGCAATTTGGAACTATGCCCAAAGGGCTTTAAAAGACTGCCTGCCCTTTGATCCAGCCATGCCACTGCTGGGTTTGTACCCCAAAGAGATCATAAGGAAAAAAGACTAGTACAAAAATATTTATAGCTGGACTCTTTGTGGTGGCAAAAAATTGGAAAATGAGGGGGATGCTCTTCAATTGGGGAATGGCTGAACAAATTGTGGTATATGTTGGTGATGGAATACTATTGTGCTCAAAGGAACAGTAAAGTGGAGGAATTCCATGGGAATTGGAACAACCTCCAGGAAGTGATGCAGAGTGAGAGGAACAGAACCAGGAGAACATTGTACATAGAGACTGATACACTGTAGTAGAATCGAATGTAATGGACTTCTCCATTAGTGGCAATGGAGTGATCCTGAACAACTTGGAGAAATCTATGAGAAAAACCACTATTCATATTCAGAGGAAAAACTGTGGAGTAGAAATACAGAAGAAAAACAACTGCTTGAATACATGGGTCGAGGGGATATGGCTGGGCATATAGACTCTAAATGAACATCCTAATGCAAACACCAACAACATAGAAATAGGTTCTGATCAAGGACACACATAATACCCAATGAAATTGCATGTCGGCTGCAGTCGAGGGGAGGGAAGGAAGTAATGTGATTATTGTAACTAAGGAATAATCTTCTAAATTGACTAAATAAATTAATTTAACCCCCCCTCAAAAAATAAAAAAATAAATTAAAAAAGAATATTTTCCAATGGTTACAAGACTCATGTTCTTTCCCTCCCCTCTTCCTCCCATCCCTATAGCTGACAATTCCATTGGGTTTTACTTGTGTCATTGATCAAGACCCATATTATTGAAAATTACACTAGTGTGATTGTTTAGAGTCTACATCCCCTTTGGGCATAGTTCCAAATTGTGGAGTTCATCCAGAATGGTTGGATCAATTCACACCTCCACCAGCAATGCACTAATGTCTTAATTTTGCCGCACCCCCTCCCACATTTATTACTTTCATTTGCTGTCATGTTAGCTAATCTGCTAGGTGTCAGAGTTGTTTTGATTTGCATTTCTCTAATTATAAGAGAATTAGACACTTTTTCATGCATTTATTGATAGTTTTGATTTCTTTATCTGAAAATTGGCTATTTATGTCCCTTGTCCATTTATTGATTGGGGAATAGCTTGATTTTTTGTACAATTGATTTAGCTCCTTATATATTTGATTAATTAGACCTTTGTCAGAGTTGTTATAATGATTTCCCCCCAATTTGTTGCTTCCCTTCTAATTTTGGTTGCATTAGTTTTGTTTGTACAAAACTTTTTTTTAATGTAATGTAATCAAAATTATTTATTTTACATTTTGTAATTTTTTTCTAACTCTTGCTTGGTTTTAAAGTCTTTCCTTTCCCAAAGATCTGACAAGTATATTCTTCTGTGTTCACCTAATTTACTTTTTGTTTCCTTCTTTACATTCAAGTCATTCATCCATTCTGAATTTATCTTGGTGGAGGGTGTGAGATGTTGATCTAAACCTAATCTCTCCCATATTAATTTCCAATTTTCCCAGCAGTTTTGCCAAATAGTGGATTTTTGTCCCCAAAACTGGAATCTTTGAGTTTATCATAGACTGTCTTACTGAGGCCATTTATTCCAAGTCTATTCCACTGATCCTCCCTTCTGTCTTTTAGCCAGTACCATATTGTTTTGGTGACCACTGCTTTATAGTACAGTTTAATATCTGGTACTGCTAGGCCATCTTCCTTCACATTTTTTTTCATTTTTTTTTCATCAAGGGAAATCTCTTGATATTCTTGATCTTTTGTTCTTCCAAATTAACTTTGTTATAGTTTTTCTAATTCTATAAAAAAGTTTCTTGGTAGTTTGATAAGTATGGCACTAAATAAGTAAATTAATTTGGGTAGCATGGTCATTTTTATTATATTAGCTTGTTCTATCCACGAGCAATTAATGTTTTTCCAATTGTTTAGATCTAGTTTTAGTTATTTGGAAAGTGTTTTTTAGTTGTGTTCCTATAGTTCCTATGTTTGTCTTGGCAGATAGATTTTTAAGTATTTTGTACTGTCAAGGGTTTTTTTAAATGGAATTTCTCTTTCTAACTTCTGTTGCTGGGATGAGTTGGAAGTATATAGAAATGCTGATGACTTATGTGGGTTTATTTTGTATTCTGTAACTTTGCTGAAGTTGTTGATTATTTCCACTAGCTTTTTAGTTGATTCTCTAGGATTCTTTTAAGTAGACCATCATATCATCTGCAAAGAGTGATAGCTTGGTCTCCTCATTGCCTATTTTAATATCTTCAATTTCTTTTGCTTCTCTAATTGCTACTGCTAGAGTTTCTAGTACAATGTTAAATACTAGAGGTGATAATGGGCATCCTTGTTTCACTTCTGATCTTATTGGGAAGGCTTCTAGTTTATCCCCATTGTAGATAATGCTTGCTGATAGTTTTAGATATATACTGTTTATTATTTCTAGGAAAGGCTCTTCCATTCCTATTCTTTCTAGTGTTTTCAATAGGAATTGAATCAATAGGAATGAGTTTTGGAGATTTCTTTTTTTGAGGATGGATTATCTTACACTGTCATTGAAACCCCTTCTACCTTTCAAATTTGATGATTCTTTGGATGACCCAAACATGGCAAGATACATCTGTTCAAACACATTACAAACAGAAGTACTTCTAAGTCTGGCCCTGATAGAACATTTAAACTATTTCTATTAGGATGAATTTGTAACATGCCAAAATAATAATTGTTTCTTCTTCATTTTTTAAACCTTTATCAGGTATCCTGTGAAGGGGAAATAATCAACAATTCTTTCCTCTGACTTCTTTGGATTTCACTTTTCTATTCTTAAGGTTAATATTTATAGTCAAAGAAAATTATGCAAGAAATTCCAGTAAAATATTCTCACAGTGATAAAATGATTATCAACATTATTTCATCTATTTCAAACACCTGTGTTTGAATGTCCTTATTCTCCCAAAACTAATGTTTCAAGGAGGAAGTAGAGAAACTTGGCAGCCCTTAAAGGAACAGGTTATTGTCCCAGTTTAAAGATAATCATTAGCTATCAGCTTTAAAACAACATTTGAAAAACATTAATGGAACCTTTCAGTCAGTAACACTTCTGTCCAAGCAGATTTATTTTATATAGTTGAGCCTCAAAATAGCTTATGCAACTCTCAGATATTTAAAAGAATCTGCAGTCTCATCAATGAGAGTATTTCCTCCAATGACATGTTTTATAACCCATCCATTCCTGCCCACTCTGTGAGTACTATGAGTTTACCACAAGGGATTAACCCAGTGTGGTAGGGGATTTCCTCAACTGATCTTGCTATCTTAAAGATACTAATGGAGTACTTAAGCGGTACATCAATTATCCCTTACTCTCATCCATTTTCTTTGATGATATGTATCTTTCTATGATAAGCCCATTTTCTTCTTTTCTTTCACAATTTCTTTTAGGGCCTCCTTTATACTATTTGTTCATAATTTTTTGTAGTGCACTATAGTGTCTTCATACCCACCATGTGCTTCTCTTGCTTCCACAGTAAACCATGAAACATATACTAAAAGATATACTAAAAATCATTTAAAATTTAAATACCTTGAGAGCACAACTTATTGTTCTTTCAGGGGAAATTATTCTTTTTCTTAAGTTTAGTATTGCTCATGGTAGTCAATTGGCAGAAGACTTTTGTTATTTAAAAGGAATTTTTTTGACAGTTTTGGCTTAACTCCCACACAACTGGATGTCATTCAATTGAAAATTACAAACATACACAAAGGCAAGGGAACAAATGCCTTTTTTAAAAGATCCTTTTAAAAAAGCTGCAGATTTCTGAGGATGTGCATAATATTCATAGTACATGTTTTAAAAATTAAAATTACTTGGTGACATTCTTTAACTTATGATAATTTCTTTTCTTGAATTTTACTAAAATAAAACATCTGAGTGGCTTGATATAACATGCATGGGACAGTGAAAAGGATACTGCCTTTGGAGTCAGAAGACCTTAGTTAAAAGGTTATCCTCTAATACTTAGTGTATGTATGAACTTCAACAAGTCACTTCTCCCTTTCCTTTTTTCTTCCTCTTCTCTCTCAAAATAGAAAAAAAAGTGTGTGCATGTGTGTATATATGTGTGTGTATATATACACATATATGTCTATATGTATATATATATAATCTGTGTGTATGTGTATATATATATTATATATATAACATATATATAATATATATATATATATATATATATATATATAATCTTTGTGTGTGTGTGTGTGTGTATTCCAGTTACTCTGTTTATCAAGTAAGGAGGTAGCAGAGTAGTATCAACATCCCTGTGTCAAAGTCCTGACTTTAACATTTATAGTCTGTGTAACCTTGTGACTTGTATCACTCAATCTCTCTGGACCTCAGATTCTTCATCTGTAAAATCAAGGGATTGACTCTATGATATCTTTGATTCTTTTAGTCAGCTTTTAAGGACTGACAAGTCAGTTTGGCACGAAGCTCTCTACAAAAAAGCAAACATTTTTCATGGATACTATTTGCTGAAGGCAACATTCTCAGCTGTTGGGTCCAGTATATCTCTGCTATACTGTACATCTGCAACTCTGAACATAGGATAAAGAGGGTATGTACCCTCCAGTAAGCTCAGGGCAGGGAGATTGAAACCACAGAGTTATCAGTGACTAGGGATGCTAGGGAAGACTACTACAAAGGCTCAGTGTCCATCTATGTACAACCCAACCTTGGCTAGAACATTTTACAGAACCATTTCAGAGAAACCATCTATTCTAACTCAAATACTCAAATATTCAGATGGAGCTGTGATTTCTGTGATTGTCGATATTCTCTTCCTGGAAGCAGATCACTGTTCTAAACTTATCAATTTTGTTTCCTGTCAAGGGGATCTGCCTAACATTTTATCCAACACTGATCTCATTAAAGGAAAAGAAATTTTCTCCTTGGAGACCCTATATTATTAGAAAAGTGATCTGATGAACCTATCAGTAACCCCCTTCAAATTCTACAATTTATAAAAACAGATGTACTTTCACAGTCCAATAAAACATTATAACCAAAAATGCCATTGAGAAACATCATATTTCAGAACACAGGCTTTAGAATCAATGGGCCAAGTTTCAAATGCCTCTTATGCTTACCGCCTTGTTACTCTGGGCCAGTCACAACCTCCTGGGATTCAATTTAACTTAATTATAAAATGAGGGGAATGAAGTAGATGGCCTCTGGGGTCCTTTTCCAGCTCTAGATCTATCAACCTCTAAGCAACTTCTAATCTAACTTCCCAAGATGAAGGGGGAAAAAAAGCCACTGGGTAACAAAAGCCAAAGATAGTTCACATGGCTAAACAAAGATCTAGCAAATTATCAGCAGGCACACTATTTCAGAGTTAAGAATTGATTACTCTAATGTATTATCATTAGTCATGCATTCTAATTTATCTGGAATTCCAAGTCAGAAAGCTCCAATAGCCAGATTTCATCCTCCCCCCCCCATTTTCAAAAGAAAGTGACAAATAATTAGACTATATCAAGAATTTATTTTTAAAATATAACATCTACCTTTTGTTAGCGTGTCAGTTTGTATTCAGCTTTATATCCTTTATCTTCTATGTTTAAGATGCTGTGCAGTCAGTAGCAAATGATGATAGCCTTGAGAGGAAGTGTCTCTTAGGACTCTTTACCTTCCTTCAAGACACTATTCAGGTACCACTTCCTTTCTTAGTTCAGAGTCTTTCCCTTTTGAAATAAGTTGTACCTTTCTTTAGAATGTAAGCTCTTAGAAGGCGGGGCCTGCTATTTTTTAATTTCTGTCCTTACCTTTATACAATAAGTACTTAACATGTAATTTTGGATTGAAAGATTAAATTGTGTTCTGGATAGTTTTAGTTTCAAATGTATCTTAATTCTTTTAAACCTGGTTACCTGGTTAAACCTGGTTTGAAGGACTTGACCCTACCCATTTAGTAATATAAATTCATTATGCACAATACATACACACATAATATATGTATATGTATATATGTTTACACACATGTACATATCAAATATATGTATATATTCGACCATAATATGAACAACGAATTACTTGATAAGATAATTGTACCCATTCTGACTGTATGATCCTCAACTCTGTAAGAATAAAAGTTGCAGAGAAAATGCTGAACTCTACTGGGTAAAGGAAGTTTCCTCATCTAGGGGTTTCAATGCCAAGAAAATCACAGATCCAGTCCTTATCATAAAGGAACAGACATACCTATGTCTATATGTATATCTCACATGATCTTTAGTTAGGATGAGTTTCTGAGGAGAGGGTCTGAAGCATGGAATAAAGTAACCATGAAGTATGGAATCCCTTAAAAGGTGGTCAGTATCTATGGGAATTCCTTCTATTACCTCAACAAGTAAATTGTTCTGCTATGTCAGAAAGTAGAACTATCTCTTCCCTCTGCTATGTATCTTTTGGCTATAGGGTATATCTATCTGCAGTGCTTGATCAATAAGTGGGGTGATAGAGAAGGGCCACAAAAAGGGTTAGGTCAGAAAGAGAGAATAAGAAAGGCTGTAGGAGATACCATTCTATGAGGAATAGGGTGGAGTGGAAATGGAAAAGGTTTCAGAAGCAGGATTACATTGACTTGAGGCTGGCTGGTTTAGGTAGGAGAGGAACATCAAAGTTTGAAACAGCCTCGAAAGTTTTGGTTAGCGAAATTTGTTTCAAGTGAAGCCTTCAGAATAGGATAGGCTGAAGTGAGAAAGCAAAAATAGCTTCCTAGAGCCAGCACCTGGAAAAGCAAACCTTCACCCACTAACCATGTAGAAGAGAAAGGTGGCATGAACCCCAAACCTAGAAAGGAATGATAGAGACAATTCTTTTTTTTTTTTGCAACATTGGTAGAAGGGCCTAAACCAGCCATGGGGTGAACATACAATACCCTGCGATTTACAGAGTTGGAGGGATATAGTAAGTGAATACTGAAACCCTACATTCATACACCTATAATTAAATGCTGGAAAGCAGATTCCAGAAGGCTGAGATATGTTGGCTGGGGAGTTAAACTTAAGACAGAATCTAGAACTTTAACATAAAAAGTTAAGGAAAATGCAGTTAAAAAGAGGAAGCCAAGTATTTTGTAGTTGATGATTTGGAGCATGGTTAAATTACAAGAACCTTTACAACTTGCAAAACTAACTTTTTTTCATTTCTTATGATAATAATAGCTAACATTTATATAGTTCTAAGGCTTACAAAGCTCTTTTCACATTTTTTTGAACCTCACAAGAACCTTATGAAATCAGTGTTATAATTATTCCCATTTCAAAGATGAAGCAATTAAACTGAGAGTTTGTTTAAGTGACTTGCTAGTGAGTGGCAGATGCAGGTTTTAAACTTGGGTGTTTTTGACCAACACTCAATCCACTGCACAATCTAGCTGTCACTCTAAACTATATATGTGTTGTACCCTTATTCCTTTCCCATTGTGTATTTGTAGGAAATCTCTTTTGAAAACCAGAGAGAAAAAGAGGTTACTCAATAGACCTGGCTTTGAAGCTAGTAAGATCTGAATTCAAGACTCATCCTAACCCATTATGATTGTTGATGCTCATTCTAAGAATATAAGTTGTAGAGAAGGTACTGAACTCTACTGGAAAAATGAAATTTTCTTACCCTGGGATTCCTATACTAGGGAAATCACAGATCCAGTCCTTATCATATCCAGGAACATAAAAAGGTAGGGAAAGGCAGGGTTGGGGGTAGAGGGGGGAAAGAAAATACAAAGCAGAGGAGAGAAAAAGAACTGGAAACAAAATAGATGCCCATTTAGTGGGAAATAGAAAAACAAATTGCAGTACATGAATGTAATGCAATATTACTGTGCTATAAGAAATGATGACTTAGATGAATACAGAAGCATAGAAATACTCAATAAACTGATGCAAAGTGAAGTAAGCAGAGCCAGGAAAGGTACATACGTTTACAACAATGTAAATGAAAAGATAAACTACAACAAAGGCATCAGAAGTAAGTGTTGCAAAAATTAGGATGACCATATTTTCCTTTAAAGGGAAAAAATGATATGACAACTCTTCCCAATTCCTTTCCAGAAGTGGGGTGGAGTAGGATAGGGTGTATGAGTGTCAGATACTGCATATGATGTAAGGCATTTTTATATTTGCTTTCTTTTGCAGGTCTTTGTTTTCTTCCTTTTTTCATATTTGATTAAAAAGAAAGGCTGCTTTCTGGGGGTGGGGCAGAAATACAGTGGGAAATATACATGGCATAAAAATAAAGGCTATCAATAAAAATACATTAAGAAAAGAACAAATACCAAAGAGGGTTGAGTGCTGTTTAGGGGGAAACAAGCGGGGCATAATGCAAGGGTTCTGGAATCAGAGCACCTGGAATCAAATTTTACTTCTAACTTGTTACATTTAACTTCTAGCTTGTTCACTTTGAGCAAGTCATTGGCTTCCCTGGGCCACAATTTCTTCATCTGAAAACTGGATGAGATAGATGACCTTTGAAGTCCCTACCATGGAGGAACAAGGAATAACAATGATATTCACAGCTTTATAGTGCTTTAAAGGTTACAAAAACATTTCCCTTACAATAGCTTGTAGAATAAGTAGTAGAAGTATCATCCCCATTTTCAAATGTGGAAACAATCTCTGACTACATAAATGGCTTGTTTAGTAAATTTTAAAGATGGAATTTGGACTCATTCAGAATTGAAGCAGGTCACGAGGACTTTGGGGGTAGGGGAATTTAGGATGTTAGGAGTACTTGTGGTGATAAAAATCAGATAGATGGTATTAGGTACCCAGGTAGAAAAGTGGTTGTAGAGGAGAACGATGGGGATACAACCAGCCAGGACACAACCTAATATATGGCATATATGGTAATTTTCAGAATGACCAGATCATTTAACCAGAACACTTCATTCCCTAAACATTTCTGATGAACAGGCACTCACTATTCTGTATTGTTAGTAACACAAGCAAACTAAGGATCAAAGCTTTTTTTGGTACAGAAAATGAAACAACATTTTCTCCATTAATTTGATTAATTCAGACTGTCAAAAGAGACCTAATAAACAATTCAATGGTAAAAATTTTTCCTTTTTTTTTCCTTCCTGACTTATCAAGACAAACTGCCTTAGCTCTCTTCTCAAGTTTCTTCCTATAGCTATAACCAGTCTGTTTGTACTTTTATGGATCACTAGGGCCAGAATTCCTTCCCTGTGCTATGTGCTATCTATTCAGATCTTCCTATCTTCCAACATAATCTGAACAATTAATTACTTGATAAGATAATGGAAGGAAACTTTGAGAAGGATCTGAAATAGGAATCTTTAAAAACTTCATTTATTTACCTAAAGAAAGATGCGAACAGTAGAGAAAATCTCATTTCAAATAAAGTTAATGCAAGAGATTGGAAAACAAAGATGTGTGTGTGTGTGTGTGTGTGTGTGTAAAATAACTCAAATAAAGCACAAGAAAACAGAAATTAAATATTTTTGAAATAGGATATAAGGAATTCAATAACTGACAAATATTATTACAGATTATAAAATACTTCTAACATGACTAAAAAAATAATCCTTACCTTCTGTCTTAAGAATTAATATTGAATACTGCTTCAGGTATGGGCTAGATAATTGGGGTTAAATGGGTCATACAGCTAGGAAGTGTCTGAAGCCAAAATTTGAATCCAGGACCTCCAGTCTCCAAATCTGGCTGTCTACCCACTGAGTCATCTAGCTGCCCATCAAATGTGATTTCTTAAAAAGTCATTTATATAGAAAGTTTAAGAAAGGATTGCTTTAGAGAGAAACAAGACAATTTTTCTTTAAAGAAAGCTGTGCTTATCCATTAACTCAAATATTTGACAGACAGTAAAAGGTTGTTTGGTCTTAACTTTATTTTAAATGTGTATGAAATAAGCAGAGAAGAAAGTTGGAGTTTGTGCACAGTGACTGAAGCTTTGATCAAACTAGAGACTTTGCACTTTGATCAGGAAATGTACACAATTCCCAAGTGAGACTGATCAAAGTGGAAATATTAGGAAACTCCAACAATCATAAATCCATTCAGAAGGAAGACTTTAGGACATAAACACTTTTAATAGAATTATATTTTTCTGAAAACCCCCAAAACAAAAACCAAATAATTAAAAGTTGTCAGAATTAAAATCTGTTATATTGGTTTCCTTACCAAAAGAAGAAATGCTGACTTTTAGAGTGATATTTTTGTATTCTTCGTAGGTAGATATTATAACATTTTCTTCTTTAGAGGTTCTCATAATTTGTCTAAAAAGCAATTACACATGTTATTATGGCTACTGAAGCTTCTAGTTGAATAGAATTAGCCAGAGGCATATTCAGAAGATAATTCACAGAGAAGAGTCAGGTTGGCACCATTGCTTTGGGAAAACTTTGCTATTTTCCACACTACCCAAGAGATTCAACAATGTTAAAAGAAAGGAGCCAAAAGAGGTTAGAAAGAAGGAAATGGAAACGAAATGCTTATTTAATTCTGTGTATTGGAAGTGGGGAGGGAAGAGGGAAAATTCTGCAGTCACTGGTCAAAGAGGAAATAACAATAGTTTCAAAAGAGTTCCAAATTACTTTACTCCATGCATAAGTAATTTTTATTATTTATTCCCATTGATCATGAACTATATGGCAAAATCACCATCACAAAGATCTTGGCTAAGCTTTAAAACTAATGTCCCCTCCTCTTTCCTCCCCCCTCCTCTTTCTCTCTCTCTTCCTGCTTTCCTCCTTCCAGATCTTCCTTCCTTTCTTTGTTATGTTAAAGTACTGCCTTATAGCTCTTTTACAATAAGGTGTCTTCATTTATATCTATAGATATTGTAATTTGAAATTTCTTGGAAGTGGTAACTGTTCAAATTTTTCTAAATGAGACACAAAACAGGAAGATGTATGTTTGACAAAAATATTAACTATTGGGTTGTGGAAGATCCAGTATAGAATCCAGATCAAGGACTCATTTCCTGTGAATGCAACATCCTCAAAATGCTCCACTTGTGGATGACATTGTTTTGATTGCATCCAATCCCAAACTTCCAGGATTCTCTGCAACTACTCAAGTGAGAATGGCCTGGCCATTCATATAAAAGAGAACAAATGGATAAATGTTTACTGGCCACATTTTAATATGTTCTGGGGTACTGAATCTACAGTAAGCTCTTAATTGAGAACATCTTTAAAAAATCTAAAAAAAGTCTTAAAAAGTGGTCAAGACAGAAGAAATAGAGGGCCTTTTTAGAATATGATATATGAAGCTGGAGCTGCTTTGAGAGACAAGTATACTTACTTGAACATAAATATATAGATATATATAGTCAACATGGAAATCTAGAAATCCCCAGTTCGAGGGTAGAAACCCAGGTTTTGACCTTGTCACAGGAGAGGTTCCCCCTGAGGGAAGGTCCCGCTTCACCAGACAACAGACCTCCACTTCAGGTGGGAGGTAAACCCCATCAGAAATCAAGTAGCTCTTTTGTCTCCATGAGCCTTTCCCAGTATATCACACCCTCCTTCTGAGGATCGAACTTGGGACCTTCAGCTTTTGAGACTGACTGACGCACCAAAGCTGAAGTGGACGTCTGTTGTCTGGTGAAGCAGGACTTTCCCTCAGGGGGAAACCTCTCCTGTGACAAGGTCAAAACCTGGGGTTTCTGCCCTTAAATGAAGTAAACTGGGGATTTCTAGATTTCCATGTTGACTATATATATATTCCTTTTCCTAGAAGTAGTAAGCAGGAGGTAGCTAGGTGGCTCAGTGGATTGAAAGCCCAACCTAGAGATGGAAGGTCCTGGGTTCTAATCAGATCTCACACATTTCCTTAGCTGTATGACCACAGGCAAGTCACTTAACTCCCATTGCCTACCCTTAACACTCTTTTGCCTAAGAACCAATACAGAGTTTTGATTCTAAGAAAAAAGGTAGGGCTTAGGAAAAAAAAAATAGTAAGGAGTTAAGAAGCCATCAGAGAGTAGTAAATACTATAACATTTCTTTTTGGAGGTGAGTCATAGATAAATTCCAAATTGACTTTAGCTTACTGTTCTCAAGGCTAAATAATTCCATTACGAAAAACTACCACAAAGAATTTTTCCTTGTGTTAAATGTCAACATTTAAATATATTGAAGATATATATATATATATATATATATACACACAATCCCTTTTTTAGTACCCTCGAGCTACATTAATAAGATTAATGTTTAATCTTCTGGCTAAAGTTTTATAAAGTTTAATTTTCTAAGCATAGTTCAAAAATATAAATGCAAAGTGAATACTTTTAGAATGTTAGAAGGGGAAGGGACCTAGATAAACCAAATCAAACTTTCCTTATATTATAAATGAAGAAGCAGAGTCCTCATGAAATCAAGTGACTTTCTCATGGTCATATGGCTATTAGAGTGGAACCTGGACTAAAATCCAGATTTTCTGACTTCCATACTTTCCAGTAAAGTGGTAACAGCCCAACAATTCTCGTCCCTGGCCCTGTGTAGGGCAGAGACCAGGGAATGGCAAGAAATATTAGTGGGTCTTCAATGGACACTGCCTTTGGAGGTTTGAGAATATTAACTAATAACAACAAAGAAGGGAAATAAACAGGGCAGTCAGGTGGCACAGTAGATAGAATGCAGGATTTTAGAGTCAGAGAAACCAGAGTTCACATTCTCCCTGGGATACCCTACCAGCAATGTAATCCTAGGCAAGTCACTTAGCTCAAGTTCCTCATATGAAAAAAGGGTATAATCACAGCACCTACTTCATAAGGATGCTGTGAGGATCAAATGAGATAAGATATGTAAAGTACTTTGTACACTTTAAGGCACTATATAAATGGTAGCTATGATTATTAGCAAGACTAAAAAGAAACCCCAGCACTGTAATAATATAAAGATGAAATACAGGGTATCTCCAAAGTCTTTCCTGCTATTAAGGCTTAAAACTTCACTAAAACTTTTTGAGACACTATATAATAGAAGACTATCCTAAAGTTTAGGCTAATCTAGGAAAAGAAAGAACAATCTATTATTTGATCATCTGAATGTAGGCTGTAATTCCCATTGCCAGCTACAAAATTTTTATCCCAACCTGGTGAAAATTTCTAATGCTGCTACTCCTCCTCCTGCCTCAAGGAATACAAACTAATCTTAATAATCATCTAAGAAAAACATAATTAGAAAAGCAGATCTGCTACAAAGGAAAACAAATTCCACAAAAGCTATCATGCAATTACATATGCCCCAAACCGGGTATACCACCCATGAGTTTTGGGATAGTGTACTGATTTTTATTATCTGGATTGCTTCCTTCTATTACTTTGAGTAAAAAATTGCAAACATGGCAGGCACTCAATAAACACCAGTGGATCCTTGTTACTTTCAAGATCAAATAAATTCTTTATTTGACATTTAAAGATCTTTACAACTTGGGCCTTGTCTATTTTTCCAGGCTTCATATACTTTACTCCTTCCTGCATACTATATGATTCAGCAACATCTTTCTCATACATAATACTCAGTCACCCAATTAGGTGTCTTTTCCCTGGACATCTCCATTCCTGGAATGTTTTTCTTCTTCACCTTTGCCTCCTGGATTACATGACTTCTTTTAAGACTCAGCTTAAACCTCACCTATAGGAGGCCTTCCCAGGTTCTCCCTCCACATCCCTTGAGTAGCTTTGTGGTTCAGTGAATAGAGAGTTAGGTCTGGAGTCAGGAAGATTCATCTTTTTTATTTCAAATCTTGTATCAGACACTTACTAGCTGTGTGACCCTAGGCAAGTCACATAACCATATTTAGCTCAATTTCCTTAACTGTAAAATGAGCTGGTGAAGGAAATGGCAAACATCCATTATCCTTGCCAAGAAAACCCCAAATGGGGTCATGAAGAATCAAACACTGAACAACAACAAACCTCTACCTCCCATGGCTAAAACTTTTTCTCTGAGATGAATTTCTCATCGACTTTATATTTATCTTGTATGTATACCATTATTTCTGTGTTGTCATTCTAATTAGATGTGAGCTCCTAGCAGTATCTTGAGTATTCATTACAGTGCTAAATAAATGCTTGTGGACATTTATTTGTAAGGTACTTTTACACTTTATGAAGCACTTTCCTTACAACAACCCTTTTGGCAAAGTGCTACAAGTACTAGCAATTTCCATTTTGCGGATTGGGAAGATTTGATCCCTGGCTCAAAACTAGTAAGAAAATCTGACACCATATTAGAGACCTTCCCATTCCACCTCAATGATCTGGAAAATTGATTGTTTTGAAAGGCCCTAATTAGGAGGAAAAAGACAGTATTGATGGTTCCAGGTACACAGAGAAGTTAAATGGTACATAATATAGCTGTAATGAATTTAGCACAGTATACTCAATAAAAGCTTTTACCTTTATGCAGCTGGACAGCATTTTTTTAATAGATATGTTAAATTTCACAAAGTCTGAACCAAGACTGTAGATGTTAGAGTAGCCACAAAGTTCAAAGAAAGCCAATTCCCTGACAAATGATTCCTTTATTTTCTCTTTCCACCACCTGGGAGTCAAAGGAATAGGCTAGTAGTGGAGGGGTACTAACATAGCCTGAATTACTCAAAAACCTTAAGTGTACTCAAGGATAACATACAAACTGTAGGATGGCATCTTAAGCCCTTCACTATCTAGTGCCCAACTACTTTTCCAATATTGTTTCATACTCATTTTTTTTCATGGATTCTACATTCCTGTTAAACTGGATCATTAATCATTCCCTTCTTTTGCTTCCCTGCCCTCACACAAGCCATTTCCCCATTTCTGGAAAGTAGTCCCCATCTACCTTTAACTCTTAGAAATCTTGCCTTCTTTCAAAGTACAAATCAAGGGTCATTTCTTCCCTGGAGTCTGTGAAGCCTACCCTGATGCCTCAGTTATTAGTGCTCTCTCCCTTAATTCTTCTTGTGCTAAATATTCCTATGTGTACATCTCACCCCAGTAGAATATAGGCTCTTTGAAAGCAGGGACTGTTTCACTTTTGTCTACATATCCTCAGAGACTAACAGTGGCCTACAGATGGTAGACACTTAGAATATGTTTAAGGAAATGAATTATTCATTAGGATCAAATCTACATATAATTTTTTTCCTTCCATACCTGCCTCATCTTAGAGCATGACTACAATTCTTCTATGCTTTAACTTTAAGAAAAGAAGGAAAAGAGGAGGAAGAAAACATAAATTTGCAACTAATTGAACTCTCATCCAAACTGTAAACTGTAATTTCCCAGCTGGCTGGAAGCCTTGACTTAAATTAACCAGAACTATGGCAGAATAGCATGATTCTGATAGGTGGGTAAAAAGGATGAAGAGCATTCAAGTATAGAACTAAGCATCTAAAAAACTAAAATATTCCTCTCATTTCTCAATCCATCGCCATGCCTACTTTCCTCCTAGACTTTTCTTCCCTTCCCTAAATCTCCTTCTTTATAGAAACATATGATGAATGAAACAAAAAAAACATAAAAATTGTGACCCGTGTTTTCCCCAAAAATTATAGTTTTGGTCAGAGTAGAAAGTGGTAGAGCATTATTATGTGGTGAATTAGAGTAGGAATAGGAATAAATGATGTTTTAAAATCACCTAAAGGGCCTAAATCTTATAATTTCACTTGATAATTTCTCAGTATTATATGTGATACTTTAAAATTTTGTTTTTGTTTTTAGGAAAGAGATGTTATTTACTGATTTAAGTATCATACTGCATGCACATGGAAGTTTTTTTCAAAAGGGCATTTCAAATTCTATGTTATATTATAAAGGTAGATTGTTTTCATTCCTGATAAAAGGACCACATAATTTATGTGCAAAATTTTTTATTCTTTTCTTTTTTATATCATCTTCACTTCTGAACACATCTCTGCCCCTTTCTACCTAGCAAAATATTCCCTGGGACAACAAGAAGAATAATTGTTTTTAAAAGAACAGTTTAGCAAAACTAACTTATCATCTGAATCTGGCAGTATATACCAGTGATGATGAACCTTTTAGAGACTGTGTGCCCAAACTACAACCCTCACACTGCATGTGAACCACCCTCTTACCCCAGACAGGAGTGGGAGGAAGCATTCCCATTGGGCTTGCTGGGCAGAGGGACAGGTGATGTGAGAAATATCCTCAGGCACAGTGGAGAAGGGGAGGGGAGCAGCCCCCTCTGGCATGCATGCCATAGGTTTGACAACATGGGTATATACAATATTTTGCAACCATAGTTCCTTGCCTCTTAAATGAAAGGAGAGAGATGCATTTTTTTCACCTTACTTTGGTGACAGGTTTAGTCAAGTCACTATAATTATAATATTAATTTTCAAGGTTTTTTTGTTGTTATTCTTTCCAGGTTGTAGAATTTAGAGCTAAAAAGGTCGTTAGGAATCCTCTAGTCCTGAATGTCAAACTCATGGGTAACAAGCACCCTACAAAACTTGCTGCAGGAACCAGATTATAACATAACTGGGAAAATGTTTAAAAAAATAAATAAAAATACAATACAACATAGGCAATGCTAATTTGTAGTTTTCTAAGCCAATATGTGGCTTACAGGGATCCATTTCGATGAGTTTGATACCACTGTGGTCCAACTTCACCATTTCACAGACAAGGAAACTGAGACTCAAAGATGTTGATTCATTACTTGCCCAGATCATATATGTTATAGAATCATAGTTTCAGAGATGGAAGTGATCAAAAGGTCATACAGTCAAGTGACTTGAGACAGTGGGATTTTGGACCCAAGCCTTCTAATACCAAATTTCCTGCCCTTTCTACTAATTCACCAGCTGGACAGATCAAGATAACTTTTGATCATTTATTTATGAGAACTTTTCATGAAAATATACATACCAGACTAGTTTGGATGGCAGGAGGAATGAATGAAGACATTTTCCTTAGTTGTTGTCAAAAAACAATAATTGCTGAATTGTAACTGCAGAGATATAAGTAACATTTCCAGTCTTATTCAGATAGTTCCCTAGAAGGTAATCATTATTCTTTGATGTGAATATAAATTTGATCTAATGTAAATTTGACCAAGATAGTTATTAGAACCAATATGATTTAGGTGTCAACTGCAGGTGCAAAATCAATGATGAGAATAACTATACTTTACATTTCCCTATTAGTCTGAGGCTTTATCAAACTCTTCTCATAACCATCTTGTAAGGTTAATATTGTAGGTATCATTTATCTCATTTTATAGAGGAGGAAACTACATCTCAGCAATGTGAAGTGGTTTTCCAAGGTCCCCTCGCTATTGCCTGGTCTGAAACCAGGTCTTGATAGATACTTTGCCTGAAAAAATTTCAGTGACACCAAAGCAGACCTTTTATTACCCCTCCCCTAATACTAAGAAGAGATGGGAATTTAGAGGGCATTTCCCTTCCATTCCCACCTACCATGAGAGGCAGTATGCCACAAAGGATAAGGCCACCTCAGAATCAGGAAGGCCTGGCTTCTGACAAGTTTACCTTTGACACATACTGTCTATGTAAACCATGACAAGTCACTTAACTTCTGTGTCCTAGGCAACTCCCTAAAACTGTAAATTTTGCAGTAAATACAGATCTTTATTGTCAGAGGGAATTTCTCCTTTGGAGTGCCTTGTATTCATGATATCACAGCTATCCTATACATAGCTCCTCTCTAAGTATCCATGGATATTTTGTAATCTTAAAATGGATATGTTCTTAGAAAGCCCTGCCTTTTAAGCCTCTACTCTGATCTGCTATTTATTGTTTGGCACTGAAAGTTGCTTAAATTTTCAGCTTCTCGGGTTCTTCTGAAAAAGGACTTGAACTAAGCAAAAGGACTAGATTCCATCTAGATCTAATAGTCCATTAGTCAATGAGCCTACTTTTATATCTTAAATTATAAAATTAAAATGTTAGAGCATAAGGCAGTTGAAAACTTGAGTGATTTTGCACCTTCTCAAGTATTACACTTAATTCATTCTCTAGAGTACATTTTTCTTTGCATCATATTGATCACTGACAAGCACACATGAGAATCACTATACGAGTTTTAAATGAACCTCTGCATCCCTTCTGAGAGGAAGCTTCTCCCTAAAATTAAATCATCTGTGATCTTTCTAGCTCCAGGAACTTGTCTGATGAAGCAAAGGAACCAAGTAGTTTGAAATAATGATAAATTATACATACAGTATTCATATGTAGACATATTGTAACATATAGTAACTCCACTGGGTGGCTCCTGTCTTCATGCTGATTTCTTAGCATGTCATTCATTGCTGTAATCAGCAGGAGAGAGAGACCTACCTAGGCTTGAGGATAATGAGGAAGTAGAACCCCACCAGTATGCTGACTTTTCAGTTCTTATAGGGCAAATGGATGATTTAAAAAGCGAGGAGGTTACAAAAAGGAAGCATGTCATGAAAGAAAGGCTTTAAGGAACAGATTAATACTTATGCCCTATAAAGTCATTGCTGCCAGCTTTTTTCTTTTATACCTATTTGGCCCAACTTCTCCCTTATACAAATTAGTTTTAAAATGAATTCTAGATAGAAGTAGAGTTCTTGCACATGGCATACAAATCTAAACAATCTTGCGCCCAGTCACTCACCCAGGGTAAGAAAGTAACCCAGGGGAATAGTAAAGGATACTTATTTTTGCTTTCCTTTTCATTACAATGTGTTTATCTCTTTGGAAGATAGAAAAGTTGCAAACAAAAACAAACCAAATCAATCTCAAAAAGTATTCAATGACAACTGAGGGCTGGTCCATTTTTGGTCATTAGTGACAGTGTTTTAACACAGATTGGATATGCAGGGATAGGAATGACAGTTCTCATTCTTTTTCCCCATTTCCTTGCTTTACCTCATTTCTAAAGAAGTGATGATTTAAAAAAAAGGTTTCAGGAATGGCGAGGTGATAGAGATGAGAAGCAATTGGAACTGGTAAATCTGATTGCTACTAGTGGTCTTGATTAGGTTTAGGATTTAGAAGGCCTATTAAGATCATTAAAATAATTTATCAACATTTCCTTATAAACCACAAGCTTAAGTGAGTTTTGAGAACAAAAATCTGAACAGAAGCACAATTAATCACTTTATTAATTATATTTCCCTGCAGTGAACATAAAGATGTTGATAAATATAAATGATACTCTCTCAGTTTATACACAGGAAAATTAAACATGAAAGCCTAGAGCAATGAATTATTTTTGTAGAAACAAAAGCATGGAGCATTTCACTTATAGCCTTCATTGTACTTATGGTTTCTGATGCTAAATTCTCTAGTATTCTCTGATTTTTTAATGATCTATATCCCCAGGTGAAGAGTAAGCCTGTGATGATGTAATATATAGAAAGAAATGGGGGGAAATGCATAACAAAGTTAATGTTTCATTTTAAATTTTTTAATTTTAAATGAATTTTTTCTGTTTTATGTGAAAGTGTGCATATACTAAGGCTTCAGAAAAATCTCATTTATATTTTTCAACATCCTTATATTTTCTGATGAGAAGTATAAATTAGTTGTCATCTTTGTGCATGATCTTACATTTCTCTTCTCAACCTAACTACTTAAAATTTGGTATTCTGATTCGATTATGATCATATGTGGTCATTAGTAAGTATAAATAAAGTTGAATTTCCAGAAAAAATGTTAATTAATCTATCAGAAGTTTGCAAATAACTATTTCCATTTTAGCAATAAATATTTGTATACATCAGGAAAAATGCAGACTCTCTTTGAGGGGGGAAATGTGTGAAAGATAAGTGAAAAGATCATAAATACTGAATTGGAAGAGAACTTAGAAGTCATCTGGTTTAAGCAAGTCTTTAGGTCTCAAGAGAATAAATAGTTTGCTTAAGGCCATGCAAATTGCATGTGTTCATATCAGAATTTGAACCCCAAACTCCTATCTCTAAATCTATCATTTTTAGGTGGTGCATGACAGTAAAGTAAGTCAACTTTAGTGAGTGTCATACTGAATTGTTATTCAGTAGGGTGGCAGAAACTAGTAAGCTTTTCTGAGGTTCTGAAGAGACACAGGCACCCTCCTATCAGTGAAGTCCAGTGAATTTTTATAGGGTTCTTAGTGATCAGCAGGGCCCGAAATTGGAAGAAGGGAGTGAGATATCTGGACTTGGAATATGATGCTGATTCAAGATAATGAGAAGGAAGACTCGTGGGGAATTGGAAGCTAGTGGAAATTCAATTTCCCCACAGTTAGGAAAGGGGCTTTGGGTCATTACTGCTGGTCCTCCAGTGACAGGGTGACTCAGGAATTTTGAAATTCCCCAGAGATTCTGTGTATAGCAGACAGGGAGTACTAGTTGGTTAATTACAGCTTCCCAAGGTAGCACTTAAGTCTAGCTTAAGTTATGAGCTAATGTTAGTCTTAAAATGACTAATCATCTGACACATCTGTCCACATAATTTTTTTTTTTTAAAAACCCACCTCTACTGTAGTAACTTCAGGGGAACTCATTGAAAAGGTATAGTTTTAGTAACCTAATTTTTAAAAAACCCATATCTTCCATCTTAGAATCAATTCTCTGTATTGCTTCCAAGGCAGAAGAGCAGTAAGGGCTGGGCAATGGGAGTTAAGTGACTTGCCCAGGGCCTTACAACTAGGAAGTGTTTGAGTCCACATTTGAACCCAGGACTTCCCATCTCTAGACCTGGACGTCAATCCCCTGAATTCCCTGTAGAACCCTAATTCTAACCAGACTGTGACTATACTAGAGACCAGGAGAACAGGAATCTCTATCTTATCTAGACTTTGTATATTCTCCAATTAAATTCAAATCAAAAGCACTTATTAAACAATTTCCATAGTGGGTACTCTATCCTTTAGATATAAAAGAACAACAAAATCAAGTTCATAAAAACAAAAACACTCCTTTGCCCTCAAACTGAGCACACATTCTACTGAGGAGGTAGGTAGAATGGGATTGGAGAAAAGAAAGCAGTGTTTTGTACACAGTAGACACTCAATATGTCTTCAGTGAATTGAACTGAAGACTAAGAATTATCAACCTTTACTGTATTACAAAACTTAATAAAGTTTGAGTGACTCAAAGTGTACATCAATTATACCAACCAAAAGAACAGGAGAGAGCAAACCTATTTCATCTTCACATCTGTGTGAAGACACCTGAAATAACCAAAACAATGAGGAAATAATATAGCTGAAATAGTAGTTAGATGTTTGGAAATATCTGAGCCACACAGTTCAAGATCAGGAGAAGAATATTTAGAATGGGAATAGTATGAATTTCCATAAATATAAATATGGATACACTTTCACCAAGCAATATTCTCTGTTTTTTTGTTTAGTAAAGTCAACTCAAAATTTTTTATTCTCAGTCAACACCATTTTCTGAGTTTCTTATAATACACTCACTACTTTTGGGGGAAGGGTGCTGCAAAGCATTCTGACTTATCCAATCTTCTAATCACTCAATCGTTCAGGATCAAATCTTGTTAGGTCATGTGGATTCCTTTTTTCCCCCTTGCACTCAATTCCATCTATTCAGCCTTTGAAATCTCTCTCATATTCAAGTCTTTTCTTATCATCCTGGTCCCAGGTTTTGATTGATTTTCATCTAGATTATTGCAGTGGCTATCTGATTGGTCTTCTCAATTCCATTTTCTTCCTCCTCCAATCTAATCTATTGTTATATTTATTTTTCTTATGCATAGTGTCCATAGTACTTCCTTGCTCCAATCATTAAACTAACTTCTTTCAATCAAAGCCTGTTAGATTCAGAAGGGATCTGAAGGATCATTTAGTCCAGGGTTTCTTAATCTTTTTTTGTGCCATGGACCCCTTGTGACAGTTTGGTGAGGCCTATCACACCTTCCCCATAAAATACAATACATAGAATTACAAAGGAAACTAATTACATTGGAATATAGTTATTTTAAAAAATAGGTCATGGACCCTGAAGTGAAGAGCTCCTAATTTAATTCAAACCCCACATTTTACCAGTGAGGAAACTGTGGTAAAAGGTGAATAGGCTTGGCTGAGATCATATAGTTAGTAAGTGGCATTGCCAAAATCCTTAGCTTGGCATTCAAGGTTCTGGCTCCATCCTACCTTACCAGTCTAATCTCACCTTCCTTCCTTCATCTAACCTCCCCTCAGGCAAAGTAGATTATTCATCACTCCCTGAAACATTCCTTAGCTCAGAGAGAAATTCATCCTGTCCTTCAAGGTCTCACTCAAAAGTAATCTTTTTCCAAGAAACCTTAAACCTGATTCCTTCAGCAGAAAGTAAATCACTTTTTCCTCTGACTCTCTTTTATGCTCTTAGCATTCTATGTATTATTTTATAGGGGGGTTTGTGTAAATAATACTGTGAATAGGAGCTACAATGCAATTCTTCCTAAGTTATATTATAATCTTATCTGATTTAAGAGACTATCTCAGTCATCTTTGTATCCCCAAACAATATAATAATAATATCATATAATCAATAATCAATAAAAATAATATAATCAATAATCAATAATAACAAAATATCCTCCTCATAAGTATGTCCACATATGTGAGTATGTATATATAGTAAATGTTCAATAAATATTCATTAATTGTATAGATTAATGAATATTTGAATAAGAGAAACAGAGTAGCTATAAAGGATGATTAAAGGGATATAATTATTACCTCTTAACTGGACTGTTGAAGTGGCTTCCTTCATTGCACTGGTCTTTCTATCTCAAATTCTCTTCCCACTTCAAGCCATCTTCCACACAGATACTGAAGTGACTTTTGCACAGATCTGATTATCTTGTCATTCTATTCAATAGACAACAGTAACTCCCAATTGTCCCTAGGACAAAATATAAACTCTGTTTTCTTTTTGAAGTCCTTCACAATGTGGCCCCACTAGTAGCCTTCCCATACTTCTTTGGCCCAGTCAAACTAACCTTCTCTCTATCCCTCAATCACACACTCCAGCTACCATTTCCATGCTTTTGAAGAGGTCAATCTCTGTGACTGGAATGCACTCCCTCTTTTCCTCCAAACAGAATTCCTTGCTTTCTCCATAGAAACCTTTACTTTTTTCTAGTCACAACAAAAGCATTAACATCTATGTGAAGTCTTTCTCTAGATCCCCCTCCCTAACTACAGTTAGGTCTTGATTAGTGTGAATAATTAGTGCCCTGAAGTGGTGTCATCTATTTGGATTAGTGATGTTTGAAGTTAAAATTATAGAAAATATGGTAATTGGTTCTAGCCCAAAAGAAATATACAAAGCAAATTCAAATAACATGACCACTTCACAGGATTCATTATTCCCATTAATTGAGACCTAGCTGTACCTTGTATTTAATTACCTCTAATTTATTTTGCCCATATATGTACATGTTGTCTCCCTGGTAAAATATATTGTTCCTTTAGAGCATGGATTGTTTCAATTTTTTTCTTTGTATCTTTAGCACCTAGAACCATGCCTGGCAATAAGTAGGCACTTAATAAATGCTTACTGATTGACATGGTTGGGGATAGAACACATTCAAATAATTATAAATTATTATATTATGATCAAAAATAATATACCATAATATAACCAATAATTTATACAGTGCTTTACAGACATCGCTTTATTTGAATTTTATAATAAACCTTTAAGGTACTATAGATATCATTAATATCCCCATTATAATGATGAGGAAACTGACACTCCAACAACTAGGTGATTTGCCCATGATCAAAAAGCTAATCATTATCAGAGCAAGAGTTTGAAACTAGGTATTTCTGACTTCTAGTTTAACACTCTAGCTAGCAAACCATGTTTCTTCTCTGATAGAAACATATTTACTGAACGCCATAATTAGAAATTAATGTAATACAAACTGCAAAAATGCCAATATTGTGGGAGTCAAGTAGAGAAGGTTTGATACAAGTAATTTTTGTAAAAGGTTTTTAAGGAAGTTAGGGGTACACAAAAGTTTAGAAATGCAAGGGATCACTCATCACCTGGGCCAACAGATGTTATTTCACAGATGTGGCTATGGAGGACCAGAAAGGTCAAATAGGCTTTTAGGTTTTTCAGGGTAATAACTGATTGGTAACAAACTCTGAATTTGATGCTTTCGTTTCCTACTTTAACACTCTTTCCACTACACCCCAATAGATGCATTGTGAAAGTGAGAAAGAAGTATTGATGTAACCTAGCAAGAAGGTGCCTGTGGTTAACTGCATTGTGGTTAACTGCATTGGTGATATAGAAATAATGGATGATGTCTATACATCACTGACATGTGAAGGAAAAATGATCATAGTGAAGATCAAGAAAACAATTTAAGAAAAGGCTCCACTGGCCTCTGATTCAACAAATCCTACAGAAAGACAGCTGATATTCCAGCTAAGAGTCCATGCAGCTCTGTATCCTTGAAAATACCTTTAAAACTAGGTGAAATCTATTGACAAACAACTTTGAAAGACTTAAGAACAATACAATGACTCACCACAACTTCAGAGGACTGATGCTAAAGAATGCTACTTATATCCTGAAAGAAGTGATACTCAAGATGAAGAATGAGGCATACATTATTTGCACAACCAGTATGATAATTGTTTGATTACATATTTATTACAAGGGTTTTGCTTTTCATTTTCCTTTTTCGTTGGGGAAAGGATATGAATTAAATAGTAATTAATAGGAAAATAATTATTTAAAAAATAAATCATGTCCAGAAAGGGATGCAGTCTTCTGAGTTTGTGTTGCTCCTATTTGAGAGTCTGTTTTTTTCTGCTAGTGACATCAGAATCTCATGTTTAATTATTAAATTAGGCAGCTAGATGACATAATAGAGTCTTAGACTTGGGAGGTTGAGTTTGAATCCTTCCTTAGACACTTCTTACTTGCATGACCCTAGAGAAATCATTGAAATTTTCTTAGCATCAATTTCCTCCTCAGTAAAATAGGGGATAATAAGAGGACCATCAAATATAGGATTATTCTTAGAATCAAATAAGATTTATATGCAAGTCCCTTTGTAAACCTTAAAGTGATATATAAATATTAGTTACTGTTAAATCATGCATGGTTATCAAACACACATCACATTATAGTCTCCTGGTACAATATGATCTGTCCAGAACTAGATAGAAAAAATTATTATTTCTCTACCTCCTGTAGCAGGAAAAGAAGACTAATTCTTCTAGGTCCAGGCAAATCTAAGGAGGATTCTCTCAATAGACTGATACATTCCTTTTATATAGGGAGATAATGTGTGTGTGCATGTGTAAACAAAACAAGACGATCCTTTAAGGCCCATTGTATTTTTGGATCGTTCTTACTTTTTATTAAGTGGGTCCTTATATTGAATAGGATATCTGCCTCTCTACAGCTTCTGCCACTATTCTTAGTTTTGCCTTCTAGCCGCAAACAAAACAAGTTTCATTCCTTTTTCACATGGAGAGCCTTTCGAATATCAAAGACAGTTATTTTGTGCCACTCTTCTGAATATAGTCTCTCCTGCATGATAAACACCCCAAGTTCCTCTAAGTGATCCTCATATGTCATAATTTTGAGGTCCCTTAGCTTCCCAATTATCCCAAGATTTGCTGAAATTTGATGCCCAGAAATCAACACAATACTTTAGATTTTGTTTGACCAGGATAATAAAGAATAGGACTGGCAAATCCTTGGATTTGGAGAATGTGTCCTTGACGGGGATTTTTTTGCTTATTTTGTTTACCATATTGAATGTTGACACTGAACACGCAAGTCCACTAAACCTCCAGTTCTTCAGACATGCTCACCTTATACTTAAGAAACTGACTTTTTCTTTTATCACAGCTGTAGGTCTTTGTATTTATCCCTATTAATTTTCATCCTTATTTTAAGCTATTTAGAAAATTAAGATTAATGATTGGGTATCATCAGTTTGTGAATGAGTCAGAGGGGAGACTATAATATTTTCCACTATAAAGATAATAATTTGTCAATGTTTAATTTTTCTTATGCTTTTGAAGTAGTATAAGAACTTCAATGTTCAATAATAATGGGATAAATGCCAGCTAACAACTTTTATATACCAACCAGTCCCTGGCATATTCAGTTTATGAATGACCTATAGGCAGAGGAAAAGTAGGGGAGTAAGAATCTAGTTTCCACAAGATTCTTGTTCTCTATAAGGCCAAGTGACCTTGGTTCCTCACTTTAGAACATCTGGGGGATTAATCATCTACCTTCTTTTATGCGAAGATAGAGAGATACCTTGCCTTATTCAAATATAGAGAATTGAACAATTCCTGGTTCCCAGGAATCTGTCATTCTCTGCTATCTTCCTCTTTTATTTTTTTAAATCACTCTCCTTCTCTTACTTTCCCCACAAAGTCCAAACAATTTGTGAGGACTGAAAGCCACTAATGGAGAAACTGAAATCACTTAATTGTGGAAAGATATGCATTATTGTACAGATGAGATGAGAAATTATGTTGATGAAAGGTTGAAGGGCTTTGAGTGCCAAAATGAGTTTAGATTCCATTTGTTAGGCTACAGTATAGGCCACTATACCCTTCTAGCTCATGGCAGTATTATGACAAAAACTGAGGAAGATTATTCTAACTGGTAGGTACACTATTAAGTGAGAAGAACCAGAAAAATGGAGATCAGCTAGAAGGCTACAGGAGTAATCTGGGTAACAAGGAAAATAGGAATAGATCCCCAAAAGGGGGGGGGTAAGAATCTGATTTGTTACTCCTATACTAGAGTCAAAGGGTAATGTAAAAGAAATTAGAAGTGCCTTAAACATCTGCTCCCCTGGGATATCAGTAGCACCTCTGAGGGCAGGAAAACGATGAAGAATGAATGTTTTACACTTACATGACAATTTCCTAGTATAACTATTATTATTGCCATTTTAGAGATAATGAAGAAATTATGTTACTCAGCCATACCCCTAGCAAGTGGCAAAGAAACAACTTGGAATTTCCACTATTTACAGGAACAGGTATATTTTGGGAATTATAGAGTGAAAGAAGTATCACTGATGGGTGCATATTAGTATGTGTTGGGAAAATGTCAGTTCTCATAAATTTTAGGTGTAGGAATAAGTGTAGAATTTTCCTTTTAGAGACTAATAGTCAATTGAGTAAGACCCTAAGCTTATTTCTAGGCTAACTTCTCTATTGCCATTCTCTGTGGAGCTGATTAGATGGTACAGGGGAGAGAGAGTGCTGGGCCTGGAGTCTTCCTGAGCTCAAAACTGACCTCAGACACTAGCTATATGACCCTGGGCAAGTCACTTAACTTTGTTTGACTCAGTCTCTTCATCTATAAAATGGGCTGTAGAAGGAAATATGGCAAATCACTGAAGGATCTTACCCCTAAACAAACCCAAATGGGAGTCATGATAAGTTGAACACAACTGAACAATAAGAATCTATTGATAGGAAGATGAAAGAGGAGAGTGAAGAATGGGCATAATGAAAGGACAGAAAAGGTGGTAGTGAAAAGCTCTAGAGATAGCTGGGCAGAGACCATTTTAGAAATAGTTAATTAAATCAGTCAGAGAAGTACCATTTCATGGTGGCTAGATCTTGAAGATAGAAAGACTTGCATTCAAATCCTGCTTCCAAATGACTGTGTGACTATAGTAATTTAAATTAATCTCTTCAACCTCCAGGAAGCTATCTAAGACTATAAGTTATGGACTAGTTGCTGATCTGGAGGAGCAGAGGGAGTTTCCTAGGCCATGAAATCTCAGATGTAGGACAACCAACAACAATAACAGATGCTGATTGAATAGCCCTTTATGATTTACAAAGCATCCTGCATAGGTAAGCTAATTTGATCCTCATAGCAACCAAGTGAGCTTGGTAAAGAAGATCTGATCCCCCTTAATTTTAAAGAAGAAGAACCAGAGGCATATAAAAGTTAAACAACTTGGAGTTAAATGGCTTCTTTAAGTCAACAATCATTAAGTGGCAGAAGCAACTTTCAAAGTTGGGTCTTCTGACTATAAAACTGGTACTCCTTCCATTCTACCACAGCTACTCTACACTCACATTAAAGGAACCTTGGATTTCTCATATGCATACATAAGCCCGAGAAATGTGTGTTAGCCAAGGGATCCATAGCATTGGAAACATCACTCGTTTTTCTTTTTTCAAATTTGTATGAAACAAACTAGCCTCTCTGCAACATTGCCACATGAAATGGCAATGAATGAACTACTTACTGACAATTGCAACAGAAGGGATAAGTATAGGAGAGGCTATAAAGAAGACACAATTCTTCCCAGATAATTAGGGATAACATATGCCCATAGAGTAATGGAGGGTGTACCAGAAGGTACCTTCTTTTTTGAGCAACATAAGACATTCAAATTAGCTATTTCAGGTCAATCTCCTCCTCTCTTCTTCTTCTTCTCTCTCTCTCCTCTCCTCCCACCATTCAGTCTAGAAGTAGCCTTCTTGGCAATCACTAAATATTTTCTACACTTTATGCTGTGTGGACACAGCTACTATCTCTAGTTAGCCATGACACAGAAAATGAACTACAGTAGGACCTCATTTTATGAAAACTCAATACATAAAAATTCAGGTATATGTGACTGGCAATTGAAAAAAATTAAGGCAGAAAAATATGTAAAATAAATATGTGTAATTAAGTGCTAAATCCACATCGTTTGGGCAGCAGTTCATCCAATCATACTTATTCTAGCTCTGAGGATTAGTGTATCACTACATTGTTTTGTGCTAAACATTAGCTCCCCAAATCAGTTCTTGCTTGCAACAAGTTGTGTCCCTGGCAGAGCAATGCTTCTCTTTGTTTCATTAACACTAATATTAATAATGGCCCTAAAGTACAAGAGTAGTGATGCCAGTAGCTCTGATATGCCTAAGAAAAGTTATAAAGTACCTAGGTATGTTGGTATTAGAAATACTAATTATTCAATAATGTGGTTCACTATTATGTGTGAATTTCAACTTACATGAAGGATTTTGGAACATATTGGTTACATAAAACAAAAAAAAGTAAAGTAAAGCTATGAACTGTTTTATTTTTTTCCCTTTATAATTCATATCTTTGCAAAAATGGAGGAGTGGGACACTAAAGTCACCAATATCTGAATTTGAAAACAAATTCTAAGTTAGCTTTACAATTTCAAAGGTAGTATTGCATTTTATAATTTTGGCTTTTTTGTTCCACTATTATTTAAGGCTCTATGCCTGAATAAAATCAGGTTAAAATCCAAGACCACTGAATGGTAAGGGTCCAAATTTGAAGTAAATATCTTTCCCTGAAATCTTTCTTGGATATTTAGATTTTCTAATTTGAATAAAGAAAAAAGGAATTTTGTAGATGTTTTACCCTAAAACTAACATGCTAAAATGAATAAATGTACATTTTTGGTTAGTTTATTAGGTGATTTCCACCCTGTAATTTTTTTTTAATGCACTCTTTGTGGAATAGTAACTCTTTTCATGGAAAAATACTTTGGGATTTGAGGACATGCATAAAGGAAAATGACAACATTATAATGTATGTTTTATAACATTTATATGTATTCAACAAATATAATGTTTTCTGTTGGTATACATTTGGCCTTTACCTGGGAGAAGTATATCAACCAAAAATATTAAGTGCTAGGAATATAAAAAAGCCAAGTTCCTGATTAATTAAAAAATATTTAATTGAGCTTATCTACTATGGACCAGGCACTGCTCTAAGCAATGGATACATAAAGATGAAAATGAATCAATCCCTGTCCTCAAGGAGTTTACGTTCTTTGGAGGTGATGGTGGGGGGACAACATGTAGAAAGATAAGATACAAAAGAATGCAAATTAATTGAAAGGTGGATACAAGATAATTGGAAGTAATGTGTAACGAGTCTGGAAAAATGGGGCTGGACCCAGAAAATGAAGGATCTTAAGTGCCAAATACAGAAGGTCATATTTGAACCTAGGGGTTAGTTTCTTGAACAGGGGAATGATATCATTTGAGAATGTCTTTTTGGCAACTGTATAGAAAATGGATTGGCAAAGGGAGACTTAAGACAGGGAGATTACTTTAGAGGCTATTACAATTGTCCAAGTAAATGGAGAAGTGAGCTTCTCTAAAGAGTTTGTATTTTCTTTTCTATATAAATTAAAATTACTGAGCACCTACTGAGCAAAAGGCATTGCATGGAGCATAATGCTATCTCAGTTAGAGACCTTAGGCCTCAGGGAATTTGTAATCTAAATGGGAATAGGTAGAAAGACATGAAATTGCATAATGTCACTGTCTCATTTTTTATCTGTGAAATTCAGGGAATTAAGTGAAATAATATCAAAATTCCTTTTCTATTCTAAATATTATTATCCTATATAAAAGGATAAGAATGCTGGTGAGAATAGAATAAACACTAAATAATCTTGTGTAGAACCCAAGTGTTTCAGGGGTTCAAAGGAATGAAAGATCAGGTGTGCTGAGGTGATCAAGGAAGGCTTCTTAGATGTTTTAGAGTTTAAACTGGCTTTTATTTTTTTATTTTTATTTTTTTAAACCCTTACCTTCCATCTTGGATTCAATACTGTGTATTGGTTCCAAGGCAGAAGAGTGGTAAGGGCTAGGCAATGGGAGTCAAGTGACTTGCCCAAGGTCACACAGCTAGGAAGTGTCTGAGGTCATATTTGAACCTAGGACCTCTCGTCTCCAGGCCTGGTTCTCAATCCACTGAGCCAACCAGTTGCCCCCTTAAACTGGCTTTTAAAGAATAAAAGAAAACTAACTTCACTGCTACAGTTATTGCTCCTTCTGGTAATCAACCTCAGTAGGCATAATGAGGAAACTAATTCTGGCCAGTTCAAGTAAAAGTAATTTAAAATGCAACAAGCAAGTCCTATGTTACTGCTAGTATTTGTAGCCCCAACCACCCCCAGGCCACATTCAAAATGATGTAGGAAAAATATGAAGTTGGAAAATATGATGTAGGAAATGATGAAAAAAATAGGACATAGAAAAAATAATTGAACTGAAGTCGAGGCCTGTATTCAAATTTTAGTTCTACTACTTCCTACCTTCATGAACTTGGGAAAATTACTTAAGCTTTTTGTGTCTCATTTCCTTATGTGAAAAAAGAGGAAGTTATACCAAGTGATTTTGACTCACTTAAAACCAAAGTACTGCAGTTCTAAGATATATACCAGGACAAAAAAATCTAACCTCGGTATCAAAGAAAATGAGAAGAATTTTCACTACTCCTTGCTCTTTCTAGATTATTGCACACTATGCCCAATGGGAGAATAGGCCCAATGAAAAAGAACATTGCTTTTGTAGTGAAGACAGGAAGAAAGGCATTCTGACAATAAAGGACAAACAATCAAGGTTCTATATTAGAGTCTTCAAGTTGTCATATATTTTTTAAAAAGTAGAATTGCAAAATATCTTATAGAAGTTGAACAAGTAAAAATGCATGGAGGCATTCCTATTTTTAAGGTTTAATACGCATTAAGCATCTGTTTGCTAGATTTGATCTACTCCTTTTTATCCCAAGAGAACACTAAGAATATACCCACTTAAAAAGATCTGGGATAAGGGTACAAAATGAAAATTGTACCATATGTTTCTGTCCATGTTCACAAGCAACCTGACTTCTAACAGAGGTTCCTGGACTTTTTCTGGTGATATTTTGGTAACTCTATTCCAATATAAATGGTTTTATTTGTAATCCTAAGTATTTTATCTTATGCATTAAAAATGATCAAACAAACATTATTCTAAGAAGGGGTTCACCAGAGAAGTCACCAGAAGAAAACTTCACCTGACTGCCAAAGGGGTTGGTGACACATACACAAAAAGGTTAAAAACTTCTGACTTAATAAATATATGCATGTTTTGAGCAGTAGAATTTTTTAAAGGTAATAATAATGTCCTTGGATGTGCCCTCTGAACATATTTCCCCTCCTTTTGCTTGTTGAACCTTGGGCAGTTGCCTGCCTACCATAATTTTGAGTTGTTTTTATAAAAACATGGATGTAGTAAAAAACTTGGTAGCTCATTTCTTAGAGGTAGATGACTACTAATCTATGGCCTTGGTGAAAAAGAAGTCACCCCTTTCTATCTTAGTGCACTGAAGGATTGTCAGATTTGGTGTAAGAAGCCCTAAATTCAAAACCCAATTCTTCCACTTATTATCTCTATGACCTTGGGCAAATTATAATCTGAGGGAGGGTTCTTTCTCACTAAAAGAATGTGTAGCAGAATAATTTTTGACTGATTGATTTATTTCCCTATCTGTGGCAAAATGGCTTTAGAATAATAGTTAGAACTGGGGCTAGGGGTAACCTTAGAAATCTTGGAATCCCAATTCCTTCATTTTGCAGATGAGTAATCTTGGGGGACAGAGAAGTAACATCACTTATCTAGTGTGACATAACTGGTAAAGTGTCAAAGGTATAATATGAACTCCATATCCAATCCCATATTCACTCTATAGGGATATTAAAAAGGAGTCAGTAAGGCAGTTCGAATGTTGCCTTCAAAACTTGATAGTTGTGGGACACTGGACAAGTAACAATGTCTTTCATCCTTGGTCAATTCTCTAAGGCTGTAAATTAGAGGTGGGTTATGACAGACATTGGCTGAGGCTGTTCCTATGTTGATGGAATTAAAGGTACAAACAATGCAAATGGAGTAGGATTGTGCTCTGATTTCCCACATTTTCAAGTATGGATAGTATAAAGTAACACTTTTGCCCTTCAGGTAAAAAAATCATGAGACTAGATAGTTGCATAGTAACCTCTGCACAAATGCACTCTCCCAGAAGTCTATGGAGGTTTTTCTCTGTGGGATCATTTGGAGTATACAAGCCAGCCCCTGGCTTCCAAGATAGATCCCAGCTCTAAGCATTGAAGGAAAACACAATAGACCTATGTAAATATTTTCTTTAAAAAATTCTTTCCTTCGTATATGGTCTTAGTAAATATTTATTTAGCATGACAACCCATCATTACACATCAATGAATAAACATTTATTAAGCACCTACTCTATGCCATTCACTGTGCTAGGTTCTAGGGGACAAGAGGTACTGTATATCATCAGAAATAACATTCAAAATAAAATTATTCATAGTTAAGTATCCCACTAGAAAACATGAATGATATAAAGGGGCAGGATTTTAGAACTTTTGAGGCAGGATCACTTTCTAACTTAAGCCTTTCTTTTGAATCATCATGATAAATAGAAAAAAGATGATGGTCATGGCAACACCATGTTTTTGTAAGCAAATACAAGATCAGATATTTGAAAATTAAACTACATTAAACACTTGCTATAAAGTGACCAATTAAACACTTGCTACAATGTAGTCAAGAATATTTAATCATTCAGACATTTTCAGTGACTCAACAATTTGACCTCCTTGGGAAAAGAGAAGTCATCCTGTGTAGTATAATCAATGTATAACAGTTAGTGATGTCATAGTCCCCAAGGAAGGTCTGACAAATCATTTAAATTCAAAAATATTAGAGACCAAAAAACAGTACTTTTAGCCCACAATATTCAAATAGCATGTTCTTGAAAATGTTATTCTATGAAGTTGTGATAAGTATGGCTGTGCCCATACACATGTTTATACAGAGAAGGAATTATTATTTAAGTTTGGAACACACACACACACACACACACACACAGACACACACACACACACACCTGCCTTCACTCTGAAAACTTCCCACTTCCCTCCCCTCCCTCAAATTACCAGGTGTTAGCAACCAGGTATTAGAATGGTTAGGAAAAGGGGAAGACCACTCATGAAAAAATGGGACTGATTCAAATAAATGAGAGTAGCAAATGTATTTTTTTTTAATTTCATTAGTCAGCTAGAAAAATGTACAAAGATTTCTAATAAACTTCCTTATAGCAAAATCAACTTTAAAAGTAATTGAGCTTTTCAGCAAAGGTATTACTACTTTATTTTTAGTCTAAATAGTTGTTATATTATGCCATTTATAGATTTCTTCATTCTACTCATTTTTAAAGCTCATCTTGGTTTTCAAAGATGAAGTTCCTTTCTTTTCATTTTTAACTCTTTTGGAGTTGAAATTTTATTAATAACCTTTCTTCTAGAATTTATTTTTCTCTTTCATTCTACATGACACCAAGAAGAGAAGTGAGAATAAATCATACTTTGTTTTCTCAGTGAGGTAGATTGTACCATAAAGAAATCTACTTCACAAAAGGAAATGATTAAAAACTTTTCACTTATAATTCTAGTAAGCCTTATCATGGTTTCTCTTTAAGATGGAAACATAGTTACTGATCATATTTATACTACTTTGTTTTTAACTAAAGCTGCAATGAGAGAACTGCTGAGAAATGCCAATACTTCTAATATACCTAGTTTGGTTTTATAATGAAACATTGCATTTTTGTGAAATAAAGGTTTATTTAAAAAGAAACCTCTCAAATCATTCTGTTATATTTGTTTTTGATTATTAGCAAAATTGTGAAAACTGGTTTTCCTTTTGGGAAACCAGGTTGCAAAAGATGAAGGAAACATTTGTCCTTGAATTTTGAAACATTCTAGATTAAGAAGAGTAGCCATATTTTGAATGTAGAAAATAAGTAGTCAACCAATAGACTTTGGAATAACACTGTTATAAAAGCATATCAAAGATGGTCTGACTGCCTGACTAAATCTGCTTACTCAAACTAAGTGAAGCATATTCCTTAGTCAATCTAGAAAGTCAGAAGTAAAAGTCTGCTCTCATTAAGGACGAAGAGAAAGTTTGGGCCCTAATTTACCCTGCCTACAAGAATCAAATCTCAACTCTCTTCTTCATTTTGTTTGTGAAGAAATACAATTAAATAATGAACTGGGGTGGGGGATGGGGAGGAGTATCATCCTAGACATATCCTGGAAGAAAACAGCATTTAATAATGAGGAGGAAGGTACAATTTTTCACTTCAGAGACTGAAAGAGAGAACACCTGTTGGACTCCAGAGCTTTAAGCTTAGAATATTAATGCATATCTGTTATAATCCAGAGTTTTAAGAAGTTCTTTGGAGATGTGACCCTGTTTCTTCATTGCTTAATCAACATCTAGCTACTAATTATTTATAAATCAGAGTACTGAAAATAAAGTTTCCTATCCTGAACATTTAAGGAGTGGCCAATATTGTAGTGGGGTTTTTGTATTTGTTTGCATGTAGCACCAACCCAATTCCTCTCTGATTATCTTGCAAGAGCTCAGTTTATGAAAACCAAAGCCAGCTTCATCTTACGGAACTGAAAAGCCCATTTTCCAATAAAACCTCTAAAAGTCTTTCATGGAAAAGCAAACTACAGGACAACTGCCCAGGCGATTCAAGAAGCTGGACTCGAAGAGACTGATAGCAAATTCAATACCTAACCTGGGCCAACTTCTAATCTAAGTAACCAAAAAGATGTGTCCAGAGGCACCCATGCCACCTTCTCCTTCCTTTCAAGTGTCAGAAGCTTCTCGACCTCCTCCTCCCCATTCTCGGAAGCTCCACCAAAGTGCAAGAAGTACAAGGCTGAAGGAAGCACTTCAGAGTTCAAAACATACCGTGGGATCCGCAGGATAGCTTATGAACTCCCAAACGATGTTGCCTGGGCTAAGTTCTCCTCAGACACTTCCCCAAAGTGTATAAAACATCCCAAAGACTCGAAGGTGTCTCATTTACTCCCTCCCGACTCTCAGACAAACACTGAAATGACCAGAGTTGCAGTCGCCACCTCCTCCTCCTGCTTTCCTGCAGAAATGGGTAACCCAGGGCCATAGGCGTGTGAAAATGCAAGTACAAATAGTCTCCCACCTCACACCGGGAGCAGCCTCAGTGAGATACGGAACCTTTCCCCAGCTACCCTCCCCATTGCCCAATCCAAGCGTGGGGTCCCCACACTTGGCTTGAGGACAGCATCTCCCACTGCCTCAGGGAGCAGGTGAATGAACGAACGAACACACACACACACACACACACACACACACACACACCAAGCACACGCGCGCCCACGCTAACACAACGCACACACACACACACACAAACGCAGAGCAAGGCATGTAGTCGCGTGTCACCCGGCATCAGCCCGAGAAACCTGCCTCCTCTCCCTTCCAATCCTTCGGGTGCCCACATCCCTGCCCCCACCCCACTCCCGTAGGGGCACTACCTGGCGGTGCTGCGGGACTCGGGGGGCTCCAGCTGCCGCTGCCGCTGCTGGGAGAAGCCCTCGAGCCTGACGGGGTTCGCGCTCTTCCAGCTGCCGCTGCTGCTGTCTGCCGAGGCAACCCGAGAGCTGGGACTGGTTGGACCCGGCGGCTGGCGGTGGCAGCTCCTGCTCCTGCTCCTATTCCCACTGTCCCCGCCGCTGCCGCTGCTCCGACCCTTGGGGTAGATGTTACCGCTTTCCCGGCGTCTCCCGCTCCCGCCGCTGCTCCAGTCCTGCAGGAGGCCGGGCTGCTCGGGAGACAAACTCTTCCTCACACAGAGCCAAGCGGGGAGGTTTCCCTCGCTCGCCGCCGCCACTGCCGCCGCCGCCGCCGCCTCCTCCTCCTCCTTCTCTTCTTCCTCCTCCTCTTCCTCCTCCTCCTCCTTCTCCTCCTCCTTCCCGCTGCTCCTACTGCCGCCGCCGCGGTATCTCATGGTGAGAGCAGCCACCGCATCCCGGGGCTCCGGCTTCGCCTGCGCCTCGCGGACTCACACGCACACACCACACGCACGCACAACACGGGGGCTCCCGGACCCACGGACTGACACAGGCTTCTCTCGACCAGTGGGCTCGGACCCTTGCAGCCCGCGGCCACTCGCTAGGGCTGCTGCTGGAAGGAACCGGCTCCTTGCGGGAGCCTGGGGTCCCGCTGCAGCCTGGCAGCTTCGCTGCTGGTGGATCGCTGTGAGGTGGGGGTGGGGGGGTGGGAAAGCAGTGGCGAGGGTATTAGGGCGGGCGAGGGTGGGAGGTAGGGGCCGTGGTCTTGAGGTGAACAGACCAAGGAGAGATGGTGCAAGAGTTCCTGTCAAAGTTGGCACCCGGGGGCAGGAAGATTTCGCCCTCACCCCAGCTCCTTGAACAGCCTGCGTTTGGCAACCCCCTCCCACTCTCACCTGCGTGTGTGTGCGTGCGTGGATGTTAGAGTCGGTCCGCCCCCTCCCTTCCCCCCAACACTGCCTTCGGGGCATAGGTCTATGCTAAGGTATCTTTGCCCAAGGAAGAGTGAATTCTCTTTAGGGACTATTAGATAACAGATGTGGTTTCCGAATTAGTTGGGGAGAGGGGTGGCAGAGGAAAAGGGTGGGGAGCATGGGTGGGGGCAGTGGTTGGTGTGGAGTAGGGCTGAGATGTGTTGGGGGGGGGGGGAGGTGGCGGCATTAGCGCTGCGACTGCTTGTTCGAAATAATCATTATCTCCAGGAGAATGTAGCTGGTCTGGAAAATGGGTCAGGGATGAAAAGGAACATGCTAATTGCCCTTTCCCCACCCCCAGCGGAATTCTGAGGTAGACTTGGGGGCGGGGGAGATTGCCCTGAGGAGCACACGCTACCCCCCTCAATTCTTTCCCCTGACTTCCCCTCCCCCCCCCACCCTCCACTCCTTTTGCACAAGTGCAGGAAATGTTCCACTGACCTACATATTTTTCCAAACATACGTGACCTTTTTTTTTTTCGCTTTGTGGGAGGAGACAGGCGAGGATCCAAGAAAAGGAGAAGCTGGAGAGGGAGAGAGAGGAAAAATAAGTAGAGCAAAAACAGGGAGGGTTTCACAAAGCCTACAGCAAATATCAGTCAGGAGACAGATGTATATAAATAGTCTTAAAATAAACCAGTAGCTGCTGTTTGATAATTCCGCATGGCTCCGAAACTTAAGTCGGGCAGAGAAGGGCAGCTTGTAACAACTCAGGCGGTACCTTGAAAAAACGGCTGGATTTTTTAGGACCTTCCCAGGCAGGACTCCTCCCCACCGCATTTAGATACCACTGTGACAGGCTCAGCTTTAAAGTAGCCAAATGCTACTGCTTCCCATCACTCCCTACTTGGAGACAAACACCTTCAGTACGAAATAGGAGGGGAGGGGACGATTTTTCTTTCCGTAGAAAGACCACCACTCTGAATAACAGGCAGGGAGAAAGAAAATTACAGCTTCAAAGAACAGCCGAATCCAAACCCTCCCATGCTTCTTCCCCTTCCCCCAGCTCTGCACTGCTCTCCCACCTCCAAATCAAGCCCTGGAGCTTCTAAAGTGGAGATCAACAATCCCCAAAATCCTAGTCTAGGTCTATTAAACCTGGGTGAAGAAGCCGTAAGAGAGAGAAGTAAAGGCTGTCTTGGAAACAAAATGCGCCCCCACCTGTCCTTTTGTCAAACCCTTTTCTCGAGTTCAGCTAAGAGTTAGAAAGAGGACTTTCCCTAGGTGTTCCACTAGGTTCAAGGGGCGCAGGAGTTGCCTGCTCTCTTCTCCAATTCCTTTTCTTCCTCTCCACCCACCCCCACCCCAAGTTCAAGGCTTGAGTCTTTGCAGCCCCGACATAACTAGCACCGCCTTATTTGGTCATGCAACTCCACACCGTCAATTAGATCAAAACGTTCACCGAGAGCTCCCCCCCCCCACCCCCCCGTTAAGTAGGTCATTCTCTTTATTTCCCACTTGTATTATTTTTGTCTAATTCTTCTTCTGAAAAATAACCAGATGTAAGGAGACGACCATTCTAAGAGAATCTGTTATTCTTAGGATTGCTTCTAACTTGTAGGTGTCTTTCAAGGAGAAGGAAATGGCTTAGGATATATAACTGTTTTGAAGTCTAGCCGATTCCAAAAAGAAGACAACCCTCTCTCCTCCCTCCCTCCTCCCTTACCCTCTCTTCTTTAGGCAATTATATTTCACCCTGTCTTAAACTGCAGCCGTGACTAATGTCCAAAGGATAAAGTTGTGTACTTTTAACAGGATTTAATCCAGAATTTTAAAAGTTCCTCCCTTCCTTTGGAATGGATCCCAAACCTCTCCTCCTCTGTCCTTCCCCCTTTTAGAAACTGCTGGATAATACTTAAATGACCCCTTGGAAAAATGAGTTGTCCTGAGCTAATAAAGTACCAGATAAGTAGCAATGTGATGGAAGGCATTTTTTCCCAGATAAAATTTTTCAGTTTTGCCATGCAATATAAAGTGGTAAATCTTGAGATCTTTCTATTTCTTCTTTTCAAGGCCATAAGAAATGATCATGGTGAAGGCAAGCAGGTGGGGAATTTTTTTGTACTTTTATACTTATTTCTGAATCCATCTGATTTGCTGCCTGTTTGAAGATTCCATAGGGCTGACACCTTTCAGAATGTGCATGGCTATATAATAGGGAGTACAGTCTGGAGAATGCAACAGGAGACTCATGTTGGATTAGAACAGGGCCCTCACTGGAATATTTTTTCTCCATGAGCAAATGAGGAAGTGCATGTTTAAGATGATAGTTTATCCCTATTCTAATAATAGGCACATAAGAATCAGTTTAACACCACAGAACAAAATATGTATAGCATTATATAGAACAAAACAAAGGTAAACCATAATTATAGCAGCTGTGCTATCTTTAGTCTTTTAAATTGTTATAAAACTCATAGCTAGTTAAGGGAGATCTTTTATGTATCTAATGGTTAATTATTAAAAATAACACTTTCCTCTTGGCTTTTCATTAATGAAAATTTTTCTCAATCTCAGAGCTTTTTTTTTTTTTTCAGGGGGGGAGAAATTAAAGTATAGCCAATCATTTCAATCATTAGGTAGATATTAGTGGGGAAATTCAATGGTTTTTTTGTTTGTTTGTTTTTAAACCCTAACCTTCTGTCTTAGAATTGATAGTATGGGTATTGGCTAGGCAATTGGAGTTAAGTGACTTGCCCAGGGTCATACAGACAGGAAGTTCTGGTTTTGAACCCAGGACTGCCAGTCTTTAAATCTGTTTCTCTATCCACTGAGCCCACCTAGCTGCCCTAGGAATTCAATATTTTTGTAGGCATGATTTAATATATTGTTTTTCCATAGAAGCAGATTGTAGTTTGGCCATTATTAAACACATTTATTAAGGCCCTATTGTATGTTGTGTGTGGGTGTGTGTGTTAGAGGTGGGGTGGTAGAGCATTTAGGAACACAGTACTTGTCCTCTAAAAACATGTAGTCTTTTGGATGCAGCAATGATTTGAATGTAGTAGGACTATGTTCCAGTCCTACCTCTGACACTTACTAGTGGGATAATACTGAGCAAATTACTTTACTTCTCAGTGCTTCAAGGCAACTATATAAGACTATAAATTGTATTTTAGTGTTGTTCTGCACTGATAGAGTGAGCTTCCTTCCTGGAAGCTACTTATACCAAAATCACAGGTCTGCCTTTTTCCTTCTTTTCCTTTGCTTTGCTTTGCTTTCCTTTCCTTAAAAAAAAAAGTCTGCTTTTTAAAAAATATGGGAAAAGATTTAGAACCTATATTAGACAACTGTATGAAATAAATGAATATTTTATTAACAATAGAATGCATGCTCTTTGAAGGCAGGATGTATCATTTCACTTTTTGACAAAGAAAACATTTCCAATATCTAGTGCAATGCCTTTCACCTAGGAGGTGCTTGATAAATTGTCGAATTGCATGGCATTCCAAAGTTTAAGCACATATAGTGGTGATGGTGTGAGAAAAGAGAATCCTGCCAGATTTATGTTGTATGGGGGTATTTCCTTTTTTGGAAGACTTACTGGTTTATTGAAAAAGGGTCTGGGCTGGCAATCAGGAAACTTGAGTCCTAATATCACTACTGCACAATCTAGCTGGACAAGATAGTTTGGCGAGCCATTTAATCTCTCTGGACCTCAGTTTCTTTTTTTTTTTTTTGTAAAATGGGAATGGGAGATTGGATAGGTTTCAGAGGGATCATAATTGGATGAAAAAAAAGTATGTCTATTTTACTAATCTCTTATTTCCATAAATTATTGAAAAAAAATATTGTGAGGAGGGATCTGAAGGCTTCAACAGACTGCTACAGTGGTCTATAACACACACAAAAGATTATGAACCCCTGGACTAGATTTTTTTCTAGTTCAAAAATTCTATGATGATTTTTGATATAATGAATGCTGCCCCCTTTTTCATATTAGCTTCCATTAGGCTGCTTATAGATTGCCACATATGAACTTCAGATTATATTGAGAAAGTTAAAAAACACACACACACAAACGATACCCTGTCAAGCATTATTAAGTAGTGTAACACCATACAAGCAGAGTAAAATGTCACAACTAAAGAGTGAAAGCCCAATTAACATGAGGGTAAAGCAGAGAGGTCTCTGAATCAAGTAATAGACAATTAAATGACTCATGAGCCAGAGCTTCTGAGAACCTGTGAGAAAAAGATTTAAGGCCTAAAAACTTGCCTCTGAAAGATCAAGGCTGGTAGAATTTTAAAATTTCCATATTGTGGAAACTTCTGAGCACATGAAAATAGACTAAAATGATTCTTTAACGCCCTTGCCACAGTGAGGAGGCAATTGTGGTAAAGGCCTTTTGCAGCCTGCCTGGGAAAGTTAAGACATGATTTTTCCTTTGTGCAGGGTAGATCATGTGATTGGCAAGCAGAAGAATGAAGTAAGATTTCCTTATAAACCTAGTATGGATAACTAAGAGCCTGAAACCTGACCTGAAAGAAAGACTATGTTAAATTAGAGGTTATACCATAGAAGTTGATCCATGACAAAACCTTAGCTGATCTTAGATTTCTGATTCTACTGCTTAGCAGCATTTTACAAGGAAATCTCTGTCTCTCTGTCCCTTTCTGTCTCACACACTCACCAGAAAATAAAGTTGTAAATACTGTTATTCCTCCTAAAAATATTGTTTTGTTTACCTAGCTAGATATTTTCATGTTGTAAGAGTAGGTTGCAAAGGAAAAGATGGTATATTGAAAGAAGAGGTGATTGACAGCCAGAGATCATTGGTATAGAGGATCATCAGAGAGAAGAACTGATCTGGAGGAGCTCCAAAAGGAATTCTGGGTTTTTATTTTCATGTTTACCTAGCTCTCTCTCTCTCTCTCTCTCTCTCTCTCTCTCTCTCTCTCTCTCTCTTTCTTTCTCTCTTTCTCTCTCTCTTTCTTTCTTTCTCTCTTTCTTTCTCTCTCTCTCTCTCTCTCTCTCTCTCTTTCTTTCTCTCTTTCTCTCTCTCTTTCTTTCTTTCTCTCTTTCTTTCTTCTCTCTCTCTCTCTCTCTCTCTCTCTCTCTCTCTCTCTCTATATATATATATATATATATATATATATATATATATATATTTCCTCCCCCCGGTAGTATGTAAGTTCCTCAAGGAGTCACAGTGGATGGAATAATGGATTAGAATCAGAAGCATCTGAGTTCAAATCTAGCTTCAGACCTTGGGCAAACCACTTAACCTCTGTACCCTCAGTTTCCTCATTTGTAAACTGGAGAAAATAGTAGCTCATATCTCCCAGGGGTGTTGTGAGGATCAAATGAGTTAATATTTGTTAAGTGCTTAGCACAATATCTGGCATAGAGTAGGTGCTATATAAATATTTTGTATTTATTGTCTTTGATTTCCTTCAATTTAACACAATACCTGGTCCATAGTAAGAACTTAAGAGTTACTTGTCAAATTGAAATCAATGGGAAAATATTTTAATATGATTCTAGATAAATATGGGAATGTCTTTCTTTGGGTTTATAGTTACATTGGCTTAGAAAGCGCCTACACTGTTTACTTTTTTGTGTCTGATTCATTTCTCTTCTAGGGGCAGCTAGGTAGTACAATGGATAGAATGCTGGGCCTGGAGTCAGGAAGACTTATTTCCCTGAATTCAAATCCAACCTCAGACACTCACTAGTTGTGTGGCCCTGACCAATTCACTTAATCCTGTTTGCCTTGGTTTCCTTCATCTGTCAAATGAGCTGGAGAAGGAAATGGCAAACCAGTCCAGGTTGCCAAAATGCCAAATGGGGCATGAAGAGTTGAAGGGGAATGAAAAATTATTTTTAAGTGCTTGGTCAAGACTATTCAAAATAATTCAGGGAATGTGTTATCATAGCATTTTTTCTCTATAGGACCTGACTTTTTAGCCATCTAGTTTATGTCTAGATGAGGAGTAGTTGGTCAAATACACATTCTTTTCCACACATCCCTCAAAGCATCAGGTTCTAGGATTTCCCTTATTCTAAGTTTCCAAGTAGAAGCTGGATAATCACTTGTCAGGAATATCATGGAAGAAATTTCTGTTTGGGTGAATTAGATGGTATTTCTAATTTAGAGAATCTTTACTTTTTTTTTTTTAACCCTTACTTTCCATCTTGGAGTCAATTTTATGTATTGGCTCCAAGGCAGAAGAGTGGTAAGGGCTAGGCAATGGGGGTCAAGTGACTTGCCCAGGGTCACACAGCTGGGAAGTGTCTGAGGCCAAATTTGAACCTAGGACCTCCTGTTTCTAGGCCTGGCTCTCAATCTACTGAGCTACTCAGCTGTCCCCCCCCCCCCAATCTTTACTTTCTTATTTAATTCCCAGAGTCACTATCATTCAATGTCTGAAATCTGTTTCTCTAGGATGGGAAAAACATAGATATACAAGGAATAATAGTGGGCATAGAAAGTTCTTAGAAGGAAAGAAAGTTGGTAGTACAATAAAGAGCTTGCTTACTTGGAGTTTTATCAAGGCACCTACTGAGGTTTTGGTGACATCTAGTATGGGAGTGTTCATTTGCCAAAAGACTAATATCACAAAGGCGAGGAAAGGATCAGGTTCTTGTCAGTACAGGTAAGGCCAGGATACAATGCTGCTCTTGACCTTAGTATCTTAGTATCATAGATTAAGAGCTTCAGTGACCTTAGAAATCACTCAGCCAGTTGAAGAAACTAAAATATCCAATGAGGCGGTGATTTACCCAACCTGAAATAGTAAGGACTAGTGCCTAAGACAAGGTTTAAACCCAATTATTCAGAGACTAAATTTGTAACTCTTTCCTCTGCTCCACACTTGTCTTCCCACGCAAGAAGAGCTATAGGTACTTCCTTCCCAACAGGAGCTATTATATCAATTGGTAAATCCTAATGAACACTTATGATGTTCCAGTGCATATTTACATTTGAGGTGTGGGAGTGAGCATTAAAGGGAGTAACTCTCCTCTTCCTAGCAGTAACAGGATTGTCAAGGTGGCAAAATAGTCAGTTCTGAAGTGCCCCAGGAAATGCTTAGATTACAGAATCATAGAATCTTAGGTTGGAATCACCTTATTCATCATCTAGTCCAATTTCTCAAAAGAATAAATCCCGGTGTATCCCAGAGAAGTGGTAATCCAGCATCTACTTGAAGAAAGATCCTATTGTGAGGGGAAATCATTATCTCACTCCATCCAGCACCCCCACCAGCTCATTCCTTAATAATAGCTTTTGTGAATAGACCTGCCTGGTTAATAAGAGCTATATGTACATGGAGAAGATAGCAAACCTCAGAATAAGTGAAAAAAAGCATTTGTTGGGGGTGGGGAAAAGACAAGGAGAAATAAGAGAGTCTGAAGAATGTGGGTGAACTGTAAATGAGCCAAAGGGATGGAAGTTGTTCTCAAGCTGGTGCAATTAGCTTAGAGGATTTCAGAAGTAATTGTAGAGTTGAAGCTAAAAGCACATATTGTGGGAGATATCACTTCAACACTGTAATATATTTGCTCCTCAGCTGCATTTCTGGAGGGGCCGACAAGCTGTTTAGACACACACTTTTTCAACAAGTGGAAAGAGTATAGTTGAAGCAAAGGGGCAGAAAAACAGCTGTGCTCTGACACACTAATGTATGGGATCTTTAGCAGCACTCTGCCTAAAGGAAAAACAGATAAGTTCTCATTTAACTCAATATTAGTAAAGAAGAGGTCATTTAAGTATGTGCTTTGAAGACATTGAATGTGAAGAAATAGGAATCCCTCAGAGATGTTTCCTGTTTGTCTTCTTTGTTAACGTTCAGATGTCAATGCATTTTAGATAGTTGCTATGTTAAAGTCTATATACCATATGAAAAATAATTTCTGTATCATAAATATGCAAAACATGGAGTATTATGGAATTCATGATAAATAGTTCACTTCAATAAAGCAAGAGGCTAATTACAGTAAAATAAGCAGCAAGGTGGCACAATGTATAGAGAAAGCACTGGGCTTAGAATTGAGGAGATTCTTCTTCCTGATTTCACATCTGGCCTCAGATGTTTACTAGCTGTGTCCTGGGCAAGTCACTTAATCCTATTTACCTCAGTTTCCTCATCCGTAAAATGAGCCAGAGAAGGGAATGGCAAACTACTCCAATATCTTTGCCAAGAAAACCCCAACTGGGGTCCCAGAGAGTTGGATATGACTGAATAATGATTCAACAACAATAAAAAATATGGTAACATTATTTTTTTCAAAGGAACTGTACTATTTATAGGTACTAGGTAAGAAATAGACAAAGTAGGTTCTCTGTAGCCAATAACTATTTCATTAGTATGCTGTGTTAAATGGATTTGATGCAAAATAAGTTTTTCTCAATGATCTGAGCCTTTGTAAACTGTCTTATGTGATGGCAGATTCAGCTACAAATAATTTACTGCTATGGCATTATTATTTCAGTGTTATTCCTTAATGTGCAAATTAAGGATTTAAGAGTTGTTTTCATCGCTATAATTGGGATAAACTACATTTTTGTATATATTCAGAAATTGAAATAATCTTGCCCCTCTTTTGGAATCTGCATTAGTTTCAGATATTACAAAAGGTCTAAATAAGAAACTAGGTATAAAGGACTTTCTTAAAAGCCACTTTTCATTTTTAAAATGGATTTTGCAGAACTGCATACTCCAATTTAAGACAACAGTAAGTGGGCAGTGTATACCCTCTGATCTGATCTTCAGTTGATCCCCAGGAGCTGGGGAGAGGGTAGATATAGGAGATGAGAAGAAACCAGGCTGTTCAATTCTCATGGGGATATGGAGGCAGCAGAACAATAAGAAGTTTTATAAATCCCATCTCTCCTTTTCCCAAATAGCTCCTTCTTGCTTCTTTCCCTTTCTCTTTTTCTTTCTCATACTGCTTCCTCCTTGTTTTATTTTTACCCTCTCCCTTCTAGCCTGTTCCCTGGCTGTTCTTGAATTTGCTCAATGATAATGAATTATTTTGAAATATTATCATCTTATCTTTTATCTCTTCTTCACTTAGATCTTTATGAGAGTTCAGATCTTCACAGGGTTGAACAAATACCTGTTGAATTTAGGCCATGTAGCTATCCAGTTAACATGACTGAGCATTTTTTCTGGCTGACCTCCTTGCTTGGAACACTCTCCTCTGCTCAGACCACTGGCTTTTTAAAATCCTATCTAAAACTCTTGGAAGCCTTCCCCAACGTCTCTTAATTCTAGTGACTTCTCTCTGTTTATTATTTTCTACTTGTCCTTTGGTAGCTTGTTTTGTATAGATTTGCCTTCACATTGTTCTCCCTCTTAGATTAGTAAGCATTGTTTTTTGCCTCTTTTTGTATACCCAGTGCTTAGCACAGTGCTTGTGCTTAATAAATACATGTTTATCAGAAGATCAGAAGGCAAAAATTGCCAGGAGGGAAGTGATAAAGTGGATAAAGTGCTGGGCTTGTAGTCAGGAAGACTCATTTTTCTGAGCTCAAATCTGTCTTCAGCTACTAGCTGTCTGTCCCTGGGCAAGTCATTTAACCCTGTTTGTTTCAGTTTCCTCATCCGTAAAACGAGGTGGAGAAGGAAATGAGAAACCACTTTAGTATTTTTGCCAAGAAAACCCCAAATGGGGTCATGAAAAGTCAGAAACAAGTGAAAAAAAATGCCTGAACAACATTGATTACTCAGGTATGTTAATAGACATTGGATGCTATTCTGGGCTTTGTGAAGCATATTCTCTTTGTCCATTGTTTGTATTCTCTAGGGGCTTAGAGTCTAAAATCAATGGCTTTGATTTAAATGAACACTTATAGGAAGTAGTCTATTACATTTTTATTAGTTTTTTTAAAGATATTTTATTTTCCCAGTTACATGTAATACCAATTTTCAATATACATTTTCCAAAATCATAAGATCCAAATTGTCTCCCTCTCTCCCTTTTCTCTCCCCACTCCTGGAGATTGTAAGCAATTTGATACAGGTTATACATGTATTTTCATGGAAATCATATTTCCATGTTGGTCATTGCTGTAAGATAATACTCATGTAAACCCAAATCTCAAAATAAAAATAAATTAAAGTGAAAATTAGTATGCTTTGATCTGTATTCTGTTTCCAACAGTTCTTTCTCTGGAGATGGATAGCACTCATTGTCCTAAGTCCTTCAGGATTGTCCTGGATCATTGTATTGCAGAGAGTAACTAAATTTTTCCCAGTTGATCTTCATATAATATTGCTGTCACCGTGTATAGTGTTCTCCTGGTTCTGCTTATTTCACTATGAATCAGTTCATTTGGTCTTTCTAGATTTTTCTGAAATCATCCGGCTCATCATTTCTTATAGCACAATAGTATTCTATCACCATCATATACCAACATTTGTTCAACCTTTCCTCAGTTGATGGGTATCCCCTCAATTTCTAATTCTTTGCCTCCCCAAAAAGAGCTACTATAATTATTTTTGTACAAATATGTCTTCCCCCTCCCACCCCTCTTTGGTCTCTTTGAGATACAGACCTAGTCATGGTATTACTTGATCAAAGGTGATGCACAGATTTATAATCCTTTGGGCATAGTTCCAAATAGCCCTCCAGAATGGTTGGATCAAATCACAACTCTACCAACAATGCTTTAATGCCCAAATTTTACCATATGCTCTCCAACATTTATCGCTGTCCTTTACTGTCATTTTGGCCAGTCTGATTGGTGTGAGATGGTACCTCGTAGTTGTTTTAATTTGCATTTCTCTATTCAAGAATAATTTAGAACATTTTTCATATGATTATTGAAAACTTTGATTTCTTGTTCTGAAAACTCTTCATATCTTTTGACCATTTGTAAATTGGGAAATGACTTGTAGTTTTAAGTTTGACTCAAGTCTATATTTATTTGAGAAACTAGAACTTCATCAGAGAGGTTTACTGTAAAAATTTTTCCTCCAGGTTGTTGTTTCTCTTCTAATCTTGGTTACATTGGTTTTGTTTGTAGAAAACCTTTTTAAATTAATCAAAATTAGTCATTTTATATCTCACAATTTTCTGTATCTCTTTTTTGGTCATAAATTCTTCCCTTCTCCATAGATCTGCCAGGTAAACTATGCTATGTTCCTTTAATTTACTTATGATATCACCCTTTATGTCTAAATCATATATCTATTTTGACTCTATCTTAGCATAGTATTCTCTACCCAGTGTCTGCCATATACTTTTCTAGTTTCCCCAGCAATTTTTGTCAAATAGTGAGTTCTTATCCCCAAAGCTGGGTTTATCAAATACTAGATTACTAAGGTAATTTATTCCTGTATTTTGTGTATCTAATCTATTCCATTGATCTACCATTCTTTCTTTGCCCATACCATGTTGTTTTGCCGATCACTGATCTATAGCATAATTTGAGATCTGGTACTGCTAGGCCTCCTTCCTTCATATATTTCCCCATTAATTATCTTGATAGTCTTGATCTTTTGTTCTTTCAGATGAATTTTGTTATTATTTTTCTATTTCTATAAAAGAATTTTGGTAGTTTGATTGTTATGGCAATGAAAAAATAAATTAATTTAGATAGTATTATCATTTTTATTACATTAGCTTGGCCTACCCATGAGCAATTAACATTTTTCTAGTTGTTTAGATCAGACTTTTATTTGTGTGAAAAGTTTTTGTAATTGTGTTCATATAATTTAGGTATTTGTCCATTTGATCTTAGACTTTAAATCTGAGGCTTAACACCTGCTAAATTCCTTTCCAAATCTAACATTTTATGTTTTTTTTGTGAAATAAAGGTATTTATGAACTATACAAGAATCATAAATGGTTCCCCAATCTATTGTGCTTTAATTACAAAACACCAGGAAATTGTTTTTGGAAGCTCCCTCTTTAGCAATATAGTGTACAATCCTGGTTTTCTTCAACCTCTCTGACTGCTATTTCTTTGCTTGTTTTTCTCCTCCTCCTTCTCCCATCCCCTAAATGAGAGTATTCTCTAAGGTTTTGTCTTAGACAGTTTTCCTCAGTTTTTTCTTTGTCTTTTTATTCCCCATCAGTGATTCTATTCACTCCCATAGCTTTAACAATCACATTTATGCAAATAGCTCCCAAATCTAAAACTTCAGCCCTGAGATCTTACTTGCTCTACATTGAAAACTGCCCGTTGGATATCTCAATCAGAATTTCCCACTGTCAATTCAGATTTAACATATATAAAACTTAACACATCACCATCCCACGATAGATAAAATTTTCATCCTGATTTTTCTCTTTTTGTTAATGATGCCAGTGTAGTTAGGGTTGAAGCTTCTAGGTCATTAAAAAAAAAAAATTCTTTCCTCTTCCTTATCCCATTAAGTCTTTTTTTTTTCATTTTCATTTTTATTGTCATGCAAAACACAATTCCCCATTGGTCACCATTAAGTATTGATTGTCCTTTCTTTGCAGTATACCTCAAAGCTTTCCCCTCTTTTCTATTACTGATGCCCTTGTCTTAGTTTAGGCTCCTCTCATTTCTAGCTTTTTGATCTGATCGAATTATCAGTCTCTTTGTGCCTGCCTTTACCCCCAAACCCTCCCCTTTTCCTGAATGTCCCTATAAATGCCATGGGTGCCACCAGTCTTATGATCATCCAGACTTGCTTCCCAGGGATCATCCTTAAATCCTCAAGCTCTCTTATCCCTATATCAAATTTTTACCAAGTCTTTGATTTTTACTTCTTATCATCTCTTCTCTCCTTTGACTGTTGCCACTTTGGTGCAGACCCTTATCACTTGCCTACACTACTCTTATAGTCTTCTGATTGATCTCCCTAACAAATCTCCTCCATTCAGCTTTTCCCCAAGAGAGATCTGACCATGTCACCATCCTTATCCCCATTCAATAAACTCCAGTGGCTCCCTATCACAACCGGAATCAAATATAAAATCCTCAGGCTATCATTCAAAGCTCTTCACTCTTAGTCCTCTCCTATCTGTGCAGTCTTTTACACCTTACTCCATAACCTACTTCCATACTCTGCTGTGACACAGCGACATTGGCCTCCTTTCTGTTCCCCCCTCAGAAATTCCATCTCCTAACCCTTTGGCATTTTCACTCACTCTCCCCTCTGCCTAGTAGGGCCTTCCGGTCCCACTCTTTGGTAGAAAGCTGCCCCAATTCCCCCTTAATGCTATTATCTTGTCTCTTGATTATACTGTTCTGCATTCTTTTGTTTGTGCTTTGTTGTTGGCATTTTATCTTCCCCATTAGACTGGGAGCTCCCTGAAAGCAGGGACTGTCTTTTCCATTTCTTCGTATGGCCAGCATTTTGCGCAGTGCCAGGCGTATAGTGGGCCCGTAACAATAACTTATGGGCTGATTGACTGCTAGTCTAGTATGAGCTATTGTACACACTGACTGCTACCAGATTACTGTTTCAGAAATATTGCTTTGATTTGTCACTTCTCTGCCACAAACTCTACAAATTGATTACTTGTGCAGTCTGGCTGCTAGAGTGTAAACGGGTAGTGGACATGGGAGCACTGAGTGAGCTTGGATTAGGGCAAAGATATGCCAGAGCCAGCTCTCATTATTAAATTTGCAGTGTGAGCATTACACCTAAAAATTGGCAAATGTACAAATAAAATACTGTTTTGTAGATTATCTAGATTTAAGTAATTGATGGAGAAAATTTTGATAATCCAAATTAAACTTAAAAGTGTGTTGTATATTCATTTTTTTGAGAACTGGTTGTAAAAAATTGACCAGTACATCCTTGGGTCAGGAATTGACGTCTTCTGTTGTTAGTTCATTGAATTGTTACCTCATGGAGGTTCATGATGTCCTAAACATGGATAGAGCTGAAATTGCTTTTTCTCTTTTTTTTTTAAAATATATTTTATTTGATCATTTCCAAGCATTATTCGTTAAAGACATAGATCATTTTCTTTTCCTCCCCCCCACCCCCCATAGCCGACGCGTAAGTCCACTGGGCATTAGATGTTTTCTTGATTTGAACCCATTGCTTTGTTGATAGTATTTGCATTAGAGTGTTCATTTAGAGTCTATCCTCTGTCATGTCCCCTCAACCTCTGTATTCAGGCAGTTGCTTTTCCTCGGTGTTTCCACTCCCATAGTTTATCCTTTGCTTATGAATGGTGTTTTTTTCTCCTGGGTCCCTGCAAGTTGTTCAGGGACATTACACCGCCCCTAATGGAGAAGTCCATTACGTTCGATTATACCACAGTGTATTAGTCTCTGTGTACAATGTTCTCCTGGTTCTGCTCCTCTCGCTCTGCATCACTTCCTGGATGCTTTTTCTCTTTTGCATAGTGCTTATTTTGGAGAAGGTTGAGAAGTCATGGGGATTGCAAAAATATCTAGTCTTCCATCTTGTTAGCTACGTGAGTCAGCCCAGTTGTCTATAAAACAAAGTCCATCTCTGTGGTTTAGCTCCATTGTACCTTCCCATCCTTCTCAGTTACTTCTTCTAAATGTGTATATAATGCTCCAGGCTGGCACACTTGCTGCTGAAGACTTTGGATCTCCAACCTGTCTCTCTTGAGTCAACTTCTTGGCTTCATTCCTCAATTAATTTCATTTTTTAAAAAAGCCAAAACAACTTTACCTTCTGTCTTAAAAATAATACTGTGTGTCCATTCTAAGGCAGAAGAGCGGTAAGGGTCAGGTAACTGGAGTGAAGTGACTTGCCCAGGGCCACATAGCTAGGAAGTATTTGAGATCAGATTTGAACCCAAGATCTACTGATTTCAGGCCTGGCAGTCTTCTACTGTGTAACCTAGCTACTCCCTCAATTAATTTCTTACAGCTTTCTAAACTGGGCACAGTGAAAGCTGCTAAGCTCCACACAGGTTTTGGGGAGACATAATTCCAGACTTAGCAAGGTCATTTCCATTCCCAGGCCCTTTCAATTTAGTTAGGGGCATGGAACAAACATCAGTCTAGAAAACATATTACACATTTTAAAATTTAATCTGCATTATTCACATTTTCTCTGTTACTTTCTTAAATTTAAAAGAATCGACAAAAAGAAACAATCTTTAGTTTTGTTCATTTCTGAGGTGCAAAAGCTCACACTGAAAATGTAATAATTTTAATTTTAATGAGAGACCATTTAACATTAGACTGTCATTAGAGCAGGCTCCAGCACACCACTGTCTTTGTATATGCACAGTCTCATTTGATCCTCATAAGAAACCATTAAGAAACATCAGCTAGGTGGTGAGGTGGATAAAGAACCAAGGCCAAAAATCAAGAAGACCTGCATCCAGTTTCAGACACTTATTAGCTTTGTGACCCAGGTCAGGTCAGTTAATCCTGTTTTCCTTAGTTTCCTCATCTGTAAAATGAGCTGAAGAAAGAAATAGCAAACCATTCTAAGTATATTTGCCAAGAAAACCCCAAAGAGTTAGACATGACTGAAAATAACTAAGCAGCAACATTAAAGGTAGAAAGATAGAAGTACAAGGTTAAAGGAATTTTTTTTCTAAAATAATTTCAATGATCAGGATCCTGGACCCTATTTATCCTCCCCCATACAGTTTTGTTACCTCCTAGCCAACGAGCCATTAGTGAGATCATCCTTGGGTCCAGCTGGGTTCTCTGTGAGACTAATGGATGGTTTCCAAATATGCAAGTGATTACTTCCTCCAAAGAAGGGTTCATGGCCACATCCTGGACACTTGATTCTTTTTGGCCTTTTATTTCTGGGAAGTCTGAGCCATCCTAAAGATAAGAAGTCATCCAGCAACAAAAAAATAACAGGTGTATTTGCAGAAATAGCATTCTTAGAGCCTTAAGATAGCTTCATCTATGTTTTCTCAGTTTTGAGATTGTGGGAGATCACCATTTCATAGTTTCCTTTTCTCACAATTAGCACACAGTGACACTCTTGGGTGTTGTCCCTTTCCTTTGCAATGCCCAGGCCTCGGTGAAGGGCACAACCCAAGCTTGACCGCTCTCATCTTCTGTTTTATGTGAGTGTGGAAGACATAACCAAATACTCTTCCTCTTGACTACAGGTCACCCAGCCTATTCCACTCTTGCCAAGTTCTGGTCTAGCTGGAAAGTGCTAAATGACTTGTTCATATCTACCCAGGCAGTAAATATCGAAGACAAGAGTTATACTGAGATCTTTCTGGATTACGAGTCTATTTCTCTTTTTACTTTTTGGCTACCTCCAGAATTGTGATTTTGGGATAAACACGTACTCCAACAATGTACCACATTATGCATCAGTAGATGCTTTTCGAAAATTGCTGTGGTGAAAAAAATTTATGATCTTGAAACCAAGCTGATGAGGTTACCTAATTACATGTTTAATAGTTTTTTTTTAATTATGGTGCAATGAAAAAGGCAATGAATTTGAATTTTTGAGACCTACATTGGATTCCTGGCTTTGCCAATTTATATTTATGTGCCTAAGATTTTTTTTCTGCAGTGTGTGTGTGTTCAACTAAATTGACTAATGAATTAGAAAACACTTATTTATTAGGTACTTACTGTGTATTAGGCATTAGAGATACAAAGAATAAAAAAACCTGGTTTCAAGATATTTATATCTGCTTTTGGGGTCCTTTCCTTGATCTAAGATTCTATGATCCTTTGAAAACTACATCTAGAGGGTTCAGCAGCTGGGTGGCTCACCAATACACAGTATTGATTCCAAGACAGAAGGTGAGGGTTAAAAAAAAAGAAAGCTACATCTAGAATAACATTGTAACCCTACACTAAATACTCTACACTAAAGACTCCAAATACAAATACAGAGTGTGTTTCACCTACCTAACTTTATTTGGAAGTATTCATTAAAAAATAATAATAATTGCAAGACTAAACAGTTGTAATGAATCCAATTAACGTAAAAATTTCAAAGTGAAAAGAAAATGCCTTATGTGGGCACCGAAGAGACATATAAGCAATTCAAATATTATATTATATACATACATACATACATACATGTGTACAAACATATGTATATATGGGCTTTTGCTATACAATTATGTACCTATATGTGAATATGTGTGTACATATTAGGGTTTTCAGTCCCCAGCTAAGGGTGTATAAGTTATATATGTATGTTATTATTCTATATTAATATATTAATATATGATTATATTTATATTATATCACTACATATTAATTATATATTATATATGAGTTTATATGTATATCTAGATATACATAAATACATACATATGTGTGAATGTGCATATATTCAGATTAATTTTATATATATTTATTCTTATTGATATATTTTATGCATATTATAAATATATTATGAATTATATAAAATGATTCTTCCATGCCACATATTAAATATGTTCTCCTAAATTAGGCCTACTGCTCTAGGGCTGTGAGTTGTTCTGTATTAATGAGCAAAACATTTCAATGGCTTCAGTTTGTTTAAAAGTAGTTGCTGTTCTAGTTTCTCCTGAATTTGAGGAACTGAATTAGCAGAAAGGACATTCTGCATATAGAGTGAATGCCCAGTTGGCAAAAAAATCCCAGAGCTCCCTCACTAGCTTCCAAGAAGAGTAAAGAGCTTAGATTTTGTCACAGAAACTGAGGTGGCAACTGTTAAATCTGGGGAGGGCAAATGTCCTTACTTTTGAATTATCAATTGAATTGAATATATAGAAAGTGTTATTTAGCTTTAATATAATTTCTTGAAAATCTCCCTTCTGTTTCTTTCCTTGTGATTTTCTTTTTGTTTAGGATGAAGAAGGAAGCTGACACTTTGAAAAGGTGCTTATTGCAGCCTATTAGACAATCAGGAAACTGGAAAGGGTCTTAGCAATCATTTCACGCTGCAATTTCATCTTACAAATTAGAAAAGTGAATCCCAGTGACTTCTTGAACGAGCTCAAAAAGACATATTTTGGGGACAGTGACTAGAAATATTTGCCAAAACACACACACACACACAAAACCCTACCCTTCTCCAAGTGATGATGATGATAATAATGAAATTCTTGTTATTTGCAAATAAGTTTTTGCTAATAGAGTTTGTTGAAATGAAATCCCACTCTTCATCAACAAATTATTTAGTAATAATAAATATTTGTTGATTGAATGCTTTAAATTCATCACATGCAGATATGTCTTTACAGAAAAGTATGCCTAGTACCATAGGAAATGCTACACAAAATACAAAATGTCTACCCTTGAAGAGTTTCTATTTTAGATAGGAAAAGAATTTAGATTAAATGATCATAAAATATAACTAGGTTTTTGATATAAGATAAATTTGTTCAACTACTGAGAAAATATAGCCAAGGATTAGCAGAAGGCAAGGGATTTTCATTTGGCACTGTAGGGATGTTCCTGGCTTTATTGAATTGAAGTAAGAGGACAATCCAAAGGAGAATATAAATATCCATTCATTAAAATTTTTATTCACATTATTTTTACATTATTTAAATATGACATTTATTTTACAAACTGTTTATATTGTTTCATTTTATGTTCCAAACGTGTGCCCTTACGGTGGGAGGAGGTGGTGAAAGATGAAAAGATTACTGTGCATCTACTGTCACAGACCTTCCTAGCTGGGGCTTCAGATCATGGTCTGGAATGCAGCGGATGACTGTCATCTTTGATGTCTAGCCAAGCTCTAAGTGCTCTACAGAGCCTACTTCAGCTGCCTTCATGACTGTTGGAACATGGCAGAGAATAAAATTTAGGTGACTGGAAAAGTAGGAGGGGACGAGGTCATGAAGGTTTTTGAATGTTAAATGGAGGATTTTGTATTTGATCCTGGAGTCAATATGGAGCCATTGGTGTTTATTGTGTGTGGGGAGATGAGATGGGAATAATCAGCCTTGCCCTTTAGGAAAATCAGTTTGGTGACTGAATAGGGGACAGAATGGAGTGAGGAGAAATTTAAGTGTAGTAAACAAACCAATCAGGTTGGACTACAGGGCAGAAAGAAGTGAAGGGTTGAAGATAAAGAAGTAAATTGAGGTCAGATTGTGCAAGTTCTTAATTGCCTTTAAAAAAAAACCCTTACTTTCCATCTTGGAATCAACACTAATATTGGTTCCAAGGCAAAAGGATGGTAAGGATTAGGTTCACATAACTAGGAAGTGACTGAGGTCAAATTTGAACTCAGGACTTCCCATCTCTAGGCCATTGAGCCTAGTGTGTCTCTAGATGTCAATGAAAATTCAGTGACAGTTTTGAGCACCAATTTAGTCAGCATCAATGCTTAGTATGGATAGGAGAAAAGAGAGAGTAGTAGAGAAGCTTGGAAACAGACATCAGTTAGGAGGTATCCTAATTGTGATCATTCACAAGGACCTGAGAAAAATCAACTTCATTTGATAGGACAAATAATATTCCATACTTATAATTATTACTTTTCTGATGAGAGGAGGGAAATATGTATCTATTCTCTAAAACCAGGAATGATTATCACAACTAATCTGAATTCAATTTTCTTTTGGTATTTCATTTAAATTGTGGTAACTTTGAATATTGTTCTCTTTAGTTTATTTTGCTTTATGTCAGTTCATACATGCCTCTGTGCTTTTATGAGTTCCTTATATTCATATTCCATATTCTACACTTTGTTCAGCCCTTACTCAATGAATGAATATCCACTGGTTTTTGCCTGGTTTTTTTCTTTTCTTTCACATAAATTATTTTAATGAATGTCTTGGAGGGCTTTTAGTTAAGATGATGATACCAAAGGTTCTAAAGGAGCTCACTTCTCTCATAAATGTTCTAGCAAAGTTCTAAAAATGTGCCAGAAGGAACAGTGATAAAGCAAACCAAAGTAAAATGACCATAAGCTCCTCTGTCTAGTCTAGGTCTTCACAAGATGACTGCTTTCAGCATCTGTAGGCAAGGGGAATGGAAATAAATCAGGGGAAATAGAAGCCATAGCACATAGACATAAAAGCCATAACAAAAGATTGGACCATAGAATCATCAGAAAAGCCCATTCTGGAGTTATGGCAGGAGACCAGGACAATGCAGTCCCCCCTCAGTACCAGCAAGAATCATTCAGGAGGCCCATTTCCAGTGCAAGTGAGGATATCCATTTGGGAATGGCTAAGAATATATCAAGAGACAAAGCCAGCTATAATTTGGGGACTGTGCAAGGATCAGAGATGGAGCCGATGATAAAATCTAAATCAAATCAACAGGAGACTGATTCAGAAGCCAAGGATTCTAGCAAAGGGTAAAATCTAGTCCTAGCCACTGAAAACCCAGACGGGAGAGGGAATAGGAACATGCACATACTAATCACTTCATCCTAGAATGCCAGGAGAAATGGAGTATGATCTCAAGTAGAGAGGCCCAACACAGAAACCAAGACTGGAGATATAAGTAAATAGAAGAAAATGTTAAACATAATAAACTCTTAAGAGTCAAGAGAAGACCAAGAGGTAATCAAAGAAGAAGAGAATATCTCCATAAATTCAAGTGAGCCTCAGAGAAAAGAATGACTTGACCACAAAGACAAGAAGAATAGCTGGAAGAGACGAAGCAAGAAGTTTAAAAAAATGAAATTAGAATCGAAATAAAGAGCTCTGAGAAGGGAAAATAAAGGAAAGAGAATAAATAAATAATGTAGAATAGAAAGTAATAATAGAGTTCCTGGAAAATAGAATGGAACAAATATAACTCAATGTTTTCATAGGACAACAAAAAATATTGGGACAAGATAAATACACTAAAAAATTAGAAGACTATGTAAGGTTTTTGCTATCAAAGACAATTGACCAGAAAAACAGATTGATGAGAGATAATTTAAGAATCACCAGACTTCCTGAAAACCATCATCAAACAAATACATTGTCACTATTTCAAAGAAAACAGCCCAGATCCTTGTACTTAAGTCATTCTTTCCCCCAATACTCTACTTGAATTTTCTATGGAGTTACTCACTTTTTGGTTTACCACTTGGGCTTCTCTGTATTACATTCAACATTTTCTTTTGTTTATGATTATCTCTTAATTGCTTCTTTACAGATCTACACACTCTATCTGGACTTCTTTTCAGCCAAATTCCACTAATCTTCTCAGCTATTTCCTTGCTAGCCACTCTGCTGACCTGCATACTCATCCCCAAGTTCCAGTTATGAAATAATAATCAAATCATCTCTGCCATGTGCTCTTAGAAAGGATGTATTAATTTATTTCTTTTTGAATCTGCCACTATTGCCCCAACTTTCTAAGCCAAAATATTCCTTTCTAGATGCCTCTTACCTATATGCGTTGTCTCCTATCAGAATAGAAACTCCTGGATGACAAGAACTTTCTTTGCTTTTATATACATATCTTCAAAACTTAAAATAGTACTTGAAACATAGTAAAATGTAAATAAATAATTTTTCATTCATTCAGAAATTCATTTATCTAGGACTCAATAAAAATAGAAAAGTTCAATTGTTAACACCTTAAAAGAAGCCCCAAATTGAAAAATCCTAGTATGTAAAATCTATGTCTTTCATATCAAAGAAAAATATGCTTCAAGTGGCCAGAAAAAAGAGTTCTAACACAAATTAGTCTTAACCATCATCACACAAGACTATGCTGCAACAATTATAAAAGAGAGGGGGGAAATCTTGAAATATGATCATCTAAAAGACATAATGTAGCAATTTACAGCCAAGAATAATTCACTTGCAAAACTGATTATAATTCTCTAGGATAAAAAAAAGTATCTTTAAAAGAATAAAAATTGGAGTTTTAAGCATTCCTAATGAAAAGACCAGACTTTGAAAATGTTTGAAATATCAACACAGGAGACAAGAGAAATATTTACCTAAAAAGACTAATGAGAGGGACAGAATGATGACAGAACACTTGCATTCCAATGGAGAAAAAGAGAAACAAGTGTTCATTCATCTTCCCCCTGGCTTATAAATTCACAGAGAATATAAAGAGAGACAAACACAGAGTTTTGTGGTGTCTTGGTCCTGTGTTGTTTGTTTTAAGAGAGGAAAGAAAAGTGAAGGGGGAAAGGATATGCCAGGGAAGAAATAAAGAAGAGAGAAGAATTTATTATGAATACTTTGGTAGAGAGGGGAGATTGCTATCTTTGACCTGATCTTTCTTGGATAATTCTGAGTCATTTTCTGAAATAGTTGTATGAATTTAAGACTCTACCAGTACTGTGTGTATCTACCTTTAGTTTCTGCAATATATACTCTCTATAACATTCCATATATTCTCTACATACTCTATAACATTCTATATACTCTATAACATTTCTATCTTTAATTATCATTGCAAATTTGATAGATATAAAGTAACATTTCAGATTATTTATCTTTGTATTAGTTATTTTAAACATATATTTAATATAGTTATTTATAGTTTGCATTTCTTCTTTTGAAGACTATTCATGGCTGCAGAAAATTAGGAAAAAAATTTAGCCTCTCACTTAGTGGTCTCATATCTCAAACATATAAAGAACTTTATGAAATTTTAAAGAATATGAGCCATTCTCCAACTGATTAATAGTTAAAAGAACAGACAGTTTTTAAAGAAATCAAAGCCATATATAACCTTATGAGAAAATGCTCTCAATCATCTCTGATCAGTGAAATACAAATCATAACAATTCTGAGATTTTTCACACATTACACTGGTTAAAATTATATAAGGACAAAATGAAAAATGTTAGAGGGGATGTGAAAAAATAGAGACTATTTTTTTCTATATATACTGTTGGTGGAACTATGAACTGATTCAACCATTTTGGAAAGCAATCTGGAATAATGCCCAGGTAGTTATAAAACTGTGTACACTCTTAGGCTCAGCAATACCACTGTTGGGTCTGTTTCCCAAGATGATCAGGTAAAAAGGAAAAGAACCTATATGTTCTAAAATATTTATAGCAACTCTCTTTGTGGTGGCAAAGAACTGGAAATTGAAGGGATGCCCATCGATTGGGGAATGACTAAATAAGCTATGGCATATGATTGTGATGGAATACTACTGTTCCATAAGAAATGATGAGCAGGTTAATTTAAAATATCATGGAAAGACATGAAGTTATAAAAAGTGAAACAAGAAGAACCAACAGAACATTATATACAGCTATAGGAACAATGTTCCTTGTGAAAGTCCACCTTCAAAAAAACAACTGATGAATAGAAATACAAAAGACATAGTTTACATAAACTTTTTTTGGGTCAAATAATGCCTTCTCTAGCATGAGGAGGGAGAGTGATAGGGAGGGAGGGAGGAAGATACCTGGGAATTTTAACATAAATACATTTTTAAAAAAGTTTTTAAAAGAGAAAGAAGGGAGATAACTGACAAAGTGAGGGTTCTGGGGAAGTTGCACAGGATTAAGAACACAGGCAGAAGAATTACCTTTGGAAAGGTCATTTCTTTCTAATCTGTAAAACAAGTATAATAGGACCTGTGGTACTTACCTTACAAGGTAGTAAGAAAAAATTAGGTAATATAAAGTACTTTGAAAAGCTTAAAGTATTATATAAACATTATCATCATCACATTATTCTTTTATGTTGGAAAAGGAATGGAGAGAGGCATAAAACAGAATAATTTTAAAGGGAAAAATAATGATAACTGGTACTTACATAGTACTTTCTGGATTGCCAGACACCTTACCTATATCATTTCATTTGTTTCCCACTACCATTCTGTGAGCTAAGTATTATTAAACTCATTTTTATAGATGACAAAACTGATGCACAGAGAGGTTAGGAGATTTGCCCAAAGATACACAATAAGCACACATCTGAGACATGATTCTATCTTAGGTTTTCTTGGTTCTATACACCATATCCATCATACTGCACTTACTCTAAAATTTATTTTTTTCAAGCAAGTAAGAAAAAAGAAATAAGTAAAATATTAATTCACAACTCTTTAGGGTGGAGGGGAAGACTGTGATTTTGGTGTGTGTGTGGGGGAATTCCCAGTGCAAAAATTCCCTCCACTCTTGTGGATCAATAGATATTTGTTGAGTACCTGTCACAGAAAGGACATTGTGCTGGGTGATGAGGATGCAAAGACCAAAGGGGAGAGTCCTTGACCTCAAGTAACTTACATTCTTCTTCTTTTTTTTTTAACCCTTACCTTCCATTTTAGAATCATTACTAAGTATTAGTTCCAAGTGACTAGACAATTGGCATTAAGTGACTTGCTCAGAATCATACAGCTAGAAAGTATCTGAGATCAGATTTGAATCCAGGACCTTCCATCTCCTAGCCTGGCTATCTATCCACTGAGCTACCTAGCTGCCCTATAACTTATATTCTAATAGGGATATATAGCACATGTGGTGGCCAGTGGGGAAAATGCAATAATGTATTTGATTATTGCTTCCTGAGTTAGAATAAAAAGTGGAAAAGTAAGAAGGAAGGAGGTAGTATGCACAACTGAGAAGGTGGCAAGATGTCTTTGATGGGTAGCTACTGTATTATATATGGCTGGTTAGAATTGATTACTTCCAAGTTGATTATTTCTGGAAGATATGATTTCCCAAGCCCTTTAGGCTATTCGGTTTATTAACAGTTAATTCTGTGCTCAGAATAATTCTCTGATCCTCTGAACTAGTTATGTGTTCAATTGGGTTACTTCTCAATGCATTTTTGATGGGTAAATTGCATAAATCATTACTTTTTCTTAACCCTTTCCTTCTACTTTCTTCCTTAATTGATACTAAGTATGAGTTCCAAGGTTGAAGAGTGGTAAGGGATAGGCAATTGGGGTTAAGTGACTGCCCAGTGTCACATAGCTAGGAAGTGTTTGAGGTCATATTTGAACCCAGGACTTCCCATATCCAAGCATAGATTTGTATCCATTGAGCCACCTAGCTGCCCCACAAACTATTAGTGTTAATAATTGCATTATTGTCAAAATAAGATGAATTAAATTTGTGTATTATATTAATCCTTTGGTTTTTTAAATTTAATAATAATAATAGCTAACCTGTACATGACATTTTAAAGCTTGCTAAGTACTTTACCTGTTTTGTCTCATTTGATATCCACAACAACCCAGGGAAGTAGGTACTGTTAATAGCCCCATTTTACAGATGAGGAAGGTGAGGCTGAGAAAAATGAAATGATTTATCCAGGGTCACATAGCTAGAAAGTATCTGAGACAGTATTAAAAGTGAGGTCTTTCTTTAAATCCAACACTGTGCCATCTGGCTGTCCCAAATATTTTATTATTAACTGGTGTTTGTTTCCTGAAACCTGGGGTTGCAGATGAATGATTCATTTTAGGAAAGGGAGAGATAGGAAACAAGCATTTATTAAGTATCTACTATGTGCCAGACACTGTGCTAAGTACTTTACAAATATTACTCATTTGATCCTCACAACAACCCAGGGAGATAGGTGTTATTATAGCACCCATTTTACAGTTTACATTCATTTCAGAAATGTGGTTGTGTGAGAAACTCACCTCCTAGAGATTTCTAGGTGACTTGAAACCAAAAGGTGTTTTTGAGAAGTTTTGAGTTCTAGGGAATATTGCAGATAACTAATCCAAGTAAAATCATTCATTGTGTTGAGTGAAAGTTCCACCTGCTCTATGTGAACATATCCTCAAAGAATGGTAATATTTATTTGTTCAGAATTGTTAATACTAAGACCGAGGTAGGCATGTTTTGAGTGCTCTAATTTGTGGGGCACTTCAGACACATCATCTCTAAACACTCTATCATATTCATTTTCTATCACTGGTATCTCCTTTTTAGAGTCCAATGATTCCTCAGATTTGTCCTCCTTATTATTCTCTGGATATACCTCAGAATCCCTATGGATAAGCCGCTATAGGAAGAAACCATCTTCTAGCTTCTGACCCACAGGAAAAGAGGAGACCATGAATGGACAGTTCTATTTCATTTAGAGGGACATCAGGGTTTGATTTTCAAACCTCCTTCAGAAACCATCCATCCATCTCACAAGGGTCACTTGAGATATGTTGAGTGCCTCAAGGGAGCAAGGCCATATTCAGAATATACATGGGAGAGAGAGCGCAAGCTGGAATTCTACGGAAGAAATTTAATTTGTTTAATTTTTTATCATCAAACAATACAAGTTGCCTGGGTACATTGAACACAAAGGTGTAACCATTTTAGGAAGAAACACTGCACCTGAGTTGCTGATCAGATTTGTCTTTCTTGGGAGTAATCAAGTGTCAATTAGATATTAGTAACTAAAAAATGTCTTCACTTCCTGATCTCTAAAAGAGGTTCTACACCTTTTGTATGTGTGTGTTAAGGACTCCTTCGCTGGTGTTGTGAAACCTATGAACTTCTTAAAATATACATATATGTGTATTTATATATGTATATATGTACATATATATGCACACGTTCCTAATGGAAGGAATTAAAAATTTTAGTTAGAGGTTAATGAAAATAAAGATGTCATTTTTTTCCTATTCAAAATTCATGGATTCCCTAAAAGGGGTCCATGGACTATAGGTCCAGAACCATTCCTTTTTGAGGTCTAATCACTTTCTGATTGAGTCAAGATAGAAATTACAAGATTAGCTGAACAACAAAAAATTGCCTGCCCCTATCTGGTAGAGAGATAGAGAGATCATTTATTAAGCAATGTACTATTTGCGAAGCACTATTCTCAACCGTGGAGATATAAATTATAGCAGATAGACAGTCTCTGCCCTCAAGGAACTTACATTCCATTGAAACAACAAATAAAGAGCCAGAAAGGGAGAGGGAGAAAGCAGATGCCAGATCATGGCTGGAGATTATTTAGGAGTAAGGTTAAGTCAAAACTGATCTATCAAAACCCAAGATGGCTCCAGGAGCAGAATCCAGTTTTCTAGTGGAACAAGAATGGTGGTAATATCCAGAATGCATGGCTACAGATATGCAGGAAAACATTTTAATAAAGCCAAGACTTGAGTTCCAACCTGACCTCAGATATTAGTTCTGTGACCCTGGGCAAGTCACTTAACCTCTCTCTGATTCAGTGGTCTTAAGTATAAAATGAGGATGAAAATATCACCCAGCACAGCTAGGTGGCATGATAGAGTATTGACTTTGGAATCAGGAGGACTCATCTTGAGTTTAAATATGGCCTCAGACACTTAGTAGCTGTGTGACCTTAGACAAATCACTTAACTCTATTTGCCTCATTTTCCTCATCTGTAAAATGTAAAATGGTAAAGCAGTCCAGTATCTGCCAAGAAAACTCCAGATGGGGCCATGAAGAGTTGGACAAGACTAAAAATTACTGAATGGTTACAAAAATAACATGTACTTTCCAGCGTTATTGAGAAGATTAAATGAGATAACACTTGTAAAGTGCTTAGTACAGTACCTGACTCAGAGTAAGTTTTAATAAATGCTTGTTTCCTTCCTCTCTCCTTTTCTTCCTTCCTTTCTTCTCCTTGGATGGATTTCAGCAGTTGGAGTTGGAGTCATTGTAAACCAGGTGCTACCACAAGAATCCTCTTTGCAGGGCACCAGAAGAGAATTTCTCTCTTTCCCTTTCCTAGTTCTAGCCACCCCCCCCCCCCACTGGCCATGTAGCTTTGAAGGGAAGCTCCCCAAACAGTAGGAGAAACTGCATCCAGTAGCAAGCAGAGATACACACTCCAGACAGAAATCCAGAGACAGTCTCTGGAGGGAAGAAGCCAATTTAAGGAGCTAGCCCTGGCAAACTGATAGCTGATCTGAGAGCTGGCCAGACATACACTCAGGGGGAGAAAATGGAACTCTGGTCTCTATAGTACTACAAATTGCTAGTTGCTTTTGCCACATGTGTAATGTGTATGTTTACTTCATTACCACTGTTCTCCATGTTTAAGTTTACTCTTGGACATAATGGATTTTTCAAACTATTTTTTTTTCATTTAAAAGTACTTAGTTAAACTTCCTCCTACTTATTTCCTCTGGAGGAAAATACTCTTAAACAAATATACGTAGTCAAGCTAAACAAATTCTCATATTAGCCAGATCCAAAAATGTGTATCTCATTATGCATATTTATTCCAGCATCTCTCAGTCAGGAGGTGGGGAGCATTCCTCATTAGTCCTCTTCAATCATGGTTGTCATGATGATCAGTTTTACGTCTTTCAAAGGATGCTATGTATTTTTGTGGGAGTCTGTGCCTTGAGGGAATGTTTTATATCTGTTCCATTTGAGTAAATGCTTTTGCTAAGAGTTAAATGAGTCTATTGTGGATTTGTTCATGGAAAGCACACCAAAGGGAGTTTGTGAATGGCGGTTGTATAAGTAGTCACTGATAAAGTTACCCTTAGTACTCTGAGAATAGTCAGCTCTCAAGAACAAAACCCTCAAGTGCAAACTGGGTTGGGGGACTCAGAGGGGATATTATCAGAAGATAATTTTCATTGTTTAATTGTTTCAGTCATATCTGACTCTTTATGATTCCATTTGGATTTTTCTTGGCAAAGATGCTAGAGTGGTTTAACATTTTCTTCTTCAGTTTATTTTACAGATGAGGAAACAGAGGCAAATAGGGTAAAGTTGCTTGCCCAGAATTACACAGCCAGTAAGTAGCTGAGGTTGAACTGAACTCACATCTTCCCAACAGATTGTATTTCTTTCCTTGATACTTTTCTGTTGATACTCTTTGACCATTTATCTATTTGGGAATGACTCTTAGACTTGTTCATTTGAGTCAGTTTCTTAAATATTTTGGGTATGAAATATTTATCAGAGAACCTGCCAGGATTTTTCTCCAGTTATCTATTTTCCTTCTAATTTTACTTCTATTGGTTTTGTTTGTGCAAATCTTCTTAATTTTATATAATAAATGTAATCCATTGTAGCTTCATTTATATTCTATTCCTCTAGCCATAGATTTGTCAGGGAATTTCTTCCTTCCTCTTTTAATTTCCTTATGATGTCACATTTTGCACAAAAGCCATTCATCAACAGTATTTTTTCCCAATAACTGTGATCTTTGGATTTGTCAAACACTCTGTTATTGTGTCCTTTTCTTTGTATTGTATACCCATTCTATTTCATTGATCTACTTCTCTATTTCTTAGCCAGTACAAAAGTTTTGATGATTATTGTTTTTTAGTGTAGCTTGAGATATAATACATATATATGTATATAATATTTTTCCTTTCTCTTATTTCCTCTCATGTTTGAAATCCCTCACCTATTTAATCCTGTTAGCTTTTAAAGAAAAAGCAACTGGATCTCTTGGGAATCTAAGCTTTTGGTAATGGAAAGATATGGGCAGAAGGCAACCCACAAATTCTGGTAAGCCCCGTTGAAAATAAAGGAATGCATGGAGATGACCAATTGAAAAATAACAACTTAAATGCCAGGGGGAAGAAATAAAGTTTAGAGACAGAACAAAGCTGTTATCTGAGGCTTTCATGCAAGATCTAAGTAGTATAAACTGATACAGGAGATTAATTATTTTATCCAATGCATGTATAAAAATCTGTGAAGCTGCCAAGCTTGTTTTGAAATTGCCTTCTCAAGTCTCCAGTATCCTTTCCTCTGGCATTTTCCTGATTCTTCCCTGCCCCCTATCTGTATATCAAAAACTTAGAAAGTAGATGCTGAAATTGTTTTGCTTGATGATTGTCTTACCCTGGATGGGTAACTTAAACTTCATATGTCAATACCTCAAAGATTCCTGTTTTAGAGAGTAACCCCCATATAACTTAGTAAATGCTCCTTGAGAACCACCATGGCCAAGATATTCACAAGCCTGTAGCCATTTTGATGATAAGCTTCTTCTAGAAACAAGGCTTTTATACCTTGATACATCAAAGATCTCTGATTTCATCAATACGTATATTTTTAACATCAAAACAGATCAGAATTCCTCTGTGTCTTAGTTCATGGTTTTATGTGTTATACTGGCTAAAAATCCATTATCCTTGGCTGTTGTCATGATAAATCTTTCTAAACTTGATTGGTCATTAAATGATAGACATAAATTACTGGGCCCATACTTAAAATCTTTTTAGCTTGTTAGGATCTGCCAGACCATATATTCTTCTTGTTTCATCTTCAATAAGTCATTTACATTCTAAAAGCAATTTGGGATTATGTCTCAAAAGATTTTATTAATATATGTTCTTTGACTCAATGATACTGTTACTAGGTCAGTACCCCAAAGAGATTAAAAAAAGAGGAAAAGAAACTATATGTAAAAAAAAAATCCATCACAGTTCTTTTGTGGTTCAATTGAGGAATGTTCCATGAATTGAGAAATACTTGAACAAATTTTGATCTATAAATATGTTGGAATATTAATGGGCTATAAGAAATGATGAAGGGTATAGTTTCATAGAATCCTGAGAAGACATATGAATTGATGCAAAATAAAGTAGTGAGAAGAACCAGGAAAATAATTATTTAAAAATAACAAAAATTAAAGTTAATCAATTTTGAAAGACTTTGAAACTTCAATCAATACAATGACTAACCACAATTTCCAGCAACTGATGATTAAACATGCTATCTTCCCTAAGACAGAGAGCTGATGGATTCAAAGTACAAAATGAAGGGTCTTTTTCCTTTCCTTTCCTTTCCTTTCCTTTCCTTTCCTTTCCTTTCCTTTCCTTTCTTTTCCTTTCCTTTCCTTTCCTTTCCTTTCCTTTCCTTTCCTTTCCTTTCCTTTCCTTTCCTTTCCTTTCCTTTCCTTTCCTTTCCTTTCCTTTCCTTTCCTTTCCTTTCCTTTCCTTTCCTTTCCTTTCCTTTCCTTTCCTTTCCTTTCCTTTCCTTTCCTTTCCTTTCCTTTCCTTTCCTTTCCTTTCCTTTCCTTTCCTTTCCTTTCCTTCTTTTCCTTGCCTTGCCTTGAAGAACATGGCTAATATGGGAATTTGTTTTGTATTCTATACATATTTATAAAGGGTTTACTTTTTATTGCCTTCTCAATGGTTGGGGGAGGGGGAGGGAGAGAGAAAATTCATAACTAAATTGAATTTAAAATAAAGCACTTAGCATAGGACCTGAGGGTGGGGTGGAAAGAAAGCAAGGTTACCTTCATGCCATGATGAAATTTTGGAGTAGGATTTTAGTGGAGCTTTAAGGATTCATGAAATGTTTTTAATAATTTAAGTTGAATACATCTCCAGAAGGTTACCAAAATATGTGATTCCAAATGATTGGGATTTTGGGCAATGGTGACAGGAAGATATAGTGGTGGCATGGATATTTTGGGGTACATGAGCCTTTTGGAATATCTCAAATCATGCCACATTATCCCTTACCTCCTTTATAAGAGGGACTAGCTCTCAGTGTAGAAATCTTTTTTTTTTAAACTCTTACCTTCTGTCTTGGAGTCAATACTATGTATTGGCTCCAAGGCAGAAGAGCAGTAAGGGCTAGGCAATGGGGGTCAAGTGACTTGCCCAGGGTCACACACCTGGGGAGTGTCAGAGGCCAGATTTGAATTTAGGACCTCCTGTCTCTAGGCCTATCTCTCAATCCACTGAGCTACCCAGCTGCCCCCAAACTCTTACTGTGTTTTGGTTCCAAGGACTTGTCCACGGTCACCCAGCTAGGAAGCATCTGAGGCTGGATTTGAACCCAGGACCTCCCATCTCTAGGCCTGGCTCTCAATCTACTACACCACCCAGCTGCCCCTCAGTGTAGCAATCTTAAGGAGGCAGAGGTCATTTGTGACTATGATCACTTAACATTAGCAAGCAGGCACCATTGAGCTATACTAGGCTCAGAGGGAGCTGAGATTCTGGCATCTCTCTTCTTGTTGACCTAGTATTACCTCACTGCTTTGGGCCTCCTAGCACAGGACTATATTTGGATATCAGTTACCCACTGAAAGATTTCTTATCTTCTGAGTCCTAATGTAAAGAGTTTCATACAGCTGCACATATTTTTTCAATTAAATACAAACTCCTTATCTTAATTTCCTTGATTCCTTTGTGTCAGCTCTTTAGTTTGTGGGCAAAGAAACAGAAATTATTCTGTCTGCCATGAAACTATGGCACCAGAAGGATCTCTAGTTAGTGGTTTACATATGCATAGCTCATCTAATTCGCTGCAGTTACTAAAAGGAAAGGGAAGACAGCAAGGAGGAGGATGGGAGAATCAAAATATTAGCATGAGATTTTCCTCCTAGGAAAAATATAAGATCTAATGAGGTTATAGGTGATTGGTTATTCACTCTCACTGTCATTTTGGGGGGCCTAAATTCCTTCTTCCTAAAACCAAGGATTCCTTTATATGTATGTTTTTAACAACCTTTATTTCATGGAGGATGCTACTTTAATATTCCAATGATAACAGTGCCTCTAAAATATTGGTTCTTGAATTTTTTTGGGGGGGGGAGGAAATAGCTTTCTATAGTAAATGGTTTTTCTGCCTCTTGTCTCTCCTTATTCCAATCTGTCCTCCACACTTGTCAAAGTGATCTCCCTAAAGCAGAGGTCTGACCATGTGACTGATTGCTTCTCTCTTGTTAAATAAACCCCCAAGGTCTCCCTATTACTTCTAGGATCAAATATAAACATCTATGCTTGGATTTTAAAGGTCTTCACAACCTGGTTCCTTTCTATCAGTTCAGTTTTCTTATACATTATTTCTATCTACACACTCTGCAATCCAGCCATACTGCCCTATTTGCCATTTTTGATATATAATAATCCATTTCCCATCTGTGTGCTTTTGCATTGGTTGTCTTCCATGCTTAGAAAGTTCTCTTCCTCATTTCTAACACTTCCAATCAATGACTTCTTTAAGAATCAGTGTTCAAATTTTACCTTCTCTAGGGAACCCTCCCCAGTCACCTATCTGTTGCCCCTTGTCCCTCTAAGGATACCTTCTGTCTCCTATGTATATATCTGGAATATACCTCTTTATTTATATATATATATGTTGTTCTTCTCATCCCTTTCCACCATTAAAATATAATCTTCCTGGGGCTAGAATTATTTTTCCTTCTTCATGTAGAGTGACTAACATATGTTAAGCACTTAATAATGACTGTGGGAAGATTGGTTCATTGACCATTTCTATGGATACAAAGACCCTCTCTCTTAATATCTATCCCACTTCCATTTTCCATCTTGAAGAAAACAAATTCTAAGGACAAAGCATTGTTTTATTTTGGATACCTTGTTTTCTTTTTTCTTTTTTGAAAACAAGTTAAGTTTATTTATTATATTGAAAAAGGGGGGGGGTCATAGCTTTTTTTGTTAATACGATGATGTCTTCCATTCAATTTTATTTTTCTCTTCTTTAGTTTTCAGAATTTCTATTTTGGTACTTAATTGGGGTTTTAAAATTTGTTTGTTTTCTAGTTTTTTGTTTGTTTGTTTTAGCTGCATGCCCAAGTTCATCAATCTGTTCTTTTTCTCTTTTATTGATGAAAGTGTTTAGAGATAGACATTTTCCTATAGAGACTGCTTTGGATATATCCCTAAAATTTTTATATACTGTCTCATTATTATTTTAATGAAATCATTGACTATTTCTATAATTTGTTCTTTGACTTACTCATACCCATGTAGTAAATCTTCATTTAATTTTTAGTAATTTCTTTAGTGACCCTTTACTGAATATAATTTTTATTATATTATGAGCCACAAAGATGTATTTAATGTTTCTGCTGTTCTTTTTTTCTTTTTTTTTCACATTTTTTTATTTGGTCAATTTCAGACACTATTTCTTGGTTACAAAAATCATTTTCTATTCCTTCTATCCTCCCCACCCTCCCCTTCCCATAACCGACTCGCAGTTTCACTGGATATTACATGTGTCCTTGATCAGAACCCATTTCCATGTTGTTGGTGTTTGCACTAGGATGTTCATTTAGAGACTACATCCCCAATCATATCCCCCTAAACCCATGTATTCAAGCAGTTGTTTTTCTTTGGTGGTTTTACACCCACAGTTTTTCCTCTGAATGTGGATAGTGTTCTTTCTCATAGATCCCTCCAGGTTGTTCAGGATCATTGCATTGCCACTAATTGATTCCATTGTATCACAGTGTATCAGTCTCTGTGTACAATGTTCTACTGATTCTGCTCCTGTTGCTCTGCATCACTTCCTGGAGATTGTTCCAGTTCCCATGGAATTCCTCCACTTTATTATTCGTTTGAGCACAATAGTATTCCATCACCATCAGATACCACAATTTGTTCAGCCATTCCCCAATCGATGGGCATCCCCTCATTTTCCAATTTTTTGCCACCACAAAGAGCACAGCTATGAATATTCTTGTACATGTCTTTTCCCTTATTATCTCTTTGGGGTGCAAACCCAGCAGTGCTATGGCTGGATCAAAGGGCAGACAGTCTTTTAGTGCCCTTTGGGCATAGTTCCAAATTGCCCTCCAGAATGGTTAGATCAATTCACAACTCCACCAGCAATGAATTAGTGTCCCTACTTTGCCACATCCCCTCCATCATTCACTACTTTCCGTAGCTGTTATGTTAGCCAATCTGCTAGGTGTGAGGTGATACCTCAGAGTTGTTTTGATTTTCATCTTTCTAATTATAAGAGATGTATCATCTCCTCATATAAGAACATATATAGTTTATGCTTGTTTAGTCACTTAAGTTTGCATAACTGAGTTTAACTTTTGTTTCTCTTGATTCCTGTGTCTGTTTGCACTTCAAAGGTTCTAAGCATCTCTGGTTTTTTCATCAGGAATATTAGAGATTCTCTATTTCTTTAAAGATCAATTTACCCTCTATAGCATTATACTCATTTTTCTTGGTTAAGTTTTTCTTGCTTATAAGCCCATGTCTTTCAGGAGGTGACCAGTGGATTCTATTTTCACTTTACCCTCTGATTGATTCTAAAAAACCTGGGTATTCTCCTCTATGACTTCTTCTTTTTTTTTAATGGAAAGTTCTTGGCTCTTTTATTGAATTAGAGTGACACATTTATATATACAATCTTCAATTATATGTCTTACAATACTCATGATTAAAATATTATTAGCAATTTTTCTTTTTTTTACTTTTGTTGTTGTTGCATATTAAAAGTTTTTTTTAAATAATATTTTATTTGATCATTTCCAAGCATTATTCATTAAAGACAAAGATCATTTTCTTTTCCTCCCCCCCCCACCCCCCATAGCCGACGCGTGATTCCACTGGGTATCACATGTGTTCTTGATTCGAACCCATTGCCATGTTGTTAATATTTGCATTAGAGTGTTCATTTAGAGTCTCTTCTCTGTCATGTCCCCTCAACCGCTGTAATCAGGCAGTTGCTTTTCCTCGGTGTTTCTACTCCCATAGTTTGTCCTCTGCTTATGAATAGTGTTTTTTCTCCTAGATCCCTGCAGAATGTTCAGGGACATTATACCGCCACTAATGGAGAAGTCCATTACGTTCGATTATACCACAGTGTATTAGTCTCTGTTTACAATGTTCTCCTGGTTCTGCTCCTCTCGCTCTACATCACTTCCTGGAGGTCGTTCCAGTCTCCATGGAATTCCTCCACTTTATTATTCCTTTTTGCACAATAGTATTCCATCACCAACATATACTACAATTTGTTCAGCCATTCCCCAATTGATGGGCATCCCCTCGTTTTCCAATTTTTGGCCACCACAAAGAGTGCAGCTATGAATATTCTTGTACAAGTCTTTTTCTCCATTATCTCTTTGGGGTACAGACCCAGCAGTGCTATAGCTGGATCAAAGGGCAGACAGTCTTTTAGTGCCCTTTGGGCATAGTTCCAAATTGCCCTCCAGAATGGTTGGATCAGTTCACAACTCCACCAGCATTCATTACTTTCCTTTGCTCTCATGCTAGCCAATCTGCTAGGTGTGAGGTGATACCTCAGAGTTGTTTTGATTTGCATCTCTCTGATTATAAGAGATTTAGAACACTTCTTCATGTGTTTTGATTTCTTTATCTGAAAACTGCCTATCCATGTCCCTTGCCCATTTATCAATTGGAGAATGGCTTGGTTTTTTGTACAATTGATTTAGCTCTTTATAAATTTGAGTAATTAAACCTTTGTCAGAGGTTTCTATGAAGATTTTCCCCCAATTTGTTGTTTCCCTTCTGATTTTAGTTACATTGGTTTTGTTTGTACAAAAGCTTTTTAGTTTGATGTAGTCAAAATTATTTATTTTACATTTTGTGATTCTTTCTATGTCTGGCTTGGTTTTAAAGTCTTTCCCCTCCCAAAGGTCTGACATGTATACTATTCTGTGTTTACCCAATTTACTTATGGTTTCCTTCTTTATGTTTAAGTCATTCACCCATTTTGAATTTATCTTGGTGTAGGGTGTGAGGTGTTGATCAATTCCTAATCTCTCCTACACTGTCTTCCAATTTTCCAGCAGTTTTTATCGAATAGTGGATTTTTGTCCCAAAAGCTGGGATCTTTGGGTTTATCATATACTGTCTTGCTGAGGTTGCTTGCCCCCAGTCTATTCCACTGATCCTCCTTTCTGTCTCTTATCCAGTACCAAATTGTTTTGATGACTGCTGCTTTGTAATTTAGTTTAAGGTCTGGTACTGCAAGGCCCCCATCATTTGTGTTTTTTTTTTTCATTATTTCCCTGGATATCCTTGATCCTTTGTTATTCCAAATAAACTTTGTTATGGTTTTTTCTAAATCAGTAAAGAAATTTTTTGGAAGTTCCATGGGTATGGCACTAAATAGATAAATAAGTTTGGGTAGGATGGTCATTTTTATTATATTGGCTCGTCCTATCCATGAGCAGTTAATGTTTTTCCAATTGCTCAAGTCTAGTTTTAGTTGTGTGGAGAGTGTTTTGTAGTTGTGTTCATTAGTTCCTGTGTTTGTCTCGAGAGATAGATTGCTAGGTATTTTATTTTGTCTAAGGTGATTTTGAATGGGATTTCTCTTTCTAGTTTTTGTTGCTGAGCTGTGTTGGAGATATGTAGAAATGCTGATGACTTATGTGGGTTTATTTTGTATCCTGCAACTTTGCTAAAGTTGTTGATTATTTCAATTAGCTTTTTGGTTGAATCTCTAGGATTCTTTAAGTAGACCATCATGTCATCTGCAAAGAGTGATAACTTGGTCTCCTCCTTGCCTATTTTGATGCCTTCAATTTCTTTTTCTTCTCTAATTGCTACTGCTAGGGTTTCTAGTACAATGTCAAATAGTAGAGGTGATAATGGGCATCCTTGTTTCACTCCTGATCTTATTGGGAATGCATCTAGTTTATCCCCATTGCAGATGATATTAGCTGATGGTTTTAGATATATACTGTTTATTATTTTTAGGAATGACCCTTCTTTTCCTATGTTTTCTAGTGTTTTTAATAGGAATGGGTGTTGTATTTAATCAAAGGCTTTTTCTGCGTCTATTGAGATAATCATGTGGTTCTTGTTGGTTTGCTTGTTGATGTGGTCAATTATGTGGATGGGTTTCCTAATATTGAACCAGCCCTGCATCCCTGGTATAAATCCTACTTGATCATGGTGAAGGATCCTTCTGATCACTTGCTGGAGTCTTTTTGCTAGTATCCTATTTAAGATTTTTGCATCTATATTCATTAGGGAGATTGGTCTATAGTTTTCTTTCTCTGTTTTTGACCTGCCTGGTTTTGGAATCAGTACCATGTTTGTGTCGTAAAAGGAGTTTGGTAGAACTCCCTCTTTGCTTATTATGTCAAATAGTTTGTATAGTATTGGGATTAACTGTTCTCTGAATGTTTGATAGAATTCACTGGTGAATCCATCAGGCCCTGGGGATTTTTTCTTAGGAAGTTCTTTGATGACTTGTTGAAATTCATTTTCTGATATGGGATTATTTAAGAATTCTATTTCTTCTTCTGTTAGTCTAGGCAGTTTGTATTTTTGTATATATTCACCCATATCACCTAAATTGGTGTATTTATTGCCATATAATTGGGCAAAGTAATTTTTAATGATTGCCTTAATTTCCTCTTCATCGGAGGTGATGTCCCCCTTTTCATCTTTGATGCTGTTAATTTGCTTTTCTTCTTTCCTTTTTTTAATTAGATTGACCAGTACTTTGTCTATTTTGTTTGTTTTTTCAAAGTACCAGCTTCTTGTCTTATTTATTAAATCAATAGTTCTATCACTTTCAATTTTATTAATTTCTCCCTTAATTTTTAGGATTTCTAGTTTGGTTTTCTGCTGGGGGTTTTTAATTTGATCGCTTTCAAGTTTTTTTATTTGCATTTCCAATTGATTGATCTCTGCTCTCCCTTGTTTGTTAATATATGCACTCAGGGATATGAATTTATCTCTGATTACCACTTTGGCTGCATCCCAAAAGGTTTGAAAGGATGTCTCGCCATTGTCATTTTCCTCAGTGAAATTATTAATTGTTTCTATGATTTCTTCTCTAACTAAACGATTTTGGAGTATCATATTGTTTAATTTCCAATTCGTTTTTGATTTGGTTTTCCATGTACCATTACTGATCATTATTTTTATTGCCTTGTGATCTGAAAAGGCTGCATTTATTATTTCTGCTTTTCTGCATTTGTGTGTCATGTTTCTGTGACCTAATGTATGGTCAATCTTTGTGAATGTGCCATGTGGTGCTGAGAAGAAGGTGTATTCCTTTTTATACCTATTTATTTTTCTCCATATGTCTATTAATTCTAATTTTTCTAAGATTTCATTCACTTCTTTTACCTCTTTCTTATTTATTTTTTGATTTGATTTATCTAAATTTGATAATGGTTGGTTTAAGTCTCCCACTAATATGGTTTTACTGTCTATTTCTTCCTTCAGTTCTTCTAGTTTCTCCATTAGAAATTTGGGTGCTATATTATTTGGTGCATACATGTTGATTAGTGATATTTCCTCATTATCTAAAGTCCCTTTTAACAAAATATAATTACCTTCCCTATCCCTTTTGATCAGGTCTATTTTTGCTTTGGCTTTATCAGATATCATGATTGCCACTCCTGCCTTCTTTCTGTCAGTTGAGGCCCAGAAGGTCTTACTCCATCCTTTAATTCTGACCTTGTGGGTGTCTATCCGCCTCATGTGTGCTTCTTGATGTGTGTTTCTTTGGTAGGGTTTTGGATTCTAATCCATTCTGCTATTCATCTATGTTTTATGGGTGAGTTCATCCCATTCATGTTCAAAGTTATGACTGTCACTTGTGGACTCCCTGGCATTTTGATATCCTTCCCTAATTCTAACCTTTCTTCTTCAGATCTACCTTTTAGTCCAGTGATTTACTTTAAATCAGTCCCCCTTGTCCCCTCCCTTGATATGTTTCCCTTTCTAGTCCCTCCCTTTCTGTTCCCTCCCCCTTCCCCCTCTTCTTCCCTCCCTTTTTTTTGTTCCCTCCCCCCTACCTGCCTTGGTTTTCCCTTCTCCCTTCCCTTGTTGGGTAAGATAGAATTCAAGATCCCAATGGATCTGGATGTTCTTCCCTCTCAGAGTTGATTTCCCTGAGAGTAAGGTTTAAGTAAAAACTCTCTTCCTCTCCTTCTTATAGGAGTTTTCTTCCCCTCCCCTTCCCGTGTGAATCTTTGTGTGAGAAAGATTATTCTATTTGGTCTTTCTTTTCCCCCTATTTACACATTACATTTTCCCCACATGTTAGTATACATAGATTGATATAAATGTAGTCCTTATAGAAGAGAGTTTGAGTAAAAGAAAAAAATAACATTTTCCTCCTTTTCCCTTTTCTTCATATTTACCTTTTCAGGTATTCCATGCTCTTTGTTTTTCGATATCAAACTTTCCACAGAGCTCTGGTCTTTTCTTTGCAAAAACTTGGAAATCTTCTATTTTGTTGAAAGCCCATACTTTCCCTTGGAAGTATATAGTCAGTTTTGCTAGATAGCTGATTCTTGGTTGAAGGCCCAGCTCTCTTGACTTTCTGAAAATCATGTTCCATGCCTTATGGTCATTCAGAGTGGAACTTGCAAGGTCTTGTGTGACCCTGATTGGCATTCCTTTATATCTAAATTGTCTTTTTCTGGCTTCTTGGAAGATTTTTTCTTTTGCTTGAAAGGTTTGGAATTTGGCAATTACATTCCTGGGGGTTGTCTTTTGGGGATTTAGTGTAGAGGGTGTTCTGTGAACTTTTTCAATGCCTGTTTTGCCCTCTTGTTCTAGGATCTCTGGGCAATATTCTTTGATTATATCTTGTATTACGATGTCAAGTTTGCTGTTTATTTCTGGCTTTTCTGGTAGTCCAATTATTCTTAAATTGTCTCTTCTCCCTCTATTTTCCAAGTCTGTCACCTTGTCAGTGAGATATTTTATGTTCTCTTCCAATTTCTTGGTATTTTGGCTTCGCTTTATTAGTTCTTGCTCATTGTCTTCGAGTTGCCTTATTCTGACCTTTAAAGCCTGTTTTTCCTTTTCACTTTGGTCAAACTGGTTTTGTAGATGCGTGAATTTCTTTTGCATTATTTCCCACTTTTCCTCCCAGAAGGCTTCCATCTTTTTTGATCCTTTCTGAATCAAATTCTTCATGGGTTTGTGGAGAGTTTCCATTTCCTTTGGAAGGTTTCGGAGCATTGCTTCTCTTTCCTCTTCTATCTCCTCTGTATTTTGCATTTTTGCTCCATAAAATGTGTCCAAAGTCGCCCCCTTCTTCTTGTTTTTCTTGGAATTTTGGGGCTTTTGTGCTTCTGTGGAGTTTGCCATCTCTATCTGAGTGGGGAGGACTAGCTTTTCTTGTTTCTGTCTGGTGTTCAGAGGTTTTAGCCCCAGGCAGATTGTCCTTTCTATGCAATTGTTGTTCTGTCTTCCCTGGGAAGCCAGGAATTGCTGGTGTTTTCGTGTTACTGTCTTCCTCAATTCCCTCCCAATGCTTCTCCGTTGCTTTACTTCCACGCTCTGAGCCTGGCTTGGCCCTTTCCATGGGGTGTTTGTTTCTGTGCCTTGGCCGGCCAGAAGAGCCAGCACTCTGAGGGGGGAGGGGCCACAGCTTCCAGGAGCTCTGAGGGCTCCTGATAGGATTAACTTTCCCTGAGGCAGGGACCTTCTGTGAGACTTGGATGGAAGGTTCCATCCAGGGGTTTACAAGCTCCCTCTGTCTCTCTCTGTTTCCCTGCTGTCTGTGTTGGGTGCCTCCTCGTCTGAGTCAGGTTGTTTTCAGGAAGCGGTCTTCAGAATAGCCGGCCCTGAGGCTCTGAGGTTCCCTCTGCTGCCTCAGACTCATCACTCTGGTTTGGGGGGATGGGTCCTGGGACCTTCCTTCTGCCTACCCCTTAGGTCTGAGTGATCTCGGGTTCTGGCTTTTGGGGGGGGGGCGTACCTTTTGATCCAGGTCCAGGAGGAGGATTCCCGGGGTCTATGCTGTTGTTCGTTTTGAATTTCGGTGCCCTAGGAGCATATAGTTTGAGTTTGGTAGGGAAGGGTTTCCAGAGATCTGAACTTTAGCTTTCTCTAAGCTGCCATCTTGACCGGAAGTCTCCTTTTTTTTTTTACTTTTAAACATTATTTTATTTAGTAATTTTCAAACATTATTCATTGGAAACAAAGATCATTTTCTTTTCCTCCCCTCCCCCCCACTTCCCACCATCCCTTCCATAGCCGACGTGTGATTCCACTGGGTATCACATGTGTCCTTGATCCAAACCCATTTCCATGTTGTTGGTATTTGCATTAGAGTGTTCCTTTAGTCTCTCCTCATTCATATCCCCTCAGCCCCTGTAGTCAAGCAGTTGCCTTTCCTCAGTGTTTTTACTCCCACAGTTTGTCTTCTTCTTAAGGATAGTGTTTTTTCTCCTAGATCCCTGCAGATTGTTCAGGGACACTGCATTGACACTAATGGAGAAGTTCATTAAGTTCGATTGAACCACAGTGTATCAGTCTCTGTGTACAATGTTTTCCTGGTTCTGCTCCTTTTGCTCTGCATCATTTCCTGGAGGTTGTTCCAGTTTCCATGGAATTCCTCCACTTTATTATTCCTCCTGTATGACTTCTTGAAATATGATGTCTTAGTTTCTTTTTGGTCATGCCTTTCAGGTAGTATAACGCGTCTTAAGTTATCTCTTCTTGATCTATTTTTCAAGTTGTTTTTGCTATGAATCAATTTTTGGCTTATCTTTTGTTTTCTTTTTTCAACCTGTCTCTGATTTAATATTTCCTGATATCTGATAGAGTTATTAACTTCTATTTGGCAATTTCTAATTTTATGGGAGTTTTTTTCCTTTGGCAAAGTTTTGTATTTCTTTTTTCAAGCTTTTAAATCTCTCCAAATCTGTTTTCCATAGCTTTAATTTCTTTTCCCATTCCCCAAGTATTGCCACTTAATTTTTAAAAATTATTTTTTGCTCTTTTAAGAACTCTTCCTTCATTTCTTCCAGTATTTTTAGTTAAATTTGTTTCCAAGCTATGTTTTCCTTTGAGTCTTATTGTAGATGTTTTTGGAGTCATCTTCTTCTTCTGGGTTTGTTACTTGAGGATCCTTGTCACCATAATAGCTGTTTATGGTGGGGTTCTTTTCTATTTGATCATTCTGCCCTCTTTTGTCCTAACTTTAGACTGCTTTGCCTACTTCTACGGGAAATGTTTAGGTTGAACTTTTGTCTTTCTAGGTCCTTCTACTACTTTCCTTTTGTTATTGAGTGTTGTGTTATTAAAGGATCTCAGGATAGCTCAGACTAAAGACTTGCAAGCTTTTGATACTCTAAAAGAGTTCTGATTCAGAGCAAAATGTGATCATTGCCCTCCTAGACTGAATACTATAATTTTGTGGCCTGGTTTTATGTTCATGAAATCCTCCCATAAATTCACTCTTGGTTGGACATTCTAGTAGATTACTTCTGGGTTCAGGCACTACAGGCTATCTGGGAAGCTCTGTGGGTTTAAACAAAATATTGCAGGCTTCACTTTGGTCTGGGTTTTCTTTTGCTAATTCTAGGCCTCTGACTGGGTAGGAGGCTGGAACTGAGACTCTGCTTAGCTCTTGAGCTTAGAGCTACACAATTACTATTTGTTTCTGAATTTGCTCCTTGCTCTTTACACAGCCTTGAGCCTATGATTGCTTCTCACCCAAGAATACCACTCCTAGATTAGGGTCCATCTGTATGGATCTGGAACCTTTTCTTCCCTCAGTACAGAATCTTGGTTTTCTTTTAGTTTTTGCAAATTAGAATCTCTGCTATGTTATGTCTCTAGCCATATTCCATCCACTGGACCTGCAGTCCTCTTTGTCTCTCCCTATACTGACCTGGGATGGAACTATGTTTTAGTGTGATTTTCCCCCTAATATTTCTGAACAGGATTTGGTCTGATTCATTTTTCAGGTCTTTGTGGAGGAACTTTATGGGGAAACTTGGCTGTATTTCCTAATACTCTGATGTTATGGCCTCTGAAATTTTAAGAGCCAAATAAACTGGACTGATCAGAAGGCAATGACTAAGATGGTGAAAGGACTTGAAACTATATCCTAGAAGGATTGTTTGAAGATCTGAGAATATTTAGCATGGAAGAGGGATGACTTGAAGAGTGGGAAAGGTATCATCAAATTACTGAATCTCATTGTTGGAAAGGTATCTCTTGTCCAGGCCTTAACAGAAACATAACTCTTCTTCACAGCATGTCCAATAAGTGACTCTCCAAATTCCACATGAGGACTTTCACCGATGAAGAACTTAACACTTGCCAAGGCAACCCATTCCGTCTTTAGATAACTTAAAATGTTAGGAGGTTGTTCTTTTTTCTTGGGTTAAATTCTTTCTCCTTATTTTTTTTTTACTCTTTGATCTTTTCAAACATTTTAAGGTCTATCTTGTTGAAAAGATGGTTGACTTTAGGAAATTCTTCATGAGTAAAGAAAAACCCAATAGGTACAAGTTACAAGGGCTGATTTTGGTTCAATATATGGAAGACTTTTACCCTGTCATCATAAATGTTCAAGGAGAGCTTGATTCATCATCTGTCCAGGGACATTGTAGAAGAAATCCCTATAATTGGCAGACGCTCTCCAAGGTTCCTTTCCAGCTTTGGAATTTTTTGATTCTATGTCTGAATGGGAAATTTAGCATTTCATCAATAGCAATAAGGTATTTATTAATGTATGTTAGAATTGACATTGTGTTAATAAATATATTTCACATTTGAATAACCTTCAGAATTGTAGAGAGCCTTATTTTCATTGTCCTTGTTGAGCTTCACAATAGCCTTGTGAGGTGAGTACTATGATTATTCACATTTTGCAACTGAGCAAACTGAGACTAATTAAGGTAAAGAGATTTTTCTCAGTCACCAAACAAGTGTTTGAGGAGGAATTTGAACTCATGTGTTCTTTATCTAGAGTCTACAACACTATGATGTACTATAAAGATTAATAACGTGAACTCCCTAGAAGAACCTCACAAATTCCAAATTTGAGACCCAATGGTATTTTGGAAAAGAAGGAGTGGGTTATCTTAGAGCAAACAAGAAGCCTAGCTCATATATGACCTTGGAAGAGTTTATTTTCATTTTTGGCTCTCAGCTGAATGTGCTTTGCCATCTTTTTTTTTTTTTACTAGAACATGCCTCTAAGCACCACTCTTCCTGGGGACTTTGCAAAGTATTGTGACATTCTCAAGGACTTTGGCATCAGAAATCAATAGCTGTAATCTGTTCTGATTCACCAAATACAGCCATTCCCCACTTGGGACAGAAATTACTAATTCTTTTTATGACTTGACTTTCTCCCAATGATTTCAAAATAGATATTTGTCCAGTCCATATGTGCTAATGGGACCAGTGAATGGTTAATGTCCTCTCTGCACAGATAAATAATGCTTAGTAGGAGGGATCCCCCCAAAAGGGAACTTGGATACTTTGGGAATTAACCTCCGGCTTGCTACAAGTCCCAACTAAAATCCTATCTTCTATGAGAAGAATTTCTTTCCCACCTTAATGTTAATGCCTTCCCTCTGTATATTGTCTGCAAGTGTATCCCTTATTTATCTTGTTTGGGCATAGTTGTTTTCATGTTGTCTCCATGAATAACCTGGAACACTTTGAGAGCAGGGATTTTCTTTTGCCTTTCTTTAGCACAGTGCCTGGCACATAGGTGGTGTTTAGTAAATATTTCTTTGACTTTACCCCATTTACTCTGTAGCATTTCTCTTGTCAGCAGAGACAAGACTGCCATCAGTCTCTTCTTTTATCCATTCTATCCTCATTCTAGAACTTGCATCTCTCTTCTAGATGATCTGATTTTCACAGAGCAAGAGAATATATGATTGAGATTACAAAGGCACTAAAGATGGATGACAGATAGAACAGACCAAAGCAATCTGAAGGTGCTGTGATCCTTGAAAGAAAAATGGGAAAATTCAACTTTAAATGACAACAATCCCACAAAATCCAAACCCAATCAAAATAGAATATTGCTTTACTTTTCAATTTCCACATACATTTCCACTCAATTGCCACTTCCACATATCCCCCATCCCTCTTCCCAATGAAGACTTTAAATTATTGTTCCAAGTGGTTACATGGGTCTTTGCTTGCTTAGTTATGGTCATTATGCAAGGAAATGGTTTGAGGGTAGGGAATAGAGGGAGGAATTGTGACAGAAAGTGCGGTGTAGACAAAGGGACAGCTTGGCTATCATTATGAATTAAATCCTTTCTTTGTGATCAGTCTATAGCTCCTCCTGAGTGCATTTAAGATTCCTGTTAGAGTTAATGGGAATCTTGTTCTCACCTCCATTAGGAGGACAATGTTTAGAAATATGTTTAATTGATTTTGTTTTCTTTTGCCACCTTTAAGTAGGGGGGAAATTTCAGTCACTTTCTGTTCCTAAAAGCAAATGTTGATAACTTTTCCATACAGTCGTTTTTCTGTTGTGATTCCTAGTGGCTTGGCAAATTCTATATGAAATTCCTAATGGTAAGCAGAATTTAGTCCAGTTTTAAATCCTTAAGACTAAATTTCCAAAAAGGAAGTCATAATTTCCCCTCCTTTTAACTCACATTGAAAAGACATCTTTAATTCTCTCAATCCCGCAGTTGTCTCATTTTAAAAATACATGGTTTAAGGTTTATGAAGATCTGGTGTAGGGACACAAAAGCACAATAAAGGGCATGCATTTTTCATAGTCCAAATACTTAGAAATTGAATTTCAGCGAGTTACCTTTTCCAATTTCCATAACATTATATGAGTAAATGTTGCCAAAGCAAATATAGTCAGGACCTGGCTGGAGAACAATTTTATTATTTTTTTTCCATGTAAGCATGCCTATTTCTCTCTGTCATCCTCATTCTATTGCAGGTTACCATGCCCAAATGGAAAACTGCAAATATCTTGTAAAAATATTGAATAAGGATCCTTTAGACTTATTTAGTAAAAGTCATTTACCCTAATAGATCATGTTCTTAGGAAAGACAATGTACTTATCTGTATTAATTTAGAAATGGTGACAATGGCCATTTAAAAAAAATTAAAATCCTTACTTTCCATCTTGGAGTCAATTTTATGTATTGGTTCCAAGGCAGAAGAGTGGTACAGGCTAGGCAATGGGGGTCAAGTGACTTGCCCAGGGTCACACAGCTGGGAAGTGTCTGAGGCCAGATTTGAACCCAGGACCTCCCATCTCTAGGCCTGGCTCTCAATCCACTGAGCTACCCAGCTGCCCCCAACAATGGCCATTTCTATGGGATAACCCAACAAAGGATGATTTGGATATTTAAGCAGATTCTCACATCAAAATATTAAGAACTCGGTATTGGTAATTTCCCTAATTTACACTGATACAGACACATACATGTAATTCCCTGTGTCTTTCTCTGTTATGACTACCACTGGACCTTAACTTCAAGGGTTATGTGTGGTTAAATGTAAACAAAGCACTTTAAAATTGTTGATATATTCTAACAGGCTGATTAATTTATTTCCTAATAACCAAAGGCAGCTTGAGTGGAGAGAGAATGAAACTTGTGAGTCACAACAGATGGGTTCAAACTGATTTTACTCAACTCCTCAGAGCTGAAACTGACCTGCTTTGGTGGAGAAACATTCTTCATCCTTCTCTATCCAATTAAACCACTCATCTGGCTTCTCTTCATCCCCACTTTCCTGATCTTTCCTAAATTATTTTAAAAATCAAGTTAGTCTCACCTCAGAGGAATAGGAGTGGGAAAAATAGTAAACATAGGGATGGATTGGATTTTCTGAGCTTTAGTATAATATCAGAGACAGCATTGATAATGGATAGAATGCTAAGAAAGCCTGGGTTCAAATCTCACCTTTGAGGCTTCCTAGCTTTGTGACCCTGAGTAAGTCACTAAGCCATCACATGTCTCAGACACTTTCGAGAATTAATGTACTGAGCCATAAACAGGTTGTGTTTATATTTTAGAGGAAGCAAGAGTTGCATATGCTGAGAAAATCACAGATTCTTCAACTAGTCATCTAGGTTTATATTAATATTCCATACTAGCCAGTTGACATTCTAGTAATGAAATTATATGTCCTCGAGAAAAACACTGTATAAAAGGATTCTCTGAAAGGTTTTTGTAAATGGGATCAACCTTCATAAATCTGAGCATGTATTTGTTTATAGATTGAATGGTTTGGGAAGAAATCAGTACTGAGGTGGGAAAGAATGCAAATTAAACTCGTCAGAAATTATTGACAACTTGAAATAAAGCAGAAAGAAAGATTTTTCTTCTGAAGTTAAAATGTAAATCAATGGTATAACACATTTGATTTAGAATCTGAGAGTTTAAAGCTTGAAGGGGCCTTAGAAGTCTTCTAGGCTAACCCAATTCCCTCATTTATATGTAGGAAATTGAGGCTGAGAGAGATTATATAATTAGCCCCAAGGCCATGTAAGTATGAAATAGTTTAGAAAGGATTTAAGCCCAAGTCCTCTGATTCCAAATCCAGCATTATTTCCAATATATCATACTATTTACAAAATGATATTCTATACCAAGATGTGTAAAAACACATCCATGTCTTATTTCCATGAAAGGTCCAAGGGAGTCATGTAAAGCAACTTAACTCATTTTTAGATTTTATATATATCCTGTAAATTGGCTATATTGCTTTATAGTCCCACCTGAACCATATCTTGCCTCATCCCTTAAATATTGAGAAGCATCCACTTCTCTCCCCGCTTTGTCTTGAGGTATGTTCAGCTTGAATTTATGACTCAGTGAGTCTTACTTTTGTTCATAAATGACTGAGGAGCTAGTGCTGTGGAGTGCTGACAACTGTTCTCTTTGGTTCTGAAGCCAAAAGGACTGATGACTCAGAAGAGCTGAGCAAGAACAGGATATACATACAAAATATTTAGGCATATGGTTTTTCTATGTCTTTCCTGGAGGCTTTCAGATGAAGAAGAATTATTCTGAGCTGATGGATAGGTAAAGGGGCAGCTGACCATTTTCCACCCCTATTTCCCACCCCACCTCCACACAGCTTGGTTACTATGTGCCACACAACATATGGTATCCATTCCTTTTGTTTTTTTCTTTCCTGATTGCAGATGAATGAGTATCCTGAGATAGAATTGACTACATTATAAGCTTGAGAGCTTTGAATAGCTAGAAAAATCATCAAGATTATCCCAGCAACCAAAGTTGGTAGCAGAGACAGACTGACCAATGGAGAAAATGGAAACATCATGAAGAAAAATAAAATATACCCATACCTATACTTACCTTTGTGCTCTAAGTTTTCTGATTGTCTTTGTGCTTTAATCTTGAGCCCACCCTCCCCAGAGACCTTGCATGTGCAAAAGGAGAGTGTATCCCTGGTTTGGAAATCCTTTTGCAACTGTATTTGCCATGCCTTCTCAGGAAACACTCTTTTGGAAAAACCTAATTGATGGTAACTGGTTCATATTGGGGAGAACACACTCAATGGGGACTTGTGAGTGATAGTATCAGAAGCTATAAGCCCTAAAACTAATCTATAGAATCCTGAAGAAAGGAATTAGTTAACCACTTGGTGGGGACATACAAGAACCAATGAGCTCCAGGAGAATGAGCCCTGAACTCAGAGCCCAGAGCTACTGTTGGTTCAGAGAACTCTGGGTTCATTGTTCTCACATACATTCTATTAGCCCATTGATATGGACAGCCAAAGGAGAATGAAAGAGACAATTTTGGTAGAGAACTTTGTAGAACTGGGACATTAAAAAGAATTTGTAGACTTCTTGGTGTTGGAAGATATTGACAAATATTTCTATTTCTATACAGGTTGGTATCAGAGGATTATGGTAGACAGAATTTTGTACCTTCAAATAAAATTTCATGAGAAATTCTCAGAATGAATTGTATTGTATTGACCACACTGAATTGTATTTAACAAGCAAGGATAATTGATGGAGTTAATACAGGGATGGCTAATAATATGTTTATTATATGCCCTGTTCAATAAATTGCCAGTCTGTCTGTAGAAATTCCAGGGGGAGTCAGTTTAAGAGTATGTCATCTCTTAAACGTTTGTCAAGAAAGTGATTTTTCCTCTAACTTTGTTTAGACCAAACTTCTCTTCAGATATGAAACTTTCCCTCTCTTCTTTTCTCTCTCTGACACTTAAAAGAGTTTTATAAATATAGTTCCCCATAAAACAGATGAACAACAAAACATTAGAAAGACTAGTAGATTTTTTTTCCCTAGGAAGGGAACTAGAGCTTTTCTTCCTTAGCCTAGTCTTTGGGAGGTTCTTCCTTTGAGTCTACAGACAAAATCTTTTAACCTTTGAAGATATCTAGGGTCTCTTGCAACCAAAGGGCAGTATTCCAGATTTAGAGCAGGAAGGGAACCTAAAAGTTATCTAATCCGTCCATCATATCCAATCCATTCAAAAGGGAGGAAACAGACCTAGAGAGACTGAATGACTTCCCAAGGCTACCCTGGTTAGTTACATCAAATATTTATTAAGCACTTACTATGTGCCATCATCACCAATAGGCACTTATTAAATACCTACTATGTGCAGGCATGATACTAAGCACTGGTGATGAAGGGCTGAGCTAGTTGTTTCTATAGACTGCAGTATCCTAAATCTACTCATATGAATGGCTTCTCTAATAAAGTTTTGATTAGAACTGCCTTCTGATTTCATCCCAGACACTGACATTCTCTTACATCCTTTATTTTAACTTTCTTATCCAATCTTATTACTCACAATTCCCAATTTGAGCCTAGTGCTCCAGACAGACCAGTTTCCTCTTATCTTCCTGAGAAGCCATGCTCACTCCTATGTCTCTGCTCATGTTTTAATCCATTATTTGGATTACATTGTCCTTTCCTTTCTGCCAGCCTAAATTCTACCCATCTTTAAGGTCCAATTGCAGTATTTACCACCTTCTCCATTGAACCCTCTTTCAACTAATCCCCATTGACAGAGGCAGCAAGGTAGCATCATAGATAGAGTCGGACCTGGAGTCATCAAGATCTGAGTTAAAATCCAACCTCAGACATCAACTGTGGGTCACTGAGCAGGTCATTTAACCTTTGTTTGCATTTGATTCCTCAACTACAAAATGGGGATCATAATAGCTACTTACCTCCCAGGGTTATTGTGAGGATTAAATGAGATAATAATGGTATCGAGATTAACACAATGTTCGGCACATAGTAGGTACAATAAAAATACTTATTCTCTCCCCATTTCCCACTGACTTCTTAAATTTAAAATTAAGTTCTATAATCATTTATCAAGTGATTTCTAAGTAGAGGTAGATTGGATTTAGGTTGTATGTGTTTGAAGTGCTGATAGTTAAATTTATAAATCAGGACCTGACTTGTTGATTGTTGATTGCCTAGACTTAAAAAAGCAATAGAAAAATATAAATAATGCTAATTAAACTTAAAGGTGTGTCATGCACGTATTTCTCCTCCTTGAGTCAATAATTAAATATTTGCCAATACATATATGCTAATATGTGCTAGGCACTGGACTAGGTGTTAGGTGTTAGGGATACAAACAAAAATGAGACAATCCCTGCCTTCATGGACTTTATATTTCTCAGTAAAGCTATCTATCTATCTATCCATCTATCCATTTATCTCTCTATTTATCCATCCATCCATCTATCTATCTATCTATCTATCTATCTATCTATCTATTGATCTATATATCTATCGATCTATATATCTATTTAGCTGTCTAATATATACACAGATACCTGTACACACATATACATATATGGATGGATAGATAGATATTGGTATACTATATAGATAAGTAAATGTAAAATGAATATAAAATAATTGAGGAGAGGCTAATAACTGAGGAAATCAGTAAAGGTGTTTTATGTGAGGTGGCACTGGAACTCTCTCCTCTTTCTTCTAAACCATCTATTTTAATACATAATCCTCTCCTGTCCTTTATTATTACCTGCCTGCTTCAGGGGCCCATGACTTCTGTCTCCATGGAGGACATCTATGTAATGGGAGTTAGCCTACTGCCCAAACACTTGAAGAATCTTGGGGAGATTGCTTGTGGGAGAGTGTGATGGCATGTCACGAGGAACACTGTTCTCCACCTAAGAGAATGCATTGTTGTGACTTTCCATTTTGTTGGGAAAATGAAGAATTAGACTTTTGATTAGCCACTGATCCAGACCTGGGAGTGAATACAAGGACTGCTTTGAGGACAACTTGTCCTTTCTTGCCTTCCTTGCTGCTCAATGAAAAGGATGAGCCATTCCGAGTCTTTGGATGGGAGAAGGACCTCAAGCTTTCCCTCATCCAAAATTTGTATAAAACCTCAAGCTTGTGACTCTGGTATTAAGGGGAGAAGTGTCACCAGTGCCACTGGTCTACTTTTCTCCCACCTGAGTGGTTAAGAAGCCATGACCAAATGGTCCCGTTTTTATTTCTATCTCCAGTTTGTCTATTCTATCCTGCCTTAGGTGAAGGAGTTTTGGAGATGGAAGCTTTGGGGGAATATGATAGCTTTTTAGCATGTAGAAGAACCCAGATCTTTAACAAATATTCCAATAAAATTCTAAAAATGTACCAAAATGAATGATGATAAAAGAAAAAGAGAATAAACAATATATTTCTCCATCTACTCTAGGACTGCACAAAATGGCTATCAGAATTCTGTGGAACCCAAGAACAAAGATAAGCCAGGGTGGATAGAAGGTAGACTGTGAAGTAGCCCAGTCTTATACACTGACCCTATAGCTCTGAGAACTAACAGTATTCAGGTCCTAAGCAGGTAGCTCATAACTGAGTCACTAGAGCTTGTCCAATCCAATAGCCTGTGCTCAACCCAGCATCTAGGTATTCCTTGAAGAAATTGGAGGCCAGGTATCTTGGACTTGAATAACAGTGAGAGAGGCTAGACAATTGCTACAAAAGGTGAAGTTACTGTATTCAGAACCAAATAGGACCTGCCTATGCCATGTGGTAGTATGGGAATGGAGTTTGATCCATGTACAAGACTGATGCTAGCAATTTGAGTAAACTGAAGAATACATAAAACAGCAAAGAAATGCCTTGCACTGAAAGATGACCAAGGGACAACCCCAAGAAAAAAAAAGAATTCCGGACACAAGGATTATAAGAGTGCCAGGAAGAAATGAAACAAGAATTACAAAACATAATACCTGGGGTAAGGAGAGGTCAGGAGAAAAATGGAAAATAAATTCAATACTTGAATTTCATATAACTTAAAATGAAACCAATGGAAAATGAATACTCAATAAGACAACAAGAAATATCAAAATATTGGGGAAAACTCAGAAGAAGATGTAAGGAAAATAATACATTATAAAAAGTGACTTGGAGAAAAGATCAAGGAGAAAATCTAAGAATCATTGCACTACCTGAAAATATTTTTTAAAAGGTTTAGAAATTACATTTCAAGAAATCATATATTAAAACCATCCAGATCTACTAAAAAAAGAGAGCAAAATAAAAACAGAAAAACTCCACTGCAGATCCAACAGGTATCTATTAAACATCTACGTGCATAATTATATGCTTGATTTAGACATGATCCTTGACCTCTAGGAACTTAATCTCTGCTTAGGGAGATATAATTATAGACCTAAGGCAGTTTTTAAATATCATAGATGTAGAATAGGAAGGAAACCTAATGATCATCTGTTTCAGTTCCCCCATTTTTAGTTGAGGAAACAAATCTAGAGCAGCGAGAGGCTTGAGATTAAGTGACATGCAAGTTGGGACTAAGGTCTACTAGAGAAAAGGAGAAAATGCAAACCAGAGTTCATTAAATTATAGTTATTGCTAATACCTTGTAATAGAGGTTCTTCAACTAGGATATTTAGGGTAAGAGAAATGCTGGAACGGTGACACTAGGAAATAAGGTTTGAGAAGAAGCTGGGATTCTCACTCCTTCCCTCCATCCCACTTCCTGCCCCTTTCTCTCAGTTGGTCTTAATAGCTCTTCTCAGATGGTAAATTGGCAGCAGCTTTTAAGAGATTAATTACACACTATAGTACCTTCTTTTAAAGAAGGAAGGTTAAGGAATTGGGAGAGGGAAGAGGAATTAGGATCTCCCTAATTTTCTCTAAGTTCACTATAGGAAAGTAAAGTTATTTGTCTTTAAGGGGATATTATTGATGAACTGAAAGGATCTTCAGAGTTATACACAAATCTTTCAATGTGAAGTCAATAGCCAGGAATCCAGAGCAGTCTATCTGCCAGCTCCTTCTTCAGAGTTCAAAAGGAAAGAGTGATGATCAGTTTCAGGTACTAGCTTACTTAACTGCTTCCCTCCTGACCTGATTCTTCTTTGGAATCTTTCCTTTTCTCCTTGATTGATAGACCTTCAAGCTTCCACTTCTTGCATCTATTTGCAAATCTCTGTTGTGGTAATCAGTTTCTCACAACTTTTATTCTTTTTCAATCAAAAATTAATATTATTCCAAGAATTTAAGTTCCCAAAACCTCCCATGTTTATAATGTACTGTTTTCAACTGGAGGCACAATTTAGTGTTGGTACTTCTGAAAAAGTTCTAAAACACTTGGGCCATCTTCCCCACCTTTTTTCCCCTTCTTTCTTTTTATTCCCCACCTTTTTCTGTCCCCTTCTTTTCCCCTACTTTTCTCACCTCCTCCAGCAAAGCAGCAAAATACTCTTCAGCTTAGTCTAATAGAAATGTTTGGAGGCTCTCCTAGGATAAGTGATTAGCCTTAAGTTTGAAGTAGACTTGTCATCTTTATTGTAATGACTCACAATCAATTAATATTTCTCCATTTATTTAGATATCATTATTTGTGTGAAGAGTGTTTTGCAATTGTAGTCATATAGTAGCAGGTAGACTCCCAAGTATTTTATATTGTCTGTATTTATTTCAAATGGAATTCTATCTGTTTTGGCTGAGTTTTATTGCCAATATATTGAAATGCATTCCTGGTATATAAATCTAGCCTGGTCATACTATACAATCTTTGTGATATTTTGTAATTTCCTTGTTACTATATTATTTTAAATTTTTGTATCAATATTCATTAGGGAAATTGGTCTATAACTTTCTTCCTGTTCTGACTCTTTTACCTTAAGGATTGAGACTATATTTGTTTCATAGAAGGGATTTGGTAGGATTCTCTCTTTACTTATTTTTTCCAAACAGTATATGTAGTATTGAAATTGTTCTTTAAATGTTTGATGGAATTTGCTTATAAATCCATTTGGTCCTAGGTTTTTTTCTTAGGAAAATTATTTATGGTTTGTTCGATTTATTTTTCTAAGAAATAATTATTTTTGTATTTTATTTCCTCTTCTATTAATCTGAGCCATTCATTTTAGAAAAAAAAAAGATATTCATTCACTTCATTTAGATTGCCAGTTCTATTAGCATATAGTTGGGCAAAATAGCCTCTAATAACTGCTTTTATTTCATCTTCATTGATTGTGAATTCTCCCTTTTCATTTTTGATGCTCCTAATTTGGTTTTCTTCTTTCTTTTTAAAATGAAATTAGCCAGGGGCGGAGTCAAGATGGCAGCTTAGCAAGCAGCAAAAGTTCAGACCTCGTGGAAGACCCTTCCTTACCAATACAGACTGAATGCTCCTAGGGCACCAAAATTCAATCTGAACAACAGGACAGAAGTGGGGAACCCTCCTTCTGGACTCAAATCAAAAGGTACACCCCCCCAAAAGCCGGAATCCGAGAATACTCAGGGCTAAGGGGAAGGCAGAGGGTAGGTCCCAGGACTCCTCCCCCACAACCCAGAGGGCAGAGCCCCCAGCAGCAGCGGGAACCTCTGAGAGGGCAAAGGTGCTGGTTTGCAGGGTCTACCTTGTGAGCAGCAGGGTGCCGGGCTCGGAGCATCCAGCTTGGACAGCGGGGAGGAAGCCAGGGAGAAACTGGCCGTGGCTGGATCCCTCCATCCGGCTCCAGTCTCACCCTTGCCTTGGGCACATCCAGACCAATCCAGTTGAACTAATCCCATCAGAACTCCTCAGAGTTTAGGGAGGTGGGCAAAGGCACTTGCAGACAGCAGAGAAGCAGCTTGAGAGAACTGGAGAGAGCCTGGGCGGCCCAGCCTTCCAGGAGTCTTCAGAGCCTCAGTGCTTCATACCACATACAGCCCAACCCAATTGAACTCAATCCAATCAAAAGCCTCCAGAGGACAGGAAAGCTAACATTCCTCCCCTAGAGACTGTACCAAGAGATCTGACAAAGTTCCAAGAGGGAAGACTGACAGCCCCAAAACCAAAACAAAATGAGAGGAGCAAGAGCACACAGCCAAATACGGGGAGCAAAGAAGTGGTAAACTCGAGCAAACAACAGAAAAAGAAGAAAGAAATTACAATAGACAGCTTCTGCACAGGTAATGAGCAAAGAGCGAATGAAACAGAGAGGGAGGGATCAGCAAAGGAAAAATCAGAAATCCCAGCGAATTGGATACAGGCTTTGGAAGAACTCAAAATGCAATTCAAAACACAATTAAGAGAGGCTGAAGACAATTGGGAAAAGAACTTAAAAACTAAAGTCATCTGGAAACAGAAAATAGTGTCTTGAAAGCCAAAATCAATCAGCTGGAAAATGAGGCAAAGGAGATGAAAGATGAGGCAAAGCAGATGAAAGATGAGGTGAAGAAGATGAAAGATGACCTCCAAAGAAAATCCGACCAAAAGGAAAAGGACGACCAAAAAACTAAGGATGAAATCCAGTCCTTAAGTACCAGAATACAACAACTAGAATCATGTGACCTCACAAGGCAGCAGGACACTATAAAACAAAACCAAAAGAATGAAAAAATTGAGGAAAATATGAAGCATCTCATTCACAAAACAGAGGATTTAGAAAATCGTTCAAGGAGAGACAATTTAAGAATTATTGGCCTACCAGAAGACCATGACAAAAGAAAAAGCCTGGACATTATATTACAGGAAATTATTAAAGACAACTGCCCCAAAATCCTTGAACAAGAGGGAAAAGTGGAGATTAATAGAATCCACAGATTACCTCCTATACTTAATCCCCAACTGACAATACCCAGGAATGTTATAGCCAAATTCAAGAACTATCAGACCAAAGAAAAGATATTACAAGCTGCCAAGAAGAAGTCATTCAGATACCAAGGAACCACAGTGAGGATAACTCAGGATCTGGCTGCATCCACACTGAGAAAAAGAAAGGCATGGAATACGATATTCTGGAAAGCAAGGGAACTAGGTCTACAACCAAGAATCAACTACCCAGCAAAACTGACTATATTCTTACAGGGGAAAGTATGGTCATTCAACAAAATAGAAGAATTTCAAGAATTTGTAAAGAAAAGACCAGACCTGAACAGAAAATTTGATGTCCAAGCACAGAACTCAAGAGAATCATCAAAAGGTAATTAAAAAAGAGGGGAAAAAAGAAAAACAAAAAAAAATTTTAAGAGACTCAATAAGTTAAAATATGTATCCCTATAAGAAAAGAGGTCATTGGTAACTCTTAAAAACTGTTGTTATTAGCTGGGCAGCAAAAAGAAGTATACTTAGAGGGAACAGCAACAAACTGTATAGAATGAAAGGACAAGACATAAATAGGTATATAGATATATGCATGCAAAAATACATATGCATGAGTATGCATATGTATATATATATAACTAGAGCTTAAAAATAGGTTAATATTAAAAGAAATGGGAAAAGAAACAAATGGGGGTAAATTTATATGTCATAAATTAGCTCATGGTGGGAGGGGGGAGAACATCAATACACCAGAAGGGTAAAGAGGTCAGAGACAGGAAATACTCAACTTTTATGTGCTTTGAAAGTGACTCAAAGAGGGAAAAACAATCCAATCCATTGGGGGCAGAGAATAGATTTGCACCCTATAGGGGAGTAGAAGAGTAACAAAAGGTCTGGTGGGGAGGGAAGCAGTACAAGAGAGGGAGGGAGTGGGGGTTAATTTTAGAAAGACTACAGGGAAAATAAGGGGGGGATAAATAGAGAGGGAGGTAGAAAGGGAAGTAAAATAAGGGTGGGAACAAGGGGGGCTGTTCAAAAGCGAACATTGGTGTAGAAGGAAATAGTGAAAGAAGAAAAGGCAGGTAAAGGAGCAGAAATCAAAATGCTGGGAAATACACAACTCTGAATGTGAATGGAATGAACTCACCCATAAAACGTAAGTGAATAGCAGAATGGATTAGAGTCCAAAACCCTAGCATATGCTGTCTACAAGAAACACATATGAGAAAGGTAGATACACATAGGGTGAAAGTAAGAGGGTGGAGCCAAATCTATTGGGCATCAACTGACAAAAAGAAGGAAAAAATGCAAAGGAAGGAGGACTTGCAGTCCCAGATCTCAAACTATACTATAAAGCAGTGGTTATCAAAACAATTTGGTACTGGCTAAGAGACAGAAAGGAGGATCAGTGGAATCGACTTGGCATAAATGATCTCAGCAAGACAGTTTATGACAAACCCAACCCCAGCTTTTGGGACAAAAATCCATTATTTGATAAAAACTGCTGGGAAAATTGGAAGACAGTGTGGGAGAGATTAGGTTTGGATCAACACCTCACACCCTACACCAAGATAAATTCAGAATGGGTAATGACTTGAACATAAAGAAGGAAACTATAAGTAAATTAGGTGAACACAGAATAGTATACCTGTTAGATCTTTGGGAAGGGAAAGATTTTAAAACCAAGGAAGACTTAGAAAGAGTCACAAAATGTAAAATAAATAATTTTGACTACATCAAATTAAAAAGTTTTTGAACAAACAAAACAAAAATAACTAAAATCAGAAGGGTAGCAACAAATTGTTAAACAATCTTCATAAAAACCTCTGACAAAGGTTTAATTACTCAAATTTATAAAGGGCTAAATCAATTGTACAAAAAATCAAGCCATTCTCCAATTGATAAATGGGCAAGGGACATGAACAGGCAGTTCTCAGCCAAAGAAATCAAAACTATTAATAAGCACATGAAAAAGTGTTCTACATCTCTTATAATCAGAGAGATGCAAATCAAAACAACTCTGAGGTATCACCTCACACCTAGCAGATTGGCTAACATGACAGCAAAAAAAAGTAATGAATGCTGGAGGGGATGTGGCAAAGTAGGGACATTAATTCATTGCTGGTGGAGTTGTGAATTAATCCAACCATTCTGGAGGGCAATTTGGAACTATGCCCAAAGGGCGATAAAAGATGGTCTGCCCTTTGATCCAGCCATAGCACTACTGGGATTGTACCCCAAAGAGATAATAAGAAAAAAGACTTGTACAAGAATATTCATAGCTGCCCTCTTTGTGGTAGGCAAAAATTGGAAAATGAGGGGATGCCCTTCAATTGGGGAATGGCTGAACAAATTGTGGTATATGTTGGTGATGGAATACTATTGTGGTAAAAGGAATAATAAAATGGAGGAATTCCATGGAGACTGGAAAAACCTCCAGGAAGTGATGCAGAGTTAAAGGAGCAGAACCAGGAAAACATTGTACACAGAGACTGATACATTGTGGTATAATCGAAGGTGATGGACTTCTCCATTAGTGTCAATGCAATGTCCCTGAACAATCTGGAGGGATCTAAAAAACACTATCCACAAGCAGGAGATAAACTGTGGGAGTAAAAATACCAATGAAAATCAACTGCTTGACTACAGGGGTAGAGGGGATATGACTGAGGAGAGACTCTAAATGAACACTAATGCAAATACCAACAACATGGAAATGGGTTTGAATCAAGAACACATGTGATACCCAGTGGAATTGCGCGTGGGCTATGGGAGAAGTGGTGCGAGGGAGGGGAAGGAAGAAAAGAAAATGATCTTTGTTTCCAATGAATAATGTTTGGAAATGACCAAATAAAAATAAAAAAAAATGAAATTAGCCAATGGTTTATCTATTTTGTTGTTGTTGTTGTTTTTTAAATTAGATCCTAGTTTTGTTTATTAGTTTGATGGCTTTTTTACTTTTCATTTGATTAATCTCTCCTTTTATTGACAGGATTTCTATTTTAGTGTTTAATTAGGGCAGTTTAATTTGTTGAAAGGAAGACCATGAACTAGGTATTCAGTGGAAAAATTAGGACAATGACCTGGTATTCCATAGCTGTCAGGGACACAAGGTCAGGGATAAGATGACATAAGTAGATTTCTATAGTTATTGAAAGAGAAAAAGTCATTTGGGGATGATAGTAGAGGAATAGTCTAGAAGCTGCAAAGGAGAGCAAGGAGTACAGTCATCCCTCCTCCTGACTCTGTGACAGGGGAAAAGCAGAGAGTTTTAAGCTATGTTGGTTTTCTAAAGGAATACCAGATTTTGTTTAGTGCAAAGGGAGAAGGAGGGTTGGCCAAAAAAGCTAGATAATGTACTGTTATTGCTGTTTAGTGTAGTTTCTGTCTCTTTGGGATCCTGTGAACCATAGCACACCAATGCCATCCATAGGGTTTTCTTGGCAAAGATACTGGAATGGTTTGCCATTTCCTTCTTCAGTGAATTGAGGCAAAGAGAGGTTAAGTAACTTGTCCAGGGTCACAAACTAGTATCTCAGGTCAGATTTGAACTTGTCTTCTTGACTCCAGGTGCAGGGCTCTCTCCACTGAGACATCTAGGTAATGTAATGTAAAGTAATGTAATGTAGTTAATATAATAGAGGACTTTGCTGACAATGGAGGAGGGGTATTCTTATGAGGTCTTATGAGAACTCAGATTGTAATGGACCATTCAGTTGGATTGGGACTGGTGTATAAGGGTGTTTAGAATAGAGGTGAGAATTTAGAGGTGGGGGGGTGCTAGATTCACCTCAAATACCGATTATTAGATTTTTAGTGTGAAATTTACATCTTTGAAATCAGCAAATGACATAAATTAGAGCTTGATGTATTGTTTTGTTGATTGTTTAGGTTTATCTGTATTATTAACATTTCCTCCATGAAGGATTGTGGTGCATTTTCTGAGAGCTGATTGTTAAATAGTTTTCCTTTCCACAGCACACTTCTGTCAGCATTCTTCTAGGAAGGGAGTAGTCAACAATAGAGGAAGTATGTTGATATTGCATAGTGACTCAGCACAACTTAACAACAGCCAAATAACATTTGCAGACTTAATCCAACACAGACTTTGACCTAGCTAGAATTTGCAACCTAAATGTTTTGATGCACGTCTCCAGGGAATTAGTCCTTCAGGTGTGCTTTGGTTCTTCCATCTTAGTTCCCCTCTACTCTTATCTCTGGACACTTTTTTTTTGGTTTTGGAGTTATTGACGTACAGAAATGATTTTCCTGTTACTGGTACACAACTAGTCTAGTATGTTCCAGGATATTTGCTTCTATATCAAGTTAGCATTCTCTAGAACAAAGGTTTCTAACATGAACTTGATAGATATGTCTATATCTATCCCTATATCCTTCGCCTTTCCTTTTCATATGTATATGTATGTATAGATACATATATTTTAATAAATCTGGTTTCCTTCATACTTCTTTGTATTTTATTCTTATTAATTTAAAAATATTCTGAGAAGAAATCAAAAGACTTCTCCAGATTGCCAAAGGGGTCTATGACAAAAACCCTAAGTTTGACCAACTGGGAAAATCTAGAAATTGCTTAGTTTCCTCACTGTACTCTCTGCTAGTCCAAGGAGAAGAAGTAAACAATGGGCTTAAATAAATGTCCTAAAAAAGAAACCTAACCCAATAGAAGAATAAAATCAAGAGTATGAGAGAAATTTCTTTCTGATGGTGTAGATGTAGCTAAAGATATAATTGTTTTTCTAAATGAAACTTGCTCAGGAAATCAGGAATAAGGAATGGAATTGTGCCAAGGAACTCTCTGCTAGTGGAGTTATTCAGGTTGGAATGTGAAGAATTTTCTGCTTTCAAGTTATTTGCCCCATTTTACTTTGAACAACTGGATGCTTGAAAGAGAGATCACACTGAATAAATCACAGCCTGTTAGAATGGTTAGGGTCTTTCTTCATTTCAGCTTGAGAAAGAGGCCAGGAGAAAAGTTGTTAGTAAGGTCTTTGTAAGAAAACAAGAAGTCTTAAATTACAGCAAGAATTTTTTCCATGACAAAGGCTGCTTCCTATTGAAAGGAACAGATTTCACTCTTTAAGTAGTAAAATATTAGGACCTCCCTTTAAAGTATTCGGTGGTTCTCAGAATTTCCTAGGGATTCAGGGTGAAGTATGTGAATACCTCTACTGGACCCCTTTGCTGAAGGTACTTTGATGAAGAATAGTCTATGCTAAATTATAAACCAGGAATAAATCTCCCTAAGATATGAACTTAGTTTAGGCTCTTATCATCTCTCACCTGGCCAACTTGTTATGGTCTCCTAAATGCTTTTTCTGCCTCAAGTCTTTCCTGACTCCGATCTATCCTTCACACAGCTCTCATAGTGGCTTTCTTTAAGGGTAGATGTGACCCTGACTCTCTCCTAGTTAAGTTTCAATGGCTTCTTGTTCCCTTGAGGACATAATATCAACTCGAACTTTTCAAAGCTTTGCACAACCTGCTCCAAACCTATCTTTCCAGGCTCTTTATACATGGCTCCTTTTCACATTATAGTCCAGTCAAATTGGCCTCTTGCTAGTCTTCAATCATGGCGCCAGCCATCTCCCATTTAGCTATAATCTACTCCTGCTCTTTTCTGCCTTGCAGACACAACTCAATCATCACTGTCTAGATGAAGCCTTTTCTGATCCCTCCAACAACAGCACTCTCTCCCTAACTCCCTTGTATTCATTTTGTACATTCTTATTTTCTATATACTCATATGTACTTCTGCCTTCTTGAGAACAAGGATTGGGTTTATATACCCGGCCCCCAGCACAGTGTCTGCACAAATTAGACACTTAATAAATACTTACTGGTTGATTATATTTCTACAACATTGAAGGAGAGGTTCCAATACAGATAATTGAGCAGAACAGCCTGTCAACATGAGATAATTCAATAAACATTTAAGTATATTATTAAATACTAAAACAAGTAATGTGGTCAACAAATACTAGAGAGCCTTGTAGCCTTTGGATTATTTTCATCTATCAAATGGACCAATATATTTCATGCCCATTGTTGCAAAAACACAACATGGATGTAAAATATATTTAATGGCAAAATCTTAAAAATAGCACAGTAGGGTATTTCATGAAAATCTATGTAGGTAGTTCTTTCTCTTTTTTTTTTATTTGTGGCTTACTGCCTGTCCATCTTCCCATACGAACCTTTCTCTGACTCACTTTCCCCTTGGTTATAAATTCCATAGTTTCCCTCATATTTTCATGTAAGAAAAACGTCAGTTTCAAATGCTGTGAAATCCACATATCCAAATGTATGCCTTGGCCACAAGTCTTCAACAAATCCAACTACACACAAAAACAAGGTTTTATTTCAACACTTGAAAAACGAGTCTACTCATCCTCAACCATTACTACCATCACTCCTCAAAGCAATTATTAAACTCCTATTTTTTTCAGATACTCTGTTAGATGACAGAGGTTAGACACATCCACCACCTTTTTTTTTTGTCATTCATTGTTTTTTGGTCATGTCTAACTGCCGAGATACTGGAATGACTTGCCATTTCCTTCTCCAACTCATTTTACAAATGAGGAAATTGAGTCAAACAAGGTTAAATAACTTGCCCAGGATCACACAACTAATAAGTGTCTGAATCCAGATTTGAACTCAGGAAGATGAGTCTCCTGGTTTTAGGCCCAGGACTCTATCCCCCTGTACTTAGCTGCTCTACCCACTGTTTAGGAGCTTTTACACTTTAAAAAAATAATTAATTTGTTTGTAACATTGAAAATATTTAAGGTATTCATTCTTCATTCTTCCCTCTGTCTCCTTTCCCCATTAGAGAAGGTTCAATTTGACCAAAAAAAATCCCAAAACCCAAATATTTATATGTCTTACTTATTTCTATTTATCAGTTCTTTCTCTGGAGTTAGATATACATGTCATTCTTCAGAGAATATTTCTGTTGCTGTATATAATGTTCTCTTAGTTCTGCTTGTTGCAGTCTTCATAATTTCATGCTGGTCTTTGCTGTTTTTTTTTCCCCAAAATTAACCTATTTGTCATTTCTCATGGTTCAGTAGTAACCCATCACAATTATATGCCACAAGCTGACCACAAAAGTACAGAAAGATTTTCTGACTTCATACTTTATGAATACCTAAATTAAATATAGTTTTACGTTATTTACTTCCGTAGATGTGTCCCTGAAAAGTTACATGTTCTAAGACCATATATCTGGTAAATATTTAATGGAACTCTGCCATGAAACTTCTTAAAAAACCAAAGAATTTTTGGAATGTAATCTCTTACCCTCTTGTTTATATTTTTTTCAAATCTGAATTTCAGATTAAAAAAAATACATTTACCATTTAAAATGCAATATCATTTTTAAAAATTGCAGGGTATTTTTTCAAAGCAGGACATAAATGTACTGGCTGGTAGAATATATATATACATGATATACATAAGGAATAATAATGATATTAATAATAGTAATTAACATTTATACAATTCTTTAAGGTTTACAAAACACTTCATATATAATATCTAATTTGAGTCCTAGAGGGTGCAGCTAGATGGTCTCTATTTATCTCAGAGAGAGAGAGATAAATAGATAGGCAGAGCACTAGGTCTGAAGTCAGGAAGATTCCTCTCCCTGAGTTCAAATCTGGCCTTAAACACTCAATTACTGTGTAATGCTGGGCAAGACACTTAACCCTGTTTGTCTCCTTTCCTTATCTGTAAAATGCACTGGAGGAGTAAGTAAATGGCAAACCACTCTCTGCTAAGGAAACCCCAAATGGGGTCATAAAGAGTTGGGCAGCATTGAAAAATGACTTATGTCTGTTTCACAGATGAGAATTATAGATCATAGGAACTGTATTGGTCATCTAGTCTAGCTTTATAGGTGAAGAGCATGAGCCCAAGAAGTATCATGAGAGGTAAACAGAGACAAAAGTTTACACAAACTTAAGAGTTAAGTGGCAAAGCAAGGACTCAAGTCTAGTTCTCCTTGGACCCAATCTAGGATTCTTTCCCACTGCCGCCATTTTAGAGGAATGTAGAAGAGAGGTCTTGGACTTCCAGTTTGTTAGGAGGGCTTCTAGGAAGCTGTGAGATTCCAGCAATTCCACCATTTTTGGAGAAAAACAAACTACTCAACCAAATAAACTTTGGTAAAGGTTGAGTTATAGAAACAAGGGTAAGGCTTTCCAACTGCTATCTACTTAGAAGATGAACCACACACACACACACACACACACACACACACACACACACAAAAGCATGGTTATCTTCATCAGTTTAGTGATATATCAAATAAAGTCTTCCCTACCCATGTCTCCAAGCTAGGTTAAGTCTCCTCTTGTGTGATTCTTTCAGGCAAAATCAGAAAGCAGCAGGAATGATTGGCTGTCAAAACAAGAGAGAGTTTTTGCCTGCAGGAAAATCGAGGCTGTGGTGGCGACTTAGCTCATGCCAAGTGAAATACCAGTTAGAAGATGTAGCTGGCATGTAATTTGGAGGATAGCTTTGTTAATGCTTGAGGTTATTTAGAAAAATACCTTTGGTCATGTGCTTTCCAGAATGCCATGTATTTGCAATGAATCATAGTTACCATGCCTGAGGAGTATTAAATTACAATCCTGCATTTGCTTCTTTGAAAATGTGCTTTCCCCTCCTTTTTTTGGGTTTCTATTCAAATGCAGGAAAATATCAGCTCATTTTTTTCTTGAGGTTCCAAGAGGAATAATTTCTACAGCTAAACAGTTTCCGACAAGGATGAAGGAAGCAAGATCCCAGGAGGAAGCCTTTTCAATATTGCAATGACAGCAGTGACATCAGATTATCTTTAATAAGCAGAAAAACAGTATTTACCTGTTGATGCTATAAAGTAATTTGTCCCAGCAGCCTTAAAACTGCACCTAACTTGTAAACAATCCTCTCCCTGCCCCCTCACAAGAAGCAAACACAATGAGTTCTGATTAATCCAGCAAGGTTATGCTGCCATCTCATCTTTGCCGTGTGTGTTTGGAGGCATGAGTCACCCCTTCAGACAAGGACTCACAGTGGGGGTTTCTAGCGGTAATGTACCTGGTGCTGGTTTTGCCATTCGGGCTCAGCAAGAACCCTTCTCAGGAGCTGTGCTACCTTGATGGAATGGCATATTAAAGGAGGTGCCCTCCTTGAGAGTTCACGATGAGATGTCTCACAAGTGGCTGTGTACAGGTGTGCCAGCAGAGGGTAGGAGTGTAAGTGCCATCCTGTCTCCCGAAAGTGGAAGCCTGGGGATGGGCGATGCAACTGCCTTTGGTACTGAGCCACGGCTGACATCTGGACTGTAATGACTGTGAAACCCAGTTCTGACCCAAAGCAATAGGTACCTAGAGTTCGGTGCCTAACCATAGGACTGGGGGTTCAGAGAGTAATAATGATTATAATCATAACAAGCCTATGCAAAATGCTTTCTAAAAAACTTTATCAAAGTGTTTTTACACTGATTATCTTATTTATTCATCATGAGAACTTTGTGAGGTAGGTGGAGAAAATAATATTTTCAGCTCCTTTATAGAGATGACCCTTATTTTGGTTTACTTATTTTGCAAATATTTTGGCACTTAGGGGATACACTGGATAGAATGCTGGGTCTGGTGCCAGAAAAATCCGAGTTCAAATTCAGCTTAAGACACTTAATAGCTGTGTGACCCTGGGCTTAACTTAACTTAAGTTAACACTTAACTCTGTTTGCCTCAGTTCCTTTGTTTGCAAAATGAGCTGGAGAAGGAAATGGCAAACCACTACACTGTCTTTTCCAAGAAAATCCTAAAGGGAGTCATGTAGAGTTGGACAGGACTGAAATGACTCAACAACAATAACAACAACAAAATATATTTTGTGTAAACTCTTTGTTTATGTTGCCTACCTAAGAGAATGTAAGCTCTTTCAGGGCAGCCTCTATTCTCGTTTTTATCTCCATCTCTAGCATCCAGTACAGTGCATCGTGTAAATAAGTGTTTCATGGATATTTGTTGGTTGATGAAGAAATTGATGCCCAGTAAGATTAAGGTCACACAGTTTGATTAATCTTAGTTCTTTCCCTACTTATCCTGTGAATATGTAGAGTGGAAAGAACATTGGATTTGAAATCAAGAAGACCAACATTTGAATTCCAGTTACACTAAGAGCTGTTTGATCTTGACCATCCATAAAATGAAAAAGGCAGACTAAATGACCTCTAAGTTCTTTTCCAACTCTAAATGTAGAGTCTGCATTTTATCAGCTGAGTGGTTCAATTGAGCATTGGGTCTGATGTCAGGAAGACTTGAGTTAAAATCTGAACATAGACACTTTCTAGCTGTGTTGCTCTGGGGAAGTCATAACCTCTGTCTGCCTCAGTTTCCCCAAATGTAAAATGGTGGTAATACTATTATTTACCATCCAGGGTTGTTGTCACAATGCCTGGCACAAAGTAGACCCTAAATAAATACTAGCTATTATTATTGTCTAGCACAAATGTGAATGTCAGAAATATGTCTCACCCTGAAGGTTTTTAGTTTCACAATTTTTTGAAATGAAAAAGAGCTTAGAGATTATCTACTTCAATCTTTTCACTTTGAAAATTAGTAAACTGAGGCCCAGAGAGGTTAAAAGACTTTCCCAAGATCTCATTGCTCATAAGTAGCAGAGCAAGGATTTGAAACCAAGTCGTCTCTCTCCTGGGCCAGTGTATTTCCATTATACTACAATCCAAGTGTCTAACACATTGATGGTGTTCTAATGTATTTCTTTCCTCCAGTAAATTTGGGAAAAATTGAACTCCTAAAGAAATCCCACTCCAGTTGGGGGATAGGGAAAATAATTAGTCACACCTCCTTACCAATTTGACATTGGTATAGTGGATAGAACACTGACCTTGGAGTCAGGAAGACTCATCTTCCTGAGTTCAAATCTGGTCTTAAATACTTATTATGTGACCCTGGGCAAATCACTCAATCTGTTTGCCTCAGTTTCTTATCTATAAAATGAGCTAGAGAAGGAAATGGCAAGTCATATCAATATTTTTGCCAAGAAAATCCCAAATATGTTCATGAAGAATTAGGCATGATGGGAATAGGGAACAACACATGGGTAATATTTTGACTGTGGCCCACAGGAGTTGGAAGCTCATTTGGGAGGAGCATCAGGACAAACATTTGTGGAAGGCAAAGAAAAACTGGAATTAGAGAGTCTTTGCCACAAGTAATAGAGGTAATTTGAAGGAGAAGGGGAATTCCCCTTCCCTTCAATTATCATAACTCCTAAAGAAGTAGAGTCAATTGCCTTTCCCTATATGCAGTTTTTAAATGCATGGTTCTGAATGAAGTAAATTAGCTGAGTATCCACATACTTTATGCACCAGAAATATGTCCATTATAAGGATGATATTAGAAATTAAGCTTTGTTATATCAGTTTAGAGATAAGAAGTAGAGAAGCTGTCTTGAGAAAGAATTGGAGTTTGAAACAGATCTGAGACAGTGTCAGTTTCAAATGTTGACAGTGTAATGGTTTTTCTGTGGCAGTTATTCTCTCTGGGTGTGGCTGTTGCTCTGAGGGAATTACTCTCTGGAAGGTAGTTGGCAGTTACACTCTCTTGGAGTGCTGGGAGCAGGTGACATCTTCTTTTCTCTCTCTCCTCACTGTCTGAAGTAAAAGGAAAGAAGGGAAAAACTGAAGGAGCTAAATGATTTCCTTTTCCAACTTGAGAAACACTAGTGACTGTCTATTGCTGTTTCATAAATTGTTTTTATCTCTGAAAAGACCAAAGAAAGGCCTAGTCTTTGGTTCTTACTGAGGTTCAGTCAGTTGGCCTTTGTTATTTTTATAACTTGGAGACAAAGTTAAGAATTATATGCTTCTTATGAGGATAATAGTGTTAATTTATTGTAGAATAGGGAAAATTTGGGTTTGATCAATGTAGCCTGTGGAAACAGGAGAAGTGATTCCTTGTGGAACTACAGTTTTATTTGGGTGGAGGTAGAATCCCTTAGAGTTAGAAATCCTTTTATATATTTATATTCTCAATAAATAGTTTATTTTTATATAACCAGAGTTTCCTTTGCATCCTTGCACCTGGCCCTGAAAAGTTCACTTAGGAGCTTCACTTCACTTAAATAAATTGAAGATACTTTGTAAGCACAAGATGAGTATAAAATCAGTTTATATCGCTAATTAATTAATTGCTTATTATTTTTACACCATGTAAGTCATGAATAAGTAGTTCAAAACTAGCATGAATGGATATCTCTGTAAAGTGGCCCATCCTTTTCCAAAGAGAGACTGTGATATCGTCTTTGACAGGAGCAGGATGAAGGCTGTTTGGGTACTTTATCTTTCTCTTATGTATCTCCAAAAAGGATATCAGGCTAGATTTATATTTTTCTGCCTCATCCCCCTATATTTCTTATTTAGAGGTACATAAGTTCAGAAAAAAACCACTTTCCTGGTCAGTCTTGAGGGGAAGGGTAGTCCCAAGCTTACAGTTGTCAGCTTGGCCTCTTCCCACCAAACAATGGTTATACAAAATATCATCACAAATAGTAAATATTGAGTAAACCCACTTAAATGGTGCTAGATAGCACAATGGATAGAGCACTTGGTCTGGAGTCAAGAAGACCTGAGTTCACATCTGACTTTGGACACTAACTAGCTGTGTGACCTTGGGCAAGTCAATTAATTTCTATTTGCCTAGGAGGCATCACAGTGGTTCAGTGGATAGAGTGCCAGTCCTAGAGTTAGGAAGACAAGTTCCAAATCCTGTTTTTGACACTACTTGTGTGACCCTGGGTAAGTCATTTGACTTCTATTTGCCTTAATCTTTCAGAGAAAGAAATGGCAAACCACTACAGTGTTCTTGCCAAGAAAACCCCATGGGACAGCATAGTCAATGGGGTCACAAAGAGACAAACACAACTGGATGACTGAACAACAACAAACTCACTAATCTAAGAAAACAGTAATTAAAAATCAGAAAAGTTTTCAGATGAAAACATACCAAGAAATGCACAAGAAATCAGAAAAATGAATACATTTAAAGTGACCTGATACAAAGTAAAGTGAGAAGTACCAAGATCATAATCTACAGAGTAACATTAATATTGTAAAGAGAACCAACTATGAGAGACTTGGGAAGAAAGATCCACCATAATTCCAAAGGACTTATAATTTAAAATGCTATCCATCTCTAGATAGAGAACTGATGGAATCAGAGTAAAGCCTGAAGAATATATTTTTTTAATTTTTCAGAAAATAATTAATATAGAAATATATTTTGCACGATTTCATATATGTAATGAATACATTTATTGCCTTCTCAGTGGGTGAAGGAGAGGTAGAGAAAGGGTTAGAATATGGAACAGAAAATAAAAATAAAATAAAGAAAATGCATAAGAATAAATGAGCTCTTTTTTTAAACCCTTACCTTCAGTCTTAGAATTGACACTGTATATTGGTTCCAAGGCAGAAGAGCAGTAAAGGTTAGGCAACTGAACTTCAGTGACTTGCTCAGAGTCACATATATAGGAGGTGTCTGTCCGAGGACAGTTTTAAACCCAATGATGTGGGCACAGTGAAATTAGGTTCTCATCCAAAGGACAGCTCAGACGGGTGAGGGAACAAGCTTTATTATAAGATTATATAGTAATAGAGTAGCTAGTAAAAGATGAAGCAAGCAAGGAAGGAAGGGAGGGAGGGAGGGTATGGTGAGTAGGGGTTTCAAGAATGCCTTTTATTTTGATTAGTTACTAAGGAAAAGGTCATTTATTTGGGTGGTTGTTGCCCTGTTGGTTCCCATAGAACTGATATCACTGAGGTCCACTTTGGATGGCTTTAACCGTGATTCATTCTTTTTGTCCACTAACAGAGGGGATGGGAGAGGGTTGGGGGGGGGGAGGGAAGAAACCACAATGTTAAACATCCCAGGGCAACTTTCTGTCAAATTTTGCTCTTTCTGTGAAAACTCTAAGAAAGGCAGTGAGTGTGGTAATTGGGCAATGCTTGAACCTGGCCTTCTGTGACTGGGGAACTGTAGGGCCCAACCAAAGTGACCTGGGTTATATTTGTGAGGAGTTTTCTCGTAATTGTAAATCTAAGCAACCCAAACATCTTATCTGAAAGGTGGCCCCATACTAATCAACTAGTTAGTGTTTCCATGTTCTTTTGATTACTTACAAGTACTTGGCAGGGTTTGTAGGACATTTCAGCCCATATAACCAGGATCTCCCATTTCTCAATTCACTGTGCTACCACCTAAATGAGCTCTTTAGGTGGTAGCAAGATGAGATCTCGTCTCAAATCTAACGAGGCTCCCAACTCTCCCAAAGGGAAATTCTCTTTTTGAAGTCTCCAGGGAAACAAACTGGAAATCAACAGCCATGTTGAAGAACCAGCTTCCATTGCATGTTTGAAGAGCGAGCTTCCCCTACCTATTTGCTGCTTTCCAAGTCTTTTCCTCTCTTCTCCTTGGAGTTCCCTTCTTCCAAAGAGTCCCAAAGAGACCACATGTGTCTCTCTTTTAAGAAGCTCTGGTAGTGGCTCTACCCCTTAAACACTTAGCATTTTCTCTGCCAATAGTCCTATCTCCTCCCATATACCAGTAATGGCAGGCTAAATGCCACCCCCCCAATCTGGTTGGAAGCCCAAGTTATAATAAGAAGAGTTGAAAAAAAAAATATATATAGCACTTGGAGATTTACAAAGTGTGCCACATATGTTGTCTTTTGATCTTTATAGTACTGTAGTGGAAACATCCCTGGATTTGTAGTTGGGAAACTCATGATTACATTCTAGCTAACCTACTTACTTATATTATGCCCTTCTGGGTTACCCTCCAGCTGACACTTTTAGGTTATATCCCCTGGAAGATAACAGCCTCAGCAAGTTCAGAGCATTCTGAGATATTCTGCTTCATATCCGGCATCAGGCACTGCTATGTAGATTTTGAATGATCTGAAGCCCATACCCTAGTGCCAGCAGGAATAGTTGGCTCTGGAGATCCTGATTGGAAGAACTTCCTAAATTTAGGGGAGGTAGAATTGTACAATGGTAAAAGTAGTGGCTACAATGTCAGAGGCTTGAATCAGAAATCTGTGACCAAATTAGCTCTGTGACCTTTGGGGACATTATTTCGCACACATAGACTTCCTACTTTATAAAACAAGGGGAATGAACTCAGTGGCCTCTGAGACCCCTTATAGCTCTATCTATGGTTCTATATTCTTCCAAAAAGGGTCTCAGATCTAGTCACTTCACTTTCTAACTACACAGGTGGGCTCTCCATTAGGCTGTGTGCAGCTCATGTTTTCTCCTATAACCATATAATTCCATTGCAAGATAGTATTGTCAATAGTGAGGAAACAAAAGAGAAATCTTCTCCCCACCCACCTACTAAACCCCAAAGGAGAAAAGGGAAAATCAAGTTCTTAAGAGCTGAATTCTTGAAGCAGCTACATTGCACAGTAGATAGACTGACAGGCTTGGAGTTGGGAGAACCTGGGTTCAAATCTGTCTTCAGACACTTTCTAGCTGTGTAACCCTAATTGCTTAGCCCTTTCTGCTCATCTGCCTTAGGACTAATTAATATACAGTATTGATTCTAAGATAGAAGGTAAAAACTTTTAAACATTGAGTTCTTTCTTCATAATTGACTTTATTCCAGACCGAGAAGCTATCTGGTAGGATAACTTTCTATCAAAGACAGTTCTTCTACTTCTTAACTCCCAGTCAGTCCCATCTTGTCCCATGCTGGTACCCAGGAAGATGTAAGCCTGGACAACTCCACTCAGTCTGTCTTCACCCTTTCCTAAACAAATGGCTCACTCAAAAGTATAATACCTTGTTTGCTTGAGCTCTTAATGGCCACAAGCTTCTCCCTGAAATAGGCATATCTTTTTTAATGTCAGTTTTCTTCTCATAATCCTGTATGGCTGTGACTAATGAAATACCCCCATGTGCAAATGTACTCAATCTGAAAGGGATTCACCCTTCTGTTTCATGATCTTTGTTACCTACCTCTTATATTCTGAAATTGCATGAAGCAGATGGAGAGCTCAGTTGATTTGGGGTCTTCTATGCCCTCTCTTCTACATCCCCCCCCATTTATGCATATGCATCCATTGTGAGATGGATTCTGCTTACTAGTCCAGTTAACTAGGCACCTCTAAGTTGAGGCCTGATGACCTTTGCTAATTCCAGTTCTTTAACTGCCCCTTGCAATTTTTCCTGGTTTCATCGCTTTGGGGTTACCTGTTCTATCACTAGGCGATAGAACTACATGTTCCAATTCTGCTCCCATCTCAGATTCCTGAAGAACAAAAATATTTTTTTACTTTAGTTTAAGAGGTTCTTCCCAGTGGGAGTGGAGAATAGACAGAAGATATAAAAACATATCCAGAGTACAAATGTGAATCAGTTTTGGAATACGTAGTTTTATTTCTACAAAAAGGGGGAATGCTAAGCAATAAAGAATTACAGAGTAATTATAATCAGCAGAGAGACTAATATTCAAGCCTCATTGGGAATAAATAACTTAATCCTGCTTAACAGTGGTGTTGTGAAGAAAAAACTTTGTAAACCGTGCTCTATAGATGTGACTTATTATGACCAATGAAATAACCTATGTAAAAACAATTTGTAGGCTGTAGACCATTATACAAAGCAAGCTATTATTACAGCACACTGAATCTGCCATTATGAACAATTTAGTCAGCTTAATATGTCATTACAATGGTTGAACTAGTTGTCATTTCTGTTGTCTTCTTGTATTAAGGATCAAATCAATTTTTTGATGGCATAGTCTTTTTCTTAGCACAGGACCTGTAGCCAGTCAAGCAACCTGCCTTTTTATCCTCTGTGACTGATATTTTATTTTTTAACTTTTGTTAAGAGTGGTACACTGAACCATCAAAACAGCATAAGTTCTCTAGAAGGATTGTTGGGAGTTTATCCCTAAGATCTCCTGAAAGTTCATGAACAGCAATGGAACATACAGACTGTTCAATGGTGAATTCCCACTATTTTAACATGGTCAGTCTGCATCTTTCTGATGTCTCGTACCACACTTCCTATGTGATCCTTTGTTGATAATGTATTGTAGCATTCTCACTCCTACTATATACCTCTCATTTCCCATTTGGGTAATTTGCAACATCAATTAATTCAGTAACAATGGTGATATCCTGTAACATATAGACCTACAAAATCATGAGAAGAAAACTGATATTAAAAAGATATGCCTTTGTTTCAGGGAGAAGCTTGTAGCCATTAAGAGCTTAAATGAACAATAACTTAAATATATTCTAGCTCATTCTCTCCTTTCTAGCTCCAAGAAGCTATAGCATATGCAACAGCCGTACCTGGATGAAATGGTCTTGGTGGATAGGTTAAGTCAGGTTAAGGGTAACTGAGGGACCTCAAACCTGCTGGTCATTTAGGGAGATGTCTACTCTAAGCATAGGAAGACGTCTGGCAGAATAGGCAAATGAGAATGATTTGTTCCAGTCGTCATGAACATGGTGGAAGGAGGAACACTTAGACTTTGGTTAAATATCAAAGAAACCAAGGCCATTTACTTTATCCCAGGCCATTACCAGTTGCCTTGTCTTGCCACTGGGCTCTGATGACTGGAAGAAAAAGTGAGACTGATGACTTTGTGCAACCCTGTCTCATTTAAATACAATTCACATACAAGTCAAGACATCATCCTGTGCTGTCATTAGTTCTTTTCTAAAATGAAAAATGAATAATGACAACCCCTTCTAGTCAATTCTCTGCCCAATTCATCATTCATCTCCAGTTTTTGTCTAAGATATATACACCAATACGAAGTATCTGAGGTCAGATTTGAACTTAAGTCCTCTCGACCCTAACCACTGAGTCACCTAGCTGCCCATTCCCTCAACCCTTTTATGTCCCTCCTCCTTCCTTCCTCTCTTTAAGTTTTCAAAAGTCTCTGAGCAATTATGATTGAACAGAAGATTTAAGGAATTTTCCTCCTCCCTCTTTGGGGCAATAACTAGGAATCACATCTGTCACAGAGGAAAAATAATCTAATTTGAGGGAAAGTTTTCAGCTATAAAAGTTGAGCATTTTCTTTCTATAGGCATTTGGAATAAACTATAGAGCAAAAATGGATTTTGAAATTACCATTAAGACAGCAAATTCCTGTGAAACTTTAACTTGACTCTAGACTAGTGTCAGCAGTTCAAAATATATTTTGTTTATGTTGTGTTTGTACTCTCTAGGGCAAACAAAACTCTATTATAATTTTTCATTGTGGCATGGAGGTGACCTTGCATTCTCAGAAGCTCTGCCAGCAGAAGGCAAGCTCTGGCAGGTTCCACCATGTTGAAAGGGCTTTGAGTATGGCCCCAGCAAAAGGCTGTGCCTGCTTTCCGGAGACCAGCTTAGCTAAGTACAAAGGGGCTCATCACCAGAAGGCCGGCTATTTTGGTGATGAATTCCTTGGCCATGACAACCGAGGAAACAAAGAAATATCCTGAATGGCCTTCAGACTTCATGGCTCCCTTCTGTTTCCTCATTCATAGAAAAAGGGAGAAGGTGCTAAGAATCAACTAGGTTTTAGATGATCTACAAATATTAACTTAGCTGTTAGTACTCTATATTTGAGATCATTGTCTAATGACCAATAAATGGATACACTTTGGAAGAAACTGGATTTTATCAATCTTGTTACTATCACTGTAAACAAAACCAGAGGACAAAAGGAAGTTGAGGCTTTATGGAAGGATGACTCACAGGATCTCCTTGGTGAGACAAATAAAGGCGGTGATAAAGGGTTTTTTTTTTTTTTTAATAGTATCCAAAGGCAACAAAAAACATCATTTCATAGGACATTTAGTCATCTCAGGTTGCAGTGCTCATGATATGTATTTTCAAAAAGGTTATCATGAAAAGAATCAAATCATGGAGTAATATCTGTTTTAATGGATGAAAAGGTAAAGAGCTTTGATGAATAAGTAAGATTTTAAAAAATGATTTATTTTTAAAAATATTTTTCCATGTTTACAGGATTCATTTTCTTTCCCTCCTCTCTTTCCTCCTCCCTCCCAGAGTTGACAAGCAACTCCACTGGATTGTACAAATTTTATCACTTGATACCTATTTCTATATTTGAATAACTAAGATTAAATAAGCATATATTTTTATATTTGAAGACAAATGAAATGGGAGAATAGGTGAGAGTGGGAAAAATATGATTTGGAACGAATGAAAGAGAGAGATCAAAGACTTTTAGGCTGCACAGAAACCTCATGCTTATACTTTCATTGTGAAAAGATTCAATCCATCTACTAACATTTGTTAAATATCTACTATGGAGCTAATGACTTAATGGAAGAGACAACATCCAACAACTATGTACAAACAAGACGTGAAGAAGATCATTGGAACAGACAGAGACAAAAAATGAAATTATCTTTGCTCACAGGGAGTTCACAGTTTTATCATGCAAGACAAGATGATATCTATAAACACGTACATAATAATAGGAAAGCAATGGACCAGAACAAAGGGCAAATCCAGTAGATTTGTGGGATAGTACAAAGACAAAGCTGATAAAGAGAAGAAGGGGGCAATTACAGTGTGTTCTCAAATACATGTTAAGACCCAAATTAAGATAGGATCTTAGCAGCAGGGGTATTCCCTCCAAAAATGCTGATTGCAACCATTCCCTGTTTGGCCATCCTGTGTAACTCTTGTTTTTGTCCTCCATAAATATGTGTGTATAAATTCATATATACATGTATATATTTACATACACATATATGTGCACGTGTGCGTATAATCAGCTCCTCTAACTACAGAATCAATGCTCTTTCCACTCTATCATAGATACTTAAACATTAAGGACTATTTGCTCAGCACTAGACTACCTGATGGAGGTGGGAGGAGAATTGCTATCAGGAAGTGCCTTGAGGAGTTTATGATCTAGTAGACAGACATGGCAAATGCAAAAATGGAAAGAAAATGAGCAATATGCTGTATGTTCAATCACTCTCAGTTTTGTCTGACTCTTTATGACTCTATACAGTTTTAAACTGCACGGAGACTTTGGGGACATCATTTGTGTGTGCACACATGTGTGTGAATATGTATTATGTGTATGTGTGTTTATAGATATATATTTTTTATCTTGCCTGTGAGAATGTGAACTCTTAGTAAGCAGGAATTATATAGTTATATAAAATATAATGATATGTGATATAGATAACAAATACAAAGATTTTGTATAGTATGATACATTGTATTCACATATAATAAATAATATATTTTTATATGCTGAATTATATGGAATTAATTATATATTTTATAATTTATAATTTTATATTATATATTTTATATGATATAATTAATTATATGTAATTAGATATCTATATTATAACAAAATATATAATAATACATTATTATATCACCTGTCATAACAGTATAGCATGTAAATTTTGAAAATATCTATTACATACATTCTCTCTCTCTCTCTCTCACTCACACACACACACACACACACACACATACATACACACAAACTCACCTTTGTGAAGTCGAAAGAAAGCCAAGAAAATCTCCCAACTTGCAGAGGACTTTCTGTGCTGAGTTTAAGGAGGGGAGGAACAGGAGTTACACAGGAAATGGTTACAATCAGCATTTTTGGAGAGAATACCCCTGCTGATGAGGTCCTATTTTAATTTCAGTATTCATATCTATTTGAGAACTTTCTGTAAGTGTACCTTTCTTCTCTTGTCAGCTTGGTATTCTCCTGCAAATATAACTGGCCTGTCCTTTGCTCTGGTGCATTGCTTATATCTTTCCTATTGCCTAAATATTCCTTCCTTCTTCCTTTTTCCTTCTGGCTATCCAAACCTTACTAGTCCCAGTTCAGGTTTTGTCTTCTCTGTGAAACCATTTCTATTTACTGTGCTTTTACTAATATTCCCTTTCCCTCACCTGAAATTTGACAGCACTTATTTCATGCCTTCCAATTATTTTTCATTGTTTACTTATATAAATATAAATATTGTTTATATTGTTCAGGGGCAGCTAGATGGCTAGAGGTGGAGAGAACCTGACCAGGAATCAGAAAGCCTCATCTTTTTGAGTTCAAATCAGACACTTAACTGGCTGTGTGAAGTTGAGCCAGTCACTTAACCCTATTTGCCTCAGTTTCCTCATTTGTAAAAGGAACTGAGAAGAAAATGCAAACCACTATAATATCAAGAAAACTCTAAATGGTATCATGAAACCAGATACAATTGAGAATGACTGAATATACCTTTTTGTTGCTCATTTTCTTTACATTCTTGCATTTACCATATATATCTCCTAGATTGTCAACACCTTGAAGCACTTGATAGCAATTCTCTCCCCACTCCATCAGATAGCCTAGTGTTGAGCAAATAGTCCTTAATTTTTAAGCATCTATGATAGAGCAGAATCTATTGATTCTGTAGTTAGAGAAGCTGATACCCACATGCATGTGTATATGTAAATATGTACACATATATGCATTTACATATACACGTATACATATATTACTCATCTGTAGGTAATGTCTCCGGGAAGCTAAGTGCCTGGAGATGGAGAGTCCCAGGCCTGGAGTCAGGAAGACTTGTTTTCCTGAGTTCAAATCCGGTCTCAGATACTTAGTAGCTGGTAACCCTGGGCAAGTCATTTAACCCCATTTGTCTCAGTTTCCTCCTCTGTAAATTGATCTGGAAAAGGAAATGGCAAGTCACACCAGTATCTTTGCCAAGATGAACCCAAATGGGGTTAGGAAGAGTTGGATACAACTGAAATAACTGAACACAACAAAAAATAAATGTCTCATCTATAAAATGAGACATATGAACTCTGAGGTTCCTTTTAGCTCTAGCTCTATAGTCCCATGCTTCTCTAGTGTAGGAATTTCCCTCCCTTTTAGCCGACTTCAGTTCCTCTCAGAACTGGGCAGATAATCCTCAAGAGTTGCTGGGCTAAAAATTCCATCACTAGGATGTAAGGTCTCCTTGGTGATGGAGGTCCTGCGAGCTTAGTTCTGAGACGCAGAGACATAGTGCACTCTAGGCATAGTACTCTGATGCTTTCTGGTTAGGAAGATCTTGCATTCCATCAGGGCACTTGAAGTCACTCTGCGCCAAGGTGAGGTGTCAGAAGAGGGCTTTAATGGACACCAACAGGTAATAGAGTCAATAAATGCCTATTGTGGATTGTTTGGCTGACTGGCGGCTCTTTGGCTGTTTTTATTTAGGGCAATCCATTTGACCTAACTTGTCTGGAATCTGAGAAAAAAAAGCCTTTGAACTTGGCAATACGCTTAGCCCAGGGTGCCCATGTGTTTATGTAAGGAATTATTCTCTAATCCCCTTGAAAGCAATCAATGTATGCCCCAAGGCACTAGTTTTGCAGAATTTCATCGTTATCATGGGTTGTATAACTACACATTATGTTCTAGAACTATCCCTCCTTCCTTAGAATCTACCTATAGAGCTTGTTCCAAGACCTCTAGGGAAAGCGAATGCTATTGGCCATGTATTCTCCCTTCATTAATTATAAATTTGCTTCCCTGTAATTTCTCTAAGTGGCCTCATTGTTCTAAGATTATGCAACTGGATAACAAAGTGGGAGTGATTAGTGCTTGCTATACCTCTTCAGAATTGTGAATACTCTCTTTCAAACCTCCCAACCTCATTCCTTCTTCTGGTTATATCTTTGTAGAATGAGACGACGACCGTGTCTAGACTGCATCAAGTACAGAAGGGATTTGGAATTTATCCAGTTTATTTAATCAAATAAAATCAATAATTTTATTTGTTGAGCACCCACCCTCTGCACAAAAGTCATCGTGCTAGGTGCTATTATTGTTGTTCAGTGATTTCAGTCATATTCTACTCTTCATTTGGGGTTTTCTTGGCAAAGATCCTGGAGTGGTTTGTGGTTTTCTTCTCCAGCTCATTTGACAGATGAGAAAACTGAGGCAAACAGGGCTAAGTGACTTGCGTAGGGTCACACAGCTAGTGTCTGAGGCTGGATAAATATTTGTCTCCAGAAGACCCCAGGACCAGTGCTCTAACCAGTGTATTACTTAGCTGTGCCTTCTGGTGCTATGGGAGATAACAAAGAAACAAGGGCAAGTAGACTTCCTTTGAAGTCAGTAGTCTTGCTCTGCTACTTACTGGTTGTATGACCTTGGCTAAATCTTATAAGCTTTCTGTAATTCAGTTTCCTCACTTGTAAAATGGGAATAATGGTGCTGGCAGTACCTCTCTCATTGGGTTGTTTTGAAGATCAAATAAAAGTATATTTATGGTGTTTTTTAACATGAATGTTCTGTTAAAATGTAAGCTATTATTATAAAACATCATCGTTGCCCCCAAGGAGTTTATGGTTTTGTTTAAGAGGCAAGCAATACAAACTTAAGATGACCCAGAGTCTTAAAAAATTGTGGCTAGCTCCCATGAATGCACGTACACATGCACATGTGATAGCTAGCATTTATCCAGCACTTTAAGATTGTCAAAGTGCTTCACAAATATTCTTTGTTTGATCCTCACAATGACTCTGAGAGGTAAGTGCCATTGTAGAGAGGAAGAAGCTCAGACACCCAGGGATTGAAGTGACTTGCCCAGGATCATATAGCTAGCATCTAAGGTTGGATTTGAGTTCAGATCTTTCCCAATTCAGTTCTAGTGCTCTATCTGCTGGATCACGTAGCTGTAATAAAGGATGGATTTGGAATAAGGGATTGAGTTAAAGTATAAACCCAGGCTGCATCTGCTCTGTTTGATGTTTGCTTTCTCTCTCCCCTCTTCATTTTCATAGGAAACCTAAAGGACGTGGGGTCTATAATAAAACCATGGAGGTCTAACCCAAACTTAATAAGATTTCTTTGGCAGAGCACATCCCCAAATGGAATTTGAGAGATTAAGTAGGAATTACTAAGCCTAAGTCAAATAGTTGTTTGCAACAAGAAAATTGTGATTCAATACTAAATAGAGAAAGGTTAATGAGATAGATTATTGGGGCTCTAAGGATTCTAAGTCATTGACTCAGATTCTTTTTATCCAAAAGAGCTTGGCCATTAGAAACAAAACTTTCCTTTGAAGAGAAAAGTTATGTATTCCCTAAACTCCAGTAACTGAAAGACTTCTCTTCTAATGGAGAGAAAGAAATAATGATTTTTCTTTTTATTTTGAGTGTTGGGTATGGAAAGACCATTCTTTTTCACTAAGAGTCAAAATCTCTGGGCTTTAAGCTAAAAGAAAAATTGGCAGGACTCATTTCTCTTCTTTGGGGAAGATGGGGCACCATCGTTGATAACTCCAGCTAAAGAAAGGCAATAGCAGGAAGAAGCTTATCACTCATCCTTTGCCCAGAAGAGCAATGCTTTTTCAATAAAACCAGCAGAGGACTGTTATGTGTTACACACATGCCTGGCAGATTAACCATCCAGCAGAGACTATATGGCCCTTGAGATTATCCAGAAACAAGATTAGTTGGAAAACAATGACATCACCCTCAAATAATAGCAATTTTTCAGTGGTATGAATATTTTCTATTGGGGTGCTTCTTCACATTTGTATCTTAGGGCTATCTAGCTTTTCCAAGTGATGTATTTCTACTAGAGCACACCTAAACTTTATGGGATAAATGTTCTATGTCACTGAATAACTGATTTTTAAAAAACACTTACCTTCTGTCTTGGAATCAATAGTAAGTATCAATTCCAAGGCAGAAGAATGGGAAGGGCTAGACAATTAGGGTTAGTGACTTATCTAGGGTTACACAGCTAGGAAGTGTGTGAGCCCAGATTTGAATCTAGGATCTTACCTCTCTAGGACTGGCTTTCTTTTTTTTTAATTTTTAATTAATTAATTAATTTATTAAAGACCCTTACCTTCCATCTTGGAGTCAATACTGTGTATTGGCTCCAAGGCAGAAGAGTGGTAAGGGCTAGGCAATGGGGATCAAGTGACTTGCCCAGGGTCACACAGCTAGGAAGTGGCTGAGGCCAGATTTGAACCTAGGACCTCCCATCTCTAGGCCTGGCTCTCAATCCACTGAGCTACCCAGCTTCCCCCAGGGATGGCTTTCTTATTCACTGAGTCACTTAGTTGCCCCTCAATAACTCTTTGAATTAAGCATATCTTCTAGATAACTAATAAAGGCTCTACTAAGAATAAGAAAAAAGAAGGTAGTTGTACATCCTTTGTTTTTGAAGAGGACTAATGACATCATGGGGTGATGTTTTGACTTGCTCAGTGAATTGAATTAAGTGAGTCAGAGCTGCACAGTCATCAGCCTTACTTGTTCTTTTTTTCTAGAGTCATTGACAACATAAAAGTCAAGATGACTGGTGATGCCCCAAGATGCAGCAGATGCCTTTGGCTTCCTCAATGTCTGACCAAGCTCTAAGCATTCCACCAAGCTTGATTTAGCCTCTGTGGCCATTGGAACAAATTGTTTCATCCATCCATTCCACAGGGAATTCACAAGCTTAGGGCAGATATCTTCCTCATTCACCAATTAGTTTGAGGTTTATCTGTTACCCTAATACTGGTTAAACCCATGCCAAGATGGTTTTATTGAAGTATGGCCACTGTCTTCTTGGAACCAGACATGAGAGTTGGGTGAGAGGTGGAAACCAAAGGTGGATGAACAGCCCTGGAAAGGGCTCATGAAAACTAACATTAGAGGTAGTGGTAGAGGTAATGGGGATAAATGAATGTCTATTTGAGATGTTACATAGAACTTGGCAACTAAATAGTACAGAAGCCAGGAAGGAAGGAATCAAAGAGGACTCTATAGCTGGAAGCCTCAATGTGTGTGTGTGGGGGGGGGGAGATGAGAGTACTCTTATTAAACAGGACCAGGAAGTATTTCAGAGATCATCTAATCCAACCTTTAGTTAGGAGGAGAAACAAATTTTGATGATTTAAATGACCAATTGGTGTTTCATAGCATTAATAATCCAACTTGCTTGTCTTCTTTGATCAAATATATCATATAATTAAGCTTTCAACTTAATTTTACACTGTGATTTATCTGGAATTAATAAACGGTTCCTTATCAGTTCTTGCAAAGTCAAATTCGAAACCATAGATGGGACCAATGGTTCTTTCTGTTCCTTATTCATAATGATAATGACAGAGTGGATAGAGGGTCAATCTTGGAGTCAGGAAGGCCTGCCTCAAATAACTTCTCCACTGCCTTGCACAGAGACCGGTGTGAAGTAGATGGTAAGAAATACTGATTGAATGTGTGAGTGAGTGAGTGTTCTAGGCAACTGTCAAAGGTAGGAGTCCTTAACCATTTTTGTTTGTCAGACTGGTAAAGCCAATGGTCCCCTTTTCAAAAGCATAAAATCAAATACTTGGGATATGAAGGAAGCCATTTTTTTAAATTTTTTAAATTTTTAAATTTTTAAATTTTTTTAAATTTTAAATTTTTTTAATTTTTTTTAATTTTTAATTTTTTTAAATTTAAATTTAAATTTAAATTTTTTAAAACATATAGCTGCTACACACATATGCATATATGAGCATATATATGGTTTCTGGAACCAAAGTTAAGAGCCCTCCAATCTAACATAATAATTTACTGACCCTTGGAGTGCCTATATGCTGATAAGTTCATAGAATAGGTCCAGAACAACAACAAAGTAATAACTTACATGGTCTCAGAGGCCATGCAGACGGATCACCTCATTTTATAGATAAGGAAACCAAGACCTAGAAAAATTAAGAAATCTTTCCCAAGGTCATACGAGTTATAGTTAATAGACTCAGGATTTGACTATTCAATCCAGTGACTCCAAGGTCAGTGCCCATCCGCTGTGCCATACTACTTCTTTTCCTCTGCTAAGAAAACAACATTGTTCGTGGCCAACACAGAGTGCCACCACCCCAGTCCCTCTCCACACACAGAGTCAGAACTGGACATAGGGCAAAATGGTCAGGTAGAATCTTAACCTTTAGAGTTGGATGGAACATTTGAGGTTCCTTAGCACAATTCCCTCATTTTATAGATAAGAAAACTGAAATATTGAGAGATTTATACAAGATCAAATAACTAGTATATAACAAAGGCAGGATTTGAGCCCAAATTTTTGGCAGGGCAACTAGGTGGTTCAGTGGATAGAATGCTGGGCTTTGAATCAGAAAGATTCCTGATCCTGAGTTTAAACCTGGCCTCAGATACTTAGTAGTTATGTGATCCTGGGCAGGTCACTTAACCTGCTTGCCTCAATTTTCTCGTCTATAAAATAAACTAGAGAAGGAAATGGCAAACCACAAAGTATCTTTGCCAAGAAAACTCCAAATGGGTTCGTGGATTTGGATATGCCTGAAATAACTAGACAACAAGAACTTTTATTCTAAAAAATCAGTGCTCTTTGCACTAGGCAAAATTTCTATCTGTTGTTGCTCTGGCAGGAGGCAGGATGAGAAATGAGGGAATGGCAACCTGTCTTGTGACAATGAAAGTGTCTTCATAAAATATTCGAAATGCACATTATTAGTTTAGAGACTTATTCTTACCATATATTCACAGAATCACAGATTTGGAGCTGGAAGAAATCTTTGAAGTTGTTGGGTCAGGACAGGTAGGTGGCTCAATGGATAGAGAGCCAGATCTGTAGACAGGACGTCCTGGATTCAAATTTAGCCTTAGTTACTTTCTAGCTGTGTGACCCTATGCAAGTCACTTAACCTAATTTGCCTAGTCCTTACAGCTCTTCTGCCTTTGAAGCAATATTTAGTATTTGTCCCAAGATGGAAGAAAAGGGATTAAAATTAAAAAGAAAAAAAATGCATAAGATGCAGAGGATTTAAAGCTGTACATGAAGAAAACATGAAACATATCCAATGACCCATGCCATTATTATACTCATTTATAAAATAAAGCCCCTTTTTGGGAATTGTTGAATAGATACTGTTGCATTCTCCTTATTCTCCCTTCCCTATCCTCCAGATAATGCCTTTAGTTCTACACTCTGCCCAGAGACCATAAAGTATGGTACCTCACCTACTCCTCTCTTCTGAAGGTAGTGTGACATTCATGCTCTAAATCTGCCCCTTTCGGGCTCCCTACAACGCAAGATCCCCTCCTCAGAAGTCCCATTACCATAGTGTCATTGTTAGTTAATATGGTAGGTGTTAACAAGGGTTCCATTCAGGTCAAAAACTCAGTGCCATCCCAGGTTAATGTGGATTCATGAATTAAGTAAAATCATATAAATGTAGCATAAGTTCTCTACCAGTTCATTATCTTCCAACAGATGTGGGAATCATGAATCAAGTAACAAAGCATATAATGAATTCCAAACAGAGAAATAAATATCAAGGGCAGTGGCAGAATAATTCTGTCTGTTTTTCCTCTCCCTCCTCATTACAAGAAGAAGTAAAATTTTTACAGACTCTTTCTGTAGTGGAAACACTTCCTGGATGATTCATTCTTCTAGAGGAGGAAAGGCTGCAACATGGCTGGAAGAGCTCTCATAGATCTGATGACTAGGTCTTGCCTCTGCTTTACTACTATTCCTTCATAGGTACCATTCCTTTCTGTTTCCAAAGAAGCTGTTTAGCACTTCCCTACCAAGCTGCTGATGCCATCTGCTGAAACTGTCATCTGCTAAAAAGATGCAAACCTGATTTTATGAGATAGCACCAGGGCCAGCATGCCTGGGGTCTAAATAACCCATTTTTAGCTCTTGTTAGTCAGTCCTATCATCCCCACCTGACACTCAGGTAACCCAAGTCTTCTGACTTTCTGGTTCCTTTTAATTATGCTAGTGGTGTCAAACTCAAACAAAGTGGGATGCCTCTGAGCTTCATATTGGCTTAGAAAGCCACAAATTCGCACTATGAGGTATTGGATTTTTTGTTGTTGATGTTGTCATTAAGTCTTTTGGAATGAAATTTTATTCTGGTTTGGGCCTTGAGTTTGATACTTCTGAACTACCACTGCAGTGATTAAATTTTTTTTTCAAAAACTCTTATCTTCTACCATAAAGTCAATACTGTGTGTTGGTCCAAGGCAGAAGAGCAGTAAGGGCTAGGCAATGGGGGTTAAGTGATTTGCCCAGAGTCACACAGCTAGGAAGTACCTAAGGACAAATCAGAACCCAGTACCTCTTCTCTCTAGGTCTGGCTCTTGATCCACCTGGCTGCCTCCAATGTCACTGATTTTGAAAGTATTTAATTAAACGTCTTTACACTCTGATAAAAGTGAAATGAACTCCTTCATGACTATTGGATTTTTTAAGTTTTATTAACTCAGAAGAATGTCTTTAAAAGTATTTCATTTTTTCCAATGACATGTACAATTTTTTGACATGTTTTTTTACAATTTTGAGATCCAAATTCTCTCCCTTCCTCCCTCTCTTTCCCCCTCAATGAGAAGGCAAACGTTTGAGTCACAATCTAGTGGTAGAACTTCATTGGAGATATTTTGGGAGCGCTCTGTTTTAAGACAGAAGGGAATTGAACTTCTACAACATGCTACCTTCTGATATTAAGCAGATCACAGGAGATTGCATTATATTATCTCTAGGGCACTGTCTAGCTTTTAGGTCTGTGATCCCATTATCTCATCAATCTTTTTGGTGCCCCTCAGATTTTGGCAGTATGGTGGAACACTTATTCTGCCTGCTTTGGTCCTAAGAAAAGCAGACTGAGAGTAAGTAGAAAGTAGAGGACAAATGTATGCCATTCTCTTAATTTATGGCAGCTAGATGGGTAGAACATGGGGTCTGGAGTCCAGAAGAATCCTCTTTCTGAGTTCAAATCTGGCCTCAGACACTAGCTATGTGACTAACTCTGGACAAGTCACTTAACTTGTTTGCCTCAGTTTCTGCATCTGTAAAATGAACTGGAGCAGGAAATACAAACCATTTAACTACCTCTCCCAAGAATATCCCAAAGGGGTCATAAAGACAGCAACTTATTTTAGGGTTTCTGGAGTTGTCATTTAGCTTTCATGGTGTAAGACAGCAGGTGGGCACTGGTTATCATTTAACAACCTTCTCTAGAAAACAAAATGTGCACAGGACATAGGTTTTTTCTTTTTAATTTAAGGGTATTTTTATTTCAGGAAGTAAAAAGGTTAGATAATCATGTGAATGGCAACTCATTACCAAGATAATTAACAGGATATCAGAATTTATTTTCAGTCATCATCAATAATTTTTTTCTTTTTTAAAAAAAAATTTCGAATATTTTTCCATAGTTACATGATTCATGATTTTTCCCACCCCTCTTCCTTCCCCCTTCCTGGAGCTGAAAAGCAATTCCACTGGCTTATACATGTATCATTGTTCAAAACCCATTTCTATTTTATTCATATTTGCAATAGGGCGATCATTTAACCTCAAAATACCAATCATATCCCTATTGAACCACATGATGGATCATATCTTTTTCTTCTGTGTTTCTGCTTACAGTTCTTTGTCTAGATGTGGGTAGCTTCTTTCTCATAAGTTCTTCTGGATTGTCCTGGGTCATTGCATTGCTGCTAGTATAAAGACTACATTCTATTGTGCCATAATGTATCAATCTCTGTGTATAATGTTCTCCTGGTTCTGATCCTGTCACTCTGCATCACTTCCTGGAGGTCATCCCAGTTCACATGGAATTCCTCCAGTTCATCCTTCCTTTCAGCACGATAGTATTCCATCACCATCAGATACTACAATTTGTTCAGCCATTCCCCAATCGAGGGACATCCCCTTGTTTTCCAATTTTTTGGCCACCACAAAGAGCGCAGCTATAAATATTTTTGTACAAATAGTTTTCCTTATTATCTCTTTGGGGTACAAACCCAGCAGTGGTCTGGCTGGATCAAAGGGCATGCATTCTTTTAAAGCCCTTTGTTCATAGTTCCAAATTACCCTCCAGAATGGTTGGATCAATTCACAACCCCACCAGCAGTGCATTAGTGTCCCAATTTTGCCACATCCCCTCCAACATTTATTACTTTCATTTGCTGCCATATTGGTTAATCACACAGGACATAGTTTTAAGTTTAATCTACATTATTAGCATTTTGTCCATCACTTTCTTAAGTGTAAACATTCAGCAAGACAATAAATCAAGTTCTAACATGTGCCCACAAGGCATCAAGGTTTACTTTGTATATTTAACAATCCTCCTTAAGATTCAGTTCAAGCCCACTCTAGCAGACGATTGAGCTTCAGCATCAGTTAGTTGGAATTTCTAAGTACAATGATTGGATTCGAGTGTCTCTTTCTCCATCCTAAGCTTTGTTCTTTTGTGCCTACACCAGGATCTGGATTGTTACAGGTGGCATATACTGTTAAACAATTGTATAACCTCTTATTTCCTTACAGAAAAATTTTACACTATTTTCTATATCTGTAGTTGACAATATAGAAAAATATCTTCCTCTCCTAGATGGTTAATAAATATAAAAATATTTTGAATGTCATAGTACAAGAATAATAATACTCAGATTAGGTGGCACAGTGGATAGAATGCTGGGCTTGGACTCAGAAAGACGCATCCTCAGAGTTCAAATCTGGCTTCCAACACTCAGCAGCTGTACAACCTTGGGCAAGTCATTTAACCCTGTTTGCTTTGGTTTCATCATCTGTAAATGAGTTAGAGAAAGAAATGGCAAACCTCTCTAATGTCTTTGCCAAGAAAACTTCAATGGGGTCATGAAGAGTCAGATACAACTAAAATGACTGAACAATAACAACAGATCATTATTACTATGATGCTAATTCATGGAGCTATTGGGCTTTACTGTGCATCAATAGTTTGACCCATATGTTGAGATATTAATGGAGTTTTAGTACTGTGGACTCATAAAAATATATACTTTTTTATTAAACAAGTTGCACTGAACCCAATCCTATCTCTGAATGTACCAGATCCTTTTTTTTCTGAAGAATTGTGTAATTAGAATCTGTTACCCTAAAAACTATGATCCCTATGATCCCTAGCACCCTACTCACTTCCTGTTGTTACGTGCTGATGTATAAATTGGGTGTAGTTCCATCTCTCGCTCTTTTCCTTCTTGTTATGGCTTTGGTGGAGTGGGCTTTTTGAGCAGGCAGAAAAAGCTCAGTCATGTGCTTCTGTTTTTTCAAATAATAAATTTTATAAAAATAATACTTGAAGTATTGGACATTAATTTAACTCTTACAGAACAGAGTAGTGGTAAGAGGTTCTGTTATTCTTTGAACAGAAAGGATGCTAAATTTTGCCTAAAGTTCTAGGACTTGATGGTAATTCTTGGAACATATCACCTTTACCCTCCTGCATCAGCTTCCGTATCTGAAAACCAGGAAAAAATAGCAAACTATAAAGTTTCATTCTTGTAGATCTTCCTTTTTTCATCCTTGAGCTCAGTTTGGAATTTGTGATCATTTCAAGGGTCACCTTAAAGCTTATTTTAAAAAATTTTTATGGAAAAAAAGAATTGCTAAGCAAAACTAACATCAGTTGAATATTAAAACTGTTTAATAAAACAAACTCTTTTCAAACACTTTTTATTTTAATTACTTTTTAAAAATAACTCTTACCTTTCATCTTGGAATCAATACTGTCTATTAGTTCCAAGGAATAAGAGTCATAAGGGTTAAGTGTCTTGCCCAGGTTCTCACAGCTAGGAAGTATTTGAGCCCACATTTGAAACCAGGATCTCCTGTTTCTAGCTTTGGTTTTCAATCCACTGAGTCACCTTGCTGCCCATTCAAACACTTATAAAAAATTACCTTCAGAGGATCTTTTATGCCTAGAAACAATAAACGGATTCTTATCTACTCATTAAGATTCATAGTGGTTAAAGCTCTACTTGAGACCTCTATGATCTTTTGTGCACAGTACCTACCCAAAAGCAGTGAAATTATATTTCCTTAAATATAATCTATAAATCAGATTTTTACAAATTCAACATGGATTTTTGTGCTTTTCTTCCTTCTCTCAGTATCTCTTGTCCTTTATTAAAATATGCAACCTTTGGATTAAGAGGATCTGAGTTTTAATCGAATCTCAGCTACTTATACTATGTGATCTTGGAGAACAGCATTTATTAAATGTCTACTACATGTCAGACACTGTGCTAAGTACTTTCGAATATTATATTATTTGATCCTCACAACAGCCCTTTTAGGCAGGTTCTGTTGCTTAGCTAAGTGGACAAATGGGTAGAGAATTGGGCTGGGAGTCAGGAGGACACCTTTTTCTGAGTTCAAATCTGGCTTCAGACACTAGCTGTGTGACTGACTCTGGGCAAGTCATTTAAACCCTGTTTGCCTCAGTTTCCCTATCTGTAAAATGAGTTGGCAAGGGAAATGGCAAACCTCCAAATGGTTAGACACAACTGAATAGCAAAACCATTTATTTCTGATCCTATCATTTTGTGAATGAATGAGTGATACTATGCTTTAGCACTTAGCACAGTGCTTGGCACATATTGGTCACTAATAAAAGTGCTTGTTCTCTTTTAACTTTAAATACACTTAGAAGAGATGCTGAAAAGTATAAACAGGGACAGGGCCTTAGCTCCCCTCATTGCAGTTTTCAAAATGGAAAAACATCAGTGACATGATTATCTCAGATTGCTTCTCCTGTAGTTATTTATTTGTGCTTACATTCCTGTATTTTGTTAAGCATTTTAATCGATTCCAGTAACTCTATTTCCTGTCTGATCACTTCTATTTCTCCTTCTCTTCATTTCACAATAACTTTCACAGGTTAGAGACGCCCAATTTAACACCGAATAAATTAGTTGCCCAGTAATACATTTTGGGAAAGTGTTGAGAAAATAACTCCCTGCTGCATCTGATGAAGCAAATGAGCTCCAGTTCTTGGAAGAAAATTCTTAGAAACCTGTCCTCATCCCACAGCTGCAAGGACAATCAGAGATTCATTAAGTTAAGTAAATGGGAGAAATAAATGGAACTCTTAGAAGAGCATTTTCAGATATTAGTCTTGTGTTTGAAACTCAAACTCCATAATCACAAGCCCCCTGAACTTGTCTCTCTTTTTCATGCATGGAAAAGTCCAGTGCCCTCAATGTAGCATCAATATACACTATAGGACTTATGTATTTTAACTATTTATTGGCCATGGTATTCAGCCATTTCAGTCATGTCCAATTCTTTGTGTCCCCCTTTGGGGTTTTCTCAGAAGAGATAGCAGAGTGCTTTGCTATTTCTTTCTTTAGCTTATTTTATGGATGAAGAACTGAAGCAAATAGGCTTAAATGACTTTCCTAGTGTCATACAGCTAAATGTGTAAGTCTGGATTTGAACTCAGGTCCTCCTGATCCTAGGGTCAACATAGCTACTGCTTTATCTAGCTGCCCTTGTTTTAACTAGTACCTGGGCAATAAGACTGTGCTGCTAAGCCCAATGAGGGGTGAGGGGTGCATACACACATTGGATGACTTCTGAACTTGAAGTTAAAAGACTTGAGTTCAGTTTTGACTATTGTTACTGATATGACCATGGGTGTGCTGGAACCAGAGATTGGCAGAGCCATTTGCTGAATTTTTATTGTGAGCATTTATGCTTCATAAATAGGAAAATGCTAAAAATCCTCACTTGATTTACTTGATTGCCTAGACATGAAAGTGAAAGAGAAAGTGTTAATTATGCAGATTAAACTTAAAAGTGTGGTGGGACACTCATTTTTTTGAGAGCTAGTTGTTAAATGTTTATCAGCCCAGTGAAGGGGTGAGGGAAGCCAAGACAAAAAGCATTTACTAAGTACCTACCTGTCAGGTATAGTGCCAAGCACTGGACATAAAAAAGAAAGGCAAAATGTCCTTGCTTTCAGGGAGCTTATAGTCTAATGAGGAAGGCATCATGCAAACGACTATGAATGGAAATAATTTCTTTGGAAAGGCACTAATAAAAGTTTTTTTTTAACCCTTACTTTCTGTCTTAGTTACAGCCCTCAAACAGAAGGGCAAAGGCGAGGGTGACTTGCCCAGGTTCACACAGGCAGCAAGTGTCTGAGATTTGAACCCAGGTTCTCTTACTTCCAAATCTGACAAACCACCTAGCTACTCCCAGGAAAAGGTTCTTTTGCAGAAAGTGGATTTTCAGTTAAGACTTGAAGGAAGCCAGGGAAACCAGTAGGAGGAGATGAGGAGGGAGAGAGCATTTCAGGCATAGCAGACAGTCAGGGAAAATGCACAGAGTAAAAAAATGAATGCACTGTCCTGTTTGGGGGTGGAGGGAAGGCGTGCATCACTGAATTTGTTGTCGCTGGATTCTCTAAACTTCATCTGACAAATACTGGGGGCGTTAGGTCATGATTGAGTTGCATGAGGATTGGTGGTGGGGAGGAAGCAGGTTGATCTGAGGTCCCTTCCAGCTGTAAATATATGATTCTTGCAACTGTTGAACCATAGCTTATTAGAGCCTGAATAGATTTTATAGATCAACACCTTCATTTTCCACAATCTGAAGTGCAAAGAATGACTCTTGAATCAAGACTGTTGGTACACTGAGGTCTTTGTACTTCCTGTTCAATCATCCAAGTGTTTTCCATTTTTTTCAGAATGATGGAGTAGATTTGAAGACAAGAAGCGCAGAGCAGAGTTAGGGTTAGAAATGGAAGTCCTGGTTTAGGACACAGAACATTCACAAGTCATCTGGATGATCAAAGATCTTCTAATCTAAGCAAGAATCAGAACGGGTACCAAGGCAAACAAGCAAAATTGACTAAGATCAGAAAGCTGAAGAGAATGCAGTGACTTTTTTATGTTTTAGTTTATATTTTATTATCAATTTGTTTATTTTTTCAGTTTCATGTCGAAACAATCCTTGACAATTATTTTCTTATGTTTTAGGGTTCCGATTCTCTCCCCCGTCCTGTCTGATAATAGGTTATACCACTACTTTCATGCGATATATATTTCCATATTGCTCATGTTGTGATAGAAAACACATGCCACACATATAATAAAAATCTCTTGGGGGCAGCTGGGTAGCTCAGTGGATTGAGAGCCAGTCCTAGAGATGGGAGGTCCTAGGTTCAAATCTGGCCTCAGCCACTTCCTAGCTGTGTGACCCTGGGCAAGTCACTTGACCCCCATTGCCTAGCCCTTACCACTCTTCTGCCTTGGAGCCAATACACAGTATTGGCTCCAAGACAGAAGGTAAGAGTTTTAAATTAAAAAAAAATCTCTTCAAGGAAATAAAGTGGAAGATGGCATGCTTTGATCTGCATTCAGGCTTCAACAATTAGTGGAATACACTTTTGACTGAGTTGAAAAACTTGGCTTTGCCACGAACTAGCTAGATGACTTGGAGCAAGTTTTTTAACTTCTCTGGACTTCAATTTTCTCATCTGTAAATAACAGGGGAGAAGAGGCACGGGGGAACTGAATGAGATACCTTTCTGTTCTCAAAATCAGACAAAGAAAACAAGCTTGATTCTGTAAGATACTATATAGGCTCACAACCTCCCTTCATCTCCGCAAAGAGAAGAAACAAGACAATGCAGAATAGCAGAATGTGGAAATCTGTTCAAATGAAACAAGCTCTGAGAGGACAAGATTGTCTGTTATAGGAGACTAATATGGTAAAACGGGGAAGAAACACCCTCTCCCACAAACAAAAGCAAAATCCCCTGAAATATCCCAGTTTATTTTCTGTTCCAACCAAAGATTCAGTGCTGAATGGCAATGTTCTAAACAAAGGCGAACCATCATGCACCTGCATCTTTTTGCCTATTAAAGCATGAGGAGGGCAGTGGGAGTAGGAAGGAGGAAGCAGGATTTACTCCAGTGTTCCTGTGATTCTGAAGCAGATGCTGTCCTGATTTCACCCAGATGGTAAGATGCTATGATACTGGATTAGAAGTCTCAGATGAATTTAGTGCGGTGACATCAAAAGCCCAGCGCCCAATTGGGAAGGAAGCACATTCATAATTTTGTGACACCACACAAGTCACTGAGAGAAGGACTGGGCGTCTTTGTTCCTTCATCTCCTCTAAGGACTTGCCATTCAATTTTTCTTCATTCAATTTCAATTCCCTTCAGTTCTCTGCCCACCAGGACTGTCTTTTTCTTCTTATTATATCTCCTTTGGAATTGTGCTGCACATTCATAAAGTTTCTCAAGGGATAAGAAGGAGAGAGATGTGGAGAGAAGGAATAGTGGCCCCAAAGACACGCAGATGCCATTACAAAGACTGCCCTGTATTAAGATGCTTTGGACACTAAAATAGAGAATGTGATTTGTGTGGCAAATATGGACATAATGTGATTAGGTTGTTTTGATCCACTGTTCAATTTCTATTCCATTCACTGCTATCCTTATATACACCTACATTTCCTCATCCTCGACAAGACAGTGTGGTGTAGTGGGTAGAGAATAATGCTTGGGAATCTTGGAGGAGATAAAGAATTGGCCTTAGTCATGAAGTCCCAAGTTCAAATCTTGCCTCTACTGACTTTGTGACCATAAGCATTCATTCAAATTACAAATAGAAAAGCAGTTACAATTCTGCATTGGCAACAGAGATTCCCTTTCTGAGAGTTGCTTCTCAAAAAGCACAAAGACTCAACAATGAAAAACACTCAAGTTTCCATACTGATCCCTACTACTAAAGATGTTCTCTCAAATATTGCCAGTTAACTCCTACTCTAAATTGAGAGGTCTTTTCTCAGGTCTCATTTACATTTCTGTGGCATTTGATATCACTGACAATTCCTCTTCTTCATGAAATTCTTCTTTTTTGGCCCTTGTGACACTACCCTTACCTGGTTCGCCTATCTCTGATTGTTTCTTTGAGAAATTAAATTTTGTTGGTTCCTTTTTCTCCTCTCATCTTTGAGTAAAGTTTCTTGAGTCTCTCTACTCTTGTACTTGGTGAATGCATATATTTTCATTTTGTTATTGTTGTTACTTAGTTTTTGCAACCCCTTTGGAGGGGTTTCTTTTTTCTTTTCTTTCCATCTATTTTTAAAAGATATTTTATTTTTCCAATTACATGTAGTAATTATTTTTAACATACATTTTCTGAATTTATAAAATTCAAATTGTTTTTCTCTCTCCCTTCCCTCCACTCTCCTAGAGATGGTGAGCAATTTGATCTACATTATACGCATATTATCATGCAAAACATACTTCCATATCGGTCATTGTTGTAAGAAAATACTCATATAAAACCAAAACTTTTGGAGTTCTCTGGAATGGTTTGCCATTTCCTTCTCCAGCTCATTTTATAGTTGAGGAAACAGAGGCAAAAAGGGTTAAGTAACTTGTTCAAGGCCACACAGGCAGATTTGAACTCAGGTCCTCCTGACTCTAGGTCTGAGCTCTATCCACTGCTCTACCTAGCTGCTCCATACGTTTTCAAGGCTGCACTTCTTTGATGATTGACTCCTATTTTTATATTTGTATTCCTGACCTCTATCCTAAACTCCAATTGCTTGCTGGATATTTCCACTTAGATACAATTTAAACTCTCTGTGCCTCAGTTTCCTCTCATATAAAATGAGGCTAATACTTATATTAGTCTATTGTATAGTACAATGAGGAGCAAACAAAAAAAGCATGTCTACTTCTATATCAACAGTAAGGACTGCTGGGAATTATGGTATTTATAAGTTTGAAGGAGATTAAAGTAATATGAAAGGGGACATGGGGAAGCTCTGGAACTTTGGAGCCTTTTTACAAAGATGAGTGTCCCACATGCGAGTAATAGGAGTTGATGTGAGTAAGTGAAAGTCATTTCCATTCCCAAATAAATATGATTATGAGCAGTTATAGAGCCTTGTCTGATGACTGCCTAGACAGAACTTGCCATTTGCTTGTATGTGCCTCCATCACTGCTACTGGGTGGGACTTGGTGAATTTATCCACAGTCCACTTCCACACTCCTCTCTTCCCCTCCTTGATGCCTCTCCAGAGCTTCTTGCTTTTGAAATAAAACCAAACCAAACCAAACCCTTGTTTACTTATCATTTATGCTTTTATAATGAGTTTTGTTTCCAGATAAAGCTAAGCAGACTTTATTACATGATGAGCCAAGTGTGTGCATAGGGATGAATGAGGAAGAAAGGGAAATGCTTTGTAATCCATGTCTCAAAGGCTCTAGATCATTTCTTTGACTACTCCTCAAAATATCATTCTATGTTTCTCTTCCTTTTTGTGATCAAATTTCTTGAAAGATCAGTCTCTATTGGGTGTCTCCCCTTTCTTTCCACTCACTCTCCTATAAACCCTGCCTATACAATCTGATTTGTGACTTCATCATGTAACTTAAACCATTCTCTCTAAAGTTATCAGTAATTTCCATATTTTAAAATCAGATGATGTTTTATCAATCTTCATCTTTCTCCACCTCCCTGGAGTATTTGACATGATTGGATAAGCTTCTCTTTCTCGGTAGCTTCTTTTCATTGTGAGCTCCTTGAGCACAGGGATTGTCTTTTGACTCTTTTTATATCTAGTGCTTACTTAGTACAGTGTCTGGCACATAGTAGGTGCTCAACAAATGTTGCCTAATTGTGATACCACTCTACTGGTTCTCTGCCTATCTGCCTATTCTTTTCTAGGTCCTCTTCTTTCTCTACATTCCCTTATTTTGTGACTTCATCAATTCCTATGGGAGTACTTATGTAGATGACTTTCAGATCTATTCTTTCTTTCTATCTATCTATCTATCTATCTATCTATCTGTCTGTCTGTCTGTCTGTCTGTCTGTCTGTCTGTCTGTCTGTCTGTCTGTCTGTCTATCTATCTATCTATCTATCTGTCTATCTGTCTATCTATCTATCCATCCATCTATTTATCTATCTATCTATCTATCTATCTATCTATCTATCTATCTATCTATCTATCTATCTATCCGTCTATCTATCTGTCCATCTGTCTATCCGTCTATCTATCTATCTGTCTATCCGTCTATCTATCTATCCATTTATCTATCTATCTATCTATCTATCTGTCTGTCTGTCTGTCTGTCTGTCTGTCTCTGTCTGTCTGTCTGTCTGTCTGTCTATCTATCCATCCATCTATCCATCCATCTATCTATCTATCTATCTATCTATCTATCTATCTATCTATCTATCTATCTATCTGTCTGTCTATCTACCCATCTATCTATCTATCTATCTATCTATCTATCTATCTATCTATCTATCTATCTATCTATCTATTTCTAGTCTCCTCAGCTTCAGGCTCATATCATGAACTGCCTATTAAATATTTTAAACTAGTTATCCTGTAGGCACCATCAAACCGAGCATGGCAGAATAAAACATATTATCTTTTTTTATCAAGCCCATTTATCTACCATACTTTTCTATTTCTGTTAATGTGCTTAGTTGTGTTTAGTTGTGTTCAACTCTTTGTGACCCCATGGGCCATGGGATTTTCTTTGCAAGTACAATGGAATGATTTACCATTTCCTTCTCCAGAGAAGCCACCATTATCTTTCTAGTTTCCCAGTTTTGCACCCTTATTACTATCCTCAACTCCTTATTCTCCTTCACATTATACATTTAATCAGTTGTAAAAGTGCTCATTTCTATTTCCATGACCTCTCACATTTGATCCTTTCTTATTTTTTAAAAAAATATTTACATGCTTGTTAAAATTTAAATTTAAGGGGGAAGCTGGGTAGCTCAGTGGATTGAGAACCAGGCCTAGAAACAGGAGGTCCTAGGTTCAAATCTGACCTCAGACACTTCCTAGCTGTGGTACCCTGGGCCTGGCTCTTACTACTCTTCTGCCTTGGTTCTAAGTGGTTCTAAGCTGGAGAATAAGAGTCTGAAAAAATTTAAATTCAATTTCCAAGAATCTCCCTCTCTCCCTTCCTCATACTGGAGAAGGTATCACTTAAAAAAAAAAAAAGATATAAGTATATGTAAAACTGTCTAGCTTGTTTTGATTATTATTAATATGTCTACCAGTTTGGATTATCCCCTTATTACCTTTTGCCTGGACTGTTACAATAAGCTGCTAATTGTTCTCTCCTTTTCAAGTCTCTTCCCTCTTTAGCCCAGTCTCCACATAGAATTCAAAATAATTTTCTTTCAGTGCCAACGTGACCACTTCACTACCGCACTCAATAAATGTCAGTGAATCCTTAAAGCTTTAAGGAAAAGGTATACGTTTTTTGGTCTGACCTTTAATTCTGGAAGCCCAGCCTGTGTTTCCAACTTACTCCAGAAGATCTGTAATTCAAACTGTGTTTTTTACAGTTGCTAATGCTTGACACCCCATCACCCTCTTCTTATCCTTTTTGACTGTTCTTCAAATCTTGAATGTATTCTCTCTTCACCTCTACCTCTTGGAACAGGCATTTTCTTTAGCAGTCCAGCCACCTTCTCCATGCAACCTTTCCTGCTGTGCCTAGATGTTAGCCCTGCCTCTCAAGAATTCCTTCAACAGTAGGATGGGAGGAGTTGGGAGTAGGGAGTTGATCGGAATATTCTTTATCAATTGGTTCTTCCCATTCCCAGTCCAGGAAATAAGGGAAGGTAACAGAAACAATATGATGTTAAAGGTTTAGATGAAATACAGGTAAGAGTTTATATTGTTGTTAACCCTTTACAAGTTTGATGGAATTAGAGAGCAATTTGCTATTGGGTATCAACTCTTAGCCAAGCCCCTGGTGGATTTTTTAAATGAAAAAAATTAGATAAATTAATTAAGTTATTATTTACTTAATAACTATCATCACCACCAACAAAAAAGCATTTAGCTAAACAAATTTAAGTGCAAAACTACAAACTTGACATTGTTTACAATATGTAAATTATATGTGTATGTTACTAGAAACATCCTCTGTTTTTGAGTTCCCTTTGGATTTGTATTACTTGGATACTTTTTTCCTCTGAATTTTGTGGCTCATTTAAAAATCTATGATCATGGTATGTATTCTTCTGCTTCTCTTCATCACTTCATATGCTTCCCCCAGTTTCTTACTATTTCTAATACTTGTCAGTTCTAATAATATAATATAATCTATTCCATTCAAATATTACAGTCTATTCAGCCATTCCTCCCTTTCATTGCATTTGGGTTATTTCCAGTGATTTTGTCATAACAAACAAAGCTTCCATGAATATCTTCATGCTTTTGACTCTAGTGGATTTTTCAGAAAGGAAGACAGAGCACAACTTTGAGGATCGTCACCCCTGGCAATAGAGAAGAACATTACCTGTAAAAGAAGAACTGAGCCCTTGACTAGGGATTGTTCTTTGCTATTCTCTTTGCATTTCTACCAGCAGGGAGCAGATCTCAAAAATAACTGCATCAAGAGAGAACATTGAAGTCTATGGCTCTGGAGGGAGAAAAGAGAATGAATTCAAGAGAGAATTAGCCCTGCTCTTCAGGAGGGATAAATCCTGAGATTTAGCCAGCAGTGAGAAGCCTGAGAATGCCATAAGAAGAGGAAGGATTGTGAGGCTCTGCAGTGTCAGAGAGGTGACTTCCTTAGCAGATATGGGGCTTCAGTAGGAGTACTCTGTGTGTTTGGTCACATTTACCCCATGTGTGATCTATCAAGTGGAAGACGACAATGCCTGCTTTGGGAGGGAATATTTGGTACTATGTTTTGTGTGATGCCACCTCAAACTTCTCTGCTATTGGCTGATTCTGCTTGCTGGATGACTATTAAAGGTGAATATACCAGCGGGGGCTTGTGGGTGATAGTTTTAGGTTGATACACCCACAGAGTACTCCTCGAGCTCAAGGTAGCTTCCTCCAACTAAACCTACCTTAATACAAGTTTGGGGAGAGGGTAATTCAGAATATATGCTTTATTTATATCTATTTAGTACATATTCTGTATGTGCGTACGTATATAATGCCATCCACTCTCAGCTGAATTTACAAGGATTTTCCTTTTAAACTTTATTTTCCAGGCATATAATATATGCCTGGAACGTAGTAGGTACTTACTTAATGCTTAACAAATATTTATTGACTGACTTGGTGACAGAATGGTTGTTTTTCCTTTCTCCAGAGCTTTTTCTGGGAACTTTAGAATATAGTTTAAATGTTACTTTAATGTGTCTGGGTCTTTACAGATATAAGAAGAAAATTCCCAGCTTCTAGAAAAATTTTCAGGTTACATATATATATATATATATATATATAGTCAAGGAATTTCCATAAGAACATAGCATTAGGATTGCAAAAAAAAGGTATTCCACTTTGTAAGATCATCAAGCTGTTCAAAACTTAAAACATTTACATTAAAAAAAATCTTTGCTTAGGCTTGAAAAAAGAGAAAAAATCCAAAGAATCAACTAGTTGATCAATGATAATAATAATAATAGATAATATTTATATATCTCATTAATACTTACAAAGTGCTTTTAATAGCTCCTCACTGAATCTCTTTGAGATAGGTTGTTTAGATTTTATTAACATGTAATATCATGTGCTTTAATAATCTATGCTTGTACCTTATCCTTCTACTAGATTATAAGCTCCATGAGGCCAGGAAATCTATCTTCCTCAACTTACCAAACTCTGCTCTCAACTGATGTTCCATAAGAATATGTTGCATGTTTTTTTTTAAATCCTACCTGCTGTCATAGAATCAATAATGTGTATTGGTTCTGAGGAAGAAGAGGTTTAAGCCCTAGTCAATGGGGGTTAAGTGACTTGTCCAGGGTCACATGGCTAGGAAGTGTCTGAGGCCAGATGTGAACCCAGGATGTCCCATCTCTAGGCTCAGCTCTTCATCCACTGAGCCACCTAGTTGTCCATGTGCATATGTTTTTATTTTATGGATTAAGAAACTGAGGCTCATAGAGGTTAAATAATGTACCCAAGATCACATAGTAAGCAACATAGCTAAGAAGATGATCTCAGGTCTTCTGGCTTCACACTCAGTGTTCTTTCCTTTAGGTTAGATCTCTCTAATTGACTGAATGAATAGACCTCTTTCTGGCTGATATGACTGAATTGTCATCTTATTTTGGCATTTCATAAATACATGTTAAGCTAGGTGAAACATGGGAAACAACTGATCGGTCCTTTAAATAGACATTTTTGAAGGAGAAATAGAAAGAGGGTTGATGATTAAAGTCAAAATAAGGATGGAGAAGGGGGCTAGAAATGCTAAGTCTGGAGGTAAAAAGAGTTGGGGAGGCATTGGGGCTATTGTCTTTGGAACTGGGAAAATCTAGGTTCCAGATCCATCTCTGACACACTATTGTCTGACAATGAGTAAGTCACTCAAGCTCTCTGTGGTCAGACAACTTTCTAAAATGAAGATGCCCAGTAAGCGGCTGCTCAGAATTTATGAGAGAGAGCGTTTCTCTACCAGGAGTCCCATATGCTGAATGAGATCATGGATCCAATTTTTAAGAAAATATCTGAATATATTCAATATTTCTAATGTTAGGAATTAAAATAATTTAAATAGTTGAGAGTAGTAGTGTCAAATTCAAAGGGAAATGGGGCCATTAAGCCATAATAAGGATCACTGGAGGCTGCAGATTTACTTAGTTTTGCAATGTAATAATATCTATGTCTTATTATATTTTCATTAATTTGGCTAAACATTTCCTAATTAGGTTTTAATCTGGTTCTGTCCTCGCTTGGGAATTTTGTGGTCAGGGGGCGCTTGAGTTTGACACTTCTGGCTTAGAGAAGCTTTCTGAGATGTTGGAAAAAATTCCAAAGGTGAAAGGTTGCACTCACACAGAATGGAAACTGGCATGATGGGAAGAGCACTGAGTTTGCAGTAAGAGGATCTGGTTTCAGAGCCTACCCTTATCATTACATTTTAGCATGAATTGTGCAAGTCCCTTAACTTCTCTGGAGCTCATTTTTCTCAACTGTAAAATCAAGAGTTTGGGCAATGAGGTAATGAAATGGTTAGAGCTGTGAGGCCTGAAATCTGGAAGACCTAAGTTCAAATCCAGCCTCAGATGATTATTTGCTCTGTGACTCCAGGCAAGTCATTTAACAGCTGTTTGTCTCAGTTTCCTCATCTATAAAATGGGGATAATAATGGTTGTTTTGAGTATTAAAAGAGATAATTGCAAAACACTTAACATAGTGGCTGGCATTTAATAAGCAGTATATAAACATTATGATTATCATTATTACATGGCCTTTTGAGGTCTGGTGGAACACTAAATTTGTGATCCTTTGCTCTGGGATATTTAATTTCCAGATGTCTGGAGTTAATGAAACTTCCTTTCAGGGATGTCTAGTTGAATGTGTATTCATTAGTTAATGAGGGGATGACCTCAGTTGAGATTTTTCAGGGCAGATAAAAATATCTGGGCACTTCTATGGCAATTATAGAGATGAAATTGACAGGCATCGTTCCCTCTTCAAAGGCTGGCCCCAAACCGAGTTATAATGTCTTGGATTTAAATAGTTCTCAAAATAAAATTGAGAATGAAAGTTCAAGATTCATATTTTGGATGAAATCCTTCTCTGGAGCAGTTTTTTCCCTAATGCTCCACCCTCCCACTCCCTGTTTCTTCATATTACAGGAAAAGTAGCCAACTGCAGATGATGGGACAGATGGAATTTTATGGTACATAAAAACTAGGTCCTAGTAATAAAAGTCATATGTTACACTTGTACATTCTCCTACACAATTAAGATTTTGCCTCTTGCAATTAACCAAGAGAGTTAGAAAAAAATGAGGCTGCCAGGATGGTTTCACAGAATTTCGACTGTTCTGTTAAAAGCTCTTCCTTTTATTGATGATGCTGTAATGAGATCCCTTCTTCTGTCTGAATCTTTTATGAGAGATGCTGATGATGGAGGCTGCTGAAACTCTAGAGATACCTCTCTCACCCAGACCCTGACTTTAGCTCTGATCCTTAGTCATAACTGCCCATTTTCTACATGGGCTCATGGCTCTGGATTACAAGGGACCCTATGTTTTGGAAGCGAGGATTTTCTTGAGCAAGGGCCACATACTTCCAGATAACATAAAGAGATCCTATCAATCAAGTCAATCAATCCCTCAATCAGCGGGGATATATTAAATATTTCCCATGTTATAGGCACTGTGCTAAATCCAAGAGAAAACAAGTAGTTTATATACTGGAGATGATAACATGTACACAAATAGGTACATACAGAGCAAGCATAAAATAACCTTAGAGGAAAAGATACTAGTACCTGGGAAGCTGGGGTTGGAGAGGTGGGGAGACCCTTTGTAGAAGGTATGTTTTATTTGAGTTTTGAAGGAAGTCAGGGATTCTAATGGGTAAAGGTAAAGAGAGAGGATGCCTGGGAGACAGTCAGTGTAAAGAAATACATTGGAGAAATGTTGTAGCAAAAGATTTGCTATAATTTCGTCACTTATCCTAGGATTTGGCAATGTATCTTGGGTTACCTGGGGTGAGCGAGAACAAAGTTGCAAATCTGGGTGACTGGAAGAATGGCGATTCCAATCCATCATCCCAGGTCATGGTTATTTTCTGAACTTTTATATTTTGAATATTTTCTCAAGTGCTTGTTACTTTATTTTACTTTAAACCAGGGAATTCAATTCAATAAAATTAGGGAGGAAGAGTACAGGGAGTAGACTGGTACACTGACGAGCAACTAAGTCTCACAGTGCTAAACTGAAAGTCAGAAATACTTGAGTTCAAATCCAGCCTTGGCATTCACTAGCTGTGTGACCGTGGGCAAATCATTTAATCCTGTTTGCCTCAGTTTCCCATTTTTCAAATATGCTGGAGAAGGAAATGTCAAACCACTCGAGTATCTTTGCCAAGAAAACCCCACATGGAGACACGAATGAAATGACTGAACAACAATAAATGGTACACTGAAAAGAATATTGGCTCTGGAATCAGAGGATCTGACATTTATTACCTGTATGACTCTGGTCAAATTATTTAGCTTTAATAAGCCTCAGTTTCCTCACCTATAAGATGTTAGGTGGTGTTGGATGAGACCTCTGAGTCCCAAATCATCATTCTTTATGTGCAAAAAAGTCTGCTAGGCACTGGTATAAATACAAAGACAAAATGAAACCATTCCATATGGGGACACAGCACTATGTAATATTTTATTAAATATTAAATAAATATTAATATTAAACATTTTAATTTGCTCAGCACACATATTAAATATTAAGTAATAGATTTGAATGTAATTCATTGAAGTACATTTTTATATAAAATGAATATGAGGCAATTTTTGGAGGGATGCCATTTGGTCTCTACAGGGGTGAAGTAGGATAGTACAGCAGGAATAGTTCTGATTTTGGAGTAAGATGGCCTGGGTTTATATTCTGGCTCTGTCACTGTCTGTGTGACTTTGGGTAAGCTACTTTTCTTACTTTCCTTACCTACAAATAATAAAATTTCAGTGGATCATCTCTAAAATCTCATCTTGCTCTAAATAAGAGCAATACAAAGTTGAATTTGGCAGTGGCAAAGAAATGGAATATGCAATGCATTTATAAAAATAGGAGGATGAAGGAATCTCTTTTATGTGCAGGTGAACCAGAGAAGGTTTCATGGAGTAGGTAGCAATTGAGCTGGACCTTGAGAAAAAAAGAATTTCACTCAACTCCATTCCCTATGATCCTTTTCAATTAGATCTTATCCTACTTCCTCTTTTCCTGTCCTCATCCTTGAGTGCTTCACTGTCAATTTTTATGTCCTTGAATATTTCACTTCCTAATTCATCACCTTCCTTAACTTCCATGACAGAATGGATCCACAACAAATTGCTGTCTTGGAGGCAGAAAGGTGGCTTGGTGGATTGAGAGCCCCACCTGTGTGACCCCGGGAAGTCATTTAACTACCATTGTCTAGTTCTTACTATTCTTCTGCCTTGGAACCAATACACAGTATTCATTCAAAGATGAGAAGTTAAGATTTTTAAAAAAATTGATATCCTCTACCTCTAAGGAACCCCAGCTTTGAGTTGTCCATTTCAAATTAGTTCATGTCCCAGAGGATCTTCACTTTTAAAGAGAGGGATCAGGGTATTTTTTAATTGTCTCGGATTTATTAAACTCTCAGAGTAGGTCTCTGGGGACAATCTCTTAAACAGAGCTTTAATTTCATTCAAAAGAGAATAGAAGGGTCCCTTCTAGGAAATTACTCAATGTTCAAAGTACATTCATTAAAAAGAAATAGAGTAGGACCTCTTTTTACAAGACCTTCATGTAAGTTGAAAATCCTGCAAAATAGCAAACCCCATTATTTAAAAGGATTCTCTGAGCAGTTCCAGCTTTCACTTGCTACTAAGCTATCATCTTGGCTTTTCCCTACACCCCATTATTCAGTGAGTATTTCTTATACAAACATATCTAGGCACCTTACAAATTTCAGCGTTACCAGCATCATTACTCTTAGTCTCTAGGATATTATGAATGACTAAGAGGTATTAATGAAACAAATAGAAGCCCTGCTTGGATGCTGACTTGACTTATCTGAGTGAAAACTCCCCAGAAAGATCGATGCAAGAACTAATATTTGCCACAAAATAACATAATGATTCACACTAATGCTTCTCAGACAGAGAATGAGCATGACTGGGTGAACTGCTGTGTGACTTTATGCTGCTTGACAAAATGGCCTGGGTTTGGTGTGTAATCAAAATTTTTTTATTTTATACATTTTTCAGCTTTTTAAAAAATTGTCAATCAAAAATACCCAATTTTGTGTGTGTTAGATTCATGTAATGAGATCCTACTATACTTAAACATCAAATAGACAGCTTTTTCAATGTATATCCTGGCAAACCATGGCATAACTTGGGCTAACTCTCTTGGAACTTGACATCTTCTCCTTTGACAGGTGGTTTCAGAGGCAGTCAGTACCCACTAAGGATTCCCAAGAATTCCTGATTTCCTTGGACCCGTCCTTTGTCTCAGGACTGTTGTTTGATCACCTCTTCCTCCATACTGAAACAGAAAGTAAAAGATGATGTCAGAGATTTGCGGTCAAGTTATTATTTGAACTTAAAAAGATTATATTGGGTAAATAAGCATCAGTATTAATTCTGACTACAACATATTACAAATAAGGGATTACTAAAGAGAGGCAGGATGAAGTATATCATCCAAGAAAATGAATGAGTTAAAAAGATAAACTTGCCATGTGATGGGTAAGGAATAACCCACTGACATTACACTTAATTTGTATTCTAATGGTGTTTAAATAAAAGAAAGGTCCCAGGCATCTTGGTGGACCCCCTGTGGCAATTTATGCAAAGAAGTGGACTGAATCCATGTTATGGGCAAGCAAATATGGACTGGAATCTGCATTTTTTTAAACCCTTACCTTCCATCTTGAAGTCAATACTGTGTATTGGTTCCAAGGCAGAAGAGTGGTAAGGGCTAGGCAATGGGAGTTAAGTGACTTGACCAGGGTCACACAGCTGGGAAGTATCTGAGGCCAGATTTGAGCCTCCTCTAGACCTGACTCTCAATCCATTGAGCCACCTAGCTGCCCCCTTGGAATCTGCATTCTTAAATAAAATATTTATTCTACCTTGATGTAATGGCATATCTATTGGGGAAAGGGGGAAACTGGAAAATTGCTGCCTAAGGTAGATGAGAATAATAATAATAATAACTAAAGACAAAGAAGTCAAAAGTTTTCAATTTTCATTATCTCCTTATATTTTCTCTACCAAGGAGAATGATTTTTGAATCAGAAAAGACAAAGAAAGATGACTAACAGGGATCTGATACTCAAGATAAATAAGAAAGCAGAAAAAAGTATTTGCTACCCTGGATGAACTGAAATCCTCTGGATCAGAGAAACAATATCTTAGACTGCTCAGAGAAATTGGCATTTGTGATTGCTGAGTTGCAATCGGTGATCTTTGAATTACTATAGAGAGACCTGGAGAGGCACTACAGGACTAGACAACAAAAGAACCTACAAATTTTTAGTTGATTATCTTAATTTCAGTTCAAGGCAAAATTCTGGCATATAATATTAAGGGATAGTTAGTAACTATCTAGAAAAGGAAGCAGTAATCACAAAGAGTTGGCGTAGCTTCATCAAGAATTGACCAAGCCCATTTTCCTCATTTTCTTTTTTAAATGAATTACTCATTCATGGGAATGCTATAAATGTGGGCTACCTACATTTTAGTCGAGCAATTAATTAAGTCTCTCATGTTATCCTAATGAACAAGATGGAGAGATGTTGGTTAGGTGAAAAGGTAATTAAGTGGATTTGGAACACACCTAAAAAAAATCAATCATGAATGATTGATGTCAATTTAGAAGGAAGTCTCCAGTAAAGTGCCACCTGGTTCTGCCTTTGGATCTCTATCATTTGACATTTTAAACAATGACTTGAGTATATGCATATATGGAATGTTTGTGAAAGTTTTAGATGGCAAAATGCTGAGAGGGATAGCCAACTCAATAAGACATTGGGTCACATATAATAAGAGGACATTTAATAGTCATAAAAGCAAAGTTTGACACCTGGGTTAAAAAATTCAACTTCATAGGTATAATATAAGAAAGGCACAACCAGAAAACTATCTGAAAAAATCTGAAGTTTTTAGTGTATTCCAAGATTAAGATGAATTGAAAGTATGATACAGTAGTCTATAAAGCTAGTGCAATGATAAAGTGAATTATGAGGGGCATAGTGCCTGGAAACAGGAAAGAGATAGTCTCTCTGTAGTCTGCCTGAGTTAGTCTTTGTCTGAAGAACACTCAATTCTAGGCACTACAGTTTAAGACATTCATAAGTTGGAGAATGTTCAGAGGAGGGCAATCATGATGGTAAAGGAACTAGAGAAGAGAAGTCTAGTTGGGACATGATAGCTGGCTTTAAGGATCTGAAAAGCATCGTAAGGAAGAGGTACTAGGCTTGTTCTTGGCCCAAGGGGGAAGGATTAGAATTAAGAGCAATGGGCGGAAGTTTTCAAGAAGCAAATTGCACATTTAGGCTTGAAGAAAAGAAAGATATTCCTCACATTCCAAAGTGGCATGGTTTTTCTCCATTCCTCATCAGTGAAGGTTTTCAAGAAAAGGATAGTTGATCCTTTCTCAGGGATATTATAAAAATAATAATAACTAGCATTTATATAGCTCTTGAACTTTTACAAAACACCTTCACAAATATTATATCATTTTATCCTCACAATAATCCTGGGAGGCAGGATGAGGAAAGTAGGTCTGAAATACATTAAATGACTTGACTAACATCACACAGCTAGTAAAAGTCTAAGATAGAATGGGACTCGGGTCTCAAGAACTCCTGGCCCAATATCTACTGCACCACTTAGCTCATGGTAGAGGGCATTTTTGTTCAAGGAAAAGTTGGACTATGTAGGCTCATGAGCGCTCTTCCAAATCTAAGATTCTGGGATGATGCTAGGATAATGGAGGTGACTATGCCTGAGATCCAGAAAGCATTGACCTGACAATTGGGACCTAATTGTACCTAAAAAGGAATTAGAGGGACCAAGGATGGCAATTTATACCAAGTGAGTTTGTGCTATACAGGACAAGGCAGGGTGCCCTGCAGGCGTCCACCTTTGCTCTCCACATTAGAGCCAAGTCTTTGAATAGTTAGTTGAATAACTGGGTTCTGTACATGTAGGTTAAAAAAGGATTAAAGTCTATGCTGTTTGTCATTTAATGTCAAGAGAATTACAAATAAGGGTCACCATGATTAACAGAGAAGGAAATGTTTCCAAGGCCAATCCACGAGACAGGAAAGAATAATAATAAACAACAATCAGTGGAGATTATCCATCTGTCTATCTATCTATCTATCTATCTATCTATCTATCTATCTATCTATCTATCTATCCATCTATACATCCATCTATCTATCTATCTATCTATCTATCTATCTATCTATCTATCTATCTATCTATCTATCTATCCATCTATCCATCCACCCATTTATCTATCTATCTATCTATCTATCTATCTATCTATCTATCTATCTATCTATCATCCATCCACCCATTTATCTATCTATCTATCTATCTATCTATCTATCTATCTATCCATCCATCTATCCATCCACCCATTTATCTATCTATCTATCTATCTATCTATCATCCATCCATTTATCTATCTATCTATCTATCTATCTATCTATCTATCTATCATCCATCCATCTATCTATCTATCTATCTATCTATCTATCTATCTATCTATCTATCCATCTATCCATCCACCCATTTATCTATCTATCTATCTATCTATCTATCTATCTATCTATCTATCTATCTATCATCCATCCATCCATTTATCTATCTATCTATCTATCTATCTATCCATCCATCTATCCATCCATCTATCTATCTATCTATCTATCATCCATCCATTTATCTATCTATCTATCTATCTATCTATCTATCTATCTATCTATCCATCCATCTATCCATCCACCTATCTATCTATCTATCTATCTATCTATCTATCTATCTATCTATCATCCATCCATTTATCTATCTATCTATCTATCTATCTATCTATCTATCTATCTATCATCCATCTATCTATCTATCTATCTATCTATCTATCTATCTATCTATCCATCTATCCATCCACCCATTTATCTATCTATCTATCTATCTATCTATCTATCTATCTATCTATCTATCTATCTATCTATCTATCATCCATCCATCCATTTATCTATCTATCTATCTATCTATCTATCTATCTATCTATCCATCCATCTATCCATCCACCCATTTGTCTATCTATCTATCTATCTATCTATCTATCTATCATCCATCCATTTATCTATCTATCTATCTATCTATCTATCTATCTATCTATCTATCTATCTACTTAGCTATCTACCTACTTATCCTTGTAATGGAAAAGGGAAAGTAGGAATATAATAAATGTAGCGCTTGGAGAATTTAAAATGAAAAACCAGAGATGGGGCTGGCAGCCTGTAGGTGTGCTCATCAGTGTTCTCTTTGTTGCTCTGTCTCTTTTTTTCTGCCTCTCTCTGTCCCTCTGCACCCTTTCTGTTGCCCAGGCTGCAAGACCAAGAGTTTCAATATGCCCCAGCAAGAATGGTCCAATAGGACCTTGAGAAACATATTTATTTTCTTCTATGCTTCGAGAAATACTTTCTCTATAAATGTTAACTTAGTCATCTTTTCTGTCATTAGTTATGTGTATCTCTTCTCTTGTGAACCATATCTCTGTCCATTGCTATTTACTGCTTGACTGCAATATAAGTTGCTGTTAGAAGTTATTAAAGGTAATCTCTTTATGTAAAGTATTTATATGATTAAACTCATTTACCATTCTGATGAACAGTGATCCACCTATTTGCCCTTGAGCTAAAATTTCCACCATAGAGATGACCGTGTAGTTTAATTCACTCTACTTAATAAACAGACATTCCTGTTTTCATCGAAGGGCCTGTGTAAATGTGAATTATTGCTACATACAATCTGCCAAGACATATAAATGCCAAAAGTTGAAGAGACTTAAGTTCATGAGGCTAATAGCAGGGAGAATTTGGAGTTGAGGGACTTAGAGTCAAAGCCCAGATCTGTGACTTACTACCTCTGTATGAGCAAGTCCCAATGTCTTTGGACTCAGTTTCCCCACCTATAAAATAAAGAGGTGACCTATAAATTGGCTTTTTAAGTTCTCGATCTGCATTCTCTGCACAGAAGCATCATTCATCCAACAAAGGGGGCTTACCAGATTCTTAATTTTAAAAATGAGTTCTTCCTGAAAACATGAATTATACTCTATGTAATTTAGCATGGGTAAACACCTTAACTCAATGGACTCCTTGAGCTGGGGGTGAGGAGACAGTTTGCCTTGACCACACACCTGAATAAGCCAGATTTGCTCCTTATGTCTGACCATGAACTTCAGTCAGCCCTTCCTTCCCCTGTTTCCAACTGATCACTGAGTGAGAGATACTTTTTTTTAGCAGCATCATGTGAATACTTTAATTATTATACTATGAAGTTTAAAAATTTTTGTAGTTCATTCTTTTGATCAGAATAAGTACTAATTAAATATAAGAACAATTTTGAAATGAATGGGAAAAAGACAGAGAGACGTAGCTCAATTTTGTTCTAAAAACAGCACTGAGTGAAATACTTCAGATTTTCCTATGCGGGACAATAAAGATGAAACATGACTTGATTGTATGCCTGAACAGAAGAAGAGGTTAGGTTTTGTCCAGAGGTTTGAAGCTGATTGTTTAAAAACTGGGTTAATTGTTTGGCCTGAATCAGTGGAGACTTTGCCAAGACTGCAGTGTGTCATTCAGGGAGATGTTTTGTTCAACGAAAGCATTAAGGGAAGCTGGTAGGGCTTTCTTGATGTTTGAAGACAAAATATCCAGAATTAGAAAATAAACTGAACCTTTTTTTAAATGAAAATCTCTTGAAGTGAAATGCTTGAGGGTTTTGAATAAAAGTCTTTATTAGTTGAAAAGTCATTTATGAAGGCTTTGAATTTAATGATTTTAAAAACTACTATAGCAAGAAACTATTCTGACAATAATAAAATCAAAGTAAAGAGATTGTTTCCTGTCTGGCCCTGCTCTGTAGCTTGAAGTCACACCCTTATTTCCAAGATGAAAAGTATGCGAGAGAAAACAAAAATCATTCCAATGATCCTTATCTCCATCTCTCCCATTAGAAGATAAACCTCTTAAAAGTAGGGATTGTTTTGTTCTTTGTATGTGTATCTTCAGCAACAAGCTCAGTGATCAGAACATAATAAAATCATTTTTAAAAATTTCTCACCATCTGCCTTAGAATCAATACTGTGTATTGGCTCCAAGGCAGAAGAGAGGTAAGGGCTAGGCAATGGGGGTCAAGTGACTTGCCCAGGATAACACAACTAGGAAGTGTCTGGTGCCACATTTGAACCAAGGTCCTCCCATCTTGAGGTCTGGCTCTCAATCCATTGAGCCACCCAGCTGACCCAACATAATAAATTCTTAATAAATATTTGTTGATCTAGCCCTATTGTCTTTCCTGACTTCCAGTCTCCTGTTCCTAAATGTTTATTGTGGATCTCAAAGTGGATATCCTGTAAATATCTTAAACTAAAGTTATCCAAAACTGAACTAAAATTTCCCTCCAAATTCTCTTTTTCCTAACTTCCTTGCTACTGTCAAGAAGGATGCCATCCACTGTTCTCCAACTCCTCCAGCTAGTAATCTATTTGTCATCCTTGATTTCCCACTCTCATCTCCCATGTCCAATCTATTATCAAGTCCTACTGATTTTAACTTCACGATCTCTCTTATACTCTGTACATCTTCTCTGCCCTTGGAGGCAGCTGGGTGGTGCAGTGGATAGAATGCTGGACGTTGAGTCAAGAAGACCTAAATTCAAATCTGACCTCAGACACTTATCAGCTGTGTGACTCTGGGCAAGTCACTTAATATCTGTCTCACTCACTTTCTTCATTTGAGGATATGAGGGTCATAATAGCACCTACCTCACAGGGCTGCTGGGAGGATCAAATGAGATATTTATGAAGCACTTAGCACAGTTCTTGCTATATAAAAGGTTCGTTATAAATGCTGGGTACCTTTGATAGCCCCATCCCTTCCTCAGATACTGCTACCACTCAGTGCATCACTTATCACTTTACTCCTGAACTATTGTAATCGCCTGCTGGTTGGTCTCTTCTGCCTCAAATCGTATCCCAGTCCAGTTCATCCTTCACTCATTGATCAGATCGCTAGTGTCAAAGTGAAGATGTCCTAAAGCACAGTTGTAATCATGCCATTCTTGAGTCAATACATTTCAGTAGGTTCCTATCTCCACAAATCAAATATAAATCTTCTGTTTGATCTTCAAAGCTCTTTGTAACTTGTCTGTTCCTACTTCTTCAGCCTTCATATAAATCAATCAACATGTATTAAGCACCTACTATTTGCAGGCACTATTTTGAGCACTAAGGATACAAAAAAGAGGCAAAAGACAGTTCCTGCCTTCAAGGAGCTTATAACACAATGGAGGAAATAGAATGCAAGCAAATATGTACAGTGCAAACTATTGTACAGGATAAGAGGGGAATAATTAATAGAAGGAAGGCAGAGTTGGAAAGGGGTCCATTAAAAGATGGGATTTTAGTTGAGACTTAAAGGAAATCAATAAGACAATAGGCAGAGTCGAGAAGAGAACATTCCAGGCATGGGAGAAAGCCAGAGAAAGTATCTGGAGTCGAGATGGAATATCTTGTTTGTGGAACAGCAAGGAAGTCAGTTTCACTGGATCAAAGAGTATATGGTGGAGAGCAAGGCTTAAGAAGACTGAAAAGATGGGAGGGGAATAGCAACCTATGAAAGGCTTTGAGTGCCAAACAAAATTTTGTATCTGATCCTGGAGACCACAGAGATTCACTGGAATTTATTGACTAGGGGGTATGGCATTGTCTGACCTTTGCTTTAGGAAATCACTTTAGGAAATTGCTGGATGGAGGATGGATTGGAGTGGAGAGAGACTTGAGGCAGGCAGACCCACCAACAGACCTTGTAATAATTCAAGCATGAGGTGATGAGGGCCTGCAACAGGGTGGTGGCAGTGCCTGAGGAAAGAAGGGCACATATTTGAAGGTTACTGAAAGGTGAAATCAGCAGGCCTTGGCAACAGATTGGATATGGAGGATTAGAGATAGTGAGGAATTAAGGATGACACCTATATTGAGAGCCTGAGGGACTGAAACTTGGTGTTTATAAGTGTAATAGAGATAGAGGAAATTAATTTATAAAGTTAAAAAATAATAAAATTCATCTGGAAGAACAAAAAGTCAAAAATAGCAAGGGATTAATAAAAAAGTTAAGGAAAGTGGCCTCTCTGTTTTAGATCTCAAATAAATTATAAAGTAGTAATCATCAAAAAATATCTGATACTGGCTAAGGGTAGGATTAGGTACACAATACCCAGTTGGTAATGGGCAGAGCAATCTACTGTTTGATAAACACAAAGATTCCAGCTTTGGGGAGAAGAACTCTTTATTTGATAAAAAAAAAAAAACTACTGGAAAAACAGGAAAGCAATTTGGCAGAAACTAGGTATAGACCAACATCTAACACTGTACACAAGACATGGTCAAAATGAGTGCATTATTTTTGCATAAAGGATGATGCCATAAGCAAATTAAGGGAGCATGGAATAGTCTACCTCTCAGATAATGGATAAGGGAAGAATTTATGACCAAAGAAGAGATATAGAGTATTATAGAATGCAAAATGAATAATTCTAATTGCATCAAATTTTTTTAAAAATTGCATAATCAAAACCAATGTGGCCAAGATTAGGAGGAAAGTAGAAAACTGGGAATTTTGAAGGGGATATGGGAAAATTGGAGCACTAATACATTGTTGGTAGAAGGTAAAATGTAATTACAGTACCAGATTCTTGCTTTAAGCACTCTTAACCAGTTTACTTTTTCTGTGGAAAGCTCTCAGCTTACTAAGAAGTAATTTCTAAGGGTCTGTATAGTCACTACTTAGAATGTGATCTGATCAACAGATTTGGTGTTTTTTTCTTAAAAATTTATATAATTTTATAGATATGAGGCTGTAATTTCAGGCAATAATTATAGCAATAGCATGTCTGGAATACTGCCTCAAGATAAGTTTAACTGAAAGGGTCTTTCTGTATATCTGTTTTGGGGCCATTTTGAACTTATTATTTATTTTTGGTTCCAGTTTTCAGAAAAATGACAAGCTTTGATAATCTGAGATCAGTCTTTTGGGGACAGTCACCTTTGAAATGACCTTAGGGATTTGCAACTGGAGTAGAGAGGGAGGGGATTAGTGAGTCAACATTGCAAACAACCTGTTCGAAACTTAAATTTGCTGGAGAGAAGTTTTTTTTTTTTTTTTTTGCCAGATAGAAGCATCCTTGAGCAATGGACAGGGAACAGAGTATGGCAATAGCTGGTATGTAGCAATTGCCTGTTGTAAGTCTTATGATGGTAAATACACTGAAGACTGATACAACAGTCTCCTCTTTGTGAACACATAGAAGGGAAATCAAATTCAAGGACTCATTCCACCATTCCTACAAATACAAGGAGAAGTAATGGGAGTATGACTATTTGGAAAAGCTCTAGACGGAGTCAAAAAACCTGTGTTCTTGTCTTTTTAAAAAAATATTTTCTAATTTTTTTTAGTTCCAAATTTACTCCCTCCCTTCATTTCTCTTTACACTCTCTGAGAAGGCAAGAAATTTGATAGCCATTATATACATGAAGAAACTCCAAACATGTTTTCTTGTTAGCTATCTTCTGGGCAAAGGATGGGGGAAAGCAGCAGAAGTAAATGGAAAAGAATGATTCAATCTGTTTCCTGAATTCATTAGTTCTCCATATGGAAGTGCATAGAATTTTATATTATAACTCTTTTGGAGTTGTGGTAGATCATTGTATTTGTCAGGATAGCTAAACTTTTTACCACTGATTTCCTTTACAATATTGATGTTGCTTTGTAGACTGCAATCTTGTCCTGTTCACTTCACTTTGCATCAGTTCATATAAATTTTCTAAGATTTTCTGAAACATTTTGTTTCATCATTTCTTATAGCACAATTAGTATTCCATAACATTCATATTCTATAAGTTCTTCAGCCACCTTCCAGTTGATAGGTATCCCCTGAGTGATAAATTAGGAAACTACATTTTGCTAAAAGGTGCCATAGAAAATGAAGAAATATCAATATTATACATATTAGCTCCAAGTGGCATAATATCTAAATTCTTAAAGGAATTATTAAATTAATTATAGGAGGAAATAGAGAGTAAAACTATAATAGTGGAGGAACCTCAACCTTTGCCTGTCAGAGCTAGATAAATCCAACCATAAAATAATAAGAAAGAGGTTAAAGGGATGAATAGAATACTAAAAAACTTAGGTATGATAGACCTCTGGAGAAAACTGAATGGAAAGAGAAAGGAATATATACCTCGTTCCCAGCTATACAAAGCAACTTCACAAAAAAATTGTCCAAGTATTAGGACAAAAAACCCTCAAAGTCAAAATCAGAAATAGTAAGTGCACCCTTTTCAGAACATAATGCAATAAAAATTACCTTCAAAAAAGGACCATGGAAGCATAGTTTAAAAACTAATAGGATGATATCTGACAAAGCCAAAGTAAAAATAAATCTAGTTAAAAGAGATAGGGAAGGTAATTACATCCTCATAAAAGGCAGTATAGACAATGAGGAAATATCTGTACCCAACATATATGCACCAAATGGCATAGCATCCAAATTTCTAAAGGAGAAACTAGAGGAGCTCAAGGATGAAATAGACAGAAAAACTATACTAGTGGGAGACCTGAACCTTCCTCTATCAAAACTAGATAAATCAAACCAAAAAACAAATAAGAAAGAGGTAAGAGAAATGAATAAAAGCTTAGAAAAATTAGAGTTAGTAGACATGTGGAGAAAAATAAATAGGGACAAAAAGGAATATACCTTCTTTTCAGCAGCACATGGTATATTCACAAAAATTGACCATGTATTAGGGCATAAAAACATTGCAAACGAGTACAAAAGGGCAGAAATAATAAATGCAACCTTCTCAGATCATAATGCAATGAAAATAATAATTAGTAAGTGTAAAAAATAGACTCGAATACAGGACTACAATCCCCATGAGCCTTTGCTCCACTTCCCCAGAATGCCTTGTAATCTCACCTGGGCCGAGATCGAGAAGATATTTAAGCAAAGGCTTTTGAAGGTCTGGGGCCTTTTTTGGACTTGCGTTTTGGAGCAGAGGTGTCTCTTCCATGATGTGAGGTTATTTTGTCTAGGCCTCTGGCCTAGGCACATGTTTCTTACTTGTATATTCTTAATCTTTAACCTTTAATAAACCTCTAAAAAATATAGTACTCCTTGCAGAGAGAAACTAATTTCTACCTGCCTCAGTCTCCCCATCTCCCCTAAATTTTAAATGTTACATAAGGGTACATGGAGAGGTAAATAAAAAATCAATTGGAAATTAAACAATATGATTCTCCAAAACTAGTTACTTAAAGAACAAATTGTAGAAACAATTAATAACTTCATTGAAGAAAATGACAATAATGAGACATCCTTTCAAAACCTATGGGATACAGCCAAAGCAGTACTCAGAGGCAAATTTATATCCTTGAGTTCATATATTAACAAATTAAGAAGAGCAGAGGTCAATGAATTGGGCAAGCAAATTAAAAAACTAGAAAGTGAACAAATTAAAAATCCTCAGACGAAGACTAAATTAGAGATACTAAAAATCAAAGGAGAAATTAATAAAATTGAAAGTCAAAGAACTATTGATTTAATAAACAAGACTAGAAGCTCGTACTTTGAAAAAACAAATAAAATAGACGAATTAAAAAAGGAAAGAAAAAAACCAAATTGACAGTATCCAAGATGAAAAGGGAGACCTCACCTCTAATGAAGAGGAAATAAAGACAGTCATTAAAAACTACTATGCCCAATTATATGGCAACAAATATAGCCATCTAGGTGAAATGGATAAATACTTACAAAAATATAAACTGCCTAGACTAACAGAGGCAGAAATAAATTACCTAAACAACACCATATCAGATAAAGAAATTGAACAAGCCATCAAAGAACTTCCTAAGAAAAAATCCCCAGGTCCAGATGGATTCACAAATGAATTCTATCAAACATTCAAAGAACAACTAATCCCAATATTATGCAAACTATTTGACAGAATAAGCCAAGAAAGAATTCTATGAAATTCATTTTACGACACAAACATGGTACTGATCCCAAAGCCAGGCAGGTCAAAAACAGAGAAAGAAAACTATACACCAATCTCTCTAATGAATATAGATGAAAAATTCTTAAATAGGATACTAGCAAAAAGAATCCAACAAGTCATCACAAGGGTTATTCACTATGACCAGGTAGGATTCATACCAGGAATGCAAGGATGGTTCAACATTAGGAAAACTATCCTCATAATTGACCATATTAACAAGCAAACTGACAAAATCACATGATTATCTCAATAGATGCAGAAAAAGCCTTTGAAAAAATATAACACCCATTCCCATTGAAAACACTAGAAAATATAGAAGGGCCTTTCCTAAAACTAATAAAAAGTATATATTTAAAACCATCAGCCAACATTATCTGCAATGGGAATAAACTAGATGCATTCCCAATAAGATCAGGAGTGAAACAAGGATGCCCCTTATCACCTCTATTATTTAACATTATACTAGAAACACTAGCAGTAGCAATTAGAGAAGCAAAAGAAATTGAAGGTATTAAAATTGGCAATGAGGAGACCAAGCTATCATTCTTTGCAGATGATATGATGGTCTACTTAAAGAATCCTAGAGAATCAACCAAAAAGCTAGTCAAAATAATCAACAACTTTAGCAAAGTTGCAGGATACAAAATAAACCCGCATAAGTCATCAGCTTTTCTATATATCTCAAATCCATCTCAGCAGGAGGAATTGGAAAGAGAAATTCCATTTAAAATCACCCTAGACAGTATAAAATACTTAGGAATCTGCTGAGACAAACACAGGAACTATATGAACACAACTACAAAACACTCTCCACACAATTAAAATTAGATCTAAACATTTGGAAAAACATTGATTGTTCATGGGTGGGATGAACTAACATAATAAAAATGACAGTCCTACCCAAATTAATTTACTTATTTAGTGCCATACCCATTGAACTACCAAAAAACTTCTTCATGGAATTAGAAGAAAACATAACAAAGTTCATTTGGAAGAACAAAAGATCAAGGATATCCAGGGAAATCATGAAAAAAAAATGCAAAGGAAGGAGGACTTACTGTCCCAGACACAAACTATACTATAAATCAGTGGTCATCAAAACAATTTGGTACTGGCTAAGAGACAAAGGAGAATCAGTGGAATAGACTTGGGGTAAATGGCTTCAACAGGACAGTCTATGATAAACCCAAAGATCCCAGTTTTGGGGACCAAAACCCACTTTTTGATAAAAACTGCTGGGAAAATTGGAAGACAGTATGGGAGAGATTAGGTTTGGATCAACATCTCACACCCTACACCAAGATAAACTCAGAATGGGTGAATGACTTGAATATAAAGAAGGAAACTATAAGCAAATTAGGCGAACACAGAATAGTATACTTGTCAGATATTTGGGAAAGGAAAGACTTTAAAACCAAGCAAGAGCTAGAAAAACATCACAAAATGTAAAATCAATAATTTTGATTACATCAAATTAAAAATTTTTTTGTACAAACAAAACTAATGTATCCAAAATTAGAAGGGAGCAACAAATTGGGAAACAATCTTCATTACAAAAACCTCTGACAAAGGTCTAATTACTCAAATTTATAAAGAGCTAAACCAGTACAAAAAATCAAGCCATTCTCCAATTGATATGTGTGCAAGGGACACGAATAGGCAATTTTCAGTTAAAGAAATCAAAACTATTAATAAGCAAATGAAAAAGTGTTCTAAATCTCTTATAATCAGAGAAATGCAAATCAAAACAACTCTGAGATGTCACCTCACACCTAGCAGATTGGCTAACATGACAGCAAAGGAAAGTAATGAATATTGGAAGGGGTGGCAAAGTTGGGACATTAATGCATTGCTGGTGGAGTTGTAAATTGATCCAACCATTCTGGAGGGCAATTTGGAACTATGCCCAAAGGGCGATAAAAGACTGTCTACCCTTTTATCCAGCCATATCACTGCTGGGTTTGTACTCTGAATAGATAATAAGGAAAAAGACTTGTACAAAAATATTCATAGCTGTGCTCTTTGTGGTGGCAAAAAATTGGAAAAATGAAGGAATGCCCTTCAATTGGGGAATGGCTGAACAAATTGTGGTATATGTTGGTGATGGAATACTATTGTGCTCAAAGTAATAATAAAGTGGAGGAATTCCATGGAGACTGGAACAACCTCCAGGAATTGATGCAGAGTGAGAGGAGCAGAACCAAGAAAACATTGTACACAGAGACTGATACACTGTGGTACAATCAAATGTAATGGACTTCCCCATTAGTGGCAATGCAATGACCCTGAACAACTTGGAGGATCCTATGAGAAAAACCACTATCTACATCCAGAGGAAACACTGTAGTAGTAAAAACACCAAAGAAAAACACCTGCTTGAATACATGGGTTGAAGGCATATTGTTGGGGATGTAGACTCTAAATGAACATCCTAGTGTAAACAGCAACATGGAAATGGGTTCTGATCAAGGACACATATAATACCCAATGAAATTGCGTGTTGGCTGTGGGAAGAGTGGGTGGAGGGGAAGGAGGGAAATGATGTGATTATTGTAACTAAGGAATAATGTTCTAAATTGACTAAATAAACTTATTCAAATGGAAAAAAGAATGTAAAAAAATAAAAACTAATAGGAAAGGGGGCAACTAGGTGGCTCAGTGGATTGAGAGTCAGGCCTGGAGGCAGGAGGTCCTGGGTTCAAATTTGACCTTTGACATGCTATGTGACCCTGGGCAAGTAATTTAGCCCCAATTGCCTAGCCCTTACTACTCTTCTGCCTTGAAACCCAAACATAATCTTGATTGTAAGACAGAAGGTAAGGGTTTAAAAAAAACTAAATGGAAACTAATCTAATCCTAAAGAATGAGTGGGTGAAAGAACAAGTTATAGAAACAATCAATAAATTTATTAAAGAGAATGACAACAGTGAGAAAACCTGCCCAAATTTGTGAGATGCAGTCAAAGCAGTACTTAGAAGAAAATTCCTATCTTTCAACACGTACAACAATAAGGAGAGAAAGACCAGATCAATAAATTGACTGTGCAACTAAAAAACTCTAGGAAATTAACAAATCAAAATGAAAAGCCAGAATGGTAATCCTGAAAATCAAAAGAGACATGAATAAAATTAAAAGTAAAATTAAAAAACCCTGTTGGACTAATAAATAAAAGTAGGAATTGTTTTTATGGAATAAATTCCCAGTAAAATAGTCAATCCATTGGTTAATGTGATTTTGAAAGAAGTAATGAGAAAACCAAATTATCAGTATCAAAAATGAAAGCAGTAAATGTACCATAAATGAAGATAAAATTAAAGCAATTATTAGTTTTTTTACCCAATTGTATGCCAATAAACTGATAATCTAAGTGAAATGGATGAATATTTATAAAAATATAAACTGTCCAGATTAACAAAAGAGGAAATGGAATTCTTATATAGTCCTATCCTAGAAAAAGAAATTGAAGAGGTTGTCAATGCACTCTCCAAGAAAAATCTCCATTTAAGGAAATTCCATTTAAGGAACAATTTCTTTTAAAATTCCATTTTAAAATTCCTTTAAAAAATTCCATTCAAGGAACAATGTAATCTAATATCATATAAACCATGTGGAAAAATAGGTAAAGAAGTCCTATCAAATTCCTTTTATGATAGAAATATAGTTTTGATACATAAACCAGGGAGATAAAAAAAATAGAAAGAAAGAAAGAAAAAAGAAAGAGATTAAAAAAGAAAGAAAATTATAAATCAACTTCCCTAATAAATATTTATGGCAAAATTTCAAATAAAATACTACAAAGGAGATTATAGCAATGTATCACAAAGATACACACTATGATCAAGTAGTATTTATATTGGGAGTTCATGGATGGTTTAATTTTAGGAAAACTATCAGCATAATTGACCATATCAATAACAAAACCAAAAAAATTGGGATTATATCAATAGAAGCAGAAAAGGCTTTTGAGAAAATACAATACCAGTTTTCATTTTAAAAAACTAGAAAGCATAGTAATCAATGGAATCTTTCTTAAAATGAAAAGTAGTATCTAAAACCAAGAGCAATCATCTGTAAAAAGATAAACTTATAGCCTTCCAAATAAGATCAAGGTTGAAGCAAGGAAGTCCATTATCACTACTATCTTTCAATGTTGTACAAGAAATGTTAACTATAGCAATAAGAAGAAAAATAAAATGAAGGAATAAAAATTGGCAATGAGGAAACAAAAATATCACTCTGCAGATAATATAATAGTATACTTAGAGAATCTTAATCAATTGAAAAAAACTAATTGCAACAATTAATAATTAGCAAAGTTATAGGATATAAATTAAGTCTATATAAATTCACCAGTATTTTTGTATACTACGAACTAAACCGAACAGGAAGAGCTAGAAAGAGAAATTCCATTTTATATAACTGCAGACAATAAAAAAAATACTTAGGAGTCTACCTATTAAGAAATCCCAAGGGACTAAAAACAAACCTAAGCAACTGGAAAAATATTAATTGTTCAGGTAGGTTAAGACAACATAATAAAAAATGACAATTCTTTCCAAGTTAAGATACTTATTCCATTACATAATTATCAAACTACCAAAGAATGGTTTTACAGAGATAGAAAAGACTAAAAAAAATTTTATCTGCAAGTACAAAAGGTAAAAAATACCAAGGGAATCAGTAAAAAAAAATCATGAAACAAGGCTACACAGCAGACCTGATTTCAAACTATATTACTAAGTGGTAATTATCAAAACAATCTCATCCTGGCTAAGAAATAGAATGGTAGATTAGTGGAATCGATTAGGTACAAAATACACAGTAGTAAATGGCCTGAGTAATCTAATGTTTGATAAACCCAAAGATCCAAGCTTTGTGGGGATAGGAACTAACCATCTGACAAAATTGCTGAGAAAACATTTCATAGCATATCCAAAAATAAGGTAAAAATGGATAAGTGATTTAGAAATAAAGGATAATATCATAAGTAAGTTAGTGGGGCATGGAAAAATGTGCCCGTCATATATGGATAAGGGAAGAGTTTATGACCAAATAAGAGATAAAGAAGATCACAATGAAGTAAAATGGAAAACTTTTGATTACATAAAATTAAAAGGCTTTTGCACAAACAAAATTAATGGAGGAAAAATTAGAAGGAAAATAGGAAATAGGGCAATTTTTTTTACAAATTTCTCTGATAAAGGGTTCATTTCTCAAATATATGAGGAACTGAAAAATGTAAAAATAAGAGCCATTCTCAAGTTGATAACTGGTTAGTGCATATGAATAGGCAGTTATCAGAAGAAATAAAAAGCAAGCTATCAATAGTCAAATAAAAAATGCTCTATGCTCCTGCTGATTAGGGAAATAGAAATTAAAAACAACTTTGAGATGATACCTTTTACCTATCAGATTGTCTAAAATGACAAAAAATATCTATAAATGCTTGAGGCAATGTGAAAAGAGTGGAACACTAATGCACTGTTGGTGGAGTTGTGAACTAGTCCAGCTATGCTGGAGAATAATATGAATCTATTCTCAAAGGGCTATAAAACTGTATTCATCTTTTTACTATTAGATTTGTATCCCAATGAGATTAAAGAAAAGGGAAGAGTGCAGAATATTTGTAGCAGCACTTTTTTGTGGTGGCAAAGAATTGGAAGGTAAGGAACTGTTCATCAATTGGGGAATGACTGAATGAGTTGTGGCATATGATTGTGATGGAATAATATTGTGTTATAAGAAAGGAGAAGCAGGATGCTTTTGGAAAAACCTTGGAAAACTTATAGGAACTGACACAAAGTGAAGTGAGCAGAACCAAGAAAAATTGTACACAGAAACCACAATATTGTAAGAATAATCAACTGTGGAAGACTTTGCTACTCTGATCAAGACAATGATTCAAGACAATTCCAAGGACGTGAATGTAAAATGTGCTATCTACCTCCAGAAAGGGAGCTGATAAATTTTGAATGCAGATTGAAGAATACTTTTTAAAAGCTATTGTTGTATATTTTCTTTTGTAATATGGCTAATGTTTTACATGGTGTCACATGTATAGTTGATAGCATATCAATGTCTTCTAATGGAGGAGGGAAAGGTGGAAGGGCGGGAGAGAAATTAGAATTCAATTTTTTTTAAACCCTTTCCTTCTGTCTTGGAATCAATACTGTGTATTGGTTCCAAGGCAGAAGAGTGATAAGGGCTAACCAATTGGGATTAAGTGACTTGCCCAGGATCATACAACTAGAAAGCATCTGCGGTCAGATTTGAACCCAGGACCTTCCATCTCTAGGCCTGGCTCTCAATCCATTGAGCTACCCAGCTGCCCCTAGAATTCATTTTTTTGAAAAATAAAAGTTAAATGTTTTTACCGGTAGTTGGAAAATATTTAACAAAATAAATAAAAATGTGAAGTGCAACTTCTCCTTTTTAAAGGGCTATTTGAACTTGAAGGGACCACTCTTCAGACTGGTGCTGTTTGAACATTCTAGCTATTCTTCCAGAAGCAGGAGACTATTTGCTTTAAGATTATAAGCATTTTAGAACTAGAAGGGACCTTAAATGAGATCTGATCTAACTCCCTCATTTTACATTTGGTGAAACTGAGGCTCAAAGAGGTGAATCAATCTGGCCAAGACCATGTAGATGATAAATAGCAAAGCCAGAATAATACCTCTGGTCCTTATACTCCAGTTCCAACACTCCCCTAACACAGTCCTATGGTTTTAGATCATTTTAATCCTTTATGGCAGTGATTTTTTGCCATAGGTTTTAATATTACTTCTTTGTCTAAGACAAAAATATGAGAATCAGATTCATTTTCTTTACATTTAAAACCTTAATTATTTTTCATTCATATTGGTTTTGAGTTTTCCTGATTGATATAATTGTCTATTCATTCATCAGTGTTTATAGCCAGTTTCATTTTGACCTCTATATACCTGACCATATACCATGCTCTCTCTGAGTGAGACTCCTATTTTGAAGTCTTTTTTCCAAGTATATGTAAAATAATGTGCTTTTATAATTGTGCTGTTCTTTACCTGACAAATATCTTCAAACATGGAATGTTTCCATATACCCTGGAACAGAAAGAATTGAACATGAAACCAATCAATCAACAAATATTTATTAAGTGCCTACTCCCTGCTGGGCACTATATGTAGAGCTGTTACTACAAAAAAGAGGCAAACGACAATCCCTGCCCTCAGGGAGCTTGCAATTCAACAGGAAAGACAACATACAAAGGAATACATCCAAAAGCAAGCTATAGACAAGATAAATTATAAATAACAGAAGGAAGGCACTTGAATTAAGAGGGTTATGTATAACTTTCATTTTTGAAGAATATCATGAATTCAACACTTTTAGTTTTTTAATTGCCCTATTTGTCTCTTTGTGAACTCCCTTATGTTCTCTGTGCATTTTTTTAAAAATGCTACAATGAACCTCTTGATTTTCTTGTTTGCTTTTTTCTTTTTTGGTGGGGGAAGGCAGCATCCCTAGTCCTAATCTCCTTCCCAGATTTCTCCCAAAATTTAAGGGGGGAAAAATCTTTCCTTGTAACAAATGAGAATAGTAAAGCAAAACATAGTTACACATTGGTCATTTCCAAATATATTTCAGTGTATCTCAGTCTTCTATAAGGCTGATATAAGGGAGGTCCTGGGTTCAAATCTGACCTCAAACACTTCCCAGCTGTATGACCCTCAGCAAGTCATTTAACCCCCATTGCCTAGCCCTTACCATTCTTCTGCCTTGGAACCAATACACAGTATTGATTCTAAGACGGAAAGTAAGGATTAAAAAAAAAAAAAAGAAATAGTGAAAGGTATGGATTCAGAGAAAAATGAGGCTTACACTAACTGATGAAAAGTAAGAGAACCAGGACAACAAACATAATTACAACATTGTAAATAGAAGTAATTTTGAGAGGTTTAACTCTGATTAATGCAGTGACCATCTAGTATTCAACAGCCTTATAGATGTTAGTCTCAAGGTTTATGTGTACACCAATCACTGCATAGTGATTAGCTTGTGCCCCCATCTATTGGACACTCCTTCCTTCATAGCTATCAATCAGTCAAATATTTCTGTACCAGTGCCATTATATTAGTAAGCCTTCACAGTTAGATAAGAGGTTAAAAAAAGGCAAGATAGTATGTACTCTATTCAATTTCTGGAACCAGAACCTCTCCAAAGCAAAAAAAAAAATCTCTTTCAGACTGGAGGCCATTTCTCTCTTTTATCTTCTAGTCATAGTATGAGGTCAACAAAGAGTGCTGATTCAGCTCAGTGTCCAGCTACCCCTGACTCCTTGTAAGTTTCTTTCTTTTGCCCTTAAAGAACTATATCTATGGAGACATACCATATTGCCGTCATCCTACAAATCCATCAACTAAATCCAAGTCTATGTCAAGAAGGTTGGACCAATTGTCATGTACTTCTCTGTGTTTTCTAACTGAGGATTATTACCTCAGTTACACAGGAAAACAATAAAAGCAATCATTTTTCCTTGATTTTTATTCTGTGGTATTGAGATCTCCAATGTGGTGTTTGATAGTCCACTCAAGCCCTTCCGGTAGGGAAGTGTCACTTTACTGGGTTACTTACTCCAATCATTCATTTGAATAAGAGGGATTGGGATGGTTCGGATCATTTGGCCACCAATTCCAGAGAAAAGTCTTAAGGGCATGAGACCCAAGATAAGAACTGCTAGTCCTCAAAGCCTCTAGAAGCAGTGGAGAGAATGGAAAGGGAGAAGAAGCCTTTAGGGAAGGGGAAATGAAAGTATATAGGACCTACTATGTGCCAAGCACTATAATAAGTGTTAGAAATATTATCTCATTAGATCTTTCCCCACCAAAGCTGCTTCAGGTTATAGAGAAAGCAAACAGATGCATCTTTTGAAATTGTTTTCCTCCCACTCATAGAGAGGAACTATACACTCACCTCTAAGCATATGTCTTCCACTAACTTATAGCCGGCCAAAGATAGTACATACTTTGAAGACTTGTAGGTCCCTACTGCACATGGAGTAACATTTGAATTATTCTACTTGGCCCTAGAAGACTATAAGAAATTGATGGAAGTGGAATAGAGGCAAATGTAGGCTTGATATAAAGAGAACTTCCATACAATCAGAGCTATTGAAAAGCAGAATGGACTACTTTGAGAAGCAGCTGCTTCCCTCTTACAGGAAATCTTTTGTCAGTCTGTAGGAAAACTTGTTGGTTATGCCATTGAGGGGATCCTCATGAGAATATGGATTAGATTAAATGGCTTCTCAGTTCTTTCTAACCAGGAGATTTTATAAAGTCATTTCCCTTTTCTGGGGCTCAGTTTCCCCATTTATAAATTTAAGACTTTGAATCATATCAGGGGTTCGTAACCTTTTTGGTGTTATGGATCCCTGAAAGTCTGATGATGACTATAGACCCCTTCTCAGAACAATATATTTGAATGCATAAAATATCTAGAACTACAAAGGAAACCAAGTACACTGAAGTACAGTTATAGACTTTTTTTTTAAGTTTGTGTCAAAAAAAATTAAAAGATTTTAAAATAAGTTTTAAGAGTATTTTTTGTCTTAACCCTCAAGAATCTCTCCTAGAAACACGATTATTTCTAAGATCATTTTTAAGTTCTAACATTCCTAGATTCTATCAAGTTTGTGCTTCATGAACAGTGGATAGATACAGAAACTCTCAGAGTGAGGCCTCTCAAACTTCCTAGACTCTTCTACTTTTCCTTATGGGCTTCTTCTTCTATTTGAGGTCTCTCTAGCCCAGCCTCTTTGAGTTCCCCATGAAATGTAGGACCTCCCCTGTTCCTGACCTGTTCCTCACTACCCAAGACAATAGGCAGCCCATGACCCTTTTCCGGAATGCCTCCTATCACCTAGTCTAAACTTTCTTGCAGTGTCTGAGTTTGCGTCCTAATTTCTGCTTTGCCACCCACACCAACTGATCTGATAAAACATTCTGTGTGAATGGTTAATATATTATCCCAGCCTGGTGTTTGTAGTCTAACCAGTTTAATGGAGATAATGTCTTACCTCGGGGTTTTCACCTGAGGGCCATGAACTTCTAAGGTCCATGGAGAGTTTCCAGAGTGTCCACATTCTTGAGTAGAAAAAAAAATCAATCTTATTTCTACCAACGTATACCTTAAATTTAGCATCCCCTTCAATTATGAATTTTAAAAGAAGTTATTCTGAGGCAGAATCAATAGACTTCACCTAACAAAAGAAACTGGAGCCATGTGCTCTAGATTGAGCTCCTCTATTGCTACCCTATGTCTGTATTCATGATAGAAAACTGAGAGGAGAACAAAGAGTCAGGATGAAGAGATAGGAGGAAAATCCTAGGACAGGGATTCTTAATATGGAGTCTGACGATGCCTTTGTTTGGGTTTCTCCCTGTCTTTATAACTGTATTTCAAGAAAACTGATTTCCTTTTTTATGTTCTTCTTTTCATTTGTAAACAATATTCTAAGAAAGGATCCTTTGATTTTAGCAGACTGCCAAAGGGTCTAGGAAACAACAAAGTTTAAGGATGCCTCCCCGAGCATCAGTCAAGCATTTTAGAGCCTGTGAAAGAAGATGGAATCCACTGTTTTATAATGGCTTGGAAATGATGAGATTTTCTGAGGCTACACTACTGGTCTTAATGTTTCTACCAAGATAATGCTTTATTTAGGATCCTAACAAAAGACTATGTTTGCTTTAAGAGAACCAGTCTAACTAATCCTGGAAAGGCTTGCCAGCAGTAGGCTAACCCTGGGTGATGAACCTGCTAAGCAAAGAAAACTACAAAACGGCTCTCAGGCCTCTGTGACCCTTTCTGCAATGATGTTGGCAGAGCAGAGGAGAAGGGAGCAGACGGAGCCAAGAATCAATTTTTGGACAATTTATAAACATTAACTCGGCTGCTTGGTACATGAAATGTGAGATCCTCGCCTACTGACCAACAAGTTGATGTATTACTAGAGAGAGTGAACCATGTAAATGTGAATATTTTTGCTAAAGTTGAAAGCGAAAGATTTAAGGACTTCGTAGCAAAATAGAAGACTGGCTCACCCATTTTCCTTGAAGTGGCAAATAAAGAAGTTAGTGGAGTTGCTACGAAGCCAATAACAAACAATGGTATACTCAAAAACAAGAAGAAGCATCCTTTCTTGGGACAATCAATCATCTTGTCTTGCAGTGCTAATGATAAATATAAGGGGGGAGAAGTTCTGGGAAGATAATTGACATTTTTGTACTAATCTGTGTTATAAAGTAGTAGAAGAATTCTGTGAAGAATTTGCCGGCACAATTCTAAATTTAAAAAAGCAACATGGGTGAAAGAATGATGAAACAATTGAATGAATAGGCATTTATTAAGTTTTTATCATAGTAAGAATTACACTAAATGCTGAGGATACACATGAAAAAGTATGATATTCTCTTATATTTTGACCTTGCACCTGGACTCAAGTAATGAATATTTCTTAGTTTCAGGAGTGGAGAGGGTTGTTTCCAGTCTCTCATTACCAAACTTCAGCCAATCATATCATTCCCATATGCCTCAGCTATGTAACCAGTCCTGCAGCCCATGATGCCATGATGTCACCTACTTTGTTCTGTACTCCCCCTCCCTGAAGCGATAAAAGGGAGCTCTCCATTGCTCCTTTGATTGGTGGACAGCTTGCCCCTGATAATAAGTAGGAGAAACATGCCTCTTTTGTTAAATTTCAATCAAGATAGCTAAATAACTCAGAATTCGCCTCACACAGAAAACATGATCTTCTCACCAAAGAGAGAGAAACGATAGCCAAAGGTTTAAAATATAAACTCATTTGAAAAATATTATGGAGGAAGATAGTAAAAATTATGAGTAGTATCAGCTTGCAAAGCATTTGAATAGTAGAGGATCAAGCAGGAGTGTAATAAGCATCATGCTAGGCCAAATCATACATGGCATATTTTGTGATGAAACTGGAAGGAGTACTAGGCAGATGCAAAGTGGAACAGATTTCTTTGCATTTCTACAACAAAACTATTTCCATCAATAATGACAGTGGAAAACCACATTTGGATCCCAACACCTTAATCCCAGATGTGCTATCTAAGGAAGTAGAAATGGCACTAAAGGAGATGAAGACAGAAAAGAACAGCTGCTCCACACCAAATATACACAGAAGAAGTCTGTGCTGCAGGCAACAACATTGTGAAAACAATGAGCAACTGATTTTTGAGATATCTCAAAGAGAGGAAGACATTGAATAAATGGGAAAAGATACAGCTGTCGTAAGGAATTTATCTCATACTCCATAATGCCATCAGTCTTTGGGATCAGAGGGAAGGCTCCGTCTCTTCTAGAAGAGTCATATTCAGAAAGAAAGGAGCTTTTTGGACAGTCTTTCAAAAGTGTACTGGGAAGGAGATGGAGCCAAGTCAATAACCAGCATTTATTAAGCATCTACATTGTGACAGGCAAAGTGCCAATCACTGGGGATACAAAGAAAGAAAAAATAAACAAACAAACAGTTTCTGTTCTCAAGGAGCTCACAGTCTAGTATAAGGTGGAAAAGAGAAAGAAATGTTGGTTGATGATGAATACTCTCTCCCTGTTCTTTGCATTCTTAAAAAAAAATTGTTTAAGGAAACCATAAGTAAATTGGGTAAACACAGAATAGTATACATGTCAGACCTTTGGGAGGGGAAAGGCTTTAAAACCAAGCAAGATATAGAAAGAATCACAAAATGTAAAATAAATAATTTTGACTACATCAAACTAAAAAGCTTTTGTACAAACAAAACCAATATAACTAAAATCAGAAGGGAAACAACAAATTGGGAAAAAATCTTCATAGAAACCTCTGACAAAGGTTTAATTACTCATATTTATAATGAGCTAAATCAATTGTACAAAAAATCAAGCCATTCTCCAATTGATAAATGGGCAAGGGACATGGATAGACAGTTCTCAGATAAAGAAATCAAAACTATTAACAAGCACATGAAGAAGTGTTCCACATCTCTTATAATCAGAGAGATGCAAATCAAAACAACTCTGAGGTATCACCTCACACCTAGCAGATTGGCTAACATAACAGCAAAGGAAAGTAATGAATGCTGGAGGGGATGTGGCAAAGTAGGGACATTAATTCATTGCTGGTGGAGTTGTGAACTGATCCAACCATTCTGGAGGGCAATTTGGAACTATGCCCAAAGGGCGACAAAAGAATATCTACCCTTTGACCCAGCCATAGCACTGCTGGGTCTGTATCCCAAAGAGATAATGGACACAAAGACTTGTACAAAAATATTCATAGCTGCGCTCTTTGTGGTGGCCCAAAACTGGAAAACGAGGGGATGCCCATCAATTGGGGAATGGCTGAACAAACTGTGGTATATGTTGGTGATGGAATACTATTGTGCTCAAAGGAATAATAAAGTGGAGAAGTTCCATGGAGACTGGAACAACCTCCAGGAAGTGATGCAGAGCGAGAGGAGCAGAACCAGGAGAACATTGTACACAGAGACTAATACACTGTGGTATAATTGAACGTAATGGACTTCTCCATTAGGGGCGGTGTAATGTCCCTGAACAACTTTCAGGGATCCAGGAGAAAAAAAACACCATTCATAAGCAAAGGATAAACTATGGGAGTGGAAACACCGAGAAAAAGCAACTGCCTGAATACAGAGGTTGAGGGGACATGACAGAGGATAGACTTTAAATGAACACTCTAATGCAAATACTATCAACAAAGCAATGGGTTCAAATCAAGAAAACATCTAATGCCCAGTGGACTTACGCGTCGGCTATGGGGGGTGGGGGGGAGGAAAAGAAAATGATCTATGTCTTTAACGAATAATGCTTGGAAATGATCAAATAAAATATATTAAAAAAAAAAATTGTTACACTAAAGTTCCCAGTATCTTCCTCCCCAGCCCCATGCTAGAGAAGGCATAATTTTTTCAAACACTTATATATGTGGGTGCAAATTATCTTGATAAGTTTCTAAATATGCTAGAGTTGCCCTACTATGTGAGTGATGAGAATGTATAAGATTATTTGTCTGGGTTCAAGTCTGAGTGACTTGGAGAAACTGATTGTCTTTAGGACCCAGGGCAATCTGAAGAAACTATCTGAAAATTAGAGCCTGGCTAGACAACCACTGGTTCATCCCACCAGCTAGCTCTCTTGGTCTCTCTGAGAATCAAAGTCATTGTGCTTTTTCTCATCTTGGATTTGGTATGTCTGGTTCTGGTCCCAGACTCTATCTCTGATTTAGTTCATCACTTGGCCTCAACCATAGGACATCTGTGGGTCATTGTATAGTTGAAACTTTAAGACAGAGTCACTTCATACCCTTATCTTGGTGTCTTCTGCTAAAAATATATACCAGATATGTCTTTATTCCCCCTTGCACCTAGGAATCTATCACCCTGTTCCTGGGAACTTTCCACCCAAATTCTACCCTGGATTGACCCCTTATAGTCCTTTTCCCATCTTCCTTTGCTAAGAATTACAAAAATAGCTGCTATATTTTATGCTGTTTGATTCTAGATGAATTTGCTCCCATGCAATGTTATGTCCTTGCTTGATAAAGACTATTTTAATCTTATATAATATCTCTTGTTTATCTTCTTGTTCAGGAAAAGAGGGAATGGAAGTCTGAGGGGAGGTCTGTGCATGTCACAATGCTCCAGGCTGTAGCATCCCTTCTGGGGAATAGAGACTTAAGTTCTGTAGAGTCTGTGCCTCAGTTTACTTATGTGTGTGTATGTGTAGCTTCTCTTTGGCAGAAGAGACAAGTTACATAGAATCTGTGCCTCTCTTTACATATATGTGTGTGTGTTTATAAAATTGTATTGCTTGTTTCTATGTATCAGTACTTTCTCTGGAGAAGGAAACACACAAATCATTCTTTAAACAACATCTCTCTTGCTTTTTATATTTTCTTAGTTCTTGTTTCACTGTTCATGACATCATGTAGGTATTTCCACGTGTGTGTGTTTTTTAAATTAACCTACTCATCATTTCTTGTGGTGCAGTAGAATTCCATCACAATCATACTCCACTACTTATTTAGCCATTCCTTTATTTAATTCATTCTTGGAGGTTTGAGAAAAGGATGAGTTTCCATTTCTAAATCTGATACCAGAATTTTTGAGTTAGGATCGTAGACTTGTGAAATTATTGATTTCTATTCCAGTCCTTGACAAGGAAAGATTTTAACTCCAGGAGTGGGGGTGGCAGCTTCAGGGGACTTACTTCTGTGTTGAACAAGATCAAGATGCAGAACATTTTCTAGTCATCTTAGGACAAAGTTATTAGCTCGATATATTCTGCCCAAACTTTGTGGGTTTGTATAGTAGCATCTTTAAGCTGGGGGCCTGGGACTGAGATGCAGCTGGGCTTGGAATTTTCCATCTCAAGAGATTAGGAAGTGATTTGGTTTAGATCACAGAAATGGTGTTTCTGATTGTATCATGTTGTTCTATTTTAAAGGTAATCATCCATGGTAGAAGCGATACAGTACCAGATTTCCTGTTTCAGTAAATTATAAGCTCCTTGAAGGCAGAGCCCGGCGCCCCGCTGCTCACAAGGTAGACCCTCCAAACCAGTACCTTTTCCCGCTCAGAGGTTCTCGCTGCTACTGGGGGCTCTGCCCTCTGGGTTGTGGGGGAGGGGTCCTGGGACCTTCCCCTTAGCCCTGATTATTCTTGGATTCTGGCTTTTGGGGGGTGTACCTTTTGATTTGAGTCCAGAAGGAGGGTTCCCCACTTCTGTCCAGTTGTTCAGATTGAATTTCAGTGCCCTAGGAGCATTCAGTCTGTATCGGTAAGGAATGGTCTTCCATGAGGTCTGAATTTTTGCTGCTTGCTAAGCCGCCATCTTGACTCTGCCCCCCTCTTTATTCATATTCTTAAAAAAATACCTCTTAATTTCTATCTTAGAATTGTTTCTGCTAATGATCCATTCCAAGGCTAGGACAGGAAAGGCTGGGAAATTGGGGTTAAACTTGCCCAAGATCACACATCTAGGGAATGTCTGAGGCCAGATTTGAATCCAGGACTTCCCATCACTAGGCCTGGCTATCTATTCACTGAGTTACCTTCTTATGATGCATTTTCTCCCCCCCCCCCTTTTTTTTTCTTTCAGACCCTTACCTTCCATCTTAGAATTAATACTACTCTGAGACAGAAGAGTGGTAAGGGCTAAGCAATGAAGGTTAAGTGACTTACCCAGGGTCACACAACTAGGAAGTGTCTGAGGTCAGAGTTGAACTCAAGACTTTATGAACCATTTTCAACAGCAGTATGTGATATCTTATTATTGATGGCAAAATCATTTGATCTTCTTAAAAAATTCTGAACTTAATAAACATCAAATATTTCCAAATACAGTATAGGACAGAAAAAGGGATTGTATGTGAAATGGTAACTCTATTATATATAGATTGCTTTTTAAAAATACAGTATATAATAAATTAAAATGAAAATAATCACTATCATTAAGGTCTTATATTTTATTAACATATACAGTGATCCCTCACCTACCATGGGAGTTACATTCCAGAGACCCCCACGATAGATGAAAATATGCAAAGTAGTGGTGTTATATTTATTTTGTTATTTGCATATAGTTTAAGGTTTTATAAACCCTTCCCACTCTCCTATAAACCTTTTCCACACTCTTATTAACCTTTCTCATGCTCTTATAAACACTGAGCCAATTGGCCCCCAGGATACAGAACACAGCACTATGATTGGTCGCCTCTCATTCCATTAGCCAATAGTGTGCTGTGTACAATTTCATGTTGGCAAATTTGGGCAAGTGGTAGTGGTGTACTGCATTTCCATAGTGTACAGTACAGTATTCCTCTACAAAATCTCATGATATCTGGAAAACTCCGCAATACAGAATTAGATAAATATTTTTAAAAACCTGTGATACAATGAAGCTCTAATACGTTAACTACAATATAGCAAGGGACAACTGTACACAGATAAATAAATGTAAAATATATTAAAAGTAAACTCAAAAGAATTTGTACTTGTGGTTGGACATTGGACTATTGTTGACAGTTGGGGACTGGGATGATGAAAGACTTTGTGTCAGAAGTGGTTTTTGAATTTAAATGAAGCTAGGGATTCTGAAAGGTAAAGGTGAAAAGGGAAAGTATTCTAGGAAGAGGGGAGAGTGTGAGCAAAGGCATGTAGATGGAGGAGAAAAAATTGTATATGGAACAATCCAGCTAAAGAGTACATGAAAGAGAGAATTGAATCATAGAAAAGGTAGGAAATCCTTTGGCTGGGTTGAATGCTTTTGAGTGACTTTTTATTGATACCCTTAAACCATCACTTTCCCCTCCTCTTCCTCAGACTCAACTCTTGGACAAAAAATAGCCACAATAAGATTGTGTGCCCATCACCTGGAAATCTGCCCAGTCCTGAAAAATCTACCTCTCTATTACCTTTGCTCAGGACAAGAGTCCTCTTTATAGTTTGTACCTAATTTGTCTTTGCAGGAGCTGAAAAGGAGGCACATGATGCTTAATTTGAGTTTTAATTCTCGTATTTCCTTTCCTTTGTGTCTTCTAGTGGTAGGGATGATAAGCAGTGAACTGGTCAAAAGGGTCAGGGGCTCGGGCTGTGTAAGGGTGGAGGAAAAAATGAGAAAGGAAGGGCAACTGGGAATTAAGGGAAGGTGCATTTACAGGCCCTTGTTAGGAAGAAGACTGGACTAGTATTGGGGATTTGAATGGTAGACACTAGCTTGGCAGTCTTGATCCAGGGAGCTTGGAAGGATAGATTTTCTGGTTGTATGTTTTAATAAGATTGATGATGAGTGAGTGAGTATAACTGGGGATTGAATCTGTGGTGAGAGGATTTCAATTCACCAATAATTTATTGAGCATCTGTTAGGGGCCAGGCTGAGCTAGGATCCAGAGATACAAAAACAAAAGCCAAAATAGTGTATGAAGAGTGTACACTCCATGAGGAAAAAAAAACACATAGGCATATGAAAATAAAGGGATGGAAACAAGTTCCTACTATGTGCCAGATGAGTTAAAAAATTTATCAGTATTATCTCATTTGATCTTCACAACCCTGCTATTTTTATCCTCATTTTACAGATAAAGAAAGTGAGGCAAATAGCTCAATTGACTTGCTCAGGGGGTTACACAGCTAATAAGTTCCTGAGTCAGATTTTAACTCATCTTTCTTACTATTCACGACTGCCTCTCTCTCTCTCTCTCTCTCTCTCTCTCTCTCTCTCTCTCTCTCTCTCTCTCTCTCTCTCTCTCTCTCTCTTCCTCCCTCCCCAACTCTTACTTTCTGTCCTTGTAACAATTCTAAAACAGAATGACAAAGACTAGAAAAACAGGGCCAAGTGACTTTCCCAGAGTCACACAGGAAGAGACTGAGGCTAGATTTGAACTAGGGTTAAGAAGACCCTTTTATTTTTATTTGGGGAGGTGTAATATAAAATTAGGAGGAAAAATCTCATGCTGTGACTACATGCTACTAACCTACTAGGCTGAATTTCCAAAGAAAATTTAGTTTGAATTGGTTTGATTATTCATTTGTTTGGTTAGCCAAACAAGTGTTTTGACTAAATTTTTCACTATTCCATAGCTTGTTTAGTTGTGTATGGATATATGAGGGTAAAGCCAAGATGGTGGAGTAAAGCAGAGAAGCTCAGAGTTTCCACAAGAATCTTCTCCAACCAATATTAAAATAGATGCCCCAAAGCAAATACAAGAGAGAAACAACCAAGGAGACAGAGTGAAACAACTTTCAGGAAAAGCTGTGTATGGACAAGAAAAAATCCTGGAAGTTTTCACTAATCTTGTTAATTATTGGCAGTCACCCTGATGCTGCATTGATGACGTATTAGGTAACTGATTTAATTAATTACTCCTTCAGCTCTGTTGCAGGTTTTCTCCAACTTTCTCATTCACAATGACTCTCCATTTGCATCACAGATTGAGAGCTGGAAGAGATCTTAGAAACCATCTACTATAACTTCTTCATTTTACAAATGGGGAAACTGAGGCCCAGACAGTTTAAGTGCCTTCCCAACTTCATAAAGTTAAACAGTAGGGCTGATTTTGAACCCAGGTTTTGTGACTCCAAATATAGAACATTTTCTATATTTGGTAAGAATTAAATATACCATACTGAAAGTTCAAAGATTGAAGAAGAAAACTATGATGTGATTTAAAAGATTTTTACTAGAAAACTGGGCAGATGCCTTCATATGTTTTACATCACCCATGCACCGGTTGGTGGGTAGAATTCTCTCTGAATTATGCTTTGAGAAAGATTTATAGCACTTATTAAAAACCTGTAAAGCATAAATGGAACAAATGTGGCTGTTTGTAAGAACCCAAGCTATACCAGCTAATGCTCCTAGGAGAGAATATTTACCAAAATTGTCACATAATGCCCTAAGCCTTCAGTTTCAGGATTCATATCATAGTCTTGACTGCTTTTATCCCTCCCAGAGGCAACATAAGCCGGCTGGCCTGTTCCAAGGGTCACTATCCTTTCTTGTGTTCTACAAATACCAGTCAGGAAAATGTACTAGGAAGCCCAGCTGAAAGATGAGTTGTTTTTAAAAATAGGACGGGGACAGGGATGGTCTATGCGATAGGGACTGCCCAGTCGTGATGATGCTCTGGGATTGTAGGAGACCTCATTTCACACTACTAATACATTCCAAGACTCTTCATCTTAGTTGGAAATTGAGCACAATAGCAAACCCCATTACTTAATAAGATGAACATTCCCAGGCACTTTGTGACTTTTCTTAGACTTATCAGAGTTACCAGCATCGCTACTCTTGTACTTTGGGATCATTATTAATAACTTTCTAGTGCTAATGATACAAAGAGCAGCACTACTCTAACATGGGCATGACTGGTTACAAGGGAGAATTGTGGACAAAGACTAATGTGGGAGCTAATGTTTGGCACAAAACAATGTAATGACTCATTCTAATGTTTCTCAAAGTGATAATGAGCATGATTGGGTAAACTGGAAAAACGCTCATATTTAGCCTGGAATTAAAAAATTTAATTTTACATATTTTTCTTCCTTTATTTTTTCTAATTTGTGTGTCAGCACTTAGAGGGGAGTAGGAAAGATGGGTGGAAAAAAAGGAAAATCAAGGCTGCTGCTGAAGTATGGTGAAGAAGTATTCTCAGCACCCAATACAGAGTTTTGCAAATAGATACTTAATTAATATTTGTGAAATTCAATTGAATTAAAATAACAGAGAAAGAGATCCTAAGGGATCTAAATATAATGCCTACTTCACAATTTTACATAGGATCAAACCAGAGGAAGAGTTTTTTTAAGAGTACAACTTCCTATTACCATTTGTGTGTGTCTATAATCCATACTTATATCCAAAGACTTTTTTTAAAATAAGAAACTAAGACTACCATGGAAATCAGAAGTAGTGATCCTTTTCTAATAGCCAAAAACACAATTTCAAAGGGGCTCTGATCATGTTCTCTTTCTTCCTGGACCCATTCACCCTCCAGACTTCATCACCTCCTCTCCAGTAGACTTGATTTTCCTTCTTTGTTCATCCATCTTTCTAGCTGTGCTGGCTGCCCTGATTAGATGGCAAACTCTTTGAGACGAAAAAATATTCCTAAATATTATAATTATTAATACTAATAAGGTTTTAGTAACAGGAAGAAGTGGGTCTATTTTGTGACAGCTGCCAGAAAAGGTCCATCTTCCAAGAAACTTTCTTAGGTGCAGTAAACCAAAGGATATAATTCATTGTCAGGCATTCTGGCTATAATAGGTTTTATTTCTAGAAGACTGGGGAGTAAGGAGTATAGTGTTTTAGGGGTATGTGCTTGTTGAAGTAGGCAGGAAAAATTACCTCCAATTAGTTTGGGGTCACTTTGAGGAGTAGGAGTCATGTGGCAAATGGTAGCCTCATAATTCAATGCTTTAGAGAGATAGGACTTTATGGTATGAGTATAGCTTTTACTGGGGAAGATCAAAACACCTGTATGAATTGGTGGATGGTCTTCCAGAACTTTATGTGTTCATTACTCTGAAGCTAATTCAAGGATGAGCCTCTCTAAACTAGGCTAGGTTGGTCCATTTCCACTAAGATAGAACAAAAAGTTGCTTCCATGCTAAGGTGAGGCATCAGAGTGTGACTTTGGGCCTTTTCAAAATAGGAAAAAATAGTCTTTTCTTCAGACTGTACTGACCATCTGCCTGATAGACCTCTCCATCTGTTTATTTTAACAGAAGCTCAATACTTCCTGCTTGCCAAGCACTGTGCTAACACTGTGTCTACAAAAAGAAACAAAAGACAGTCTCCCCCCTCAAGGAGCTTACAATCTAATGGGGCAGATAATATTTAAAAAAAAGAGATAAATTAACCTATATGCAGGATAAATAGGAAATAATTAATAGTCATTAGAATTAAGAGGAGTTGGGGAAGGCTTCTAGTAAAACATGGGATTTTATCTGGGATTTGAATAAAAACCAAATTTAATATTTCCAAGATAGAATTGATCATCTTTACACTAAGCCTAACTCAGTTCTAGTCTTCCCCATGCTATCTGATCATAAACTACCAACCCTTCAGTTACCCAGGCTTAAAACCTCATAATTATCTTTGGTTCTTTTCTCTCCCTCATACAATTAAATGTTTAGGCTTGTTGGTCTAATCTTTATATCATCTCTGCCATCAATTTCCTTTTTTCTTCACATGGGCACTAACACAAGTCAGGTGTATATAATCTCTGAACTACAGCTTTATCCTAAACAATCACCTTGCTTCCAAACTTCTTCCTCTCCAAACTATCCTTTCTGTATCTACCAAAATAGTTTTCTTAAGGCACAGGTCTACTCCTATCCTCAAAATCCTTCAGAGGCTCCCTATCACCTCTTGGTTAAACTATGAACTCCCAAGTTTAGAATTTAAAGCCTTTCATAAATTGACTCCTACTTTCTTTCTGGGCTTATTTCATATTATTCCCCATCTTGTATTTCTTTTAAACCAAAGCTGAATGTTCATTATGTGAATTTAGAAGATTATACCTGAAACCACTTTAAATTTAATTTTCTTTAAAATCAAATAACTGAATGATCAAACACATTTGAAAAACAACAACAACAACAACAATGACCAAAGTAATCAAAATATGTTTCTACTGGCTGAGAGGCTGTCAAGTTTTAGCCTCGAGCAAATTTTAATAAATGACATTTTTAATAACATTCTGTAAAGTTTTTGTATGTTTGGAATTTATACCAGGAAACTTGCCAGATCCTAACTAGAGAGAAAGAGAGAGGAGGTGGCATTATAATAATAAACTGATAACACATTTATCTCATCTGTCACATAAATCATTGATGCCTATTAGAATTTGCATTTTCCAGTGTTCTAGTTAAGAATTTTTAGACTCAGGAAAATAGAAATAATAACCAATTACTAAAGGAGCTGGAAAAACCCATACTGTTTCTGCTTTAACTTCTGCAAGGAAGTATCTTTTTATTTATTTTTAAACCTTTGCCTTCTGTCTTTGAATCTACATTAAATATTGGTTCCAAGGCAGAAGAGCAGTAAGGACGTGGCAGTTGGCATCAAGTGACTTGCCCAAGGCCACACAGTGAGGAAGTCTGAGGCTAGATTTTCCATTTATCTTTAATATTGTTCCTCTCCTGGATGCTAACTCTAGCATGGTCATTTTAAATTTTTTGAATTTTAAGAGATCATAAAATATTAAAATTAAAGAGGTCATGGAAGAAAGGAAATGAACATTTCTAATTTCCTATGATGTACCAGGCACTTTGCTAAGCACATAACAAATACTATCTTATTTGATCCTCACAAATAGTTGAGTCTGCTTACTGTCGTAAAGTAACTTGCTCAGGGTCACATAGCAAGTAAGTATCCAGTGCTGGATTGAGCTCAGGTCTGTCTTCTCAACTCTCTGACCTAGAATTTTTTCCACTTTTTCATTGGTTGTTATTGTTGTTCATCTTTTATTTTCAGAGGACCAATGACATCACAGGGTAATATCTTGGCTTTTGTATTGAATTCTATTTAGTATGGAAAGGAAAAGAGGTATGTAGTCTAATCTTTTTATCTGAGGCTTGATAGGTATAATTCAAGGGAAGTTAGAGACTGGGAAAAGTCCACAAGTTGGGAGAAACTGAGGTTCAGAGAGGTTTAGAACCTCATTCAAAGTTGAGCAGCTAGGTAGTGGGAATGACTAGCTACCACCCGAATTCATCATGTACCAGTTTACTAACCATGCTGCTCATTGTCATGGTTTGGGCAACATTTATGTAGATTTTATTTTACTCCAAACATTGCTTTCTCTCCTCAAAAGAGACACCCCCCTAGCTATATGACCCTGGACAAGTCACTTAGCCCCAGTTGCCTAGGCCTAGCAGTAGCTCTTCTGCCTTGGAACTGATACTCATATCAATTCTAAGAGAGAAGGTAAGAGTTATTTTTTTAATAGCAAAGGCGAGGAGGAGTTTGAGAAATAGTAGGAACCTGAGGCCAGAAAGATGAACTTGCCCAATGACACAAAGATAATCAGTAGAACTGAGAAAGAGAACAAGCATTTTTTAAAGCATATGGCAGTTAGATGGTACAATGGATAGATCACTGGGCTTTGTGCGAATTTAATACAAATGTGTAATTGTCTTTCTTTTCTTAAAAGGAAAGTTTTGAAAATCCATTTTGATCTCACCCCTACCCTTTGATTGGTTTAGGAACTTGAGGCTTGAGGTTTATCTGAATAAGGAGGAACCTACCTCTGGCCCCCTGGAGACTTGGAAAATGCATCTTGTCCCATATGACTCCTGGTGTCTGGAATACTGGCTGAGGTCAAACCTGCCTAAACAGGGAGACCCAGAAAAAGTGACATGACCAGGGTTATAAATTAGGGTTTGAGGAAGCACCACTCATCTCTTGGCTAGCAAATGGAGACACCAGGTTACCAGCAACTTCAGATTAGCTAAGTGACCAGCCATGTGATTATAAGCCTTTTCTATATACAATTCACCTAAGGTATCTAATAATTATAGTGATTATGTAGCCTTCAGAGGATTTTTAATCTAAAGAGCTTGAAATCAGGAAATCTCATCCTCATGAGTTCAAATTCAGCCTTAGACACTTTCTAAGTGTGTGACCCTCCACAAGTCACATAACTCTATTTGGTTCAGTTTCCTCATCTATAAAATGAACTGGGCAAGGAAATGGCAAATCACTTCAGTATCTTTGCCAAGAAAGCCCAAATGGGGTTACAAAGTATTGTACACAACTGAAAATGACTGAACAACATTCAATAGAAAGGGACAAATGGAGTTAGATTAGATAAGGCAAGACTAGGGTCAAAGAACAAGAAGAAGATCAATGGTCAGAGAGAAGACTACAAAGGAGCTTCACTAGAGAAAATGCCACTTAATAATTAGCTCAAAAGGAGCAGTTCTCAAGCCTCTTTACCATGAGTCTGACAGAGTCTGACATTCCCACCATTCCTTGCTCCTTTGGATGAAAGCAATGAAAGCCTAGGTTAAAATGAAAAGGTTGTCCAGGAAGTCATTGATGACTATTAATATTCTATGTGAAATTGGTTTTTCAGGTTTATTGTACCCAATGGCAGCATCAGGAGATGATGAAGAATAGGATGGGCATGACTCAAGGGAATTTAGAGACTAGGAAAGTCTACAACATGGAATATTAACTAGTTTGGGGAATATCACAGTGGATTCTTTGGACATAATATCTAATATTTATTGTATGACTAAGTAACAAAATGAAGGGACTCTGAAAGGCAGATAAAAGATATCAAGAGTTAAAATTTCATTTACTTTATTCATTTGATGATATCTATTCCACTGTGCAGAAATTCTTAAAATGGGGTCTATAAACATTTTTTAGGCAGAAAATTTAATTTTCTTCTTTCCTTTTTTTATTATATTGACCAGTACTTTGTCTATTTTGTTTGTTTTTTCAAAATATCAGCTTCTAGACTTATTTAGTAGTTCAATAGTTTTATCACTTTAGATTTTATTAATTTCTCCCTTAATTTTTAGGATCTTTAAATTGGTTTTGTTCCGGGGATTTTTAATTTGTTCGCTTTCAAGTTTATAGATTTGCATGTCCAAATCATTGACCTATGCCCTCCTTATTTTGTTAATATATGAACTCAAGGATATAAATTTTCCCATCAGTACTGCTTTGGCTGCATCTAATAGAGTTTGAAAGGATGTCTCATCTTTGTCATTTTCTTCAATGAAATTTATTAATTGTTTCTATGATTTGTTCTGTAACCAATTTTGGAGAATCATATTATTTAATTTCCAATTAATTTTTGATTTGTCTCTCCATGTACCCAAACTGATCATTATTTTTATTGTCTTATGATCTGAAAAGGTTGCATTTATTAGTTCTGCTTTTCTGCATTTGTATTCCATATTTTTATGACCTAGTATATGGTCAATCTTTGTGAATGTGCCATGTGCTGCTGAAAAGAAGGAGTATTCCTTTTTATCCCTATTTATTTTTCTCCATATATCTATTAACTCTAATTTTCCCAAGATTTCATTCACATCTTTTACCTCTTTCTTATTTATTTTTTGGTGTGATTTATCTAGTTCGCATAGAGGAAGGTTCAGGTCTCCCACTAGTATAGTTTTTCTGTCTATTTCATCCTTCAATTCTACAAGTTTTTCCATTAGAAATTTGGGTGTTATACCATTTGGTGCATACATGTTGATTAGTGATATTTCCTCATTGTCTACACTCCCTTTTATAAGGATGTATTTACCTTCCCTATCCCTTTTAATCAGGTCTATTTTTATTTTGACTTTGTCAGATATCATGATTGTAACTCCTGCCTTCTTTCTATCAGTTGAGGTCAATAGGTCTTGCTACAACCTTTAATTATGACCTTGTGAGTATCTACCCACCTCATGTGTGCTTCTTGTAGACAATATATGGTAGGGTTTTGGATTCTAATCCACTTTCCCATTTGTCTACATTTTATGGGTGAGTTCATCCCATTCACGTTCAAAGTTATGATTGTCACTGTGAATTCCCTAGCATTTTTATATCTTCTCCTAGTTCTGTCCTTTCTTCTTTTGTAATATCCTTTTAAACCAGTGGTTTACTTTTAATCAATCCCTCTAATCCCCTCCCTTGATATGCTTTCCTTTCTGATCCCTACATTTTCTTCCTTCTTTTTTTTTAGGTTCTGTTAAGTTCCCTCCCCCCTCTCCTTCCCTCCCTTTTTGTACTCTCTGTCCCTCTGCCCCCCTTAGTTTTCCTTTCTTCCTTACCTGGTAGTATAAGATAGAATTTAAGATCCCAATGGATCTAGATGCTCTTCCCTCTCAGTCTTGATTTCACTGAGAGTAAGGTTTCAGTATTATCTATTAGCACTCTCTTCCTCTCCTTCTTGTAGGAGTATTCTTCCCTTCCCCTTCCCATGTGTATCATTGTGTGAAAAATATTATCCTATTTATTTTATTTCTTCAAGTATCTCTTGGTACCATCTTTGATTCCCCCCACCCCTTTTCTTTTTTTGCATATCATCTTATAGCCCTTAATGCCCCAATCTTTTCCTATGAGTGATTCTTCTAATTACTATAATAATGAATTCAATTTTTGAGAGTTAAAAATAACATTTCCCCCATATGTTAATATATATATATATATATATATATATATATATATATAATTTTATCTAGTTGTAGCCCTTAAAGAAGAGAGTTTGAATACAAAGAAAACCATTTTTTTCCTTTTCCCTCTTTTTATTATTTACCTTTTCATCTTTCTCTTGCTCTTTGTGTTTGGATGTCAAACTTTCCACTTAGTTCTGGTCTTTTCTTTACAAATACTTGGAAGTCTTCTATTTTGTTGAATGCCCATACTTTCCCTTGGAAATATATAGTCACTTTTGATGGATAGGTGATCTTTGGTTGAAGACCCAGTTCTCTTGCCTTTCTAAATATCATGCTCCAGGCCTTGCAGTCCTTTAGTGTGGAAGCTGCCAGATCTTGTGTGATCCTGATTGGTGCTCCTTGGTATCTGAATTGTTTCTCTTTGGCTTCTTGTAGAATTTTCTCCTTAGCTTGAAAGCTCTGGAATTTGGCAATTACATTCCTGGGAGTTGTCTTTTGGGGATTTAGTATAACGGGTATTCTATGAACTCTTTCAATGTCTATTTTGCCCCCTTGTTCAGGAATATCCAGGCAGTTTTCTTGGATGATTTCTTGTAGTATGATGTCAAGATTTCTGTTTATTTCTGGATTTTCAGATAGACCAATGATTCACAAATTCTCTCCTTCCTCTGTTTTCTTGATCTGTCACCTTGTCAGTGAGATATTTTATGTTTTCTTCTATTTTGTCAGTGTTTTGACTTAGCTTTATTAATTCTTGCTGCTTTGCAAGATCATTGGTTTCCAGTTGCTCAGTTCTGGTCCTTAAGGCCTGGTTTTCTACTTTAACCTTTTGATTTTCAGCTATATTTTTTTGGTTTTGTGTTATAATTTTTTAATTTTCTTTTTGAAACATTTCCCACCCATCTTGCCAGAAGACTTCCATCTTTTTGATAAGCTCCAATTTAAATTCTTCCAGAGCTTGTGGACAATTTCCATTTCTTTCAGAAGGTTTTGGAACATAGATTTGGATTTCATCTTCTGCTATTTCCTCTGTAGTCTGTATTTTCCCTCCATAAAAATTATCCATGGTCAACCCCTTCTTGTTTTTCTTGGTGTTGGGAAGTTGTTCCTGGGCACTGTTTGCCATCACTATGGTTGTTTTTCCTTCCTTTTCCAGTCAGAAATATGAGTGAGGAAGGCAGGCTCTCTGTGTATGGAGCTAAGGAGCAAGGCTTTTGCCTGAGGCAAGTTCTCGAATCTTTGTAGCTGAGCTACCTTCCCAGGGACGCCCAAGGTCTGCGCTCCCCCACCCACAGGGGTTTTGGATGTAACTGCTCTCAGGGGTAGGTCCTTGGTGGTCTTAGTCAGCTCCCAAGACCTAGAGGTGTCCCTCGATCACTATAGAGGTGCCCTTCATTCACTCATTGATTCTGGCAAGTGCTGGCTCTAACTCTGGCTCTGTAAGTGGGGTGGGGGAGGGTAGATCAGCTCAAGTTTGGGTGGGAGCTTTTTCGCTCTCTTATAATGTGGAAATGCCCAAATCCCACATACCTTCAATGCTGTGCCCTACTGTAGAGTCCCTTCGTTCTTATGAGAATGGTTTTTTGGGGTCTTTTTTGGTTGTCTATATTGGTGGGTCTGAGGAGGGGAAGAGTCCCGTGTCCAGACTCCCTCCATGCTTACCCAGAAGTCCCAGTATCCATGTTCTAATAGGAGAGACAGCACGTATGAAAGGTTTCAGCTTCAGAAGGATAGAGAGAAGAACCAAATTGCCTCAGGTCATGTTGCTGGTGACAGAGGTGGGAAGGAAAGCCTCTTGAAGCCCCTTCCAAAGCTTTTCCTCATTTTTCTCTTAGGTGAGGCAGACAGAATTATATCTTTTTCCACTCCCCAAACAATAAGTATTTGCTTTGAAAAGTTCTTAGCTCATACACACACACACACACACACACACACACACACACACACAGAACCTATATATCCTTTTTTTATAAAAAGAAATGCCTTCATGGTAGAACTTTAATGATAGAAATGACCATATGCATCTTATAAAACTAGGTGTTATTGTCATCTATAGCTTTAGTCAATTTAAGCATGTCTCTGTAACTTCTACCCACTCACTACTGCCCACTCTGGAACTTCTATCCACTAGTTAAAATAGATTAAAGGATAGAATCTCAGTCCATTTGAAAATTCCAGTCACCATGTTGCTATATACTCTAAACAACCAGTTGTCTAAAGATCGTTTCCTTTGGAAATCTATCTACTCAGCTTTTGAACTCTAGTATTGGGGATAAGTTGTTATGATTGTTGAGTAAGTGAAGGCACAGATAGCCCTCATTTACTCTATCATGAAGAGGGGTGGGAAAGACAGGGTAGGGAAGATTTGAAGAGGAGATACTATTATCTGTAATGATTTTTACCTATTGTTCTGGAAAATTGCTTCATGGAAGCAATGCAGAAGGATGTTGAAGGAACCTTCATGGCAGGATGTGTCATTCAGTTCCCCTGTGGCTCTTCTAACTACTCCTGTGACTTCTCAGATAAAAGTCTTTCCCCTGGCTATTATTCTTCAAGATGTGTTGTTTCCCCTAATTATTCCAGGTACATCTTGGGGGCTCAGTGGATTGAAAGTCAGGCCTAGAATCTGGAGGTCTTGGATTGAAATCTATCCTTAGACATTTCCTAGCTGTGTGATCCTGGGCAAGTCATTTAACCCCTATTGCCAAATCTTTACTGCTCTTCTTCCTTGAAGAAGTATTTGCAGTATTGATTTGCAGTATCAATTCTAAGATGGAAGGCAAGGGTTTTTAAAAAAAAAGAATATAAGCTCCTTGAGGAAAGAGACTATCTCACTTTTTGTATCTATCCTTAATGCTATGTACATTGCCCTGCACATATTAAGTGCTTAATGAATTCTTTAAATTCATTCATTTTCTTTCAAAATGGTGGCCTGAACTTTAAATTGAACTTATGATATATCTTGATATTTGTAGAATTTCCAATTTGGAATTGACCTCAAATTAGTATCTGACCAGGAACCTCCTCTATAATATCTCTGCTTGTACACTTTCCCTTGATGAGGAACTCATTGCCAGCCCATTTCTGGGTACCCCTAATTGTTTCCTTTGTATCAAGCCTAAATCGACTCCTCTGAATCTTCTCTCTCATTAGTCCTAGTTATGGCACCTGGGGTCTAGCATTTTCTTTTCCTTTTCTGCCTAACAGTCTTTCTCAACACATGAAGGCGGCTCTCATGTTCTTCTTAAACCTTCTATTCTACAGACTAAGCTTATGACTAAGAGATTAATCTAGACACAGAGATCCAGGCTCTTATTTTTCCTATCTGATAAAAGAATAGGATTTCTGAAGAGAGAGAGGAGAAAGGAGGAATAAAAAGTGGTAGCATTAAAAAAAAACAAGAAAACAGATTAGTTATAAGGTTTGACATATTACTTTTGTCAGAATGATCACCGACTACTCAAGCTTGGTGACCTATGACTCAGAAACAGCAGAGACAACATGGGAGAACTAAGAAAGTGTGTCAAGAATGCTATTGTCACTGATCTTGTGATACGGTATTATTAACCCAGACCTTTTTTTTTTCCCAAAGAACTCACATGCCTTGCAGTCCAATCTAGCCCAACCCAGAAACATACACAATACAGGGGAACAAAAATACAGACACACAGGAAAAGCCAAAGAAGAAAACCAGGTCTGAGAACTGCTTTGATTTTCCCCCAAAGAGATCTCACTTCACTCTTGTTTTCCTTTTTGTTAACACATTCAGCTTTGCAACTGCAGTTAAGTTCCAAGAAGAAAAAACATTTGAGAAGCCTAAGCTCTTCTTGTTTGTTTGTTTGTTTGTTTATGTCATATAGGTGACTTCTAGATGGATGAGAGACTTTTTAAGGTTATTGGCAGCTCCTCAACGGTTTTGGCTTCTATAGTTCAATTGCTTTCTCTTTAAAAAAAAATTATTATTGTGTTAGTGGATTGAGAGCAGGGCCTAGAAATGGGAGGTCCTAGGTTCAAATCTAGCCTCAGATACATCCCAACTCTGTGACCCTGGGCAAGTCACTTGACCCCCATTGGCTATCCCTTACCACTCTTCTGCCTTGGAACCAATAAACAGTATTGATTCCAAGATGGAAGGTAAGGATTTTAAAAAATAAATTATTGTCCATTTGGGGGTAGATGGATGGGAACTTGGGGATGAGGGGGAGATGGGAAAGTGCCTGTATCCTTGAAAACCTAGCTTTTGCAGAACATTTTTATGTGTTAAAAAACCTTTCCTGATCATCTGATCTCATAGCTCTTCACCTACTTGTTTATGTTCTATTCTATAGTAGTTATTTGTATACATGTCTTAGCTTTCATTTTTTAAACATTATTTTTTTTATTTGGTAAATTTCAAACATTATTCCTTGGTTACAAAAATCATTTTCTATTCCTCCCTTCCCTCCCCACCGACTGCAATTCCACTGGGTATTATGTGTGTCCTTGATCAGAACCCATTTTCATGTTGTTGGTGTTTGCACTAGGATGTTCATTTAGAGTCTGCCTCCCTAGCCATATCCCCTTGATCCATGTAATCAAGAAATTGTTTTTCTTTGGTGTTTCTACTCCCACAATTTTTCCTCTGAATGTAGACTGCATTCTTCTAAGTCCCTCAGAATTGTTCTGGATCATTACATTGCCGCTAATGGAGAAGTCTATTACATTCTATTGTACCACAGTGTATCAGTCTCTGTGTGCAATGTTCTCCTGATTCTGCTCCTCTCACTCTGCATCAATTCCTGGAGGTTGTTCCAGATCCCATGGAATTCCTCTACTTCATTATTCCTTTGAGCACAATAGTATTCCATCACCAACATATACCATAATTTGTTCAGCCATTCCCCAATTGAAGGGCATCCTCTCACTTTCCAAGTTTTGGCCACCACAAAGAACGCAGCTATGAATATTCTTGTACATGTATTTTCCTTTTCTCTTTGGGGTACAAACCCAGCAGTCTTTTAGTGCCCTTTGGGCATAGTTCTAAAATGCCCTCCAGAATGGTTGGATCAATTCACAACTCCACCAGCAATGAATTAATGCCCCAACTTTGCCACACCCCCTCCAGCATTCATTACTTACCTTTGCTGTTATGTTAGCCAATCTGCTAGGTGTGTGGTGATAACTCAGAGTTGTTTTGATTTGCACCTCTCTGATTATAAGAGATTTAGAACACTTTTTCATGTGCTTATTAATGGTTTTGATTTCTTTAACTGAAAATTGCCTAAATTGCCTATTCATGTCCCTTGCCCATTTATCAATTGGAGAATGGCTTGATTTTTCATACAATTGATTTAGCTCTTTATAAAATTGAGTAATTAGACCTTTTTCAGAGGTTTTTGTTCTGAAGATTGTATCCCAGTTTGTTATTTCCCTTCTGATTTTGGTTACATTGGTTTTTTTTTTTTGTACAAAACTTTTTTAATTTGATGTAGTCAAAATTATTTATTTTACATTTTGTTATTTTTTTCTAGCTCTTATTTGGTTTAAAAATCTTTCCCTTCCCACAGATCTGACATATATACTATTCTGTATTCACATAATTTACTTATAGTTATCTTCTTTTTGTTCAAGTCATTCACCCATTCTGAATTTATCTTGGTTTAGGGTGTGAGGTGTTGATCTAAACCTAATCTTTCCCATACTGTCTTCCAATTTTCCCAGCAGTTCTTATCAAATAGTGGATTTAGGTTCCAAAAGCTGGGATCTTTGGGCTTCTCATAGACTGTCTTGCTGAGGTCACTTATCCCAAGTCTATTCCACTGATCCTCCTTTCTGTCTCTTAGCCAGTACCAAATTGTTTTGATGACCGCTACTTTATAATATAGTCTGAGATCTGAGACTGCAAGGCTCCCTTCATTTGCATTTTTTTCATGATTTCCCTGGATATCCTTGATCTTTTGTTCTTCTAAATGAACTTTGTTATGTTTTTTTCTAATTCAGTAAAAAAGATTTTTCGGAAGTTCGAAGGGTATGGTACTAAATAGATAGATAAAATTTAGGTAGGATGGTCATTTTTATTATGTTAGCTCATCCTACACATGAGCAGTTAATGTTTTTCCAATTGCTCAGATCTAGTTTTTAGTTGTGTGGAAAGTATTTTCTAGTTGTGTTCATATAGTTCCTGTGTTTGTCTCAGCAGATAGATTCCTAAGTATTTTATATTGTCTAGGGTGATTTTCAGTGGAATTTATCTTTCTAATTCCTCCTGCTGAGATGTGTTGGAGATAAATAGAAATGTTGATGACTTATGTGAGTTTATTTTGTATCCTGCAACTTTGCTAAAGTTGCTGATTATTTTCACCAGTTTTTAGTTGATTCTCTAGGATTCTTTAAGTGGACCATCATATCATCCACAAAGAGTGATAGCTTGGTGTCTTCAATGCCAATTTTAATGCCTTCAATTTTTTTTTCTTCTCTAATTGCTACTGCTAGTGTTTCTAGTACAATGTTAACTAATAAAGGTGATAATGGGCATCCTTGTTTCACCCCTGATCTTATTGGGAATGCATCTAGTTTATCCCCATTGCAGACAATGTTGGCTGACGGTATTAGATATACACTGCTCATTATTTTTAGGAAAGACCCTTCTATTCCTATAATTTCTAGTGTTTTCAATAGGAATGAGAGTTATATTTTGTCATAGGCTTTTTCTGCATCTATTGAGATAATCATGTGATTTTTGTTGGATTGCTTGTTGATGTGGACAATTATGTGGATGGTTTACCTGATATTGAACCATCCTTGAATTCCTGGTACAAATCATAGTGAATAACTCTCCTGATCACTTGCTGGAGTCTTTTTCTGGTATCCTATTTAAGATTTTTGCATCTATGTTCATTAAGGAGATGAGTCTATAGTTTTATTTCTCTGTTTTTGACCTGCCTGGCTTTGGAATCAGTACCATATTTCTGTCATAAAAGAAATTTGGTAGAACTCGCTCTTTGCTTATTATGTCGAATAGTTTGTATAGTATTAGGATTAGCTGTTCTTTGAATGTTTGATAGAATTCATGTGTGAATCCATCAGGCCCTGGGGATTTTTTCTTAGGGAGTTTTTTGATGGTCTGTTCAATTTCTTTTTCTGTTAAGGGATTATTTAAAAATTCTATTTCTTCTTCTGTTAATCTAGGCAATTTATATTTTTGTAAATATTCATCCATATCACCCAGGTTGGCATGTTTATTGCCACATAATTGGGAAAATAGTTTTTAATAATTGCCTTAATTTCCTCTTCATGGAGGTGAGTTCTCCCTTTTCATATATGATACTGTTAATTTGGTTTTCTTCTTTCCTTTTTTTATTAGATTGACCACTAATTTGTCTATTTTGTTTTTTTTCAAAATACCAGCTTGTAGTCTTATTTATTAATTCAATAGTTCTATTACTTTAGATTTTATTAATTTCTCCCTTAATTTTTAGGATCTTTAAATTGGTTTTCTTCCAGGGATTTTTAATTTGTTCGCTTTCAAGTTTATGGTTTTGCATGATCAATTCATTGACCTATGTCCTCCCTAATTTGTTAATATATGAACTCAAGGAAATAAAATTTTCCATCAGCACTGCTTTGGCTGCATCCAATAGAGTTTGAAAGGATGTCTCATCTTTGTCATTTTCTTTAATGAAATTATTAATTGTCTCTATGATTTGTTCTCTAACTAACTGATTTTGGAGAATCATATTATTTATTTTCCAATTAATTTTTTATTTGGCTCTCCATGTACCCTTACTCATCATTATTTTTATTGCCTTATGATCTGAAAAGGTTGCATTTATTAGTTCTAATTTTCTGCATTTGTATGCCATGTTTTTAATGACCTAGTATATGGTCAATCTTTGCGAATGTGCCATGTGGTGCTGAGAAGAAGGTGTATTCCTTTTTGTCCCTATTTATTTTTCTCCATATATCTATTAACTCTAATTTTTCTAAGATTTCATTCACATCTTGTACCTCTTTCTTATTTATTTTTTTATTTGATTTATCTAAATTTGGTAATGGTAGGTTCAGGTCTCCCACTAGTATAGTTTTACTATTTCTTTCCACCTTCAATTCTACTAGTTTCTCTTTTCAAAATTTGGATGCTATACCATTTGGTGCATACATGTTGAGTACAGATATTTCCTCATTGTCTATACTCCCTTTTATCAGGATGCATTTACCTTCCCTATCCCTTTTAATCAGGTCTATTTTTGTTTTGGCTTTGTCAGATATCATGATTGTAACTCCTGCCTTCTTTCTATCAGTTAAGGTCCAATAGATCTTGCTCCAACCTTTAATTCTGATCTTGTGAGTATCTACCTGCCTCAGGTGTGTTTCTTGTAGACAAAATATGGTAGGATTTTAGATTCTAATCCACTCTCCTATTCGTCTACATTTTATGGGTGAGTTCATCCCATTCATGTTCAAAGTTATGATTGTCACTTGTGAATTTCCTAGCATTTTGATATCCTCTCCTGCTTCTATCCTTTCTTCTTTTGTTATATCCTTTTAAACCAGTGGTTTACTTTTAATCAATCCCTCTAATCCCCTCCCTTGATATGCTTTCCTTTCTGGTCCCCCCTTTTTTGTTCCCTTCTTGTTTTTTTTAGGGTCTGTTAAGTACCCTCCCCCCTCTCCTTCCCTCTCTTTCTGTACTCCCCATCCCTCTACCCTCCTTAGTTTTCCCTTCTCACTTATCCTCTAGGATAAGATAGAATTCAAGGTCCCAATGGATCTAGATGCTCTTCCTTCTCAGCATTAATTTCACTGAGAGTAAGGTTTAAGTATTACCTATTAGCACTCTCTTCCTCTCCTGCTTATGAGAGTATTCTTCCCCACCCCTTCCCATGTGTATCATTGTGTGAAAAATATTATCCTATTTATTTTATTTCTTCAAGTATCTCTTGGTACCATCTTTGATTCCCCCCACCCTTTTTCTTTTTTTGCATATCATCTTATAGCCCTTAATGCCCCAATCTTTTCCTATGAGTGATTCTTCTAATTACTATAATAATGAATTCAATTTTTTGAGAATTAAAAATAACATTTCCCCCATATATTAATATATATAATTTGATCTAATTGTAGCCCTTAAAGAAGAGAGTTTAAATTAAAAAAAAATATTTTTCCCTTTTCCCCTCTCTTTCTTATTTACCTTTTTATGTTTCACTTGATCTTTGTGTTTGTATATCAAACTTTCCACTTAGTTCTGGTCTTTATTAATACTTGGAAATCTTCTATTTTGTTGAATGCCCATACTTTCCCTTGGAAGTATATAGTCACTTTTGATGGATAGGTGATCCTTGGTTGCAGACCCAGTTCTCTTGCCTTTCTGAATATCATGTTCCAGGCCTTGTGGTCCTTTAGTGTGGAAGCTGCCAGGTTTTGTGTGATCCTGATTGGTGCTCCTTGGTATCTGAATTGTCTCTCTTTGGCTTCTTGTAGAATTTTCTCCTTAGCTTGAAAGCTCTGGAAATTGGCAATTACATTCCTGGGAGTTGTCTTTTGGGGATTTAATATAGAGGGTGTTCTATGAACTCTTTCAATGTCTATTTTGCCTCCTTGTTCAAGAACATCCGGGCAGTTTTCTTGGATGATTTCTTGTAGTATGATGTCAAGATTTCTGTTTATTTCTGGATTTTCAGGTAGACCAATGATTCTCAGGTTATCTCTCCTTCCTCTGTTTTCTTGATCTGTCATCTTGTCAGTGGGATATTTTATGTTTTCTTCTATTTTGTCAGTGTTTTGACTTAGCTTTATTAATTCTTGCTGTTTTGCAAGATCATTGGTTTCCAGTTGCTCAATTCTGGTCCTTAAGGCCTGGTTTTCTGCTTTAATCTTTTGGTTTTCTGCAATAATTTTTTGATTTTCTCTTTGAATTATTTCCCACTTTTCTTGCCAGAAGGCTTCCATCTTTTTGATAAACTCCAATTTAAATTCTTCCAGAGCTTGTGGACAATTTCCATTTTTAGAAGGTTTTGTCTTTGTTTGAATTTCCTCCTGTATTTCCTCTGTAGCCTGAGTTTTTCCTCCATAAATATTTTTGAGGGTCACTGACTTTTTTTGTTGTTTGTTTGTTTTTCTTGGAGGGTGTTTGCTCCTGTGCACAATTTGCCATTACTGTGGAGGTTTTACCTTCCCTTTTAAGTCAGAATTCTGTGTGTGTTGGGCAGTTTCTCTGTGTATGGAGTTAAGGAGCATGGGTTTTACCTGAGGCAAGCTCTCAAATCCCCACCTCCACTGTTTGCAGCTCTTCTCTGAGCTACCTTCCTGGGAGCGCCCAAGGTCTATGCTCCCCCATTCTCTGGGGTTTGAAGTGTAGCTGCTGTCAGGGGTAGGTCTTTGGTGGTCTTAGTCAGCTCCCAAGTACCTAGACATGCCTCTTGCTCATTCTAAAGGTTCCCCTTGCTAACTCGCTGATTCTGGCACATGCTGGCTCTGACTCTGGCTCTGTAGGTGGGGTGGGGGATGGTAGATTTGCTCACATTTGTGTGGGAGCTTTTTCATCTTCTTATAGTGTGGAATTGCCCAAATCCCACATATCTTCAATGCTGCTCCCTCCTGTAGAGTCCCTCCGTTCTCATGAAAATGCTTTTTTTTTTTTTTGGTCTTTTGAGTTAATCTATTTTCAGTGGGTGCTGGGGAGAGGAAGTGTACCGCTTCTAGACTGCTGCTATGCTTGCCCAGAAGTCCCAGACTAGAATTCTTTATAAACTTCATCACTAAACCCAGAAATTAGCAGCCACCACACCAAGATGCCGACACACTCAGGAAGCTGCCACCAGCCACCTCTCCGCCATCAAAGAGATGTTTTAGCTTTCTTAACAGGTTGAATGTTATGTATCTCTGTATTTCACCAGTACCTAAGATATGTTTAATAACAGTTGTTTGCATGAATGGTGACTGAATTCAGAAACCTGATAAGGACTGGCATCACATGGGTGGTGTCACCATGCTCTAGGGAGAAAGATGCATATGGGCAAATAATATACAGCATGGCAAAAGCTCCTGAAAACACAGGATGATCCTTGAACCAACTGTGCATTATTAGCATAAAATATATTGTTAACAGCTACAAATAAAATTATTTTTTAATAGTTATATTCAAGGTAAGAATGATAAACTTCATCCAATACCAAATCAAGAATGATGTGGGAAAGTAAGAGGTAGGGGGGAGGGAGGGAGAGAGAGAGAGAGAGAGAGAGAGAGAGAGAGAGAGAGAGAGAGAGAGAGAGAGAGAGAGAGAGAGAGAGAGAGAGAGAGAGAGAGAGACCATGTTGAAAAGTCACACAAAACATAACAAAGCTTGAGTAACTGCAGTGTGGCTCTGAGTAGTTGGTATTTCCTGGAAACTAGTGGAAAATTCTAGCTCTAATCACAGAGAAAAAAATAGTAAAAGATTCAACAGTACAATCTGAGCAACGTTTAATTGCGTATCTATGGACAGAACACAAGCATCCCTCAAACCCTTACTGAACTAAGATTTACCACCACCTATCCAGATTTCTCCCTTCCTTCTTTCCTCCCTCCCTCCATCCTTCTTTCCCTCCCTCCCTCCCTCCATCCTTCTTTCCCTCCCTCCCTCCCTCCCTCCATCCTTCCCTTCCTCTATCTTTCTCCTTTCTTTCTTTCTTTCTTTCTTTCTTCTTTTCTTTCTCTTCTTTCTTTCTTTCTTTCTTTCTTTCTTTCTTTCTTTCTTTCTTTCTTTCTTTCTTTCTTTCTTTCTTTCTTTCTTTCTTTCTTTCTTTCTTTCTTTCTTTCTTTCTTTCTTTCTTTCTTTCTTTCTTTCTTTCTTTCTTTCTTTCTTTCTTTCTTTCTTTCTTTCTTTTTCTTTTTCTTTCTTTCAAGTTGAAGGTAACAGACAGACCTCAGACTTGTGAGTTAGGAGGGTTTCTAGCACCAGCAATGAAGACTTCCCCTGTTGAAATGAGTGAATGAGAACAATTTATTCCAACAGTTGTGAAGATGATTAAAGTAGTCTCTGTGGAGCCCTCAGAGCTTGGTCAGATTGAAGATGCCAGGTATAGAACCCAGAATAATATGAAGCTGAGAGTGGAAAGGAAAGCAAAATGAGTGTCAGGAAAAGGGGGACTGATTAAAAGCAAAACACTGGTGTAGAAGAAAATAGTGAAAGAAGAAAGGGAAGGACTAAAAGCAATAATCAAAATGATGGGGAATACACAAGTGGTGATTATAACTCTGAATGTGAATGGGATGAACTCATCCATAAAATGGAAGCAGATAGCAGAGTGGATTAAAAACCAAAATCCTACCACATGTTGTCTACAAGAAACACACATAAAGCAGGTGTACACAAACACAGGATAAAGGTAAGAGGCTGAAGCAAAATTTATTGGACATCAACTGAGGAAAAGAAGGCAGGAGTCACAATCATAATATCTGACAAAGCCAAACTAAAAATAGATCCGATTAAAAGAGATAAGGGAGATAATTACATCCTGATAAAAGGCAGTGTAGACAATGAAGAAATATCAGTAGTCAACATGTATCTAACAAATAGTATAGCATCCAGAATTTAAAGGAGAAACTATTAGAGTTTAAGGAAGCAGCATATAGTAAAATTATACTAGTGGGAGACCTCAAGTTTTCTCCATCAGATCTAGATAAATCAAACCAAAATATAAATAAGAAAAAAGCAATATATGTGAATAAAATCTTAGAAAAATTATAGTTAATAGATATATGGAGAAAAGTAAATAAGGATAAAAAGGAATATACCTTGATTTCAACTCACAAAAACTGACCATGTACTAGGGCATAAAATATTGCAAACAAATTCAAAAAAGAAGAAATAATAAGTGGAACCTTTTCAGATTATAATACAGTAAAATTATAATTAGTAGGGATACATGGACAGGCAAATCAAACATTAATTGGAAATTAAATAATTGTATTCTCCAAAACTGATTGCATAAAGAACAAATCATTGAAACAATTAATGATTTCATTTAAGAGAATGACAATGAGGAAACAACATATCAAAATTTTGGGGATACTGCTGAATCAATATTCAGGGGAAAATGTATATCCCTGAGTGCCCATATTAACAAAAAGGAGAAAAAAGAGATTAACAAATTAGGCATGCAACTAAAAAAACTATAAAAAGAACAAATTAAAAACTCTCAGATAAAGAAAAAATTGGAAATCCTAAAAATCAAAGGAGAAATTAATATAATTGAAAGCAAAGAACTATTGAACTAATAAATAAGACTAAGAGCTGGTATTTTGAAAAAAAAATAAAATAGATAAAGTATTGGTTGATCTAATTAAGAAAAAGAAAAGAACCAAATTAATAGTATCATGAATGAAAAGAGTGATCTCAACTCTAATGAAGAGGAAATTAAGGTAATTATTAAGAACTCTTTTGGCTATCAACATCTAGAAAAAGAACTGTGGGAGCAGAAAGACAGAAGAAAAACATTTGCTTGATCACATGACTTTATGGGTATATTATTGGGGATGTATACTCTAAATGATCATTCTACTGCAAATATAAATAATATGGAAATAGGCTTTGATCAATGATACATTATAAAATCCAGCAGAATTGCTTGTTAGCTATGGGAGGCAGGAGGGAGGAGAGGAGGGAAATAACATGAATGATGTTCCTATGGGAAAATATTCAAAAACAAATAAATAAATAAATTTAAAAGAAAGAAGAATTTTTCCTAATTACATGGCAACCTAGGTGAAATGGATGAATGTTTACAAAGATATAAATTGCCTAGATTAACAGAAGAAGAAATAGAATACTTAAATAATCCCATATCAGAAAAAGAAATTGAACAAATCATCAAAGAACTCTCTAAGAAAAAACAATCACCAGGGCCAGATGAATTCACAAGTGAATTCTATCAATCATATAAAGAACAAATAATCCCAATACAATACAAATTATTTGACAAAATAAGCAAAGAAGCAGTCTTACCAAATTCTTTTTATGACACAAAGATGGTGTTGATTCCAAAGTCAGGAAGACCAAAATCACAGAAGGAAAACTATAGACCAATATCCTTAATGAACATAGATGGAAAAATATTAAGTAAAATACTAGATAAAAGACTACAAACAGTTATCACAAGGATTATTCACTACAACCAGGTGGGATTTATACCAGGAATGCAAGGATGGTTTGATATCAGGAAAAACATCAGCATAATTGGCCATATCAACAACCAAACCAAAAGAAATCATATGATTATCTCAATATGTTCAGAAAAAGTCTTTAATAAAATACAACACACAGTTGTATTGAAAACACTAGAAGTATAGGAGTAAAAGGGCCTTTCCTCAAAATAATAAATAGCATTTATTTAAAACCATCAGCAAGAATCATCTATAATGGTGATAACTTAGATGCCTTCCCAATAAGATCAGGAGTAAAACAGGGATGCCCATTATCACTAATACTATTTAATATTGTACTAGAAATGCTAGCAGTAGCAATTAGAGAAGAAAAAGAAATTGAAAGGATTAAAGAAGGCAATGAGGAAACTAAACTATCACTCTTTGCAAATGACATGATGTTATACCTAGAGAATCCAAGAAAATCAACTAAAAACCTAGTAGAAACAATAAATAATTTTAGCAAAGTTCCACAAATCACCAGTATTCCTATATGTTTCCAGCAAAATCCAGTAGCAAGAGTGAGAAAGAGAAACCCTTCATTTAAAATTACTCTAGACAAGATAAAATACCTGGGAATTTACTTGCCAAGACAAATTCAGGAATTATATGAACATAAGTACAAAATGCTCTTCACACAAATAAAACTAGATCTAAACAATTGGAAAAACATAAATTTCTCATGGGTAGGACAAGCTAATATAATAAAAATTATAATCCAGCCTAAATTAATTTAATTATTCAGTGCTATAGCTATCAAGCTACCAAAATACTTTTTTATAGAATTAGAGAAAAATATTACAAAATTTATCTGGAAGGAAAAAAGATCAAGAATATCAAGGGAAATAATGGGAAAAATATGAAGTATGGAGGCCTAGCTTTATCAGATCTCAAACTATACTATAAATCAGTGATCATCAAAACTACATGGTACTGGTTTAGAGATAGAAGGGTGGATCAATGGAATAGATTTGGGTTAAATGACAGTAGCAAGATACTGTTCAATAAACCCAAAGATCCCAGCTTTTGGGTCAAGAACCCACTATTTGACAAAAACTGCTGGGAGAATTGGAAAACAGTTTGGGATAAATTAGGCTTAGATAATCATTTTATACCCTATACCAAGATTATCTCAGAGTGGATAAATGACTTATATATAAAGAGGGAAATCATAAACAAATTAGGTGAACATAGAATAGCATATTTGTCAGATCTCTGGGAAAGGAAGGAATTTAAGACCAAGCAGGGATAGAGAACACTACAAAATGTAAAATGAATAATTTTAATTGAATTAAATTAAAAAGTTTCTGTAGCAACAAAACCAATGAAACCAAAATTAGAAGGTAAGCAAGAAACTGGGGGAAAATATAACAAAAACCTTTGACAAAGGTCTCATTTCTCAAATTTAAAGAACCAAATCAATTGTACAAAAAAATCAAGCCATTCCCCAATTGACAAATGCAGTTTGCAGATAAAGAAATCAAAACTATCAATAAGCACATGAAAAAGTATTTTAAGTCTCTCATAATTAGAGAAATGCAAATCAAAATAATGCTGAGGTACCACCTCACACCTATCAGGTTGACCAATATGACAGTAAGGGAAAATAATAAATGTTGGAGGGGATGTGGCAAAATTGGGACAATAATGCATTGCTGATGCAGTTGTGAATTAATCCAGCTATTCTGGAAGGCAATTTGGAATTATACACAAAGGGCTTTAAAAGAATGCATACCCTTTGATCCAGCCATAGCACTGCTGGGTCTGTACCCCAAAGAGATAATAAGGAAAATACTTGTACAAAAATATTCATAGCTGTGTTCTTGTGGTGGCAAAAAATTGGGAAGTAAGGGGTGTCCATCAATTAGGGAATGGCTGAACAAATTGTGGTATATGATGGTATGGAATACTATTGTGCAGTAAGGATCAATGATATGAAGGCTTGCCATATGAACTGGGAGAACCTCAGTGAACTGATGCAAAGTGAAATGAACAAAACCAGAATAATACTGTATACAGAAAATAAAACGTTGTGGAAAAAATCCAATGTAATAGACCTTGTTACTAGTAGCAATGCAACAAGCCAGGACACTCCTGAAGGACTTATGTAAAAGAATGCTATCCACATTGAGAAAAAGAACTATGGGAGTAGAAATGCAAAAGCAAAATACATGGCATCATTTATCCCATGTATATATGAATATAGGATTTGAGGTTAGGCTTTAAAAAATCCCTCTAGAGCAAAAATGAATAAAATGGAAATAGGTATCAAGTGACAACATTTGAACAACCCAGTGGAATTGCTTCTTGTCTCTGAGAGTGTGGAGGGAAGAGGAGAGAGAAAGAAAATGAGTCATATAAACATGGAAAATATTCTAAAAGATAAATTAATTAAAATAAAAAAATAATATGAGGCTATTTCCCTGAGAAATAACATTGTTTATTAATGGGGCATGTTGTCCATTAACAAAAAATGGGTTCTTGTGGGGCAGCTAGGTGGCTCAGTGGATCAAGAGCCAGGCCCAGAGAAGAGAGGTCCTGGGTTCAAATTTGGCCTGAGACACTTCCTAGCTGTGTGACCCTGGGAAAGTCACTTAACCCTCATTGTCAAAGCACTTACCAATACCCAGTATTGATTCTAAGATGAAAGTTAAGGGTTTTAAAAAAATGACTCTAGAAGAGAGAGTGAGACAGATGACATTGTGCAACTTACTTAAATCCAATTCTAGAGCAATTCAAGTCATCACCTCATGATGTCATTGGTCCTCTCTGAAAGGAAGGATGAACATAGTAGTGGAAATAGTAGTCATAGGAATAGGAATAATTATAATAACAGTACTAGTAGCAGCAATAGTTACAGTAATGATATCAATAGGAGCAGAAATATAGTAATAATTATAGTAATAGTAGGAGTGGGAATATAATAATAGTAGTAGTAATAGTAGCAGCAATAGTTAAAGTGATGGTATTAATAGAAGCAGAAATATAGTAATAATAATAATTATTATTATAATAGCAGGAGTAGGAATATAGTAACAGCAGCAATAATAGTTACAGTAGTATTAATAGGAGCAGATATATAGTTATAATAATAGTAATAATTATAGTAATAGTAGTAGAAATATAATAATGGTAACAGTAGCAATGATAGTTACAGGTAGTGTTATTATTATTATATAGCAGAAATATAGTGATAATAATAGTAATAATAATAATAGTAGGAGTGGGAATATAATATAATAATAATAGCATTAGCAGGGAGAGTTACTGTGCTAGCAAAAGTAGGAGCAGAAATATAGTAATAATAATAGCAATAGTAGCAGTAATAGTTGTGGTAATAGGAATAGTAGGACCAGAAATATAGTAATAGTAATAGTTATAATCATAGTAATGGTAGGAGTAGGAATATAGTGATAGTAATAGTTATAGTAATAGTATGAATAGGAATATAATAATAATAATAATAGTAGTAGCAGTGATAATTATAGTAATAATAATAGTAGAGGTAGGAATATAAAAATAGTAGCAGTAATAGTTATAGTGATGGTAACAGTAGGAACAGGAATATAGCAATAATAATAGTACTAGTAGCAGGAATGGTAGTAGTAGGGATCTAGGCGGTACAGTGGGTAGAGCACTATACCTGGAGTCCCGAAGAACTGCTTTCAAATCTAGCTGCAGACACTTTTACTAGCTGGGTGACTCTGTAAGGTGCTTTGCATAGCCTAGAATGTTGTAGGTCCTTAATAAATGCTTCCTTTCTTTCTAATAATAATAGCAATAGCACTTCTAATTTCCTGACCCCTCTCTGGGTTTATTGACTATTAATTAATTCATTCCACAAGTACTAGCTCTAGCTAAAAGAAGAAACTCTAATGGTCAGGGAGACACTTTCCACACAGGGAGGCAGCTGTGTTCTGAACCTAAACCCTTTGCCACTCATCCTTTGATTCCACTGAGGGCACTATTTGAGTCTCTTTGTGAATCTGCATAAATAATCCATTAGATGTCCCTTTATGTCAATCAGCTGCTGCTCTGTAGAAGTCCCTTTGCTGTCAGCCCAGATCCTTGGGGCCCAGGCGGCATCAGGGGAAGGCATTTGGGGGCAGCACAGCTTGCCAGATGCTGACTCTCTGGGTCATGAATGGATTCTGCTTCCTCTTCCCACCTGCAGCTGGGATCAGCTGCAGAAAAGCTCCTCTAAAGGCAGCTATTTGTCACACTGAGGCTCTCCGCAGGAAGCCAAAGTCTCTTCCCAAGGTAGTGCACGGGGAGTAGTCATTTCCTTTCTCTCTTTGAGGGCCACCTTCTGCTCCGGGCTAATTGGAGACATCTCCATAATATGCATAATGCCACAGCTGGCAGTGGACCAGCTTTCTCCACACAGAACTGCTTGAACTATGGAGAAATTCGAACTCTGGGAGACGTAAATAGGTGACTTCACTTGCCAAGACCATTGTGAAATTGTCCTTGGGATTTGAATAATATTAACAATTGCCAAATATTTTGAGTTCTGATTAGTTCTGTCAATGCACTTTGGGGGACAAAACGTGAAAATTCATGTGAGGAGGATTGTATTCCAGGGAGTTCATTTAGTGTGCAAATCACTGACGTGGATCTGCCAAGGCTGGCCTGTGCCCCTTATTCTTCCCTTGTAATCTTCCCAGAAAGGAAATGTAAAAGCAGTGGGGTAGGCAAATTCCCCAGAGCAATTGTTTTCATTAATGTGCTGAGACCTTTTAGCTGCAATGGAAAATGAATGTAAATGAACATCAAGAACACTGAGTTTACCTAGAAACTGGCTGACTCCCTGTAGAACATTTTTGTTCGAGAGCCTGGCAGCAACCCTTGTGCTCCCCCAGCCATACGTGAAGCGCATGCTCAGGAGTCTTCCCTAGAAGGCGCCCCCTCCAGAAGTTTTGTGAGTAGGATCAGTGACAGGAAACAATACCTCAGGAGGCGGCTTACTCTGTTTTCTGATGGCGTGGATTCAAATACTTAAAGGCCTGTTACATGGAACAAGGATTAGGCTTATCCTGGGCAACTCCAGAGTCAATGATTAGGACTAATGCCCGGAAGCTACAGGGAGGCAGATTTTTTTTTAGCTCAATGCAAGGAAGAACTTTCTAAGAATTAGAAATAACCTCAAATGGAATTGGCTACTTAGTAATATAGTGAGTTCTCAATCACTAGAGGTATTCAAGAAAGTCAGATAACCATTTGGGGAATGTTGTAGTTGGGATACAAGTATTAGGTGGTTGGACTAGACTTCTCAGGTCTTTTCTATATCTGAGCTTATGTGACTTCATGTTGTCTTTTTTCTCCTCCTCTTCCACCTCCTTTTCTTTTTCTCTTTCTTCTCCTCCTCTTCCTCCTCTGATGTGTTGTCACCAACTATTCCTTTGTAAACACACAGTTCACAAGGCTCAAGAAAAGGTAAAGAAAAAGACAGGTCATGACAATATGGGTGTCTAGGTAGATGAGATTACCAAGGAGGAAACTGCAGTGAAAGAAGAGAAGAAACCCAACAGCAACCTTGTGGAGCCTCTATACTCTGAAGTATGGAAAGATGAGAAACCAGCAAAAGAAACAGAGAAGCAGCAGACAGAAAAGTAGAATAGCCCAGAGGAAGAGAAAAATATTAGGAAAGGGGTTATAACAGTGCCAAATGCAGTAAAACCAAGAGATATGGAAGAAACCTTTTTTGAAGGTTCAATTGATTTTTTTAAAGTTTTTATTGAAGCCATTTGTTGTTGGACCATGGTAATTACTTCTTTTTCTAATTTAAATTTATCTGTATTAAAATGCCCAGTTAACTACCTTCCCTTTCCTCCATTAGAAAAGCCATCATTTTAACAAAAAGATATGTGTATATGTAAAGCTTTGGTCTTATTTCTACTTTTAAGCTTTCCACCTCGCAGTGCCTGCTGTTCTGACTGCCACCTTCTTTAAGAAGATTTTCTTGATTCTCCCAGATGATTCCTTCCATCCTTCCATCCTTCCTTCCTTTCCTTCCTTCCTTCCTTCCTTTCATCCTTCCTTCCTTCCTTCCTTCCTTCCTTCCTTCCTTCCTTCCTTCCTTCCTTCCTTCCTTCCTTCCTTCCTTCCTTCCTTCCTTCCTTCCTTCCTTCCTTCTGCCTTTTCTCCCTTTTTCTCTCCTCTTTTTTCTTCCTAACTGTATTTGATGACATTTTAAATGACTAATTATTTATCTTTATTGTTATTTTCTTTTTAAATTTCAAGTTTCAAATTCTCTCTCTCTCCCGCCCCTTCCCAGTCCCACTGAAAAGGCAAGCAATATATTAGTTATACAAATGTGAAATAATGGAAAACATATTTCCATATTAGCTATGTATTTTTAAAAGCAAAAAAAAATAAAGTAAGAAAGTTATACTTCAGTTTGAACTTGGCGTTTATCAATTCTCTCTCTGGAGGTGAATAACATTTTCTTGTTGCTGTTCAGTCATGTGACTCTGTGACCTCATTTAGGGATTTCTTGGCAAATGTACTGGAGTGGTTTGCCATTTCTTCTCCAGTTCATTTTATAGACGAAGAAACCGAGACAAACAGGGTTAAGTGATTTGCATATGTATGCATTTTGCTTTAAACATTACCCCCTTAATATCGCTTCCTTTCTGTTGTCTCCTAACTTCTATTCTCTCCTTTCCCAATTCTTTCCCTATTGGATACATTATATTTCTGTATTTGTCTGAGTTGTATCTTATAGTCTTTCCTCTTTGCACCAGTTCCAATAAGAGTGAGGTTGCCTTATTCAATGTTAAGGAAGGTAGAAGGGGTGAGGTTTAAGAGGAAATATAATGAATTCTGTTTTGGATATATTGAGTTTAAGATGTCTCCTGGACATCCAGTTTAAGATGTTTGAAAGGCAATTGGATAAATGAGATTGGAGATCAACAGAGATTTTGGGGTAGGCTAGGCAGATTTGAAAATCATCAACATAAAGATGGTAATTAAATCCCTAGGAACTCCTGAGACAAATGAAGTACTAAAAAGGGAGAAAAGAAGAGGACCTAGGACAGAACCCTAAGGGACACCTGTGATTAGAGATTGTTGTCTGAAAGACAATCCAACAAAGGAGGTTGAAGATAGATAGGAGGAAAATTAGGACATAATGGTGAACCAAAAACCTATAGAGAAGAGCATATTAAGGAAAAGAGTAGAGGATAAAAGTTGTAGAATAAGTAGTATATAAGATAAATAAGTAAATAGGTAGTAATAACTATCAAAGAGGTAATTTTTAGCTCAATTCAAGGAGGAATTTTCTAGCTATTTGAAGGATCTAAAAATAGAAAAGGCCATATAGGAAGGCTATATCTTCTGATCCCTGGAAGTCTTTATTCAAAATCCTGGATGACTCCTTGAAGCTATTGCAGAGAAGATTCATGCTACAAGTATAACTCAAGATAGGAGAATTTTGACCTCCCTTAAGACTATAAGATGGTTCCATGAAAGTTGTAGTGGGAAATCTCTCTAGATAGTGAACAATCCTTTTATAAAATACTTAACTCCTAATTTTTATGTGAGCGTTTAAGCCTGAATTATATTTAAAATGCAGTATACTTCTCACATATTTCCCAAACTTTTACATTGGTTATTTCAATTTCACCATATATACTACATGTATTACAAGTCAGAACCCTTTGCTGTTAACAAATCTGTTTTTCCTCTAAAAGAAAACTACCTATGAAATGAAATGAAAAAACAATTCTATTTTTACTGTAATGAAAACTACCTTGAACTTGACCTAGAATAAATTTTGCTACTTGTCCCCAGGCACTGAGAAATCAGACAGTCCCATGTGGCCAAACCATGTGTAATCTAAACATTTGTAGAATGACCTAGCATCAGTACCTATGTTGCTCCTACTTTCCCCTAATATACACAGACAGTATCAAGATTCATAGACAAGTGCCTGTGGTATAGAGGAAAGAGCACTTGGTCAGTAATAAGAGCCTCTGATTCAAATTCCACCTCTGAAATCATCTGTCAATATGACTTTGGTACAGCCTAAGTGCCTCTATGTTGTCTTGTTTTACTCTCTTCTAAACCCTCTGCAATTTGTCTTCATCTCCATCATTTAACTGAAAGAATCCTTCAAATTTATCAATAATCTCTTTGTTTCCAAATGGTTTTTTCTCAATCCTCATTCTTCTTATACTCTCTATATAATTTGAAAATGTTAATCACCCTCTTCTCTTTTATATCTTTCTGCTCTAGGTTTTTATGACCCTGGTCTCTCCTGGTTCTTCTATCTATGTGATCTCAACTCAGTCTATTTTGCTGGGTCTTCATCCATGTAAGAGCCACTAATCATGGATATCCACCAAAGCTCTGTCCAGGGTCCTCATGTCATCTCTCTCTCTCTCTCTCTCTCTCTCTCTCTCTCTCTCTCTCTCTCTCTCTCTCTCTCTCTCTCTCTCTCTCTCTCTCTCTCTCTCTCTCTCTCTCTCTCTCTCTCTCTCTCTCTCTCTCTCTCTCTCTCTCTCTCTGTGTGTGTGTGTGTGTGTGTGTGTCTCATCTTGTAAATCTTAATTCCTTCTAATAAATTGCCTTTTGGACATATATGTAGGTATATCAAACTTAGCATTTCCAAAACAGAGCTTATTATTTTTCTCTCCTAACCTCTTCCCTCTTTCCAACTTCCCTACTGCTGTCAAGGGTACTACTATTCTCCCAGTAATCCGGGCTTCCAAACCTTTTTATAATTCTTGGTTCCTGACTCTCATTCATCCCTTCTATGGAATCCATTATCAAATCTTGTCTCTTGTGATTCCAATTTGTTTTCATTTGTTGAAAGCAGTAACCATGAGACTGACTCATTCTCTTATATTCCCTTTAGGCTTCTAGAGTCCCCAGTCCCCAGCCCCTTTCTTTAAATGAATATTGAATAAGAGTCTGCAACTGTCAGAGATAAAATGAGGGGCTAGCCCTAAGCACTCTACCCCAACACCGTCCCCAAGGGAAAGCTGATTGATTGACTCAGTTTTCCAGCCTGCATTTTTTCAGCTACACTCAAGTACAAGACATTCCATAAAATGTTCAGTAGCAGGAACAATTTGCTTTAATAACAACTCACTTTATATAGTCCTTTAATGTTTACAAAGCACATTACTACTTTGCACAAGTATTATTAACATGATTTGCTACATGCAACACTGAGGTTTGGTCTTTCTATGTAGAACCTAGGTCAGTGATAATGAACCTTTTAGGGACTGAGTGCCCAAACTACAACCCTCACACTGCATATAAACCCTGCCTCCTTACCCCAGATAGGGGACTGAGGAAACAATTCCATTGGGCTGTTGGGCAGAGGGGTCGGTGATGTGAGAAAGGTCCTTGGGTACATGTGAGAGGGGGAGGGGAACAGCCTCCTCCATCACATGTGCCATAAGTTTGCCAACATAGACTTAGGTCATATGCTTCACCTTGGCTATACACTTGTGACAGTGGTTCTCATTCAGTCATTTACCACTCTTCATGACCCATGAACCATAGCATTCATGGAGTGTTCTTGGCCAAAGCATTGGAGTGATTTGTCATTTTCTTCTCCAGAATGTTGTGATTGAGAGATGTTTTCTATTTTCTGTTCTCTGGAGTTATTGCTCATTTTTCAGCTCCTTAGAGCCTTGACTTCTTTTTAGTGGTCATTTAATTTATATTATTCTTGTTGTTCATCCTTTCTGAAGAGGATCAATGACATCATGAAGTGATGTCTTGACTTGTGCATGAATAGGATTTAAGTGCGGCAATGTTGCACAAAGTCTTTAAGGCAAACAGAGGTTAAATGATGTGCCTGGTGTCAAACAAATGGAAAGTGTCTATGGCTAGATTTGAACTCAGGTTTCCCTGACTCCCTAACTGATAGAGCCTCAGGCCAGGCTCTATCAACTAAGCCATCTAGCTGCTACTGTTGCAGTGTACAAAAAGTCAATGATTGGGGTCTCCACAGAGCTTTTGTTTATGTGGGTTATATCTATTCATGCTTACCAAATAAGAAATTATAAGCCTTAGTATTATTATGAAAATAGTTTAGACTTTGTGAATCCCTTGAAAAGGACTCAGGGACCCCACTTTGAGAACCAGTAGGTAATCTCTGAGATCTCTTTCAATTCTAACCTCTGCTGAATCTAAATCTCCTGGTTAGAGAACATTTTTCTTCAATCGAATCCTCCTCCCTTTCTGCTAGAGAAGGGAAGGGGGTTCTAATTACTCAGGCAAAGAGAGTCCCACTGATGCCCCAAGAGAAGAACCCAGGGTTTGAAAAACTGAGTAACACAGAGCCCAGTCCCCACCCAGGCAGGCTCATTCAAAGAGGGTGTTAATTACTATGTTGTAGGAGGGAATGGCATTGCATTAAGCTCTCTGAAATGGAAGGCTTAGAGCTTAGCACAATGGAAGCCTTATACATCCCACAATACTGTACTTTGTAGGAGATTTTCCATTTAAGTCTCCTTAGGTCCTCACCTCCTACACTCCCTGAGCTCCCCACTCTCTTGGGTCAAACCTGAGGGAGGGAGCAGGAATTCAAGCTAACCCTCCTAGAGCCAAAGTTCCTCTACAACCAGCATCTTTGGCTTGCTCTGACACTGGGCATAGAGAAGGGTATGTTTTTGGCAGAGCCTCTCAGAAAATATGGAGCTGCCTACACAGGGCTGGTTGTGTCCAAGAAAGACTGGCACTGTATCACAGAATCATATGTGTTTGGAGATGGGAAGAACCTCGATTTCTCCAACTTTTAGGCAAAGTAGCATATTCCCAGGGAATTTAGTGAACAATTTACCCACTTTAGGGATGGGGTGGAGGATGGTGGCAGAACGCCCATTCTCTGAAATATGTCATTTTGCTAGTATGTGGCAATAGCTAATCTAAGATTAAAAATGCACCATCATTCCAAAAGGGAAGGTGCTTTGCTTTGGTTCCTAGGTCTCTCAATGGACCCATGGAATTCTTACTCTGGCTGGAGGATTTTCATGATATGGTTTAGATTCATTCTAAATAAGATTACTTTTTTAGTTACTGGCAATCTGTGCAGAATGCCTTGCCCTGTTCTTGGCAAATAGTCTGGCTGTGAGTACCTTCTCTTCTTCCTCTTTTCACTCACTGGCTGTACTCCTTTCCTGAAAGGCTCGCTTTCCTAGATACTCTGATTCTTTCAGTGAATTCAGATCTCCTCCTCTACCAGAGGCCTGACCTGGTTCCCCATAATACTAGTTTCTTCCCTCTAAGATAACCTACAAATTTATTAAATAGATCTATCTATCTATCTATCTATCTATCTATCTATCTATCTATCTATCTATCTATCTATCTATCTATCTTTATCTACCCATCTATCCATCCCTTTCTGTCTCTGTCTTTCTATCTTTTTTTGTCTCTCTCTCTCCATCTCTGTCTCTGTGTGCCTTTTGCTCTTTGTCTGTCTTTCTGTCTGTCTCTTTCTCTCTCCCCCTTCCTCCCCACCCATGATGGCAAACCTATGGCTCACATGCCAAAGATGGCACTCAGAGACCTCTCTGTGAGTATGTACATTGTCCCCAGCAGAGTTAGTTACTCGTCACTCTAGCAGAGCTGATCCCTTTACCCTTTCTCCACTGTACCTTCCCTCCTCTGAGTGGAGAGCTTAAACCACTCCTCTCCTTTTCTCCTTCTAATGTCTGGCCCCAGGGCTCTGTGACCCTCCTGAGGGAGAGATTTGGTACCAGGGTCTTAGAGGAGGATCAGGCTGAGCACCCACCAAAGTCTGCATGCATCCAGAAGGAAGGAAATAGTAGAGAAGGCTCCCACTGAGCACCTTGCCCCTAAAAGACTCCCCAGCCTGTGGAGCCTCCCCTGCTCCTTTCCTGGGGCTCCTCCTTTGCTTTCAAGATCCAAACTTCTCAGGGAGAAACGTATTCTGAGTCCAGGGAGGGTTATCCTGCTGCACCAAGACCCACTTCTCTTCAGGGGGCCACCAGAACCTGTCTGCACTGACCCCCACCCATATAAGAGAGTTTTGGCTCACTGAACTCCAAGACTTCACCACATCCAAGATTGGGGGGAACATGAAGCCCCCTGGCAGCCCCACTCTTACCTAGAAGACTTCAGGTCAGTTGGACTATAGCCAGACCAGAATCATTACAAGCCCAGACTTGACCTGAACCCAGACCAGGATTAGCTGCCCCAAAGGATGACTTTTTTTTTAAAGGAAGCTTTTCTTATTTGAGAACTCTGTTTAAGCTGCCTCTTCTCTCTCTTACCCCCCACCAGTTGAATGGTGGCAGGACTTGCTGGCCCAACAATCACTTCCACCTGACTTTTCCTGAAGAGAGCTGTCTAAGGTGGTAAATAACATCCTGAAAAGTAGACCCTCCTTCACACAGAATCCATTGTCTCTGGCAGGGGGGCATTGCACGTGGTCTCTAAAAGGTTTGCCATCACTAATCTATCAATCTGTCTGTCTGTTTGTCTATCTGTTTTTATCTATCAATCAATCAATCTATCCATCTGTCTGTCTATATCTATCTATCTATCTATCTATCTATCTATCTATCTATCTATCCATCTGTCTTGCTATCTGTTTGTCTCTCTATCTACATGCATGTGCATGCATACATATATGCACATATACATATATAGATATGTAAATATATTTTAATTAGTTATTTGTGTGTTGTCTCCTCCATTAAATTGTTAGTTCCTTGAGAGCAGAGACTCTTTATATTTTTCTTTGTACCTCTAGCATTTAGCACCCAGGCATGGAATACAGGAAGTACTTAATAAGTCTTATATTGTCATTTATTTGATCTTAATGATGGACTTATCCATTATAAAGCATATTAACTCTACTTTGACTAGTTTAGCCTTAACAACAACCCAGTGGTATAAATTATAGTTCCCTCATCTATAAAGCGATTTAAAGCTTACAAAATACTTTCCATGTAACAATCCCATAAAGGAGGTAGTACAAGTATTATCTCTATATGATGGAATAAGAAATGGACTTAAGTGAAATTAAAGAGGCAGCTAGGTGGTGCAGTGGCTAGAGCAGCAGGTCTGGAGTCAGGAAGACTAATCTTTGTGAATTCAGATCTGCTCTGGGACACTTACTAAATGCATGACCCCAACCAAATCACTTAACCTTGTTTGTCTCAGTTCTTTTTTCCGTAAAATGAACCAGAAAAGGAAATGGCAAACCACGCCAGTGTATTTGCCAGGAGAAACGCCAGTGGGATGATGAGAGAGTTGGACATGACTGAACAACAGTAAAGTTAAGGGCCTTCCTTGTGGTCCTGTAGCTAATAAGGGACAGAGGCTGTATTGGAGCATAGGATTTTTCCTCATTTTCTTTTAAAGTAAATCCTGCTCCTTTAAAGAAGTTTCTTCCTAATAATAGCAACATGATTTAAATGGAAGGTACTATTTTTTGGTTTGAATTCTGTCTTTGCTAGTTAATACTTAGAATTGTTTTACATTTTTCACAACTCTTTATCTACAAAGTTAGGGTGGTTGTTTAGGTAATACACATTTCTGGTACAAATCCTTAGATTTACCTTCCTAGGAGATGCTATGCTCCTTGAGGGCAGGAAGCAGGTTTTATCTATTTGTATCTCCCACAATACTTGTCACAGTTCTCTGCACATCATATATGATATGTGTTGAATGAATTAGTTGTAATGATGGTTTGTGTGTACACTAAATTTCTATAGAAGTGTATCAGTGAAGACTTGTTCCTCAACACTATAAAACTGATTAAACAAAACTTTGATTAACCAGAGCACAATTAACTTGAATCTTCAATGAACTGAAAGAGTTTGCTTTTGAAGAAAGAGGAAAGGCGAGTCACCAATTTAATTTAACTAAGGAAAAATTTACCATGCTTAGGGCACTTGGGTAGACACTAATTTCATCAAAGATAAACAAGCCATCTTCTCTGCCCTTGAGAAGTCTATAATCTAGGAGACGGGATAAGAAAAATAACCCACTGCAATACAAGTTAAGAAAATTGCTGTGAGGAAAACACTTCGTGAAATTTAAATAGGGTATTTATTAAAAATGGCTTCTAGAGGCATGTCCTTGGGTTAGTACAGTTTCACCCAAATCCCAGACATCCTGTGCAGTCCAGTACAATGAGAATTGATGTTCGGAAAGAAGACTCTGAGGCACTGTAAAGTGTAAAATCATCGATCAAATAGCTATTTACGTTCTTAAAAACAACCAGGACCCTACTTACTAAAGCAAGAAAGGCAGCATCCATTTTTGAGAGGTTTACAACAAAAAGGAGGACCCTGCTTAACCTTCTTCCAGAAAATGAATCTCCGACAAATATTCCATTCCCAGAGTGCCCTAGTGGTTAATGAAAGTTTGATAAGCAGAGACTATACTATTATGCTGACAATGGTAGGTACTATAATATGTTTATATAGTCCTTTTAAAGCTTGCAAAGTATTTTTCATGTAAAGATAATAACTAGCATTTGTAACTCACTTTAAAGTTTGCAAAAATACTTTACAAATATTGTTTCATTTGGTCTTCCAAACAACTCTGGGTTGTAGGTGCTATTATTATCTCCATTTTACAGATGAGGAAACTAAGATACAGATGGATTAATAATAATAGTTAACATTTATATAGCATTTGGTATATTGCAGGTCTTGTGCTAAGTACTTTACAAATTATTTTTCATTTGAGCCTCCTAACAACCCTTGGAGACAGGTGCTATTATTATCCACATTTTATAGAGGAAGAAACTGAGGCAGAAGTTAAATGACTTGTCCAAGATCACTTAAATAGTAAAGGACTTCCAGATTCTTAATCCCATATTCTATCCACTGTACCAGATATGTAAAATTACATGATTTGAATCTTACAGCTGTATAAGAGTACTCCAAGTATTAAATTATCCCTATTTTATAGATGAGGAAATGAAATCTTTAGAAAAGCTTAACAATTTGCTCAGGCTCATACAGCTAGTAAGTTTCTGATGTATGATTTGAACCCAGACCTTACTGACTACAGAAGTCAGGGCACAGGAATAAACCCTGAGGATATAAAGAAAGGCAAAGAACAAAAACCAATCAACCAACAACAAAAACCAGTCCTGTTTTCAAAGTGGTCACAGTCTAATGGGGGAGACAACAAGCAAACAGATATATATAAGCAAAATGTAGATGGGGATAAATTGGAGATAGTCTGAGGAAGGGCATTAAAGAGGAGGAATGAGAAAGGCTTCCTGCAGGAGGTGGGACTTTAGATGAGACTTAAAGGAAGCCGGGAAAGTCATGAGGCAGAGATAAGGAGGGAGACAGTTCCAGCGTGGAAGACAGCCAGTGAAAATATTAGAGTTGGGACACAGAGTGTCATGTGCAAGGAACAGCAAAGAGGCCAGTGTCAATGGATTTTAGTGACATTCACCTTATCTTATTTGGGTTCTGGCCACCCATATGGCACCCTTCCCAGCTGGTATCTTCCCCCACCTGTTAGAAAACAGCCAATGAAAATACCCAAATGTCTTGTGAGATGGATGCATGGAGATCAGCATTACTGGATTGAAGAATATATAGAGGGGAAAGACTGGAGAGACAGGAAGGGGCCAGATTATAAGGGACTTTAAAAACTAAAGAGACGATTTTATATTTGATCTCAGAAGTCCTAGGGAGCCACTGGAGTTTATTGGATTGGGGGTTTGGGGAATGAGGCATCATTTGTAGTGATTAGAAATAAAATAAAATAAGACAAAAATGTTGCTTGTCTCAAAGTGACCCTAGGCACTTAGTGTATAATTCTCTTAAGTTAACCCAGGTGCCTTGGTGGGTCACTTTTCCAGCCAATCATTTGCTAGGACTGGTCTTTTTTTTTTTTGGCATGCTTTCACCCAACCCCCTATGACCTTCCAATTACTTGTGCCATTTCATTCCATTGGAGCGTAATATCCATGAGGCTTTCAATGGTGCTTCAAGCTCCTAACCAGTGCTCATGCTAATGAATCCTACTCCCAAATCAATTTTGTATTTGTGGCTTGCAGAGGAAACCAAGAAAGGAAGATGAGACCCACAGTTGGAAGGCAGCCATATTCTGAGGGCATTAATGTGAGTTTTCTGATGAAGAGCGGAAAGGCCAATTCCAGAGACACAAAGGTGATCTCTTGTGGGGAAAAGGCCTTGCACTGTCCCATTCTGGGCAAAATTGCTAAGCATAAATATTTGCCAATCTTTGTACAAAGCTTTGTGTTTAAAAGGGGCTTTCAAATGCACGCTCCTATTTGATTTTCCTAAAAATGCTGATATTAATGGAGCAGATTTTGTTATCCACAATTAAAGAAAGAGAGGCTGAGAGAGGTAAGAGGTAAGAAGTGATTTATATAGTCATTAAATGACCTCACACAGAGGTTTTCTGTCTTTTGTCTAGTACTTTTTGACTTCATGACATTGCATTGAGATTTTGAGAGCAAAGACTGTCTTTTGCTTTGGTATATTCAGGTTTAGCAAAGTGCTTGGGGCATAGGAGATGCTTTAAATGCTGGTTGATTAGATTAACTTGTTATGTTCATTGCTATGGTCTCAAACAGGAAGTTTTCTTTGTTCCTTGCCTAGTTCACTCTCCCTCCAACACACATCCCAAGTGTCTTCTTCCACAATATGACTAATATGCAAATTAAATAATTTATATTTATTTAGTATTTATATAATATATCATATATAAATAATAATAATTAAATCAAAATATTGCATATGATAGCACAGCTATAACCAATAACAAATACTGTCTCTGGGAGAGTAGGAGGGAGGAAGGAAGAGAATTTAGAACTCAAAATACTAGATAACTTGTGCCAAGGGGCAGGTAGGTGGTCCAGTGGTTAGAAAGCCAGACCAAGGTTCTGGATTCAAATCTGGCCTCAGTCACTTCTAAGCTGTGTGACCTTGTACAAGTCACTTAGCCCCAATTGCCTAGTTCTTAACACTCTTCTGCCTTGGAACTGATACTTAGTATTGATTCTAAGACAGAAGTTAGGGATTTTAGAAAAAAAATAGTTCAAATGAAAATGACTAAAGTTATGCACAAAGTCACTATGAGTCAATAGTATGTCATGGCAAACAAAAATACTAATAAAATCTTAAGTTGTCTACCTATACCATAGTGTCCAGAATGAGGGAGTTAATAGTCATGTTCAATATTCATGGCAGATAGATGATGGAAGGAGAGAGAGAGAGAGAGAGAGAGAGAGAGAGAGAGAGAGAGAGAGAGAGAGAGAGAGAGGAAGAGAGAGAGATACATATAGAGGTGATAAAATAATCTTTTGTTTTTGCATTATCCTTACTTTTCCTTACCCCCTCAGAAATCTATCTCATATAAATAGATAAATAGATGGAATGTTTTCTTTGGGGAATATCAAAGAAACCAGGGTCATGGGATTAGAGGAGTGAGAAGCACAAAGAGTATGAGGGTGTAAGGTGCAAGAGGACTAGAAAAAAAAGAGATGTTAGATTAAGGATTAGGTGTTGTCAAATGTTCTTAATTTCAGAAATAGGGTTTAATGAGTGGAAACAACACTACAGAAGATGTTAATATTACCATCTGTTTGCTATGGATTCTCCATTTTATCTACAGCTGAAAACTCCTATTATATCTACTGTTCCTTTCAGAATATGAGCTCCCTGAGACCAGGAACTCTGTTACATTTCAAGTCAATCAATAATCATTTATTATATATCTCAGGCAGTGTGCTAAGTTCTGGCCATAGAAAGGAAGGCAAGTACATAGAAAGCGGCGAATATATACTTTTTTATTCATTCCTTTATTTACACATTATTTTCTTGGTTCTGTTTCCTCTTAGTTGCATCAATTTTCCTTTCTTCTCCTCTTTCTCTATATGTTCTTCATAGTCTTTGTTCCTTAAGATGCAGTAATACTTGTGATATGTGCCCTCCTTTTGGGAATCATTTCCTAATCAATGGGCAATTTTGTTTCTAGTTCTTTGCTACCACCAAAACTGCTGCTACAAATATTTTGGAGTATGTGAGAACTTCTAACGACTGACCTTCATGAGACATATATCTAACTCTAGAATAAACAACTATGGGCATTTTATAGCCTTTCTTGGTATAATTCTAAACCCAGCACCATATTTTAGGAAGATAATTGATTAAATGAGGCACATGAAGACACATGCAAAAAGGATAATGAGGGGACTTGAGAGAATGCCATACAAGAATCCATCTAAGAAAGTGGGGATAAGTATTCTAAAGAAGAGAAGACTGGAGGTCAGAGTTGGGAAGGGAAATTGATAGATGTCTTCAAGTATTTAAAGGGATGTCATTTACAAAGGAGATAATTCTTGGGTAACAAATATGCTCTTGCCTCATTATCCCAGAGCCAGATGGTTACATGTTTCCCCCCAGGGTTTTAGAGATACCTCTAAGGGTTTGGAATGTTTTATCTACTGCCATTCCTTCAAACTCCACTGTGTTTCTTCCACCACTTTGAGTGCCAGTGACTAGTGCCCAATTTAGCCAATTAATATCAATTAGTTTTTACAATGGCATATTCTCTTAAAAGATATAGAAAGAAGTTCCTCTCCAGCACCTTAGGAGCTCACTCTTTCCTTTATCTCTGTAGAAGGAATTCAGTCCTTGGAAAGAGTAGAATCAGACAACATAATTTCTACATAGCATTGATTTTTACCAAGTTTATGTCCAGAGATGGTATAACTGATTCAAACCAAGATATTAATGAGTAATAATAGTTTAGTGTTTAATGGTTTAATGTTAATGATAAAATTTTTTCCCTTTTGAATTGATATCCTTCCAAGGTAGCTTCTTTTGGTCACACAACTAGGAAATGTCTGAAGTCAGATTTGAACCCACGACCTCCCATCACCAGACCTGGCTCTATCCATTGAACTACCTAGCTGCCCCCAAAGTAACCTATTTTCATTCACTGTAACATAAAGCCTTTAACCCAAGGTGTCTTAACCCAAACAAATTATATAGATGTTGGTAATTTTAGGTATGATGTGGACTGTTGGGTGTGATTTAACAAAAGACCCCACATAGTAGGATTGCCCTTAGGAGAGGCAGTGTTGATAAAGGGCTAGGTGATGGTCTATGTGGTCTAAATTACAGAGCTGCCCTGTCCCAAAATATCTCTCCCATTGGCCCATTGGCTATTGCCTTTGAAGTTACCATAAGGGATTTATTCCTTCAGATTAATTTAAAATACAAATATCTTATGGGAGAGATGTAATATTAAGCCATTATCCATCAGTACCAGCAATGTATGCCTGAGTAACTGAAATTATTTCTGGGAAAGACAGTTTAGCAAAAGGCATTTCTGAAAGTCAGATCTCTGGATTCTATCTTGCCACTTTATGATCCTGAACAAATCATTTAATAATAGAAATAATTTATATTTGTAGATTTCTCTCACGTAATATCCTCATAGAGGATGTAGGATTTATTATCCCCAGTTTTCTGAGGCGCAGAAAGATTAAGTGATGGGCCTCTAGTCAAAGGACTAGTAAATGACAGGACCATAATTAGAATTTTTAACTCAACTCTAGTTCTAGCATATTGCATATACATTTAGACAATCAAGGTAAAAAGAGAAGGGCAGACCTTCCTCAGCAATATCTATATATTCAAGGCTAATGTGTCTATTTTTATCTCAGTTCTCCACTTAATGCATATAAGCTGGCCAGGTCCCCATCATGCTTAACTTTACTCCTACGCCAACTCTGTACATACTAGCCTTCTTGCCTTGAGCCCCCAAAGCCTGGAGGATTGAACCTTTTCATCTCTGACAGTACCTTCCCTTACTGTCCCCTCTCCATCCCCCATGGATGAATGCCTTACCTGGTCTTACATCTTACAATGATGCTTCACTTTACTATGTACTGGCAGGCAGCCACCAGCATCTAAACCTTTCCTCCAACACACATATTTCCTGGTTCTGCAGTAATAATCAAATCCGTATCACCTTTGCTAATGAAAAGGATGTGGTGTGACAGTCTACCACTCACTTTCCCTCTAATTTTCCAATCCAAATACCCCAGTCATCAGTCCCTTGTATTTGTTATTTTCTATTTTTAGCTATCAATTAAAATTTGAGTTCCATGTAGACAAGGTCTGTCTTTCCCTTTTGTATTGATATCCTAGCTTTAAGCACAATGCTTGGCACAGGGTCAATGCCCAAGAAATGATTTTTAATTCATTCATCCATCTATTCATTCTTTCGCCCAGCCTTAAACGAAATGGCATCTTTTCTACCCTTCTGCTTGAATGGATTACATGACTTTAAATTCATCTGACCCCAGTTCCTTTTTCTCTCCTGTTTTTCCAGACATCAGTGCCAGCCAGGGTTCACAGCCACACTGAGAAATCGTTCCCATCCTCCATCTCCTGGCTTCCCCAGCTCTCCCCTACAATTCCTGCTTTACACATAGCAAACACTTGGTCACTGTTTGTGGAAGTCAAAGGCTTTGGTGACTACCTGCTAGCAGAGACAACTCACACTCCTATCTCTTCTCCATCCTTCTCCAAACTCTTGCGATTGGCAGCTGATGATATAAAAGGGAGGGAGGGCCTTTCCTCTTATTTCCCCTGTCATTTCATAGATTTTTAAAGCTGCTCACAGCTACTTGGAACTCTCCCCTTTTTAACTTGCCATGGCTCCATCTGTCACTCCGAGAGAGCCAGGATCTAGGTGAGTTGGGTTGGCCAAATTGTACTGTCAAGGAATTGTCCCCTCGAGGAATAAGAATCTGGAGGAACAGCTGGGAGGAAGTTCTTTTCCCTTTTGATTGCTTTTATTAGACAGGGGAATGGAGGGAGAGAAGAGGGGAAAGAGTGAGGACCAGGAAGTTGGGGGATAAAGCAAAGGGACAATAAGAGTTTGGCTCATGGGCAGATATAATTGTCAGAACATTGACTCCATCGTAGACCCAAGCAACAGGGCCAGGTTTGTTCAGGCATGCTTTTGGAAGGAATTGGCTTTCTCTCCTCCCCTGTGGCCAAAATCATCCCCAAGCCAATTTTCAGTAGGAGTTGAGAGCAACATTTGGGCCTCTCTATCCTGTTCTCAGCTCCCCTGCTTCTGCTTGGCACCAGTTTGCTTCTGAGGGTAATTTCTCTCTCAGCCTTTTCCCTGGATCCCCTGGCACAACCTCCAGGTGCCCTGCTCCATCCCAGCAGGGAGTGTCCCTGCAGCTGGTGCCAGTGACAGATTTGTGGAGATTATTTAATTTCATTTCAGAATAAGGCGATGGAACCAGTGCTTAAAATTCCAAACAGACGGTATACGTTGTTGAGTCTTTGTCTTCTTAATAATGTTGCTTTTATTCCCTGTTTCCCATAAGTCTGAAGGGAAAAGAGGATTGTGTTATCATCAGTCCTCAGCTTGGTATACAGGCTGAGGGTGTCATTTTTCACACTAAGCTTAAAGACTTAATTTATCTCAGTGATTTCTCACTTTCCTTTCCTTTCCCAGGAAACCATCAATATCCATTCTGGGGTTCTAAGTTACAGAAGGTACAGCCCAGAGTCAATGTAATTTGGGGGTTATTTCCCAAATTATTAGCAGTTTCTTGAATTCACTGCCTGGTGCCCAGAAGATGGAGCTGAATTGGGGCAGAGAAGCTATGTCAGAGAAGTCCAGCTGATTCTACTGAGCTTTTGACTGCAGACCCACTAGAAATCCTTACATCTACCGTCTGAGGACCAGACCAGCTAAATTCTGAGGGATTCAAAACCGAAAGACAAGTGATAGAGTAATGAACTAGCCAGAGATACTCAGAAAGATGATCTTCTAAGGCCATGATTGCTTCAGTGAAGACTACTCCCAGATCCTTGAAATTAAAACTATCTATATGAAAAAACACTCCAAATCACTATAGATTAGATAAAGGCAAATTAAAACACCCCTGAGAAGCCCTATCACATCTATCAGTGGGTAACATGACCGAAAAGGAATATGACAAATGTTGGAGGGGGCGTGGGAAAATTGGGACACTCTTGGTGGAACTGTGAATTGATACAACCGTTCTGTAGAGCAATATGGAACCAGGCTCAAAAGACCATACAACTATGAATATCCTTTGGTCCAGTGATACCAGACCTCTATCCCAAAGAAATCAGAGATAAAGGAAAATGACCTACTTGTGCAAAAATAGTTTCAGCAGTTCTTTTTATGGTGGCTAAGAACTGGAAACTGAGGGGTGGTCTATCACTTGGGGAATGGCTGAACAAGTTGTGGTATATGGTTGCTATGAAATGCTATTATGCCATAAGAAATGACAAGCAGGATAAGTTCAGAAAAACTGGAAAGTAAAGTAAACAGAACCAGGAGAACAATGCATATAATAACAGAAATATTATATTATGATCAACTGTGGAGGACTAAACTAATATCAGCCAAGCAAGTTTCCAAATAACCACAAGGCACATAGGAGGAAAAATGCCCTCCCCAGCCAAAGAAGGAACTGTTAGAGTCTGATTGAAAATCAAAGCATACCATCTTCCATTTCATTTCCTTCATGAGATTTTTAAAATCATATGTGTGATATGTGTTTTCTATTATGGCATGAGCAATATGAAAATGTGTATTGTGTGAAAGCATTGGTATAATCTGTATAACCTACAGGAAGAGTAGAGGGAAGGGAAGGAAGGAGAAAATCTGAATCCTAAAATGTCAGAAAACAATTGTCAGAAATTGTAATAATAATGTAACTGAAAAAATAAATTAATAATTCCAAAGAAATTATGGCCCGTGAACCTAGTAGAATATTAATTGTACCATAAGAAAGAGTCAAATGGAAAATTTCAAGGGTAACTAGGAAGACTTGTATGTACTAATGCAGAGTGAAGTGAGGAGAACTGCTAGGACATTTTTACAATGAAAACAACACTAAAAAAAACCAAACACGCTTTCTTAGATTTTAGAACCAACCCTGATTCCAGAGAACCAAAGATGGAACACATTACCCAGCTTCTGACAGGGAAGTGATAGACTCAACAGGAGACATATCTTCTGGATGTGGCCAAAAAGGTAATTTGCTTCATGTGACTGCATAATTGTGAAGAATCTCTGTCTCTTTGTCTCTCTCTCTGTCTCTGTCTGTCTCTGTCTCTGTCTGTCTATCTGTCTTCTCCCCCCCCCCCCCCTCCTCTGTTTAATGGTGGTATTGAAGACTGGAGAGAGAGGGAAAGAAATTAAATGCTTTAAGAAAAAATAATAAAATAAATTTCTGAAGAAATAATACAGCAAACCCTTGGTTACCATGACAGTTGATGGGGGCTGGGGAAGGGACTGACCCCTGTCCTCTGCTCTTTCTTCACTTCTCTCATGTGCCAAGTAGTTCTCCCTCAATAGACTTCCAGTGGAGGGCTGGGGGATGGTGCCCTTTCCCCAACCCTGGCAGCATGGTCACTGCTTTGGTGTGGTAGTTGCGGACGGCTCATAGAGCCTGATTTGAACCTCAGACTCTAGTGGCCTCTTTTGCTTTGTATTACCTGCTGATTACAGGCGACCACCCTGTAGTTGTCCTTTGGAGGCTACTTTGTGGATTTCAAAATTCTAGGGAACTTGTATCTTCAGTTGATGCTGGAGGCCCCTTTTTATATCAGCTGCCATTCTTCTTGTAAGAGAAGACAGCTTTTGGAGAGGGGGGAAGATGGTTTAGGGGCTTATAGGGAATGAGTTTAAGCCCTGGCCTGAGTTGCCAGGAAACCCAGGTGAAATGTAAAATGTCCTCTCAGTAGTCTTGCAAATGACATCATTTCTTGTTGTTTTAAACACCAACCCTCTGGGAGAGTATAATTCTAGTTCTGCTTGTTTTCTCTCGGGGTGTGCTAAGGTCCACTGAGTGGGACACTCGTTCTGACTTAATAGCTAAACTTCTCTAAAAACAACAAAGCCCATCCTCCCCTCCTCTCCCTTTTAGCCCTCACAGGGTAGGGGACCAAAGGACAAAGCAAGATTTGCTACTTTGTCCAAAAATTTCAAGATGTTCACAAATGAACACATTTCTCTAAATGTGGCTGGGGCAACTAGACATCTGTCCATTGGATAGCTTCTATGGTTCCATCCCACACATGTTCTATAGGGTTCGATCCCCAGTATTAAAACAAGGACCACTGTGTAAATATGAATTATTATTCTTATCCAGAGAATGGAGACAGGAATGATAACAATAGTAGCACACCTTGAACTGTAGGTCAATAAAAAAGAAATAGTTCTCTTTCATCTCTCTTTTTCATTACTTTCTTTGTCCAATTTCATTTATTCTCCTAAAGGTAAAAGTGTTTCTGCAGGATCTTGTTGAAAGGCTGAAGCTAATCTAATAAACTAATTTGAGCTGAGGTGTTAGGCTATAAGGTTAATAATGTCTGGATGTGTTCTCTTTTCATGATAATAGGGGCTTTCAATGCCTTCAATGGGTGACTAATGGTGATAATTTCATTTCCTGTGGCAGGCCAGGAGTGGGCTCTCAGCACCCTTCAAATCACATTATTTAGACGGTTCAGAACATTGCCTTTGTTTAAAGGTGATCCTGGGGGAAAAATCTTGAATAATGGTCAGAAATCCTGACTTTCTAGTTACAGAAACTTGGACACGTTCCTTAACTTTTCTGAGACATAATTTACTCATCCGTAAAAGGGGGATATACTTTTTCCACCTAGAGGACTGTCATGAGAATCAATGTGAAAGTAGATATGAAAACCTGTATATATGTATATCTTAAACACATGTAAGGTGCTGAAAAACAATGTCTAATGGCAAGGGTGAGAGGTGTGGGATGGTACCTCTATCCTAGAAATAAGAGAGAATTAGAGGAGGGCAGCTAGGTGGCTCTGTGAATTGAGAGCCAAGTCTAGAGATGGGAAGTCCTAGGTTAAATTGGCCTTAGATACTTCCTATATCCTCAGCTAGTCACTTAACTCTCACTGCCTAGCCCTTATTACTCTTCTGCCTAGTAACCATTACACAATATAAGTTGCAAGATGAAAGATATGGGTTTAAAAAAAGAGAATTTGAGAGCCTTTTCTTCCTCCCTCCCTCCCTTCCTTCCTTCCTTCCTTCGTTCCTTCGTTCCTTCGTTCCTTCCTTCCTTCCTTCCTTCCTTCCTTCCTTCCTTCGTTCCTTCGTTCCTTCGTTCCTTCCTTCCTTCCTTCCTTCCTTCCTTCCTTCCTTCCTTCCTTCCTTCGTTCCTTCCTTCCTTCCTTCCTTCCTTCCTTCCTTCCTTCCTTCCTTCCTTCCTTCCTTCCTTCCTTCCTTCCTCCCTCCCTCCCTTCTCCCTCTCTTACTGCTTTTCTTTCTTCTAATCCCTATTTCTCCTCACCTGCTCTCCTTTCTTTCACTGTAAACATTAGGAGAGATCTAGGTTGCTTGGTGGATAGAGTGCTGGGCCTAGAATCAGATGGTGGTGAGAAAAACTATTCCAAAGTTGTCAGAGGGAGGAATATTTCTCCTTATGGTTGGTTGAATGGATGTATTTAATCCAGTGGATTATTTCAGTTATGGCAGATAAGGCCAAGATCATAGACCCCAAACCAATGCAAATAACTAGCTTCTCTTTCCTTCACGATCATATATTGCCCTCTTTGCCCTCCTAGCTAATGCCTCTTCTTACATGAGTATTGTTTGTCACAAGAGAGACTAAACTGAAGTTAAAAAAAATAGATAGTAAGTTATTACTTCCTTGCCATTTTTCACCCAACAGAATACCTCATGAAAGACGTATCCTTATAGAATGAATTTGCAAATAACTTTCTAAATCTATATTGGAACCAACACATCTACCTAATGTCATCATTTGATATTTCTTTACTTCCTTTTTCTATGACTCCTCTAGGTCACCAGGTTAAGAAAACAACACTTGTCTGATCTTGGAAGTACCCCCAGAATCATAGTCCTTGGAATATCAAAACTTGAAAGGACATGACATATTATCCAGATCAATATTCTACTTTTACAGATGAAGAAATTGAGACCCAGAAGGTGAAATGAATTATCCAAGATGACACATTTGGACATTAGCATCAGTCTACAATGGCTCTAGGGCTCCTGAATTTTAGTTTGATGTTCTTCCCACTATACCACATTGTCTTATTGAGAATCAAAAAATTATAGATCCAAACTTGGAAGAGACCTATGAGGCCATCTAGTCTAACTCTGTTATTCTGTCTAGGATTATTGGATTGAATCCTCTGACCACTTAGGGAAGCAAATAATAATTTACTTTTTAAAACTCACCCCACTCTGAATGCTAGAAATATTCTTTCTTCAATTTTGAATAAAGATTTAGAAATATTCTATTTTAATGAAATTTTAATTTTAAATGACCACTAGTTGTTTCTGTGAATGATAACTTTCACTCAATTTAATCATCTGTTGATGTAACTTCTATTTATATACTGAATTTCACAAAAGTCCATTACAAAAGGACAGAAGAGGCATTCATTTAAAATTTGCTATTAGCTACCACTTTGTGTTGTGCTTTAGACTGAATGGAAAATTGAAATATGTGATATCTTGAGATTCATTCATTGTATACCAGATTTGGTCTAAATCAGCAAAAATCTTGAAAATTTTTTGGAAAAACAATCAAAAAGGCTGATAAGCAATTCAAATTCTGGTTGGTAAAGTGGAAACAGATTTTACTTAAAATAAAATTCTTTTTACTTAGCGTATCAAATTATATACCCTTTGTGGGCTGAGAGAAGTTTGGAATGCAGTACTCTACCTGATCTGCTCAAATATTCCAAGAAAACACGAATCTCTCTGAGTCACTTTGTAAGAGTAATATCAGCAGAAATTGTCCCAAAGTGCTTGGAAATGCAATGATCCAGGATAATTCAGAGGGACTTATGATAAAGAATGCTGTCCACCTCCAGAGGAAGAACTGTGGGAGTTGGAATGCAGATCAAAGCATACTATTTTCCACTTTAGTTTATGTTTTCATTCAGCAGTTTTGATTTTGTATGAATAATCTCTTACAACAATGACCAATATAGAAGTATGTTTTGCATGATTGTACATGTAAAACCCATTTCAAATTGCATAGCATCTGAGGGAAGGAAGGGAGGGAGACATTTTGGATCTTATAACTTCAGGAAAATTGTTAATTCTGACAAAAGGTAAAATAAAATAGCCTTTTTGTGAGAGGTACTTTGAGAAGAAGGGAGAGGTAGAAATATAAAGTAGCTTCTAATTTCCCAGGAGTTTTCCCCCTTTCAGTATCTGAATCATATCAGTCCCAATCCAGGACCCTCACTCTCTTTCTGGGCTCAGGTAAGAACCTATCAAAATCCACTAGTCTTTACTGATTTGGGAGAGGATGCTCCATTCGCCCCAGATCCCTAGAGACACATCCAAGTCCACTGGAGGCTCAGTGGACTGTCTGACCTGTTTTAATCATCCTCCTGCCTTCTCTTCATTTTATGAACTTCTCCCAAAAGCTTCATGTTTCCTTATTCTGGACTTTTGGTATTCCGAACCGTTCCAAGTTTGTTTTCAGAGAAGGAGTTAATTAACTTAAACAAGGATTTAATTTAACTCTTGGGTAAGAGTTTAGTTTAGGGACAGATACCCTAGCTCTTTTTCCCCTACTCATTTACCTGAGCTAAATTTGGAATCTGTTCTGTTGGTCACTAGCACAGCCAGCAAAGAATGAGGTCAGGAAAAAGAACAACAACACAAAGAGTAATTAGCAGGAGCATATTTATTTATAGTAGAAAATGGGAGAAGTCAGCAATAGGACAAAGCATGTGACAGTAGGGAATGATGGTGGGCATGAGGCCAGCAGAAGAGAGCTAGGGGAGGGGACTCAGGGCAGAGGAAAGGAAGGAGAACAAAGTGCTTGGCAGCTCCAGCTTCCCAACCAATAAAGGCACTCCTGGGGATAGCCTTCAGTCTTCTTTGAGGCTTTCCTTGCTGCTATCTCCTCCCCCTAAATTAAAACTGGTTTCTCCTTCATCTGAGCTTGTTGTTTCCAGTTCCTCCCAATGAACTTAAAATATTTCACTTTGTATTGTGGTTATTTGAATAAATAAACTGAATTTTAAGTTCCCTAAGGACACGGTCTTGGTCTTACCTATTTTTTCTCTGCCCCTTGATCAGTACTTTATACAACTAGTGGATTAAAAAATTATTATGGACCAAATCATCAACAAACATCAATATTTCAATATACAAAGAAAAGGAAGACATGACATATGACACCTGAATTTCTGTTACATACAGTTTGTTTTAATAAAAAATGTAAGGGGGCAGCTGGGTAGCTCAGTGGATCGAGAGTCAGGCCTAGAGATAGGAGGTCCTGGGTTCAAATCTAACCTCAGATACTTCCTAGCTGTGTGACCCTGGGCAAGTCACTTGACACCCATTGCCTAGCCCTTAACACTCTTCTGCCTTGGAGTCAATCCAAGATGGAAGGTAAGGGCTTAAAAAAAAAAGAAAAAAGTGTACAGGAATCCATAAACATATACAGAAAATACAGTAGAAACTCTGAGGTAATGCCTCTCAGGAGTCTTGTGGGAACAATGAAGAGATTTCACTTCCACCTCCTCCAGCACTATTTGAACAGTAGTTTATTCATTGAATCTTATGGCCAGCCAATCATGCATGGCTCATCCTTTTGGCAGTGGCTCAAGGGAGGAGTAGCTTCAGAAAAACCCCTCCACTAGGCAATGAGCACCCAGAATTCTCAATGACTCTGGAGCTCTTGAGCTCAGGATGAATGTAGCCATCAAGGTTGGAAACTCCCATCTCAGGATTGCTATTGGATCACCTGTGCTTAGGGAAAGAAATACAGAGTAGGCAGCTAGGGGTATGAAATCCAGTTTTGGGCTCACCTGGGTGAAGTCCTACATTTGCTTCATGTTCATGAAGCCGCCATATATGTGCTGGGGAGGGCAAGAGAAAGGGAGGAGAGAGCAAGCCCAGTTCTCTACCTCACTACAAGTCCGAGGGAGATCTGGAAGTGTCCTGAAAGAGCAGAAAAGAGGTGAGAGTAGAAAGTGGTTCTCCTCTTAGCCTCCTGAGTGGGAGGCTTTTCCTGCTCAGTCCCTAAATCCCTTCACACACATGGATTTTAGCAAAGAGCCCACTAGAGGGGGTCAGGTTGAAGTTTCATCCCCCTGCCTCCTTTTCAGCCATATCCAAGGTATGCTAGTGGACTCCAGCCTCCAACTCAGACTTGGATTCAAACTCTTACTAGACAGCATCTGACTGATGCCCAGTTTGCTGCTTTATAGCCTATTTCATGCCACTCCCTTTACTCCCATTTTCCACCCTTATTTCTGGGAATGGTAATGAAATTAATGTTACCATTACTGGAATGGATGTGTCAGTTAATTACTCTATTACTTCACCCACTATTCCTTTGACTTTCCATACCAAAACATCCTTTGCTGGCTAGTGCTTCCATATTTATGTTGGTTTGCCCTATTAGACTGTAAACTCCTTGGGGGAAGGGGCTATCTTGCTATTTGAATCTGTATCGCTACTTCATACAATTCCTGGCACATATTAATCATTTTAATAAATACTTTTTCATTCATTCACTCACCCGCTCATAGGATGGATCCTGCCAGGAGTCAGATGGGGTATATTCCCTTGATTATTCTCATTATAATTAGATTTAACAAAGCAGCATCAAAATCACCCTATTTGATTATGTCCCTTTCTGAACTTCAGAGTAGATCATTAATGAATGTTTGCTGAATAAATGAATTCATGACCGAGAACGTAGAAACCTGACAGAGACAGACATGAGACGGGTAATACCTCTGTGCTCTCATGAGGGGGACAAATGATATACAGCATAACAAAGGATGATGAAAATATAGAATACTTCTTTAATCAAGCATGAATCATTAGTATAATATTATATTGCATCTTAATGTAGCATACATTTTAAAATCGGTTTACATCACTCATTTTAAACATTTTTTTCTGCTCAGGGAACAATCTCACCTACTTCTCACTCTCAAATCAAGTCATATATGAATCAAAGAGTAAGAAGCCACAGAAAAAAGTTACATATGACATAAAAATGCTTGTGTAACCTTCTCCTTTTCTGTTTCTGGGTTTGAAGGTGAGCTGTGGGTGGTTGCAATTTGCTGATTCACGATGGGCACTGGCTGCTCTAATGTGGTTCTGGGTGGTTGATCTTTCCTGAGAACTAATAGAAAAGTCTTGGGCTAATTAAAGAAGAAAAACAGAAAAAGGCTTAGTTATAGAATCTAATCAACTTTCAATTATCCACTAGTGGTTTATTGGCAGTCACATCTTTAATCACTTTAATAACTGCCGCTCAACTCTGAGTAGTCTGCTGACCCCTACTTTTAGGAGGTAGGTGTTCTACAAATGTAGGTGGATGTTAACAATAGCCTAATGAAGACAGCATTAGGAAGCTAAATTCACTGACTTTTAAAATTTTTAATTTTAAAGGAGGGCACAGATTATTATGCTATCCTAAAAAGATGATGTTCCTTACTTTGACAACAATCTTAAAAACTCACATTTGCATAGCAATTTAGGGTTATAAAGTGCTCTATATACAATATCTCATTTGCTCCTTAGCAAGGTAGATACTTGATGGGGTTTTCCCCCCATTTTACAGAAAGAGAAACTAAGGCCTTGAATAGGATTTAAATGTAAACCAAGCCTTTTAATTGGACCTGTTAATCTCAGAGATGTGAACATTCCCTCTAATGCTGTAGAATCCAAGATAGTCATCTTTGCTCTTCTTATTTAACTCTTTTATTTATAGTATCCCCTAAATTCACCCCAGGAGGTCCATTCAACATGTTAGAATCATTTCTTGCTTTTTCTTGACGTCACAAGGATACCAGTGGGACACATGGGCTATCCATCAGTTACCCCTAGCCATCTCTACAAGATCAGCCCATCTCCTTTTTCATGCAAACATTTCTTTGAGGATATCTTTTATTCCATCATTGTAATTTCCTATTTGTAACATAGCCTCATCAAATCTATTATATGCCTTTCTTTTGCCTTCTGAGTAATTATCATTTTTAATTGAATAGAAGCTGTGATATTCTGTATCTTACAGTTATCCAACTTCCCTGCAGAATATTAATATTAAAAAAGTTGGATCTTTGCTTCAGGGATAAATTTAGGGTCATTAAGAACTTGGAAATTTCCCAGAGGCAATATAGTCTCTCTGCTCTTCTTGTTCAATTCTGGACCAAATTGTTTGTAGTTTCTATACAACACACACACACATATTATGATGAACTTTATAGGTCCGTGTTGGCGAATCTATAGCCTACATGCCAGGGGACATTCAGAGCCCTCTCTGTGGGCACACTCATCATGGCCCCAGCACAGAGTTTGCCAGAGTTTGTTACTAAAAAGTCAGAGGAATGCAAGGCAGGGCTGCTCCCCTCCCCCTCTCCACACAGTTTGCAGTTTGGGTACTTGGTCTCTAAAAGGTTCACCATCACTATTATAGGTTGTCCTTATATGTTCTAAAATATTTGTAGCAGCTCTTTTTGTGTAGCAAAGAACTAGTAACTGGGAATAATACAAATGCAATGATTGGGGGAAATGGCTAAATAGATTGCAATATTTGAATGTAATAGGTTGTATTATGTTATTAGAAATGACAAATATTGGAAAGAGAAAAAACAAGGGAAATATATGAAGAGATGAAAAGGGAAGTTCTCATGATTACATTAAAAAACAACAGCCATAAAATGAAGATAAAAAAGCATCAAAGTAAAACAAATACAAAGGGAACTCAAAAGCAGATGTTTATATTAGCATACATATATAACTTACATATTGTTTAAAAAAATTGTAAACAATGTAGAGTTTGGGGTTTTGCATAGATTCTTTTGCATTTGTTAGTATGTTTTTGATGTTGTGGATGGTTACTAAGTATATAACAAAACAAAATAAGAAATCTTTACCCAAATTGTTTAAAAATTATATTCCTAAAAAAAAAGAAACTGGAAAAGATTGAAATTTCCCATCAACTGGGGAATGACTAAACAAGATGTAGCATGTGGTGACTGGGTGGTAAGAAATGATGAGAGAAATGATCCATTTAAAAATGGAAAATCCTACATGAAATTATCAAAAACCAAGATAACACTGTTTATAGCAACAGAAATATTATTTGAAGAACAATTTCCACTTCCAGGGAAAGAACTGATAAATAGAAACACGTATGACATAGTTTTATATATACATACATATTTTTTTGTCAAACAATGCCTTCTCTAGTCCAAGGTGAGGAGAGAGTGAGGGAAATACCTGGGAATTTTAATGTAACAAACAAATACATGCATTTTAAAAATTGTAAGCTAACAATAAACCCCCCAAACCTTCTAGGTTATCCATACAACTACTGATAAAATACTTCATTGAAATGCCTACGAGCAAAGCACCAAACTATGCCAAATAGAAGTGATTTTTGAAATACTAGATATTTTATGATATCTATGCTACAAGTGCTCTTCAGTAGGAGAAATAATAGAGAATTTATGTACAATGAAACTAATTATATCAATATAAACATTTCTTATAAACCTAGCAAAGTCATATCAGAAAGAGCACTGAATTTGAAGGCAGAGGATTTGGACCCAGATCTTGGTTCCCCCCCCCCCCCACTTATTCCTTGTACCACTCACTCGGTCTCTCAATCTCAGTTATTTCATCACAAAATAACGAGTTGGGCTAGATGATATCTAAGGTCCTTTCCAGTTTTGAATCTATGATCCCATGGCAAAGAGGTGGCTCATTTTTGACATTCCAATGATGATATAGTGCTTCGGGAAGGGAGATGTTATGACATTGAAGGGGAGGGCTATTTTCAACCATATCAGCTTGATATCTGAGGAAGAAGAGCAGGAAATAAACCAGGGATTATGAAATGTCCTGGCAAATGCTGGGATCTCCTGAATGAATGCATAACAAAGTATTTATTGAGGACCTACCAGATGCCAAACACTGTGCTAAGAACTAAAGGATGAGAGTACAAGCAAATAAGGTTTCTACTCTCAAAGACCTTACATTTTAACAGAACACAGCTCATATGGGTCCCTCTAGGGAGGAGTGTTTTGAATAGAGAAGTCACTGAGAATAGTAATTGGAATTAACCAGTAAAGGATTCTTTAAGATTTTAAATTTTTTTCCAATGTCCAAATATTTGTTTACTCTTTCCTACTTCTAATGGGAAAATTTTTTTAAAATAAGGTTTATAACAAAAATTCATAGTGATTATGGCCCAAAATGTGACATGTCCTTTCTAGGAACAGTAATGTTCATTTGACTACTTATCTCAAAACCAAAATTGGAAAGGGGTTGAGAGAAGGAACTAGTTAGGCAGCATGCCATAAACATGGCTGGGAAAGAGTGCTGTGGGCCTGAACTTGGTCCATGTAGGGTGAATGCCCCTGCAAAGAGGCTGTGACACTCCATCCCCTAACTCTAAGTATTTTTACTTAACAATGTCTTATGACTGGAATTTACTCCCTATTCATCTCTGCTTCTTGGCTTTCTTGGTTTATTCAAACCTCAGCTGAAGTCCTACCTTCTGTGTATGTATATATGTATATGTATAAGAGGAGAGAGAAAAAGAAAGGGAAGGAGGGAAGCAGAAGGAGAGGGAGAAAGAAGAAGTGAGAGAGGAAGAGAAAAAGAAAGAGAATAGGGATCAGAAAATGAGAGGAAGAGAAGAGAGAAGTAAGAAAGAGAAAAGGAAAGAGGAGAGAAAGGGGAAGAAGCAAAAAAGAGAGGAAGAGAAAAGAAAGAGAGAAGAGGGAAAGAGAAGGGGAATAAGAGAGGAAATGAGGGTGGAGAGAGAAAGTGAGAGAGGAACAGAAAAAGAGAGGAAGAGAGATAAAAGAGAAAAGAAAGAGAAGAGGGAGAGAGGAAGAGGGGTATGAAATAGGAAATAAGAGAGAGAGAGAGAAAAAAAATGAGAAAGGAGAAAAAGGAAAGAGGATGGGAGAGACAAAGAGAAAGAGGAAAGAGGTAGGAAGAGGGAGAGAGAGAGGAGAGAAGAAAGAAAGAGAGAGAGAGAAACTCGTTTTCATGCCATCTCCTCTGTTATCCTGTGAGATCTGTGAATAGACACTGACTTTTGCTTTTCATTGTATACACCATGCTTAGTACAATGCCTTGCACATAGTAGTCACCCAATAAATTCATATTGACTAACTGACCAGATACTGACCAGTCAGAGTCCAGAATCTCAGGGTGGGAGTTTGAAAAATGAGTCAAAATTTTCATTTGCAAAAGTTGTTGAACCACTAGTGTGGAACATTCATCGAAGGAGTGCTATGTGCATGTATCCAAGGGGCTTTGATAGTTCTATCATATTGGAGTAGAGGGGTTTGGGAGAAGCCCATTAAAATAAGATACAGTATCTGCTGGCGGGAACACCAGGCTAAGAGGCACTAGTTTCAGAGACCAAATGAAAAGTTGATGCCATCTGTTGTCAGCTCAGAGAGATGTTCGGTAGGTAACTTTGAAAATATTTTCTTTGTGATGGAAAGAGAGGGGCCATCTGTTTTTTTGGATTTCTGGAGGAGGCCCTGCTCTCTCTGATCTTCCTTTCTCATTGTGCATCACCCAAAATAATGCCCAGAGCTCTATTTATGAAGCTGCAAGTAGGATCATTCTTGCTGCAAAGCATGCTTTTGCATCTGTTTAATTTTAACTTAAGCTCCATCCTGAAAAGCAATCACATTTACTGATGGTCTAGACAGAAGGCTTCCAGAGTCTTAACACCTTGCTAATTGGCTACTTAAAATCTCATGGAAAAGCAGAAGGCATCTTTGCATTTTTCTGTCTTTCTATTTCAGGAAATATTTTCTTTCTTTCTTTCTTTTTTTTCCAGCCTACTGTCCTAATTGGAAGAATTTCTTGTCTTTCCATTTTGTTGCAGTCTGTTTACTTCCAGTAACTGTCCCAAACAATTTGGCAGTTGGCCATGGCTGGGCTCCAAAAACAGTCAGACTTGGTTACCAGAAAAGATGTAGTCCCTTAGCAGCTCTGGGGTTCACCGGCAGAGCCTATCAAGGATCCCGTGTCTCTCACTGGACCTGCCCTTCTCTTCCATTTATTAGGATCATAGGGTCATTGCCCAAGAGCTTGAAGACCATGAAGTCTCTCATTTTATAGCTGAGGAAATTGAAGTCCATTGAAATTAAGGGATTTGATCAAGGTAGAAAGACAGTCAGAGGTGTTCTCCTGAACCTTTTACATGGTAGAAGAAAAACATAATGCAATGCATTCTTCTAAATATCTGACCCCTGGGGCAAAGCACCTTTAGGTTAACAAATTAATCAATCAGTCAACAAGTATGCTTTAATTGTTTACTATGTGCCCAATTTTGTGCTGGTTATTGGTGATACAAAAGACATCTTCCTTCAACTCCTCTCAAAATTGGCTTCCTCTGCCCTGTTGCTTACCTTGTCTGCCCCTATCTCTATGTGTGTTCAATTGCTTTTAATCAGGCCCTACTCTCCCAGACCTCATCTGGAATTTTCTTGGCAATGATGCTAGAGCAGTTTGCCATTTCCTTCTCTAGATCATTTTACAGCTGAGGAAATTGAGGCAAACAAGGTTAAGTGACTTGTCAAAGGGTTCCATGGCAAGTGTCTGAGGTCAGATTTGAGCTTATGCAAATGAGTCATCCTGATTCTAAGAAAGCCCAGTGCCCTAGCTGCTGTGCTACACAGGTGACCCCGTCTGCGCCCTGTGTAAAGGTATAAAGGTTCACGCAGGAAGTGAAAGTGATGTGGAAAAACTTTCGATCTTGGATCCAAAGACCTAGAACTAACTTAATTTAATTTAAAAATATCTAATTAAGGATAGAAAGATAGATATGACATAGTCTGTGCTCTCACAGAAAGGGACAACATGTCAGTAAGAACTATGTCACAAGAAAGAATGTGATCAATCATGGAAAAGGAAACCATTCTGAGAAACTCAAGGTGCAAGACAGACGTGGAGCTTTAGAGAGGCCCTGGAGAGCTTCATGCAGGAGATGGCATGGGGATTTGAAAGAGGACTTCAGAGGGAGGTGTAGGCACAGAGGCTAGTATTAACAAAGGAGTAAGACAGGAGTGCCTATAATGAGAACTGGGGATTGAGAACAGTCTAGTAGGTTTAGGATGTAAAAGATATAAAGATAGTGGGATAAAATAAGGCTTTTTTTGGAGGATCTTTAATGTTAGGACCCAGAGTTACAATTATTGGATGGGCAATGGAGAGCCATTGCAAGTTTTTGAGTAGAAGGGTGATGTGATAAGAGCAATACATTAAAATATTAATTGAGAAACTGAATGAAGAATGGACTGGAGAGCCTAAAGCTGGAAGACCAGTCAAGAGTCTGTTGCAACGTTAAAACAAGCAGGCAAGAGAAAAGAGGTCCTCAACTAGAGTTGTTTGCAATAAGAACAGAAGAAGACATAGTGCTGTGGTTTTGAGATTTACACAGTTAAGTGCTTAATTAAGGCAGATTAATTTCTTCATTTTAAAAAAGGGGGAAAGAAAGGAAAGCAGATGTGAGTGATATTGTCAAAGCATAATTAAAAGGACTTGGCAGGGATTGGTTGACTCGGGAATCAGTAGGAGGGCAAACTCCAACTCCCAGACAGAAGTATAGGAATTTTTTTTTTTTGGTGGGAGCAAAAACAATTGTTGTGAGGGTGCTGGCTAACATGGGTGTGAAGAGTCTGAACACAAATGCGGACACACTGGGAGAGGAAGGGTTAGGAGAGAAAGAGTAGTGACTTGGGGCTGCTTTTGCTGCATATTAATGTGTGATGACAAAAACTCAGAGGCAAGATGTAATGAAATGCACCCTACATAACTGAACCCTGGGGCAAACCATCTGCAGGTTAACAAATTAATTAATCAGTCAACAAGTATATTTTAATTGTTTACTTTGTGATCAGTACTTGGCTGGCTACTGGAGATACAAAAGCAAAAGTGAAACTGCCCCTGCCCTCAAAAAGCTTATATTGTAATTATAGTTCTAGTCAAGTAGTCAATCAATAAACATTTATTAACATTAAATAAATTAAAATAATTGTTAATTATAGTAATCATCAAAGCAACCACTGATAATATCAATAATAATTATCAGTATATAAAATATAAAATAGAATATAAAATATATATATGATATATATAATATATATAAATAGATTATATTTTATAATATATTATATATATAATAGAATATATATATAATAGAATAATTAATAACTTGGATTAATAAACATTTATTAAATACCTACTATGTGCCAGGATCTGTGCTACAAAGAAAGGCAAAAGAAAGTCCCCAAATTTGAGACATTGCCAGTGTAAGAAAGAGAGACCATGCAAACAACTGTACAAACAAGTGATATACAGGATAAATTGGAAATAATTAACAAAGGAAAGGCACTAGAATTAAAGGGGATTGGGAAAGTCTTCTTGTAAATGGTGAGATTTTAGTAGGGACTTAGGAAACTGAGGAGATGAAGATGAGAGGAGGGAGAGAGTTCCAAGACTGGGGAAAGTCCTAGATCAAAAAGTGAGTAGTCAGGAATGACTTAGTCAAAGAGGACTAAAGAGTTACAAGCATCATAAGATGGGAAAGCCTAAGGACAACTCAAATTTATGGAGTGATTACAAAGTTCTTTTCCTCACAATTACACTGAGGAAGCTTGGTGGTTGAACTTGGAGTCGGGAAGACTTGAGTTCAAATGTGACTCAAGTCACTTAACTTTTCCTCAGTCTCTTCATTTGTAAAATGTGGATAATAGCACCTACCTCCCAGGACTATTGTGAAGATGAAATGAGATAATACTTGTAACCTGCTAAGCATAGGATCTCAAACCTAGTAAATGCTATAAAATTTAGGTATTATTATTATAAGAACACTGATAAGCTCTTCATCATCCAGAGGGAAGAAATGAGGGCAATGAAGGGACTTGAGATCACATTATATGAGAAGCATCTGTAAGAATTGGGAATATTTGGCCTGGAGTAGAGAAGAGAAAAGAAGGGCCATGTGATTATAGTTTTTAGACATTTGAGGAGTTTTCTCCTGGAAGATGAAATGGACACCATCTTCTTGGCTTTGAAGGACAAAAGTAGGAGCAATGAGTAAAAGCCAGAAAGAAGAAAATTTAGGCTTGATATTAAGGAAAGTTTCTGTATAATAATTATTAAAAATTAATAATAATTAATAATTAATAATAATAATTAATGATAAAATAATTAATAAATAAACATTTATTAAGTACCGAATATGTGCTAGACTCCTAAATGCTGGAACGTACTGGATTTCCACTTCCTAGCAATCTTAAAGCAAAGGTGGAATGGCCACTTTCAGTTTTGTTATAATAGGGACTCATTCAGTTTGGCCTTGGAGGTCCCTGCCAACTCTAATTACCTATAATTCTGTGTTACAGTGTGTGGAAGAAAGGAAGGGCTTTGAATTCGAGCTCATTAATGGCTTCAGCTATTAAAGCTTTTGGGGAACCCCAGAGGGCATCTAGTTCAATCCCTTGCTCTGGACATCATGCTTTTATTAATTCAGCCTAAAATCACATTGGGTTTGGTTGTGTTTTGGGTTGGTTTTTTTTTTTTTTGGCTATCAGGTCACACTCTCGACTCACATTGAATTTGTCATCCACTAAAGACCCCCAATTTTTTCACATTAATGGCTCCATGTTACCCACTCAGCATTTGTATTGCTGCTTTTTAAAAACCCAAGCAAAGAACTTTATCTTTAACCCTATTAAATTTCATCTTCTGTAGGCCATTGTTCTGGTCCATTGAGGCAACATGGCATTCAAACTGTGTTATTTAATTTTCCTTCCCAGCTTTGTACCATCCGAATTTTGAACAGGTTTATAATCTTTGCCTTTGAAATCATGGAAAAAAATCCTTGAATAGGTTAAGGATGAGGACTGAACTCTCTCTAGGTTCATATCAATCCATTAATCCACCTGCTTGGGTAGAGTTGTTTATACAATTGTCAATATACTTATCTGTAGTTTTTTACTCAACCCCTATCCCTCCATCTTACCTGCCAGAATATTTGAGATGTTTTATCTCACAATAGGAAAAGAAAGACAAGGGAAGGGAAAGGAAAGGAAGAGATAGAAAAGGGAAGGAAGAGAAAGGAAGGAAAGGGAAAGACCATTTACATGGTACCTAATACACCGTGCCAGGTACTGTGCTTTTACAAATATTACCTTATTTGGTCTGCACGACAACTTGGGAAGTAAATGCTCTTATTATCCCCATTTACAATTGAGAAAATTGAGACAAACAGAAATAAGTGACTTGCCCAGGTTCACAGCTAGTATGTGTTTGATACTGAATTTTAACTGAGTCTTCCTGGCTTCAGGTCCAGTATTCTCTCCAAGGGATTCCCAACTACCCCATACATTACTGTCCCTTACCTTAAGCATCTTTATGTAATCCAGATATGCTCTATCTATAGTATCTACTCTTCCAGCCAAAGAAAAAGGAAATGAGGTGGGCTTAGCATGACTTGTTTTAGTGAATCCATGGTTACCCCCCAAGATGACTACTTCTCTTACTAGGAATGAACATCAGTGCACTAAGTATAAGTCATGCTAAAGAAACCCCATTTTCATTTTTGATAGGACCACTAAACCAGTTGATCAAAAAGATTGTGTAAATTTAGTGTATCTAGATTTCAACTAGATCAGTCAAGCCTCTTATAATATTTTTAGTACTTAGCAAATAAACACGAATTATCAATGAATGCCATTGAATACTTAGGTGTGTACCATTAGGCTAAAAACTTTGGAAACATACAAAGAATTATAGTGTTATGCTAGGAAACTCATGTGAAATACAACAGCTAGTCTAAAAGAGTGAGTGGTGTTGCCGAGAAACTTAGGAGCTCACTACTGTATGGTACCTGAGGGAGATCTAAAGAAGTCTATGGATGTAAGAAGGATAGTCTCTTATTTTTATTTTATTTATAAATTTATTTTTATTACATTTATTTTATTATATTTATTTATTAAAGATCATCTACCTGAAATCCTATATCTCTTTCTGTCCCAGGACTTGTTCCTTTCCTTTTTGTTTAAACTGGTTTGCAAACATAAAACAACTCTTGAGAGAAAGATTCTTCTCTCTTTCGTTGTTGTTCAGTCGTTTTGGTCATGTCTGACTCTTGGTGAGCCTATTTGGGGTTTTCTTAGCAAAGATACTGGAATGGTTTGCCATTTCTTTCTCTAGTTCATTTTACAAGATGAAGAAACTGAGGCACATAGAATTAAGTGACTTGCTCAGGGTCACATAGCTAATAAATGTTTCAGGCCAGTTTTGAGCTCAGGACCAGTACCCTATCCACTGTATCAACTAGCTATCTCAGAAGAGAACAAGTCCATAGACAGAATTATGTATAATGGTCATTAATCTCTTTTGTCTCATAGACTCATCTGTCAATCTGGTGAAGAAGCCTTTGTAACTGATCTTAGATTTATGTTTGAAGATGCATAAAATATAATAGATGGTATTATGGGATGTCAATTATGTTGAAAGGCAGTGATCAAAATATTTTGGGGAAAAGTTTGTAGATTTCAAAGAGCATCTGACAAGAAAAGAAATCAGAAGACAGGTATGAATCCTGGCTCTACTAATTATTGTCTGTGTCCCTTCTTTGAGTGTATCCAGGGCCGTTTCTTAGACCTCTTCTAGCTCTAATAGCCAGTGTATTACGGAATCGCTGCTGGCTCTGCTTAGAACAGGACAATGTGATAGGGGGTGAGGTTTAAAGTAAATTCTATTTCCTGACTACAGTATTCAGCTTCTCTAGCCTTCTTCAGTTCTTTTTCCATAGGAAAATCAAAACAATTAAAAAAGAAAAACAACTGTCTGTAGGCTCAGGTATGAGTTCTTTCTGTAAGTTTGTTGTGTAAATAAAACCTTTCTTATATCTGAAATCTTGTTCGACTAAATGCTTACTAGGGAGCTAATTATTCTTTTTGTGAGAATAAAATGAGCCAGAAACTGAAGTTCCTGGGGTTTCCCGGAGTGGACAAATGAACCAGAGAGATTTTGTTAGAGACTCCCACCAAATTACACCCAGGTCTGTCATCTAATGGCTCAGGGCTCATTTAACATATGGATTGCCTAATAGATATTTCTTCTGTACTTTGATGAATCCACGATTCTATCAATCTGAATAATTTCTCCCCTACTTCAGATTGCAGTCCTAAAAAATCTTCTCATTCTATTCAGGCATCTAGCCATGATTTTTTTGTTATCATTCCAAAATTCAGCTGGTTATTTGTCACTCATGGCTCCTTTCCTAGCCCCTTGGACAAAACCAAAAACCCAAAAGAATCCTTCTTCTTAAACATGAATAATTTTTTAAAAGCATTTAGGCCTCAAGTTGTAATAAAAAGCAGCATAATCTAATTCAGTATTTTAATATTTTAACTAGCAAAGCATGATCATTTCAATAGGAGCAAAGACCATATTGAAAACTACAGCAAATTTCAATTCCCACCACAAGAAAATATGTATTTTTTGTTTGTATATTTGTATATTGCATATTTGTATATTGTATTTGTATATTGCATGAGTGCAAGTGAAAATATACTCTTAATTTCTTATTTCCATGGATTATTAAAGTATATTTTTTCAAATAAATCACACAATGTTCATTTATAAAATGGCATCAGAATAGATAATGATTATTCTGCATTCTGTTCCCCCCCCAGTTTAGATTCTTAAAGAAAGAACACAGGTAAAAAAAAAAACATTTTAGCTTGAAAAGAAAATCAAAGTAGGGGGGAAACTAGTTGGCTCAGTGTTTTAGAAAACTTGAATCTGGCCTCAGACACTTCCTAGCTGTGTGACCCTGGACAAGTCTCTCAACTCCCATTGATTAGCCTTTACTGTTCTTCTGCCTTAGAACCAATACATTGTACTTATTCTAAGACAGAATGTAAAGGTTTAAAATAAAAGGAAAGAAAAGAAAATCAAAGTGGGAATACCGCACAAAAATATTGATACAAAAATTCTTGTTTAATCAGGATGTCAAGCGGCAAAAGCAAAATAAAAATAAAAAACAAAACCAAAAGAATATTTGACTAGGCTATTTTATTGTCTACAACTGTGAACTGGAAGAGGGCTAAGTTTTGAGAACATTCCATCTTGTTTCAATGTGTTGTTTCATAGGTTTAATTGATTCCAACATAGGGCATGCATTATTATACTTCCAAAAAGCATCCAGGGGAATCATTATTTTGGTTTATGGTTGTTTTTTTAAAACCTTACCTTCCATCTTTTACAGTGACTTTCCTTATATCTCTTCATTTTTCCTATTTCAAGCAGAGCCTAAATAATACATAGAAATCCACATGAATAGTTTATTATAATTTTCCATACTAAATTCCTTTTAGCTTTTGAGATGCAAAGCTCTATCTCTTTGATTCCTGAGGCTCTTGAGATACAGGAGAAAAACAATCAGTTATTCAGTGATTTAATATAACTTTTCCATCTTCACATTCCATACGAGGTGGGAACAGAGGAGGAAGAGCTGTACCGGGCACTTGGGGAAGAGTGGCTGTTGTAGGGTTCAAGTCCACCATCGAATTCCTGACAAGTCATTTTGGCACAGCCTTCTGGACCTCTATGGTCCTGGCAATCTCTCTCCCAAGTTCCAGCTCAAAACCTCCCTGAGTAGCTTCTGGGAAGCTTCACTATTCACCTCTCCAGAGGAATAAGTGACAGAGAAACATGGAAGACTAGGAGAATGAGGGAAGTAAGATCTTAAATTTAAGTTTACAAACTGGGGCACTCAGAAGTCCATCCATATTGCATACCTCTCATCTTCCTCTTTCCTCTCTGCTTCCCCATTTAAATTTGCTGCCATTTTTATCACCAGTCTATCACCACATATTCTTCTCCCACTTTCCATTAGCGCTCATGCTATGGCCTTTGTTCATAAAGGCGAGTAGTTATAGATTGCTTTAAAGTTTCCAAAGGACTTTACATAGCTTACCTCATTTGATCCTCACACCAACCTAGTGAGGCAGGTGCTATTATTATCTTCCTTTTACAAACAAGGAAACTGAGGCCAAGAGAAGGTAAATGACTTGCCCAGGGTCACAGCTAGTCATCACAGTATCATAGCTAGAAAGTGTCTAAGGTAGGATTTGAACTCCAAGTTTCTTGACTTCAGGTCCCATGCTCTATCTACTCAGTTAGTTGCTTGAACTGGGCTGGACTTGCTCCCAGCTGGACATAACTTAGTTGGGAGGGGTGTTCCACTAATTTAAGACCCCTTGAAAAGCAGAAAGAAGCTCTGAAAACTCATCTAAATTCATGTATTCTATATACTGGAAGCACCAAACCTCTATCTTACTGCCCACTCCTCCCCTGTCTATGCCCTCCCAGCTGTTGAGGAGGTACATCACAAGCTGGGGAGGTCCTTTGCAAGGTGATACAGGTCCTGCCTTCTTAGCAGATGCAGCTACTGAAGACTCGGAAAGAAAGGTTCAATGGTTCAATATCTGAAACCAATGTGGTTTGTATCAGTGGAAAGAAGAGGCATTGCCATCTCGTTGGCTATTTCCAAGCCTCCTAAGGAGCACAGCCTTTCCAAAACCTCCTGCATATATTTCCTCCCTCATTAGAGTGTGAACACCTTGAGAACAGGACTGTCTTATTCTACTTTCAGCATCAACTAAATGTTTTTTGGTTTTTGTTTTTCTGCTCATTTATTCATTTCCTGTGAAAGGAAGTTCTAACAAACAAGCCCACTTTGCAGAGCTGGTATAAAACCCATTGTATGGACCTCTCCTTTCTTCTCCTTTCTCTGCCAAATTTTTTATACCATTGAAAAAAGAATTTTCAAAAACATCAAGGAGAACTTTGATGGGAAATGTCTTAGAAAGGCATCAGGTTGCCTGAGGGGGTATTCTCTTTCAGCCAAAGGGGACAGGGCTTTGTAGACCAGGAGTTCAACCAGAGGGACACTCTCTCCTCTCTTTCCCCCTGGCTGAGAAGCTTGCACTGACTAATTAGCTAAGATCACTATTGCCAAGGATGAAACCCAAACAGGAAGTCGCATTGGAGGCTATATCATCTGAAGCAACTGTGATGGAAGGGGTTGGAAAGAAACTTCCATTAGAGACAAATAGCCATAGATTTACATCTGGAAAGGACTTAGAGGGTCATCTGGTCCAACCCTCTTATTTTACAGATGAGGAAATTGAGACACAGAAAATTAAGTGATTTGCTTAATGTTACAAGACAGTAAGTGGTAGTACAAGACCTCAAACCTGCGTCTGTGGACTCCAGGATTTGTTGGATGTTACCATATTGCCTCTGTGATTATGGCGAGAGGGGTAACTACTGTAAAACAGACTGGTCTGTTTTGTGGGTCAAAGCCAAGGCCAGAAAGAGAATAAGCAAAGAACACAGTTAGGTATAGATGAGAGAAAGGATAAGTCTTTGGCTAACTCTCAGTTTACTTCTGAGAAGAAATGATCTTTTCATACAGACATACGTTGGAGTCATTGTTTTCAAGACCAATGCAATAAACTGAGTATCTCCATAAATTGAGTCACAGGATATTTTTGGTTTCCCAAAGTATACAAAAGTTATGTTTATATTATATTATAGTCTATTAAGTGTAGGATAGTATTCTGTCTAAAAAATAACAATGTACGTGTCTTAATTTTAAAAATTAGGCAGTCATTTTTTTAGTCATGTTGGACTCTTCATATCTCCTTTTTGGGTTTCCTTGGCAAAGAAAACTGAAGTGATTTTACTTTACTGCTAAAAAAACGCTGACCATCATCTGAGCCTTCAGCAAGTTGTAATCTTTTCACTCAGGGAGGCTCTCATGTTGATGGCTACTGACTGATCAAGTTGGGAGTTGCTGAAGGCTGGGGCAGCTGGGGCAATTTCTCAAAATAAGACAACAGTTAAGTTTGCCATATTGACTCTTCCCCTCATTTGGACATTGAGAAGTCATTGGAGGGTTATTAACTGGCTAATCTCAGGGAATAGGGAGGGCCAAGGAAAGGGAGAGAGCCTGGACTGGCTGCTCAGTGGGACAGTGAGAACAAATAGAACATTTATCAGTTAAGTGGGCCCTCTTCTATGGGTGTGGTTTGCGGCACCCCTTAATGTTTACAGCAGTAACATCAAAGATCACTGGTCACAGACCACCGTAACAGATATAATAATAATAATAATGAAAAAATTTGAAACATTGTGAGAGTTACCAAAATATGAAGGAGACCTCATGAGAGCACTTGTTGGAAAAATGGCACCCAAAGTCTTGTTCAATGCAGGGTCGCTATAAACCCTCAATATGTAAAACAAAAATGTCATATCTGTGTGGCACAATAAAGGGAAGCACAATGACAAGAGCCATGCCTGTCATTCAGTGTCCTGGGGCCAATAAAACCTCCCCTCTTAGAACCAACCCTTCAACCCTTTGTGCTGCTTCTTTATTGGACTCAGGAAATACTATGCATTATAGTTATTTTTGCTACTGTCTCATCCCTCTGTTAGACGGAAGACAAGGGCCCTCAGATAGCTCAGCAGTTAGAGCAGTGGGTCTGGAGTCAGGAAGACCTGAGTACAAATCCAGTACAGACATATATTAGCTCTGTGATTCTGGGCAAATCACTTAACCTCTATTTCCTCTCTTGTAAAATGGGGCTAATAATAGCACCTGCCTCCCACAGTTGTTGTGAGTATGAAATAATTTGTAAAGTGTTTAGCAGAGCAGTAGACACACTGTAAGTGCTATGTAAATGCTAGCTATTATTATTGGAAGGCAAGGACTTGGTCTTTTATAAACTTTGCATTTTCTCCAGTCTTGTCCAGTATTTTGCATTCAGTAGGCATGTAATGTATATTGATTTGAACTGAATTGAAGAGAGTGTAGCGTGGGGGCAACTAGGTAGCACTGTGGCTAGAACTCCAGGTCTGGAGTTGGGAGAACCTGCATTTAAATATGGCTTCAGACAACTACCTAGCTATGTGACCCTGGATGAGTCACTTTATCCCAGTTGCATAGAACAGATACTAGGTGAGAAAGTAAGAGGGAGGGAGAGAGAAAGGGGGAGAGAGAGAGAGGGAGGGAGAGAGAGAGACAGACAGACAGACGAGAGAGAGAGAGAGAGAGAGAGAGAGAGAGAGAGAGAGAGAGAGAGAGAGAGAGAGAGAGAGACATAGAGACAGGGAGACAGAGAGAGAGAGAGACAGACAGAGACGGAGACAGAGACAGAGAGACAGAGACAGAGAGAGACAGAGTGTGTGTAGAAGAGCTATCCATTGTCTTGCCCCAACACTCAATTTCTCCTTGTTCCGTGACAACCTTTAATTGCAGTCCTCTAGTTCTAACAAGTGTTTTGTAAATGTAAGATCTGATTGTATGTTTATAAGCCTCCAACTTTTATTTTATTTTTGAAAGAATTACCTGGAAGGAATCATTTCCTTCTCCCAGCAGGGTTCTCCTCGAGTTCCGTCCCAACTGGTTGCTTGCTGAAGCAGAGAAGGGTTCCTACCCACCCCCCTATTGCTCTGAACTCGGTGCCTTACTGTAATTTGCCATTTCTTCTGTATAGCTTTGATAACAGGTGAGATGACCCTGCTTCAGACTAATCATTTGCAGTGGCAGACCTATTTTTCACCGCAACTTACAAGAAATGGCTATTTTCCCCCTGTCTGCCTCTGTAGCTGTGTCTGAACAGGATCCTAGTGTGAGGGGATGCATCAAACTCTCCTACTTCACAGATCGGGAGATACTTCAAAAAGCTGAGCATTCATTCAGGAGATGAGAGAGTGGAAAAGGTATAAAGCCATATCTTCCTTTTGCTCCAGTGATTGAAGCAGTCAGTTATCCAGACAAAGAGACCTTAATGGCAGTGCTCTTCATAACCACTACGATCCATCATCTACTCCCCCTCACATCACTCTATTCTTCCAAGAAAGCAGATCCTCTTCCCCTCCTAATTCTAAACTCCTCTACTTTTTGTCCACTTTCCACTTTGTCCTACTGTTTCACTTAGATAACAGCATTCTAGATTTAAATCTGGAAGGAGCCTAAAGAGGTATTGAATCCAATCACCTTCATCTTAGAGGGAAGAACATTGAGCTATATAGACATTTTTTTAAATTGTTTTTTCTCCTTAATTAGATGTAGAAATATTTTCAACATTTGCTTTCTGATAATTTATGATCCAAACACTTTCTCTCTTCCTCCCTCTTTCCGAGACAGCAAGTAATCAGATATAAATTATTACTGTGCTATTTATTATTTGTCATATTGTGAAAGACACATATTGCACATTCAAGAAAAAACTCATGAAGGAAATAAAATGAAGAAGGTATGCTTTGATTTGCATTTGGACTCCATTAGTTCCTCTATGGTGGTGGACAGCATTTTTCATCATGAGTCCCTTCGGTTTGTCTTGGATCCTTATATTGCTGATGTCATTTATATCATGTTAAGTCATTTACACTTGATTGTACTAGCTTGCTATTACAGCCTTCTCCTTTTCCTGCTCACTTCACTTTGCATCAGTTCATGTAAGTCTTTCTAGTTTTTCTGAAATTTTCCTGTTAATCATTTCTTAGGGTACAGTAGTATTCCATTACAACCACTGTGATATATAGACATTAAGTGACTTGCCCAGGGTCACACAATAAGTATGGGGAAGCATTTGAACTTAGGTCTTCCAGATTACACTTCCAACATCCTCTCCTCTCCATGGATTGTTTCTCAAGTCTGCTTAAAGTAGTTATGTCGGGCACATTTTCTGCCTTCCTGAAGATAGACATATGGTATCATGCTTTGTCCTTATTAGTAAAAATAGCATGCGCATAGGAGGAAGAGGCAACCTGGTACAGTGGAAAAGGAGTCAGTCTTGGAGTTGGGGAGATCCAAGTTCAAATCTTGTCATTGGCATATACTAGTTATATGACCATGAGAAAGTCTCAGCCTCTGAGTGGTCCAGGCATCTCTCTAATATTATGTTACAGATCAATTGTTCTTCTTCAATGGTGGAAGCAGTTTATACACTGAGAGTTTCCATGCTCATATAAATCACAGATCTTGACCTGAAAACTCCCCAGCGAAGCAAAAATGTAGTAAGGGAATTAACTGAGAGTTTGGGAAAGTACAGTCAGTTCTGCTAAAGCATGTGTTTGGAAAACAGGCATTTGTTACAACACAATTCATATATTAAGGAACATTTTGATCATGACCTGAATTTCTGAATTTCAAGTTTACTTTCTGAATTTTAAGTTTGCCTCTGTGAAATGTCTTCCTCAAGAAATATCATAAATGCAGAAAATGGAAGCCCTTTACAATCACTCACAAGATGCAACTTCTGATGCCCACTTCCACAATTAAGCTTCAGATCTCTGTCCAGGTAAAGTGCCATATTGTGTGTACTCTGTGAGCTTCCCTACCCCCACCCTGTCCCTAACCTCCAACCACCAGGAGTGTAGCCAGAAGCCCACTGCAGCAGCCACTATTATTGTAGAATTTGTGTGTTTCTAAACCATTGAACATATATAAAACTGTGTCACTGCTTTTATTAGGAGTTTATCTTTTTTCTTTATGTGTCACTGATGAAGATTTTTAGTGTTGTACCTTAAGCCTCATTATTGCACAATTTTGGGAAATATGTCCCATTATAGCCAAACTATCAGTACCTTGATTATGCTGACCTTTACTTGTAAAGTAGGGAGTAATAATACTTGGCTCACTTAGTTTGTAGTGTAAAGGTGGGGTCAAAAGGACCTACCCAACTTGGGCTTTCATACCATAACTATCTGAGAACACATTTCAATATATCATTTATTGATTTCTTGGATGAAGTACTAAAATACCTTCAAACTGGAATGATTTTGCATAAGAATTATATTCATATAGAACAAGGAAACTTGGCCATACACTTGAGATCATCTAGAAATAATCAAATATTTGATTTTTGAAATTTAAGTCAATGTGTCATTTTTGCTGACCTCCCTAAGAAGGAACTAAGAAGGGTAATAAGGGAAGGAAAAAGCATTGCCTAGAGGAGGATATTGTGAGCTTTGAAAAGTTTGGGGGACCTTGGATTTCCCATATTCTTATCTGTATCCTGACTGTATCTCTGAGCAGCTGGTGGCACTGTGTGTATCAAGAAAAAATGATAGACAATGATTTGATGTGCTTATGGAGTGACTCCATGAAAGGAAGAAAAATACTTTTAGCAATCAGAGGCTATATGAACCAGCCCTTTGACATGTACTCTAGTTTTAGTCCAATATTCCCTGGACTCTATATCCTAAGGGAAAGTGTCATAGACTTTTTTCAGTCACATTCAGAAATAATTTTTGACAATTGTTTTTTGACATTTTAGGATTAAGATTTTATCCCTCCTGATCTACGAGAAAGAACACTCTCCACATTCAGAGGAAACACTGTGGGAGTAGAAACACAGAAGAAAAACAACTGCTTGATTACTTGTGTCGAGGGGGTATGACTGGGGATGGAGACTCTAAATTAACATCCTAATGAAAACACCAACAACATGGAAATAGGTTCTGATGAAGGACACATGTAAAACCCAGTGGAATTGTGTGTTCACTACAGAAAGGATGGGTGGAGGTGAGGGAGGGAAAGAATATGATTCTTGTAATCAAAGAATAATGTTCTAAATTGACTAAATAAAAATTTAAAAAACAACAAAAGAAGATTTTCTCCCTCCTTCCCTTTCCCCACTCCTCAAGGTGTAAATAGTCTGATATAAATTATGCCAGTGCTTTCATGCAATACATATTTCCATGTTGTTCATGTCATGATAGAAGACACATCACACCTGTGGGAAAAAAAGACCCCTACCCCCTTATACTTGATTGGATTTTAGTGATAGTTATAGGTTTAAGATATTCAGTTTTATGATTCTAAAGTGATTAGTATAAATTCCATTATAATCTTAATATAATCATTAAAATTCATAATTTTACAAGGATTTTTAACTAAAGCATAAAAACTGCTTCTAACGGGATATCTAACCCCTCCCTAAGATTACATTTCCCTTTATCATAAGATGCTGATTATCTGGATCTCATGTCCAAACATGGCACAAACATCACACCCCTTTTCCTGTTTGGAAATAGTCATCTCTTCCCCCAGATCATATGAGAGAGCGGTAACAGTCACTTTGTTGTGAGGGTGAAGAGATGTACCCCTGGGGTTCAGGAAGAATACCTTTTTTTAAACCCTTACCTTCCATCTTGGAGTCAATACTGTGTATTGGCTCCAAGGCAGAAGAGTGGGAAGGGCTAGGCAATGGGGGTTAAGTGACTTGCCCAGGGTCACACAGCTGGGAAGTATCTGAGGCCAGATCTAGGCCTGGCTCTCAATTCACTGAGCTACCCAGCTGTCCCCCAGAAAGGATATCTTTTGCAAGAATGCAAGACTCCAAAACTTAGCTTGAAAATAAAAAGAAAAATTTATTAATTTAGAGAGTAATGTTGAGAATGGCCAAGAGGATGGTACAGGTGGAACAGCAAGATGGAAGGCTGCTCCTTGGGAGGAGAGCATGGATGGAAAGGCTATCCCCCTGGGAGGACAGCACGGATGGAAAAGCTGTCCCCCAGACGACATCAGTTTTGGGGATTTTATACTCTTTACAACAGATGCTGTATCATGGTATGGACGTGAGTCTAAAGTGTTAAACCTTCACGCATTCAGTTAGGGGTTTGGTTATCTGACTGGGGTCTGCCTGGAGACATAGGGAATGACCCTCATAAAAGATTCTTTGGTTTTAGGGAACAGACAGATGTCTGAGATGTAGCCTGATAGGATCGAGGTGTAGCCTGGAGGTGCATCTCTCTGTCTATCTTAAATCTAAAGGAAGATCAAAGGAGGACACTCATCTCGGGGTCCTAGAGGGGTCATTGGATGTGTTAGGCTCAGAGTCTTGAGGATGTAAGGGAGCAAAGGAACTTCACTGATAATGGTTTGCCTGAGCTTCTGGGGGTACAATGCCCATTTCAACTTGACTAAGTCCTTAGTCAAAGGATTAATATGGTCTTTCCCAAATGAACTAACCAATCAGCTTTGTATTTGGATAACTGTTTCTAAAATAAGGTCTATATGATGTTATGTCTTGTGATCTTGTATGGAAGTATTCAGTTTGTTATAAAAACCAGGTCTCAGCCTCTGGGAGGGGTCTCTTGCCGGGATCCAACAATGTAATACATGCAAGAGAATGCTTTTTTTGGAGGACTTGGCCCTCTTCTGATAAAATCTATCTTTCTACCTTGACTTGAAGAAATTTGGCTTTTTGACTTTATTTACCTAAATTGTCTACATGGAGTCTGGGGGGGTTCTATTTCACAACACAGCTAAAATAATAATGATTGAAATAAAGTGGAAGATGGTATGCTTTGATCTGCAATCAGACTCCAACACTTCCTTTTTTGACTGTGAATAGCATTTTTCATCATGAATCCCTTCTGAATATCTTGGGAACTGTATTAGGCGATTATTTTAAGTGGGAGATGATAATTCCAAGATCAGATCTGCCAATCTCCTCCCTCCTCCTTCTTTCCTCCCTTCCCCACTTCCTGTTCTATCTCCCTCTTCCCTCCCCCCTTTAGTTAATTCTTCTGTTGATAGCACTGAGGTCAGCTCAAAGTGCGTATCTTGGTATACCAAGCAAAGCACTTTCTCTTTTTTCTAAGTTTAAGTAAAGGGGGTTTATTTGGGAGAAGGGGAAAGGTAAGAAGTTGAAGGGAGAGAGTGTTTCGGGTTTCCCTAATACTAAAACAATTCCCAAGTTGGAGGATGGTGGAATAGAGTTCAGATTTGGGAAAATAGCCAACATGTTTGAAGATTCAGGGAGAAACCAGAGAGCAGGACTTTTCTGCCCTTCCTCCTTTCTGTCCCAAGAACAAGACACCAAGTTTCTCAGTTTGTCTTCTCAGCTTGTTCCTTCTTAATGGTCCTTCCTGATTACCATTCTAATTATAAGGTTCTTCTTGATTGACAGTTCAGCAAGCCTGACTTCTCCAGCTCTGCTGCAGATTTTTCCCATTTTCTCTCCTCCACAACATTACAGAACTTATTTGGCTGTTGATTGTTTAGTCCTTCATAGTTGATGATTGTATGAAATTTCTGTTACTCTATACTTTGTTCTCCTGGTTCTGCTCACTTCACTTTGCTTCAGTTCATATAAATCCAGGTATTTTTTTCATTATTCAAAACCTGTTTCCATGTTGTTCATATTTGCAATAGAGTTATCTTTTTTCCCATCAAAATCCTAATCATATCCCCATCAAAATATGTGATGGAGCATATGTTTCTCTTTTGCATTTCTCCTCTCACAGTTTTTTGTCTGTATGTGGATAGTGTTCTTTCTCATAAGTTCCTCTGGATTGTCCTGGATCATTGCATTGCTGCTAGTAGAAAATTTTATTACAATTGATTTGCCACAATGTGTCAGTTTCTGTGTACAACATTCTCCTGGTTCTGCTCCTTTCACTCTGCATCAATTCCTGGAGGTCTTTCCAGTTCACATAGAAATCCTCCAGTTCATCACTCCTTTCAGTACAATAGTATTCCATAACCATCAGATACCACAATTTGTTCAGTCATCTCCCAATCAGTGGTGTAAAGATTAAAATTTAGGGGAGACTGAGGCAGGTAGAAATTAGTTTCTCTCTGCAAGGAGTATTCTATTTTTAGAGGTTTATTAAAGGTTAAAGATTAAAGAAAATACAGGATAAGGAAAAACACGTGCTTAGGCCATAGGCCTAGACAAGATAACCTCACATCATGGAAGAGCCACGTCTGCTCCAAAATGGAAGTCCAAAAAGAGAGACAAAAGCCTTTGCAATCAGCTTAAATCCCTTCTCAATCTTGCCCACCTCAGACTTCCATGAGATTACAAAGCATTTTGGGGAAGTGGAGCAAAGGCTTGTGGGGATTGAAGTCCAGAGTTCAAGTGTATTTTTTACATACCCCCATTTGATCGTTTGAAAAAAATTAATTTTCTTTTCCAAAGGATCATGAAAATATAATCAATTTAAAGATTACAATAATTTGAGGATAAGAGAAAAAAAAAGAACAAAACCAATAACTGCTGGACGAATTGACAAAAAGCCAGTTAGGGGGCAGTCCCCTTTGGCATGAAAGTATACATACAAATAAATGTTCAATCAACCACACCCAAAGTTCATTTTTGTGCACTTGTGGTCTGGGGGCTTCTTCATGGTGGCTTCTCCAACAGTTCAGTTTCTGGATTCAGAGACATAGCATCTTCTTTACCTAAAATTCTTCTCAAAAGGAATTTAAACTTTGCAATTTAAATAATGATATTTTTTACATTCCCCCCGTTAAGAGGGTGATTTAAAAACAGGATCACTTATGGATGCATGGCTGAGGTATGAGGTATATGAATCAATTGGCAAGAGATATTAAAAAGATATCAGAAAAATCCAAATAAAAAAATTTCTGGATGAAAATATAGACTATCAAAGTCTTATGTGTAAAAATTCCAAGTAAAAGAAAAATAAATCTATAATAGGTCCTTGAATCAGGGCCCAATTAAAATGATCTAAACAATGATGCATTTACCCAGTCAATAGACAGGACTAGAGAAAGTTACCACACTATGAGAGGCAGAAAAAGGAGCAGATTATAGGAGCCAAGTTTGGGAATACTCGTCTGTGAGTATCTTCAGAGTGAGTGTGGACACAAGGAAAGCCTATGTCTAACAATGTTAAACACAGTAACCTCGAGTCTTCACACTAGGTGTAAGACCTTTGTATTGGCCTAGAAGTGCATCAATCCATCCTGGATTGGCTTTTCTTTGGCTCTGTGGAAATGGCTCTGTTGTATATATCTTGTCCTGGAATCAGACAGAATCATTAAGCAACGTCCCATAATTTATTTAAATAATTAGTGGCATCATTTTTATAGTCACAAGCTTTTTATGGCATGCATTAGCAAATGTATCTTACACTTATAGTACTGAAAAATCAAAAAGTTAAAGAAAATCTTAATGCTGGTGACATGTGCTTCAAATATAAAAAGGAGAGAAAAAAAACCTGAAAAAGTATATTGCACATGCAAGAAAAATATAATAATAAAAGAGCTTTAAAAATAAAAATGTAGCTTATAATCATCGACACTCTGTGTCAGCTAAGAAAATATAGAATGCAAGGCTTTCTCACCAAAAATGAGATCCATTTCCTCTTAATATCTGGCCATGATCACTGTGAGTAGAAGGCAAATGAATTGAACAAGGTTAACAATTTTTCATTTTTAAAAATACAGTAGTACAAATATGTAGGTATCAAAATCCCCCAAATTCTCAATAGCCCAATTAATTACAATAGCAAACAAACACACTTTCATATTTCACATAAGTTGCTGTATGACATTTTTTAAAACCTATGAATTGATGGATATTTGTCACAAGTTTTTACAAACGTAGCAATCTTTCAACCTTGGTATTTAAACATATTTTTAAACAAAGTAAAACTCATCTTGGGTTAAGAATATAATCAAGAAATCTATATATCATTCTGGTGCAAGTTAAGTAGTGAGCTAAAGAGTATAAATAAAAGATGCTTCTTTTTTGGAGGCCTTTTAAGGATACAAATGCTCTGAGATTAACTGCCCAGCTTCCATTCACATATTTAGAAATGCGGGAAGGTTGGGGGTTATAAAATGTATTTCACTTCACCTACTGTAATGGGCCTTACCTCATGGTAGGGGCAGGCAACAATGATCAGAGATTGCTAAAAAAAATTACAAAAATCATATTTAAAAAACCCTTAAAATCAGTTGAAATATTTAGCATATTAAATTTTCCAAGGTTGTTATAGCAATTGTAACCAATTCTGAAGTCCATCCTTTTTTTCCTTATATGGGCTTTTTCCAGCACAGTTATAGGGGAAAAACAACAGAATTTAACAGTAGTTAACTCAGTATATTTAAATAAATTCAATCAACCTTCAGTGTAACAGAGTAATATTCAATCCAGTAATATATGAATTTAACATCACAAAGTTAAATCTTAAACCAAGCAAATATCAAAATGCAATAGAAATACAGAGATTTGTATAAACCATTGGAGTCTGAAATGCCTTAAAATTTATAACCTCCAGTCTTTTCAAAGTTCTTTGGGTGTGTTTTTTTGGTTGTTGTTGTTGTTTGTTGTTTTTAATTATCCATTTAGATGCCTATTGTCCGAAGGCATAGTGGTAAGGGCTAAGCAATGGGGTCTGAGTGATCTGCTCGGGGCCACACAGCTGGGAAGTATCTGAGGCCAGATTTTAACCCAGGACCGCATGTCTGTAGGCCTGGCTATCAGTTCCCTGAGCCACCCATTTGCCCCTTCAAAGTTGAATCTTTGGACTGATTCTTTCTTCTGGCACGCAGGTGAAATCAATGAAATTACCAGAACAGTCAAAAGGTATCCTTTTAAACAGCCCATTGCTTTTTAAGTTTCTGTTTGAAAAGTCTGTTTCTTCTCTCTCCCTTTCTCTCTCTCCCCTGCTCTGATACCTCCTCCTGCCCCAGTCCACGTGGAGCCCAGGCCGCCCACGTGGAGCCAATACCCCCTCCTCCCCATTTTGTTACCAGCCAAGGATCTGGGTTTGCTGGGCATGCAGGTCACCAGGTGATTGCAATCTTGGTTGAATCAGGATTGCTAGGGTGGGCAGGGCCAGGGCCGGGCCAGAGCCAGAGCGCAGACAAGCAGGGCAGAGTGGAGTGGGCAGCCAGGGTGGGCAGTCCAAAGCAGATGGCAGCGGCAGGCAGGCCGGCAGAGCAAGGCAGCCAGGGGCCAGGATTGCAGGCAGGAACAGAGAAGTGGCCGGCCGGCTGAGCCGGGTGGGGGAGCTATGTAATGGCTGGAACGGGCAGCTTTGCAAGGGTAAAAAAAAAAAACCTCAGCCAGAGAAATGTGGCTCAAAAAAAAATTTCTAGGCACTAGATATTAAAAGCTGAACTAAAGATCAGAAAAGAAATCAGAAGATTGAGATATTTTGTTTTCCTGAAGTGGTTATGCCAACTGTAAAGATTAAAATTTAGGGGAGACTGAGGCAGGTAGAAATTAGTTTCTCTCTGCAAGGAATATTCTATTTTTAGAGGTTTATTAAAGGTTAAAGATTAAAGAAAATACAGGATGAGAAAAAACACGTGCCTAGGCCATAGGCCTAGACAAGACCTCACCTACATTATGGAAAGAGCCACGTCTGCTCCAAAATGGAAGTCCAAAAAGAGAGACAAAAGCCTTTGCAATCAGCTTAAATCCCTTCTCGATCTTGCCCACCTCAGAATTCCATGAGATTACAAAGCATTTTGGGGAACTGGAGCAAGGGCTTGTGGGGATTGAAGTCCAGAGTTCAAGTGTATTTTTTACAGTGTACACCCCCTCATTTTCCAATTTTATGCCACCAAAAAGAACATAGCTAACAATACTTTTGTATAAGTATTTTCCCCTATTATCTCTTTGGGGTACAAACCTAGCAGTGGTATTACTGGATCAAAGGGCAAGCATTCTTTTAAAGCCCTTTGTGCATAATTCCAAATAGCCCCCCAGAACGGTTGGACCAATTCACAACTCCATCAGCAGTGTATAAGAATCCCATTTTTTGCCACATGTTCTCCAACATTTATCATTTTCCTTTGCTTCTATATTGGCCAGTCTGCTATATGTAAGGTGATACATCAGAGTTTTTTGTTTTTTTTTTGGTAATACTCTAATCAGGATTATTAAGATTATAAATTAGTTTCTTTGCTAAAGGTGTTCTATTTTTATGAGGTTTATTAAAGATTAAGAAATAAAGAAAGTACAAAATAAGAAAGCATGTGCAACCTACATTTTGCTGACTAGGTAGAGAGATGCCTGTCCCTAGAAGCGGAAGCTGAGAGAGAGAGAGAGGGAAAGAGTAGATGGAGAGCCCCTTTAAATAATAATTTGTGATCTCACACTTTGGGAGATTAGAGAGAATTCTGGGATCTAGCAAGGACTTCTGGGGATTGAAGTCTGGTGTTCAAATCTCCATTTTACAGGAGGCATTTAGAAGACTTTTTCATGTGATTGCCGATAGTTTTGATTTCTTCATGTGAAAACTGCCAATTCATGTCTCTTGACCATTTTGTCAATTGGGGAATGGCTTGATTTTTTTGTAAATTTGACTTAGTTCTTTATATATTTGAGAAAGTAAAACTTTGTCAGAGAATTTTGTTATAAAAATGTTTTCCTAGTTTGTTGTTTTCCTTCTAATTTTGGTCACATTTGTTTTGTTTGCACAAAACCTTTTAATCTGATGTAATCAAAGTCATTCATTTTACATTTTGTAATGTTCTCTATCTCTTGCTTGGTCTTAAAATCTTTCCTATCCCACTGATTTGACAGGTATATTATTCTATGTTCACATAATTTATTTATGATTTCATTCTTTGTATTTAAGTCATTTAGCCATTTTCAATTTATCTTGATATAGAATATAAGATATTGATCTAAGCCTAATTTTTTCCATACTGTTTTCCAATTTTCCCAGCAGTTTTTGTCAAATAGTGAGTTCCCAAAAGCTGGGATCTTTGGGTTTATTGAACACTAGATTGCTGAGGTAATTTACCCCTAGTCTATTCCATTGATTCACCCTTCTATCTCTAGCCAGTACCATATTGTTTTGATGACAATTGCTTTATAGTACATTTTAAGATCTGGTACTTCTAGGCTCCCATTTTTCACATTGTTTTCATTATTTCTAGTGATATTCTTTTTTTTTAACCCATACCTTCCATCTTGGAATCAATACTGTTTATTGGTTCCAAGGCAGAAGAGTGGTAAGGGCTAGGCAATGGGGGTTAAATGACTTGCCCAGGGTCACACAGCTAGGAAGTTTCTGAGTCCAGATTTGAACCTAGGACCTCCTGCCTCCAGGCCTGGATCTCACTCCACTGAGCTACCCAACTGCCCCCTGCCCATTGATATTCTTGATCTTCTTCCAGATGAACTTTGTTATAATATTTTCTCAATAAAAAAGTTTTTTTCCTTAATTTCATAGGTATGGCACTGAATAAATAGATTAATTTGGGTAGGATTGTCATTTTTATTATAACTCATCATACCTATAAGCAACTAATGTTTTTCCAATTATTTAGATCTATTTTTAATTATGTGAAAAGTGTTTTATAGTTATGTTCATATAATTCCTTTTTATCTTGGCAGATAGATTCCTAAATATTTTATATTGCCTAGAGTGATTTTAAATGGAGTTTCTCTTTATAACTCCTGCTGCTGAATTTTGTTGGAAATATACAGAAATGCTGATGATTTATGTGGGTTTATCTTGTACCTTGAAACTTTACTAAACTTGTTAATTATTTCTACTAGCCTTTTAGTTGATTTTCTAGGATTCACTAAGTATGCCATCTTATCAGCTGCAAAGAATCATAGTTTAGTTCCCTCACTGCCTACTTTAATCCTTTCAATTTCTTTTTCTTCTCTATTTGATATTGCTAGCATTTCTGGTACAATATTAAATAATAGAGGTCATAATGGGCATCCTTGCTTCATTCCTGATCTTATTGGGAAGGCTTCTAACTTGTTCCCATTATAAATGATATTTGCCTATGTTTTATATATATATATATATGTACATATATATATATACACGTATATATATATATATATATATATATCTATTATTTTGAGGAATGGTCTATCTATTCCTATGCTTTCTATTGTTTTCAATGGGAATGGGTATTGTATTTTGTCAAAGGCTTTTTCTGCATCTATTAAGATAATCATGTAATTTCTGTTCATTTGGTTATTGATATGGTCAATTATGTGGATGGTTTTCCTAATTTCCTAATATTAAAACATCCTTACATTCCTGGTATGAATCCCATCTGGCAATAGTGAATAATCCTTGTGATAACTTACTGTAGTCTTTTTGTTAGTATTTTATTTAAGATTTTTTCAACTGTGTTTATTAAGGACATTGGTCTTTAGTTTTCTTCTGTTTTTGGTCTACCTGGCTTTGGAATCAACAACATATTTGTGTCATAGAAAGAATTTTGGAAAACTTCTTTGCTTACTTTGTCAAATAATTTGTATAATATTGTGATTAGTTGTTCTTTAAATGATTGATAGAGTTTGCTTGTGAATCCATCTGGCATGGGAATTTTTTCTTAGAAAGTTTGTTCAATTTCTTTTTCTGAAATGGGATTATTTAAGTATTCTTTTCCTCTTTTGTTATTCTAGGCAATTTATATTTTTGTAAATATTCACCCATTTCACCTAGATTGTCATATCCACTGCCATGTAATTGAGCAAAATTGTTCTTAATAATTACTTTAATTTCCTCTTCATTAGAGGTGAGACCACTCTTTTATCTTTGATAGTTAATTTGCTTCTCTTCTTTATTTTTTATTAGATTAACCAGTACTTTATCTATTTTATGTTTTTTTTTACAGTACCAGCTCCTAGTCTCATTTATTAGTTCAATAGTTCTTTTACTTTCAATTTTATTAATTTCTCCTTTAATTCTTCCAATTTCTTTTTTATCTGGGGATTATTAATTTGTTTTTTTCTAATTCTTTAAGTTGTAAGTACAATTCATTGATCTCCTCCATCTCAATTTTGTTGCTATAGGTACTCATAGAAATATATTTTCCACTGAGTACTGCTTTGGCTGTATCCCATAGTTTTTGATATGTTGTCTCCTCATTGTCATTCTCTTTAATGGATTCTGTAATTGTTTCTATGATTTATTTTTTGATCCACAAGTTTTGAAGAATTAGATTATTTAGCTTCCAATTAATTTTAAATTTGCCTTTCCATAGATCTTTGTTAATTATAATTTTATCACATTATCATGTGAAAAAGTTGCATTTATTATTTCTGCTTTTGATCTTTGTATATGTACCATGTATTGCTGAGAAAAAGGTATATTCCTTTTTATCCATTTTCAGTTTTCTCCAGATATCTATTAACTATTTTTTTCTAGCATTTCATTCACTTCCCTTACTTCTTTATTATTTATTTTTCATTTCAATTTATCTAGTTCTGAGAGGAGAAGGTTGATATCTGCCACTAGTATGGTCTTTCTATCTATTTCCTCCTTGATCTCCTTTAGTTTTCCTTTAGAAATCTAGATGCTATACTATTTGCTACATAAATATTTAGTAATGATATTACTTCATTCTTTATAATACCCTTGTAAAGATTAAATTTAACTCTCCACTGATTGTGAAAATGAAATTAATTAATTCTCCCTTGATTGAGAAAATTCAATTAATTCCCCTGACCATTTTTAGATTTAATCACCAAAAGTGTAAACACCCTACTTAAAAATTGAGTGGGAAATCTGCCCATTTTTAGATTTAATCACAAAAGGTATAAACACCCCATTCACTCTTGAGTGGGGGAGGTCTGTGACCCATGTGTGCAATAATGGGTGACAAATTAGAATTAAACTGACTGCCCCTGGGCAGTCCTAAAGCAAACCTTCAACTGTGATTGGTAGACATAAAATTAGGAGAATACACAGGAAATGATGCAAAAGAAAGTGTCTTTACAAGGGAGTTACAACTTCCTGAGTTCAGTTCTACTTGGAGTTCTACTTGGAGTTGAACTTCCTGTGAGAGGGAGTTCTTCATTTTTTGGAATTGAGAGTAGAGAAGAAATCTCCTGACTGGACCTGAGACCCAGTTCCTGGTGAGACTGTTCTTAAATCTCTTCCTTTGGACTGATAGGTGGTAATTGAAAAAGGCTAACTCCTTTCCAGGATTTTCTGAAGAAACTAACCTCAGGAGAGACCTACCTCTTGAGAGAGACTTCCCCAGGTCATCAGCTTTGCCAAGGCTAAGGACTAACTCTCCCTGCCCGGGGCTGGGAATAAATTGTTTAGTGCTTAGACTAGATATCTTTCCCTAACATCTCTCTGATTTTCTTACTTCACTCTTTCTATATTTTGTAAATAAATTGTAAACAAATCTCTTTGGAATAAATTAAATCCCTGTTGACTCTATTTTAAATATAATCCAGTCCAACCTTTTTATAATAAAGTGTATAATAAATAACCCTTTCCTCCCCCTTATACCCTTTAGCAAAATGTAATTTCCTTCCTTATCTCTTTTAATCAGATCAATTTCTACTTTAGCTTTGTCTGGTATCATGCATGATTGCTACATCTGCTTTTTTTAACTTTAGGTGGTGCATAATAAATTCTGCTCCAGCCTTTTACCTTGAATCTGTGTGTCACCCTGCCTCCAATGTGTTTCTTGTAAACAGCATATAGTAGGATTCTGGTTTTTAAACCACTTTGCTGTTCACTTCTATTTTATGTATGAGTTCATCCCATTCACATTCAGCATTATGATTACTGTGTATTTCCCTCTATCAAATTATCTCTTTTAAATACTGTTCTCTCTGTTCCTCCTCACCAGTAGTTTGCTTTTTTGTCACCCCCTGTGAATCTTAAAATTTCTCAGACTTGTGAATCTTAAAAATTCTCAGACTTTAACTTAGAACATTTGGTTAGGACCATTTCCCATTTTAAAACAATGAAGGGACTTTGGTCAGGAAGGTGAGAACTCTAACATTACTCCACCCATATTTAGGCATACTTTAGGGGAAGATAAAGTTGTAAGCTCCTTACTGAACAATGAAAAGTACTTAACTCATACTTATAGTGAGGCAAAAACCCTTAAGCTGGGTCTATTTTTAGATCTAGTACAAAGAGGTGCTGAGTACCTATGAAGGTCAATTAATCACTAAAAGTTCAAGCAAGCTTAGAAAGAGGTGTGAAGTTTTAGTCCACCCAGAGAAGTTGAGAACTAAAGAAGATGTGAATTAAGAATGGTCAGTCCTGTGAAAATGTCTACTGTGACTGGTAGATGTGAAAACTTAGGGGAGGTGACATAGGATAAAATTCTTTTTAAAAGGAGGTCAGAAGGCCTCTAAACTGTTGGTCTCTCTCTCGGTGGCTGAAAATATTTCAGCCTAGAAAGCTGAACTGGAGGGTGTCTCTGAACACTAGAGTTTTGCTTGGAAAGATCTTGTGGTGAGTGATTAAAGACTGACTGATTTCTCTCTTAAGGCTCAAGCCTAGGCCATGTTGGCCTAGGCCCTTCATACTATATTTCTCTTATTCTCTCTCCCTTTCCTTAATTCCTCATTTGTATTAATTAAAATCTCTATAAAACCCTGCCGACTTGGGTATATTTAATATCTGGGAATTTTCCCATGGCGACCACTTTATTTTTTATTTAACTCAAGACACTGTCTTGAAACCATATTTTCGTGGTCACAGTTTAAGACAACCACTCTTTTGTCTGTAACACCCCCCAACTCCCCCTCACTCCAGTTGCCTCTCTCTTCTTCGCTTTTCTTATTCTCCTTCTACTTCTCTGTGAGGTAAGATAGAATTTTACACCCCACTGAGTAGGGTGAGATAGAATTCTATACTCCACTGAGTATACTTGTTTTACCCTCTCTGAGCCAATTATGATGAGAGTTAAGTTAAAGCATTGCCCATCGTCACCACCCTTATCCTCCCTTCTCTATAACAATTTTTCATGCCTCTTTATGTTATATAATTTATCCCATTCTATCTATTCCTTCTCTTTTCTCTCAGCCCTTGATTGATTTTTACATGTCATTCATATGCAAACATATTATATCATTCATATATATCATTCCCTATTACATTTATATATACATCCTATCATCATATATCATCATTGTAAGGGGGGAAATTAGTTTATTTTATAAAAAGGTTGGACTGGATTATATTTCAAATAGTGTCACCAGGAATTTAATTTATCTCAAAGAGATTTACTTACAATTTATTAACAAAATATAGGAAGAATGAAGTAGGAAATCTGAGAGAGGATAGAGAAAGATATCTAGCCTAAGCACTAAGTAATTTACTCCCAGCCCCTGGATCAACTGGGGCAGGGAGAGTTAGTTCTTAGCTAGCCTTGGTCTTTGTAGCCAAGGACCTGGGGATACAGGGAGCCTCTCTCAAGAGGATAGGTCTTTAGTTTCTTTAGAAAAATACATCAGTTAAGAGTCAGCTTTTCAGGAACCACATGTCAGTCCAAAGGAAGAGACTTAAAAAGAGTCTCAGCAGGAACAGGGCATCAGGTCCAGTCAGCAGATTCTTCTTCAGTCTCCACTCCAAGTAGAACTCCAAGTAGAACTGAACTCAGGAAGTTGTAACTCCCTTTTAAGGACACCTCCCCTAATTTTATGTCTACCAATCACAGTTGAAACTTTGCATTAGGACTGCCCAGGGACAGTCAGTTTAATTTTGATTCATCACCCACTATTGCACACGTAGGTTACAGACCTCCCCCACTCAAGTGTGAATGGGGTATTTATACATTTGGTGATTAAATCTAAAATGGGCAGATCTCGCTATTCAACTTTTAAGTAGGGTGTTTACACTTTTAGTGACTAAATATAAAAATAGGCAAGTGTTACAATTTAATCTTTACAATAAGGGGAGAGTTAACTAATTTCATTTTCACAATCAGGGAAGAGTTAAATCTAATCTTCACATCATATACACCATATCATCATAATCAGCAAGTTACTTCTCCACCCTCTTTCTGAGTAAATTCCTTCTATCTTCTTTACCACTAAGAGTAATTTTTGAGAATTTCAGAAATTCTTTTTCCATGTAGACATATAAACATTTTGACCTTAATGAGTCCCTTAAATTTTCTCTTTCTTATTTACTTTTTTGGGATTCTTTTGTGTCTCGTGTTTGGACTTCAATTTTTTTGTTTAGGCCTGGCTTATTCCTCAGGAATGCTTGGAAATCTTCTCTCTTATTGAATGTCCATTTTCCCCCCTGAAAGAATATATTCAGTTTTGCTGGATAAGTGACTCTGGGTTGTAAACCCAAATCTTTTGCCTTCCTGAATATCATATTCCATGCCTTTTGATCATCTAATGTAGAAGCTACTAGGTCCTGTGTGTTCCTGATTGTTTCTCCACAGTATTTGAATGATTTCTTTCTGACTGTTTGAAGTATTTTTTCCTTGGCTTGGTGGTTCTTGAATTTAACTATTATATTCTTGGAGGTTGTCATTTGAGGATTTCTTTCTGGAGGTGATCAGTGAATTCATTCAATTTCAATTTTATTTTCTTGTTCAAGGATCTCTGGGCAGTTATCTTTGATAATTTCTTGTAATATGATGTCCAAGGTCTTTTCTTGTTTGTGGCTTTCAGGTAGTCCAATAATTCTCAAATTGTCTCTCCTAGATCTATTTTCTAGGTCAGTTGTTTTATTAATAAGATATTTCATGTTTTCCTCTGTTTTTTCGTTCCTTTGATTCTGCTTTATTGTTTCTTGATTTCTCATGAAATCATTAGTTTCTCCCTAATGAATAGAGACGAAAAAACATTAAATAGGATACTAGCAAAAAGACTCCAGCACGTCATCACAAGGGTCATCCACTATGACCAGGCAGGATTCATACCAGGAATGCAAGGATGGTTCAATATTAGGAAAACCATCCACATAATTGACAATATTAACAAGCAAACTGACAAAAATCACATGATTGTCTCAATAGATGCCGAAAAAGCCTTTGATAAAATACAACAACCATTCCTATTGAAAACACTAGAAAGTATAGGAATAGAAGGGCCTTTCCTAAAAATAAAAAACAGTATGTATCTAAAACCATCAGCAAACATCACCTGCAATGGGGATAAACTAGAAGCCTTTCCAATAAGATCAGGAGTAAAACAAGGATGCCCATTATCACCTCTATTATTTAACACTGTACTAGAAACACTAGCAGTAGCAATTAGAGAAGAAAAAACATTGACGGTATTAAAATTGGCAATGAGGATACCAAGCTATCACTCTTTGCAGATGATATGATTGTTTACTTAAGGAATCCTAGAGAATCAACCAAAAAGTTACTTGAAATAATCAACAACTTTAGCAAAGTTGCAGGATACAAAATAAACTCGCATAAGTCATCAGCATTTCTATATATCTCTAATCCATTTCAGCAGCAAGAATTAGAAAGAGAAATACCATTCAAAATCACCCTAGACAATATAAAATACTAAGGAATCTATCTGCCGAGACAAACACAGGAACTTTATGAACTCAACTACAAAACACTTTCCACACAGCTAAAACTAGATCTAAACAATTGGAAAAACATTGATTGCTAATGGGTGGGATGAGCTAACATAATAAAAATGACAATCCTACCCAAATTAATTTACTTATTTAGTGCCATACCCATTGAACTACCAAAAGACTTCTTTACTGAATTAGAAAAAACCGTAACTAAGTTCATTTGGAAGAACAAAAGATCAAGGATATCCAGGGAAATCATGAAAAAAAATGCAAAGGAAGGAGGACTTGCAGTCCCAGATCTCAAACTATACTATAAAGCACTGGTTAACAAAACAATTTGGTACTGGCTAAGAGATAGAAAGGATGATCAGTGGAATAGACTTGGCGTAAATGATCTCAGCAAGACAGTCTATGACAAATCCATAGACCCCAGCTTTTGGGACAAAAATCCACTATTTGTTAAAAACTGCTGGGAAAATTGGAAGACAGTGTGGGAGAGATTAGGTTTGGATCAACACCTCAAACTCCACACCAAGATAATTTCAGAATGGGTGAATGACTTGAACATAAAGAAGGAAACTATAAGTAAATTAGGTGAACACAGAATAGTATACATGTCAGACCTTTGGGAAGGGAAAGACTTTAAAACCAAGCAAGACTTAGAAAGAGTCACAAACTGTGAAATAAATAATTTTGATTACATCAAATTAAAAAGTTTTTGTACAAACAAAACCAATGTAACCAAAATTAGAAGGGAAGCAACAAATTGGGAAACAATCTTCTTAACAAAAACCTCTGACAAAGGTCTAATTACTCAAATTTATAAAGAGCTAAAGCAATTGTACAAAAAATCAAGCCATTCTCCACTTGATAAATGGGCAAGGGAAATGAATAGGCAGTTTTCAGCTAAAGAAATCAAAACTATTAATAAGCACGTGAAAAAGTGTTCTAAATCTCTGATAATCAGAGAGATGCAAATCAAAACAACTGAGGTATCACCTCACACCTAGCAGATTGGCTAACTTGACAGAGAAGGAAAGTAATGAATGTTGGAGTGGATGTGGCAAAGTTGGACATTAATGCATTGCTGGTGGAGTTGTGGAATGATCCAACCATTTTGGAGGGCAATTTGGAACTATGCCCAAAGGGTGATAAAAGAATGTCTCCCCTTTGATTCAGCCATAGCTGAATCATACTGGGTTTGTACCCCAAAGAGACAATAAGTAAAAAGATTTGTACAAGAATATTCATAGCTGCACTCTTTGTGGTGGCAAGAAACTGGAAAATGAGGGGATGCCCTTCAATTGGAGAATGGCTGAACAAATTGTGGTATATGTTGGTGATGAAATACTATTGTGCTAAAAGGAATAATAAAGTGGAGGAATTCCATGAAGACTGGCACAACCTCCAGGAGGTGATGCAGAGCGAAAGGAGCAGAACCAGGAAAACATTGTACACAGAGACTGATACACTGTGGTACCATCGAACGTAATGGACTTCTCCATTAGTGTCAATGTCCCTGAACAACCTGCAGGGACCAAGGAGAAAAAAAACACTACCCACAAGCAGAGGACAAATGGTGGGAGTAAAAACACAGAGGAAGGACAACAGCTTGACTACAGGGGTGGAGGGGATATGATCAAGGAGAAACTCTGAATGAACACCCTACTAAGGAAACCAAAAGCATGGAAATGAGCTCCAGTTGAGGACACATGTGATACCCAGAGGAATCACGCATCACCAATGGGAGGGGTGAAGGGGGGGGGGAAGGTGATCTCTGTTTCTAATGAATAAAGTTTGAAAATGACCAAATAAAATAATGTTGAAAAAAAAGGCTGCTTCAAAAGCCATTCTCACTATGAAGCCTTCCTTTATGTCCTCCAGGCAGTAACTTCTGTTTCAGTCTTTGTAAGTACATTGTTCTGTAACTATTATGAATTTATAAATGATTTGGGATTATAGTTATCTGTGTATAGTGTCAACATGGAATTTAGGAATCCCAAACTTGTGGCCTAGTGGGATCTGATGAACCCCAATTTTAGATTTAGCTTGTAGATTGGAGACCCCTAAAGCTTGTCCTAGTTCCCTGTTCCTATGGAATCTACCCCGAAGAGAAATGATAATCCTGGTTGGGTGAGATAAGCATATGCTAAGGACATTCTTTGTTTTAGGTAGTCTCCCCTATTGTATTAGAACCTTTCTCAGAAAGGTCAGACCTGGGCAGGAACCATCCTTTAGTATCCATTGTAAGCAGCCCCTTCTCTTGCACCCTAGCTTCTAGCTATGATTGTATCTTGTCAGTGTAGTTTGAACACTCCCATTTTTCTTGTAGCCATAGTGATGTCAATCACCTTTCCCTGCCCCTTGGATTTCCCAAAGGGTATATAGGTTCCCCAAGTTCTTTTGTTCCCCAGAGTCCATCCTGAGTCGTGGCACTCCCAGGGGCTAGTGACCAGGGCGTCTTGACTCTGTGCAGTCTCGGGAAGCAGCTCTGTTGTCAGCTCTGTTGTCGCACTTAATAGTGCTAACCCCTTTTCCCTTGATTAAAGAGTGATTTTGACTATTTAATAGTTCTGCGCTTTTTCTACTTGACAATAGGTAGGCAAAAAATATTAGACTGCAGAACCTGGCTTCAAGAAAACCTGAGTTCATATGGGCTTCAGACACTAATTATATGACTCTGGGCAAGTCACTTAACCTAATTTGCCTCAGTTTCCTCATCTGTCAAATGAGCTGGAGAAGGAAATAACAACCATTCCAGTATCTTTGTGAAGAAAACCCAATTGGAGTTATGAGGAGTGAAAAAAATGATTGCATAAAAACAACATGAAGGGAAAATTTTATCTCATGTAAACTCAATTTCTCTTTCAGAGCTAGCATAGTGCTCTGGACACAGTTGAAACTTAATAATACTAATCTATTGAATTGAATCTCTCTACCACTACCACTAATCTATACCCATAATACATACTTGTGAATGCTCTTTTTTCCCTCTTTAAGGTACCATAAATTTATTTGCATGCATTTTGTAACTTGAGTAGAATACAAACGTGGGTAGAATGCCTTCCTTGAGGGCAGGGATTATTTCATTTGTCTTTGTATCCCCCAGTACCAAGCACAATGCTCTGTATATTGTAGGCATTTCATACGTTTTTGTTGGATGAAATTGAATTCCTCTAATGTCAATGGCTACCTAAACTTTTTTTTAATATAACACAAGGCCAATCAACAACAGTTTTTAATTATTTGTATTTATGTGCCCAACTGTTCTAACAAACAAACATGGAAACAGAAGTACTTAGAATGTCATTCTCAGGTGATTCAGCACAAAGAAGAAGAGCAGAAGGATCCTTTGGTCCTGGGGGAATTTCATTGTCAGTAGGCACACCACAAAGGATAGTAGGATCATGGATTCAGTCATAGAGGGGAAGCCGGCCATCCCTTAGCCCAACAGAGATTAAAGGAAAATGCAGATAATGGAAGAGGAAAAACAAAGCCATGTCACTCAAAAGGGGAAGGGCATCATGCCCATTGGTAGAGTGGGCTTCCAGAAAACAATAGCATAAAGCACAGGGATAACAGTCACTATAAGAATAATTATTGCTACTATCACTACTACTACTACCACTACTATTACTAGTACTACTACTACCACTAGTACCACCACTACTACCACCATTACTACTACCACTAGTACCACAACTACTACCACCATTACTACTACCACTAGTACCACAACTACTACCACCATTACTACTACCACTAGTACCACTACTACTACCACCATTACTACTACCACTAGTACCACTACTACTACCACCATTACTACTACCACTAGTACCACTACTACCACTACTATCACACTACTACTATCACTACTACTACCATTACTATTACTAGTACCACTACTACTACCACCACTATTACTACCACTACTACCACCACTATTACTACCACTACTACCACTACCACTACTACTACTACTACTACTACTACTACCACTACTACTACTATTACTATTACTATTACTACTAGAACTAGAACTAGCTAACATTTATATAGGACTTATTATGTGCCAGGCTCTCTAAATCCTTTACAAATATTATCTTATTTGATCTATGGGAAGCTGTAGAAAGGAAATGTTTTTTTCTTTGGGTAGAAAGTATGTCCACTTGATTTCACTTCTCTGGAACAAACTCCTGGTCATCCCATGTTGGTTACACCTCTGAGAAGGATCCAAGTAGCAATATGTAGAGGCAGATTGGGGACTGCTTCTCTGAACCCTGGAGTAGAGGTGGACATTTCCAAATCAAAGAATCAAAGAATTTCAGAGCTGGTGGAATCCAGTCCATACTCAGTGGTGAGAGCACCAAGCGTGGAGTCAGGAAGACCTGAATTCCTATCTGTCCTCAGAAACAAGTTGCTAAATGCAGATTGCCTCTGTTTCCTCAGTTATAAATGAGCTGGACAAAGAAATGGCAAACCATTTTAGTATCTTTGCCACGAAAACCCCAAAAGGGGTCATGAAGAGTCAGACACGATGGAAAAATGACTTAATAACAACATAAATACCAAAAATAAAATCTTCACAGTAGTGTGCTTGACAAGTGGTCATGCAATCTCTAGTTGAGAACCTTTGATGAGGGAGAACTGAGTATCGCCTAAGGCAGCTTGCAGCTCATTCTGCTTTTGGTAAACTCAAATTGTTTCCCAGACATCAATTTGCCCTTTTTATTCCCCCAACTTCTACCCATTGTTCTTAATTCAATCCTTTGGGGACAAACAGAAGTCTAATTTTTCTTCCACCAAGTCCTCAAATACAGTCTCTACCTGTTCTCTTGTCTAGGCTAAGCATCCCCAATTCCTTCCGCCCATTCTAATGTGGCACAGATTCAAGATCTTTCATTATGTCACTTACCCTTTTCTGGATGTTGGCTAGCTTAGCAATGCCTGTCTTAAACTGTGGAGCCAAGAACTCAGTGACTCCAGGTTTGGTCTGCCCAGGGCTGGAAGAATGATTGCCTCCATTTCCCTAGAGGCTCTGCCTCTCTTCATCCGGTCCAGGATCATGCTAGTTTTGGGGGCTGCCACATTGCACGGTTTATTCACTGAGTTTGCTGTGCATTAAAATCACCAGAAGTTTTCAGACAAAATGTTGTCTTCCCATACATCCCCCTCTCTTAGAGGTGTGAAGTTCATTTTTTTTAAACATAATTATGTCTGTTCTGTTCAGTCATTTTTTAGTTATGACTGACTCTCTATGACCTCATTTGGGGTTTTCTTGGCACAGATACTGGAGTGATTTGCTGTTTCCTTTTCCAGCTCATTTCACAGATGGGGAACTGAGGCAAACAGAATGAAGTGATTTGCCCAGGGTCACACAGCTAGTAAGTGTCTGAGGCTGTATTTGAACTCATCATGGGGATAAGGACTGATTCTAAGACTCTACAATTATTCTCATTGACCTTGTCTTTTCTTTTCTTCCTTTATCTTCTTAGTATCAATTCTAAGACAGAGGAGCTGCAAAGACTAGAAAATCAGGGTAAAGTGACTCGCACAGGGTCATACAACAAGAGAGAATCTGAAGTCATATTTGAACCTAACTTCAGACCTGGTGCCATCCACTATGTTTTCTAGCTGCTCCTTGAATTTATTTTTTATTAGATTCATCTCAATGCTCTGGGCTTTTCAAGATCTTTTTGCAACCTGGTCTGTCATCCAGAGCATAAACAATCTCTTCTAGCTTAATGTCAACCAAAATTTTGATTAGCAAAATTCCATGTATTCTGTTGATTAAATATATATATATATATATATATATATATATATATATATATAATAGCACAGAGATAAATTAGCAAAGGCTATCCAGAACAACCTGAATCTGAAGTATGAAGTCCCTCCAAAGTATCCCTGATACACAGTCTATTTAAATACCTCCAGTTATGGGGAACTCACTACTTCCTGAGATTTTGGCAAAATTATAAAGCTCATGTCTGAATATGTCCCTGTTCTGCTCAAACATCTCCTGTGGGGTCCCTGGTGCCTTTTAGAATAAAATGTTAACTTATGTATTTAGTGTTTGGAGCCTTTCACAATATGGCTTCATCCTATCTTTCCAGCCTGATTAACACATTTTTTCCCCTTCACATACTCCACTTTCTGGCCAAAGTGGACTACTTGCAGTTCATTGTCTATCACGTGTATTTGGACAGGCCTGAAATATTTTTGCCTTCTTCTCCCTGTCTCTTGGCAAATCACTTCAAGGCTCCATTCAAAGACCACCTGTAAGAAACCTTCCCCGTTTCCCCCAGTCCTTCATGGCCCAACCTTGAAATTCTTGTCTATTGAATTGGCACAGGTGCTGTGTTTATTTATAAAATGTAAGCACCTCAAGGGAAAGGATTGCCCTACTTTCGTATTTGTATTTGCAATGTCTAGCAGAGCACCTGGCATGACCATAAGGGGCATTTCACAAATGGCGGCAGCTAAGGGCTCAGGGAATGGAGCACTGGACCCAGAGTCAGGAAAAGCTGACTTGAATCCAATCTTGGGAATTTATGAGTGGTGGGACCCAAGGAACAAGTCCTTTAGCTCTGTTTGCCTCCCTTTCCTTATCTGTAGAATGGAGATACTAAGAGAACCTACCTCCCAGGTTTATTATGTATGATAACCAAATTTGATAATAATGATAAAGCTCTTGGCACATGGCCTGGAACAAAGTAGGCACTCAATAAATGCCAGTTTCCTTCCTTCCTTATTTGATTTATTGGTTGATTGCTATTAATCGATGTCCAATTACCCAACTTGGGGAGTAGAGCAGGGATACTCCTTACTCATGGTGTTCTGGACAGAGAAAATGCCAAAACCAAAGGAGAGCTATTCTGAGGCAAATTCTGAGCCTTGTTGACATTATTATTGGGTCTTTTCAGTCATGGCTGACTTTTGATTTGGGATCCATTTGGCAGAGATACTGGAGTAGTTTGTCATTTCCTTCTCCAGCTCATTTGACAGATGAGGAAAATGAGGTAAACAGGGTGAAGCAACTTGTCTAGGGCCATCTAGGGTCTGAAGCCAGCTTTGAACTTGCATATTTCTGATACAAGTTCCAGTGTTCTATCCACTATGCCTCCTAACTGCCCATGCCTTCTGATTTTTTTTCTTTTATCCCTTTATAGAATAAAGATAAAATTCTATCCCTCTAGAATATTCTATAAAGGGATAAAAGAAAAAAAGTTTATAGGAACAAAAAGCATTCAAATAGTCATTTGTTTCAGAGGAAATTGGGATTTGGCTCTTTTGTCATTAATAGAACATTAGTGGGCTCTTTCTGATATTTTTACTTGAGGACTCAATGCATCTGTCTACTCCATTAGTAATAGGACTTTTTTCTCTGTAAATTGTTTTCTTGCACTTAAATATTCTGGTGAGTTAGGGTGGAGTGAACGAGACAGTGGGCTTAGCTCTAACAAAATTCCTCTGGGTCCCATCAAAGCCCAATTCCAACTCAGACAATAAGGGGTGACCTTTCCAGACAGGATGTGACAACCCACATGATTAACATGCATGAGTGAAATGGGGTCATTTCTGCTGTCCAGGCTCGCCTCCCCTCTCCTTACTCATGTACCCTTGATGACTTTTGAAAAAACAAAAACAAAAAACTGGGGCAACTTTAGCCAAATGTCTGTGTGAGACTGTCTTTCCTCGCTGAAGAGCTTTCTGAACTGGCAGGGTGTGGAGGGGTATCTGAGGTCAAAAGAAAAATTGCCACATGGGAGTTTGTTTGTGGAGAGTGTTTAATGGCTTCTAAAGTTTATTTCCGTCTCTCTCCATAAACAGCATCATCCTTGGAAATGAGCCAAAAGCAAAAGTTGTAGGAAACCAGTCTTCGTGCCTTAGGAGACGATGGACTCTAGGAGGTTTCCTTCGAGCCCCACATCATGTTCTAATGGGGATCGTAGATGCATGGCACCTCTGAAACAGAAGTCAAATGTAGCCTTTGGCTTTATCAAACTTCCCAACGTCCCACTTGAGGCAGCAGGGAGGTCTATGCACCCTCCTTCCACCAACCCAATATTCGTCTGGTTCTTGGTCTATCCAATGGCATGGCTCTCAATTTCTCCAGGCCCATGTTTCTGTCCCCCATCAAATTAGCTTGCACAGTCACCAAGCCCCAGGCACCCACACACAGCACAGCCATAGGAAATCTCTCTCTCTAGGTTTCTAAATTTGCAATCAGCTATGCACATATATTGCCAGGCAACTTTGGGAAGAGATGCCATTTTTGGCTACCTTCTGGGGTATGGGATCAGAAGGCTTAATCGTGTACCTTAAACACACACACACACTCAAATGGTTAACTCTACTATCTAAGAGCAAATCATCAGGGTTTTCTTAACTATGCTAAAAAGCAACCAAGCAGGTCCCCAGCTGCCTGAGGAAGTGGGAGGGGAACCCCAAACAGACAGACCTCTAGTAGAAACCCTGAATGTTAGAAATGTCCCCTCCTTTACTTTGCACTCTCTTGCCAAAGCTCCACAATTTTCTCTCCCCTTAACAGTCTGCTCAAGTGCCTGAAATTTCACCATTGACGTTTCATTGTTTCCAATGAAAATATTTTGTTTTCTAAGAGTTCGCTGTTAAAATATGAGTCAACATTTCGATGTGCCAGCCAAAAGAGCAAATTCGTTTTCTTATTGTTGTTGAGTCATTTCAGTCATGACCCCATTTAGAGATTTCTTTGCAAAGATATTGGACTGGTTTGCCATTCCCTTCTCCAGCTCGTTTTACAGTTGAAGAAACTGAGGCAGATTGAAGTTAAATGACTCACTCAGGGTCACACAGCTAGTAAGTGTCTGAGGCTGGACCTAAAATCAGGAAAATTTGAGCCTTCCTGACTCCAAGTCTGGCACTTTATCCACTGCACCACTCAGCTGCATCTTGGGTTGCATTAAAAAAGATATAGCTTCCAAGAAAAGAGAGATAATAGTCCCACAATACTCTGCCCTCTTCAGATCTCATTTGGAGTGTTGCATTTAATTCCAAGTACTACTATTAAGGAAAGATACTGATAAATGGGACAATATGCAGAGGAGGGAAATGAGAATATTGAATGACCTTGAGTTTATAAAGTATGATCAGCTGAAAGGAAGGAGGATCATTTAGCCTGAAGAAAGGGAAACTAGGCACAGGGGAACAGGAGAGAGGCATGATATGGATATTCAAGTATTTGAAAGACTGCCTCATAGAAAAAAAATTAGGGCGAGTTTTGGTATATGATTATAATGGAAAACTATCACACCGTAAGAAATGCCAAACAAGATGATAACCAAAACATCTGGAAAGACTTACATGAAGTGATACAAAGTGAAGTGAGCAGAGCCAAGAGAACGTTGTGTGCAATAACAACAATAATGTATGATGATCAGCTGTGAATGACTTATCTATTACCAACAAGGCAAGGACACTGGACCACTGCAAGAGACTCATGATGAAAAAGGATATCCACCTCCTTAGGAGGAACAGAAGGAGTCTGGATGCTGATTGAAACATACCATTCTTCTCCTTATTACTTCCATAAATTATTCTCTAGTGTAAGCAATATGTGTCTTATTTCACAACATGAGGAAGAGGGAAATAGGAAGTATATGATCATATATGTACAATCTATCTCATATTACTTGCCTTCTTGGGGAGGGGGGAGGGATGTGGGGAAGAAGTGGGAAAAAGAATGAGAGATTTTTGGACATAGCTAATGTGAGAATTTGTTTCTCTTGGATGAGCATTTTTATTATACTTTATTACATATTTATAATAAATAATATATATTATATTATGTTATTGTATATAAAAGTTGTAACTTAATTTAATTTAATTTAAAAAGAATTGGACTGGCTCTGTTCCTAGATGTACCTGGATTATAGATGCATTTGATCACCTTTACAATGCCTCGAGACACAAAGTTTTTATGCTTCTCTGGTTTAAACTATCATTTACTATTTTTTTTAATCCTCAATTTCTTAGTGTCAGTTCTAAGGCAGAAGAGTGTCAAAGGCTAGACAATCAGGGTTAAGTGACTGGCCCAGTCACACAGCTAGGAATTGTCTGAGGTCAAATTTGAACCCAGATCCTCCCACAACTCCAGGCCTGCCATTCTATCCATACTCCCTAGTTGCCCTATCATCCATCTACTATTAATACCTCTGAATTAACTTATCAAATTCTAACCAATTTATTACTGAAAGTGGGTGGGAATAGGATAAAGTAAATTTTTTTTATGGAGTAGAGACGTAGATTTCTTCAGAATGGTTGAGCCAAGGCTTAGGAAGTCAAAAATCAGGGCTGTATAATGTGTTCAGAATGCAAGAACAAACATGTTGAGGAAGCCAGGAAATAGGATTCATATTGGAGGGAGAGAAAAGAGGGACAGATAGAAAAAAGAAGAGAAAACTCCTCAAATATATTCCCTTGACTCACTGTTTGAATAGAGAAGAGTTCTTCCCTTCCAGAACAACCATTTCACAAAAAGCATTTGAATTCCAGGAATATAAATGCTTCAGCAGCTAATAAGGACTTGTTGAAGACGATTTGAAAGAAGTCAGAATGTTTTCTGATATTCCAGATCACCCCACCAGAATATTGTGGGAAAGGGAGCAAGAGCAGGGAGCACTCTCCAAGAACCTTTGTTGTTTTGTTAACAGGAGACCCCTTAAGAGGATGCAAAATAACTTTTAAATTCTGCAACAAAAAAAAAAAGAGAAAACTTTATGAGTTAGCAGCTATTCACTTAATTGGCTTCAATTTCCATTTCAATAATCTTAAGGTTGGAGAACTTGAGGATGGTGCCTTTCCCAGGAATACTGGGCTCAAACCCATGGTAGGACTTGAATAAGAGCTGCATTCAGTGGACAGGCACAAATAAGCTGCAATTAGTAGCAGTGGAAGGTTGATACAGATAAACAAGACCACATAGTATTGGATAACAAATTTATACTAAAGTTAAAAAAAAAACTGGATTAGAATTCATTTCAGCACTCTCTAGTTGGGTTGAGTTTTAGGAAGTTAAGATTTTAGAGCTCTAGATCACAAAATCTCAGAGTTGGAAAAGTCCTCAAAAGTCATCTAAAGTAAACTGATCAGAAGAAGAATCTATTCTACAACATGTTGGATAAGTGTAATCGTCCAACCTTCTTAAAGAACCTCCCTTTCTACAGGGAACTTGCTACATCCTAGAGAGATAATTTCATTTTTTGGATTGCTTTGATTCCTAAGAAGGTTTTTTCCCCTGACGTCTTGCCAAACTTTGCAACTGGAACTCCTACCCTCTCCCAACTGGGTCCAAGCAGACCTTTCCCCAAGTGACAGCCCTTCAGGTACTTAAACGCATCTTACATTTTCCTTAACTCTTCTCTCTGCAGGATAAATATCCCCTTCAACCATTCCTTATAAAGCAGTTTCCAGACCTCTCACCATCTAATTACACTCTTCTGACACTATCTAATATGTCAATCTCTTTCTTAAAATAGGGTGCCAAGCAGTGAACATAATAAGTCTATATCAGGGCTTCTTCATCTGAAGTCCATAGAAAGATTTCAGGGAGTTCCCTGGATTTGGATGGGAAAAAATACATTTTCATTTTCACTATTCTCCAACTGAAATTTGGCATTTCTTTCATTTTTTTTCTCCTTCTGAATTGGGGTTCATAGGCTTCATTAGATTGCCTCAGGATACAAAGAAGGTTAAGAATCCCTGGCCTGGATGTGGAGAATTAAGGTCAAATGATCATGGGTTCACATAGCCAGAAAATAGATGAGCTGGTATTTGAACCCAGATCCTCTCACAACAGATTCAATCATTTTTTCAATAGGGCAAATCTTTGAACTCTTCTGTTTCCTCATCTATAAAATGAAAATAATTACCTACCTAACAATTGTCTACTTCAATCGCTTATTTTCAACACTATCTCAGAAAACATGAGATATTATTATGCCGTTTTCACCTTTCTTTATGGGATTCATAAAGAAATATTCCAAGGATAAGTTGCTATTCTACTTTGATTCCTTTCTATTTACTCTCCATAGAAGGTGAACGTCTTATTGTAATTGAATAAGAGGACTGGTAATCAAGTTCATCTTATAGAGAGAATCAGAGAAAGTATCTATTGCTAATGCTACTAAATTCTTTACCTTTGATTCAAAGACTTTGTTCATCTCCCAGCTTTTCATCCTTAAGGCTCCAAATGGACCAGCTTCAAGTGCCATTGTGTACTTCCAGGGAGGTACACCCCACCTCTGCCCCCAACCCCGCAAGCATAAAAAGAGAGAACTTGCCATCAAGGGTACTGGCTGATGAATGGCAAATTGGCAGGTTGGACATATTGAATAAGAGTAATTAGAGTGTGTGCAAATAAAAAGCTTATTACAAGTTGATTACAAGTTTGATCTCATCAGTTTCTCATGGCTGTCTTGATTCATGCCTTTTCAACATAGACAAAACCTGTTCATAACCTCCCATAAATCTTCCCCTAAGAAGAATCTACTCAATACAATAAAGGTCATCCCTTAAATCTATTAAAAGTCTGTCCCCGTGTATGGGTATAGCCACTTGGGCTAACAAAAAAAATTAAATAAGACTTTGAAAATGTGAACTACCATGCCAGTGCTGTATATATTTGGGCTACTGGTAACAGATCAAGATGGCAAATGTTTTGTTGGCGTAAAGAGAATTTTTTATCTAGGGTCCATGGATCTGTCTTTAAAGGTATTGTGATTTTTAAAATATTTTAATTTATGCATTTCAATATGATTGATTTTTCCTTTATACTCCTTTGTATTTTTTTTTGTATATTTCTAAGCATTCTGAGAAAAGGACTGATAAGCTTTATCAAAGTGCCAGAGATCCATGATACACAAAAAGGGCAATAATCTCTGGTCTAAAGATTTTTTATCTTAACCACAAGGCTAAAAAAACAACTATCATCATTCATTGCTATTATTCAATAATAATAAAACCACCTAGATGGTATTTCTCCATCATAGACATTGTTGGAGGCTATTAAATCTATTTATCGTAATTTCATTAAGGGATTCAGAATAACATCAGTTTCTACTCTGTGGTTTTTTTTATTCCTTTCTTGAAAATACAAATGATTCCAGTTTAATTTTCTCTTTGTATTGTAGGACTCACTAATTCTGCAAGTCAAAACTCCATCAAGCAACTTAAACTCGGAGGAAGCATTTGAGTTTGCCCAGCATTCACTTTTTTTGTCAAAATAGTTACTGGTTTCTTTTTGCAATACTCTTTGCTTATACTTCCCAGGCTCTCGGGTCAGAAAAGAGCAAGTCATTCCTGAAAGCCCTTCTTCATTTTATTATAAAATTGAATATTTTTTTCCATCAACAATCATGTATTTTTCTCTCCCTCCCAGCTCCTGCAGCACCCACTGGGAAAAAAGAAAAAGAAAATATGACCTTTTTAACGGAAATGCATGGTCAAGCAAAACAAATTCCAGCACTGGCCATTTTCCAAAGACATTATTGCTCCTTTTGTGTCCTGTCTCTCAGTTTTCTGACAGAAGGTAGGTGACTTGCTTTATCATTGATACTTTGGAATGAATTTCCACACAAACTGCTTCAACAGGAGCCCTGTCGTTCTCTTATTTCATTTTGTATCTACACAAGGCACTTCTTACGTTTTTTCACTGTCCCCTGTGCCTGGAATGCTCTCCCTCCCCATCTTCCTTTGCTGGCTTCCCTGGCTTCCTTCAAGAGTCTGCTCAAATCCTCCCTCCTTCAAGAAGTCCCCCTCATGCTAGTGCTTCCCCTCCAAGACTACCTTCTACTTGATGTGTGTGTATATATGGTATATTATAGTGTGTATATGTATATATGTATATTATATACAGAGGGAGGGAAGCTAGATGTCACAGTGAATTGAGTGCAAAGCCTAGAGTCAGTAAGGCCCGTCTTCCTGAGTTCAAATCCAGCCTCAGACTCTTTCTAGCTAAGTGATCCTGATCAAGTCTCTTAACCCTGTTTGCCTCCTTTTCCTCATCTGTCAAATGGGCTGGAGAAGGAAATGGCAAACCAGTCCAGCATCTTTGCCAAGAAAACCCTAAAGGAAGGTTCACAAAGAGTTGGGCATGACTAAAACACAAAAACAGAGATGGATAGAAAGATATGGTACCTACACTTGCATATATGTATACGTTTGCATATATAATATACATATACCTATATGTGTACATGTGTGCATATATGTGTATGTATCATCTTTCAGGTCCATACTTCTATGAATGTGGGTTCTTGAGGGCAAGGAGATTGTTTGACCAGTGTATTGCATGGTGCCTGCCTTGTGGACTTGGCTTTTGAGAGGACCCCGTGCTTTACTGGTTGGGGTTCTTCACACCCCTTCATTTCCTCACTTTCTGAGCCTCAGAACTTGTTCCTTAAAATGACACTCAGTTCCCTTCTCTAAGGCTAAGATGATTACAAAGACAAGCTATTTCCACTGGCTTTTCACTGGTTGATGGCTTTATTACCTACTGTTAAGTCTCTTTCTCCCTCCTAATGCACACCCGCCCTGGAAATTCAGGCCATCTCTAGCTCAGCTAGTGCTGCTCCCCAACTGACCATTATTAGTATCCTGTTGGGCCCGGCCTAAGTAGATTAATAAAGTAGAACTAGTTGAAACAAACTACTGATCCCCCCAAGGTGGTGATTCTGAAGCTGCCTACAGTGCTGATTTATGAGAAGTGCTTTTCTTTCCCCCCACACCTCTCCCAGGTATCCAAGGAAGCATTTCCCCTCCTACGATTATATGTAGACATCTGTTTCTGAAACATTTGGCCTGCACCACCCAAAGGGAATGTTACACCATCTGATCTTATTGCCAAAATCATCATCATCAGATTCATTCAGCTAATTCATTCATTTGCTCAGCAAGTTTCTAGTAGGCAGCCCTTGCCAGAACTGATGAGAGAGAGAGAGAGAGAGAGAGAGAGAGAGAGAGAGAGAGAGAGAGAGAGAGAGAGAGAGAGAGAGAAGGAGGGAGGGAGAAGGAAAGAGAGATGGAGTCCCTATTTCTCAGTGTGTTATTGCCCATTAGTGATCCAATTCCTGAAAGTACTAGTGTAGGGAGGTAGAGAGGGAGGGAAGGAAGGAAGGATGGGAGGAAGGAAGGAAGGAAGGAAGGAAGGAAGGAAGGAAGGAAGGAAGGAAGGAAGGAAGGAAGGAAGGAAGGAAGGAAGGAAGGAAGAATGGAAGGAAGGAAGGAAGGAAAAAGGAAGGAGGAAAGGAAAGGAAAGGAAAGGAAAGGAAAGGAAAGGAAAGGAAAGGAAAGGAAAGGAAAGGAAAGGGTGAAAATTAAATTAGTCTCTAGTAATAGAAATATTATATTTGATGAGGTTTATTAAAGATTATTAGAAATCAAGGAATAAAAAATACAAAATAAGAAAACCATGTGCCTAGGGCTGATTAGCCCATTCAGAGTGCCTGCACTTAGCTTACTTATTACATCATTGTGATGGCCAAGAGAGTGCGTGTGAGGCAGAGAGCCAGTTAAATACTTATTGTGATCTCACCCAGGTGCCCAGGTGGGGTCTCAGGTGAGATTATAGGGAATTCTGGGAAGCACCAAGGACTTCTGGGGATTGAAGTCTAGGGTTCAAATCTCCATTCTACATTCACCCCCCTGAGGCCTGAGGAAGACTAGTCTCTCTGCTGGGTCTTGTAAACATACCAACTTTGAAATTACAATAATTTGAGGATAAGAGGCAAAGAGAACAAAACCAGTAATTGCTAGATGCATTGACAAAAAGCCAGTACGGGGGTAGTCCCCTTTGGCATAAAAGTATACATACAAACCCCACACAGTTCAGATCACCACATCCCAAAGTTCACTCTGGATCTTCTCATGTGGTCTGTGTAGGCATCTTCATGATGTCTTCTCCAAACAGTTCAGTTTCTGGATTCAGAGAGGTAACATGTTTCTTAACCTAAAATTACTCTTCTCAAGGAATTTAAACTTTGCAATTTAAAATAATAATATTTTTACCCCCCCCCCCGAAGAGGGTGATTGAAAAACACAGGGATAATTTAGGGATACATGGCTGAGTTATGAGGTATATGAATCAATTGGCAAGAGAAATTTTAAAATATCAGAAAAATACAAATAAAAAAGATAATTTATGGGTGAAATATAGACTATCAAAGTCTTATGTGTAAAAGTTCTAAGTAAAGGAAAAATAAATCTATAACAGGTCCTTGAATCAGGGCCCAACTAAAATCATCTAAGCAATGATGCATTTACCCAGACAGTAGCCAGGACTACAGAAAGTTGCCACATTATGAAAGACAGAATAGGGACTAGATTATAGGAGCCAGGTAGGAGTCAAATTTGAGATACTTGTCTATAAGTATTTTCAAGGAGAGTGTGGATACAAGGAAGGCCAACATCTTAATGTATGTCAAGCATCACAACCTTGAGTCTCACGCTATGTTCAAGTCCTTTGTATTGGCTTAGAATTTTCATTAACCCCTTTGGGATTGGTTGGTCTCTGACCTTGTGCTCAATTGGCACTAGGAAGTTTAGCTTTATGCTTCTTTGTCCCTGTGCAATGGCTCTTTTTCTGGAATCAGACAGAATCATCCTTTTAAACAATTAATAGCATCATTTTTTATAGTCTCAAGCTTTGGGGGCATGCATTTACATTATAGCCAATTTATTTTAAACTTATATTACTGCAAATCAAAAAAGTTAAAGAAAATCTTAATACTGGTGACATGTGCATCAAATATAAAAAGGAGAGAAAAAATAAAAAAACTGAAATAGTATATTGCACATGCAAGCAAAATATAATAATAAAGGAGTTTTTAAATTAAAAAATATAGCTTATAATCATTGACACATTGTGTCAGCTAAGGAAATGTAGAATAATACAAGGCTTTCTCACCAAAAATGAGATCCATTTCCTCTTCATATCTGGCCATGATCCACTGTGAATACAAGCAAATTAATTTCACAAGGTAACAGTTTTTTTTAATAAAGAACAATAGTACAAATATGTAGATATAAATATCTCCAAAATTCTCAATAGCCCAATTAATTACAATAGCAAACAAAAACCACTATCATTTTTCACATAAGTTGTTGTGTGACATTTAAAGAAACTGGATACTTGTCACAAATTTTTCAGGTGTAGCAATGTTTCAACCTTGGCAAATGTATTTTTAAACAAAGTAAAACTTATTTGAGTCTAGAACATCATCAAGAAATCTAGACATCATTAAAAATGTGTCTGAGGAGTCTAGGAAAAACTCAAACCTCTTTACTTTTGATGTTGGGTAAAGTGAGCTGAAGAGTTATAAATGAGAGATGCTCCTCTTTTGGGAGTCATCCAGGGATACAATGCCCTGGGATTAACTTCCCAGTTCTTTTGGTATGAGACTGTGATGTCCCATCCTTTCACATTTTTATAAATGTGGGAAGTGGGTATTATAATTTTATTTCACTTCAGCTACTAAAATGGACCTTATCAGAGTTGTGGAAAAAATAAAAATCATGTCTAAAAGACCCCTTAAAATCAATTTGAGATATTTAGCTTATTAAAATTTCCAAAGGTTGTTATACAATGGTAACCAGTTCTGATGAAGTCCATCTATCCTCTTTGTGACAATTTACAAAGTCAAAAATAGAAAAGGCTGTTGTTTATATGGGCTTATTCAATAATATTTGTTCAGTATAGTTACAGGGGAAAAGCAACAGAATATAACAGTAGTTAAAACCCAGTACATTAAAATGATTCAGTGTAACAGAATAGTATTGAATGCATTTATATATGAACTTAAAACCAACAAAATTAAATCTTAAACAAAACAATCAGCAAAATGCAATAAAATACAGAGATCTTTTATAAAACATTGGAGTCTGAAATGCCTTAAAAATATAACCTCCACTCTCTTTAAAGTTCTTTTGTTTATCCGTTTAGATGCCTATTGACAGAAGGCAGAAGATTGGTAAGGGGTAGGCAATGGGATTCAAGTGACCTGCTCAGGGTCACACAGCCAGGAAGTGTCCGATGCCATATTAGAATACAGGACCTCCCATCTCTAGGCCTGGCTCTCAATCCACTGAGCCACTGAGCTGCTCCCCTATAGTGAGGGTTAGTTTTAGAAATCTCAAATTGGGCCAAAGAGTTGCAGGGAGGTGAAATTCTCTCCTGAATCTCATGTGAGATAAATAAAAGGACCAGTGCACTCAAAAGATATTCTTTGAGAGATGCAAATCAAAACAACTCTGAGGTATCACCTCACACCTAGCAGATTGGCTAACATGACAGCTATGGAAAGTAATGAATGCTGGAGGGGATGTGGCAAAGTGGGGACACTAATTCATTGCTGGTGGAGTTGTGAATTGATCCAGCCATTCTGGAGGGCAATTTGGAACTATGCCCAAAGGGTGATAAAAGACTGTCGGCCCTTTGATCCAGCCATAGCACTGCTGGGATTGTACCCCAAAGAGATAATAAAGGAAAAAAACTTGTACAAGAATATTCATAGCTGCACTCTTTGTGGTGGCCAAAAATTGGAAAACGAGGGGATATCCATCAATTGGGGAATGGCTGAACAAATTGTGGTATATGTTGGTGATGGAATACTATTGTGCTAAAAGGAATAATAAAATAGAGGAATTCCATGGAGACTGGAACAACCTCCAGGAAGTGATGCAGAGTGAGAGGAGCAGAACCAGGAAAACATTGTACACAGAGACTGATACACTGTGGTACAATCGAAGGTAATGGACTTCTCCATTAGTGTCAATGCAATGTCCCTGAATAATCTGCAGGGATCTAAAAAATACTATCCACAAGCAGAGGATAAACTGTGGGAGTAAAAACACTGATGAAAAGCAACTGCTTGACTACAGGGGTTGAGGGGATATGACTGAGGAGAGACTCTAACTGAACACTCTAATGCAAATACCAACAACAGGGAAATGGGTTCAAGTCAAGAACACATGTGATAACCAGTGGAATCGTGCGTCGGCTATGGGAGAGGGAAAGGTGGTGGGAGGGGGGGCAGGGAGGAAAAGAAAATGATCTTTGTTTCCAGTGAATAATGTTTGGAAATGACCAAATAAAATAATGTTTAAAATTTTAAAAAAAAGATATTCTTTGAAATACGCCATGTTTGTAATCAACTTCCTGTTTGGAAAAGTCTCTTCCTTCTCTTCGTTGTCCTCCCCCTGTGGTCCTCTGCCACTGTGGAGGCTAATTGTAGCCCAAGGAAAAATCACCCCCAATTTTACCAGCTGGTTTTTGATTCTGTAGACACAAGGGGCAGCTACCAGTAGCCTGGGACTTGGGGCTGGGCTGGGGTGATCTGGCTCGGAGGCTGGAGATCATCTGGGGCTGGGCTGGGGTGGGTGGGAACCGGGAGAGTAATCTGGGTCAAGCAGGTCCGGAGTGGATAAATGGAGGCAGGAACAAGCACCAAGAGCTGGGTGGGCAGGGCCAGGACCAGGTGAGCGATCTTGTTCAAGAATGTCAGGAGGAGCTCAAGAATCAGCTTTGCTGAAAAGCATTGGCAGGAGGGATGTGGCTTAAAAAATTTTATCTAGGCTATCTTTAAAAAAAAAAAAATTGAGAAGTTCTCATCCAAATCTTGTGGTTGCCATAACTGTGAAAATTAAATTGGTCTCTAGTAATAGAAGTATTATATTTTATGAAGTTTATTAAAGATTATTAGAAATCAAAGAATAAAGAAATACAAAATAAGAAAACCACATGCCGAGGGCTGATTAGCCCATTCAGAGTGCCTGCGCTTAGCTTACTCACTACATCATTGCAATGGCCGAGAGAGTGCGTGTGAGGCAGAGAGCCAGTTAAATACTTATTGTGATCTCACCCAGGTGCCCAGGTGAGATTATAGGGAATTCTGGGAAGTGCCAAGGACTTCTGGGGATTGAAGTCTAGGGTTCAAATCTCCATTTTACAAAAGGAAAGGAAAGGAAAGGAAAAGGAGAGGAGTGGAGGAGGAAGGAAAATGGAAAGAATGAAGGAAATATGAATTTATTAAGCACTTACTATGTTCCAAGCACTGTGCTTATAGGCTTTACATATGTTACCTCATTTGATCCTCACAAGAATCCTATCAGGTAAATGCTATTATTGTCTCCATTTTACTGTAGAGAAATCTGAGACAAAAATAGGTTAAATGACTAGCCTAGGATTATACAACTAATAAGTGACTGAGGCTCAATTTGAACTGGTCTTTCTGACTCCAGGTCCAGCTCTCTATTTGCCATTTTGCCATGCTGTCTAACTGTTTTAAATAGGCCATGGAGGTCCAAAGCAAGAGAAAAGACACCATGAAATGAAGTTAGTGTTAAAAGACATTTTGGAGAAGGTGGGTTTTTGTTGTTGTTTATTTATTTGTTTCTTTGGGGAGGAGATAGATTTTGACCTGGGTTTGAACAAATATCCCATCTCTGACACTGACTAGTTGTTGACTATGGACAAGTCACTAAAACCTCTTTAAGCCTCAGTTTCCTCATTTGTAAAATGAATGAGTTGGATTAGATGACTCCTGAGGTTCTCTCCAATACTAGATCTATGATCCTATGGTCCTTCAAAGTCAACTAAAAGAGTTAGGTTAGGAATGTGAGACCAAACAAAGCATAGGCAGGTCACAACTATGAGACTAGACTAGAAAGAGACTAAAGCAAAGGTTCTTAACATTTTAGTTTATTAAGGACTTCTTTGGCAATCTGGCGGATCCTATGGACCCCTTTCTTAGAATGTTTTTCAATACATAAAATAAAATACATGCTATAACAAAGAAAACCAATTCCATTGAAATACCATTATCAAAAGACTTTTTTTTTAGTCTATGGATCCCAAGTGGCAAGGGCTAACTAACTCTTTGTCTAAATGGTCCATGTGGAAAAGTAATAAGAAATGAGCTTGGATTGATAGGATCAAGCTAAGCTGAAGGAGGGCCTAGAAAAAGAGTTTTAAGAGATTGGATTTGACTTAATAGCCTTGGAAATTCTCCTCAGTGGAGGGATGTGGTAGGAATATTATTTGGCAGGGGGCTGGGGTGAGGGGAGTAGGAAGGCAGGCTTTGTCTCATTGGCTAGATAAAGGGAGAGATTAGAGGCAGAGGAATGATGTGAGAGGCTATTCCAACTACCAGAATAATAGCTGAGGAGAAAGAGATGAAAGACCAAGAGAAATGTTGCTTTGAGGGTTTGTTTTTTGGGGGGGTTAGTTTCTCTCTTTTTTTTTCCTTTCAGGAATTCCCAGAAACATTTTGCTGCACAATAAAAGAAATATTAGCAGGGTATAGGAGGCTATAATTGGAGTTTAAAAGGACCACCTAGTTTGATTCCTAAATTTTACAAAGAAACTGAGGCCCAAAGGGACCAGATGACTTGCCCAAGTTTGTACATCTAGTAAATGACAGTTGAGATGCAAACTCAGGTCTTCTGACTCCAAATGCAGAGTACTAACTCTATGATGCTGCCTCCTTTAATGATTGATAAAAGGATGAATGAATGAAAAAATGTATATTAAGTCCTTCTTGTTTGCCATACAATATGATAAACACTGTGGGTTACAATACAAAAGCTAAATTGACCCTGACCCCAAGTAGCTTACTTTCTAATAGGAGAGGCAGACAACATGCATGGTAGACTGGAGGGCAGGAAGGGATGTTTTACTCTAGGAAGTAGAAAATTCATATAAGAGCTTCCAGGTGAGGAAATTCCTTATACCAGAGACAGACTTGAACTCAGGCCTTTCTGAGTCTTACGTTAGCTCTTTATCTACTTTGTCATGCGATCTTGTTCTTTAATCCCCTTCCCCTCTACCCACCCTTTGAGGATTTCATTTTTTCAAGTTCTCAATTTTTTGACCTCTTGGGTAAATTTGTCACTTCTTTTTCTCCAGTCTTGTTTGACTCTTCTTGGCCCTATTGGGGTTTTCTTGGCAAAGACACTGGAGTTCTTTGGCATTTCCTTCTCCAGGTCATTTTACAGTTGGGAAACCTGAGGCCAACAGTATAAAGTGCTTTGTTGAGAGTAAGTGTCTGGGACCAGATTTGAACTCAGGAAGATGAGTCTTCCTGATTCTGAGGCTAGAACAGTATTCACTGCACCATCTAGCTGGCCAAGGCCGGCCAGAAAATTACAAAGGGGAATAAATATGCTCCCAAGGTAGGAGTTTGGAGAAGAGTGACTTCACTGTTCTAGGATATGGCATCTGGAAGTCTGGTGGGGATGGTGGGAAAGCAATAGATCCTCCAGCTTTCTGATGGGATACAGTTCCTCAAAGAGGAAGGAAGAACCCATGTTAACTCTAAGCAGGGAAGTCTTTGAGACTGGGAAAGTCATAGTGCTATAGACAGAAAGGGGAAACTTTTGGGGGACAAATATTTGTACTTCTGTCTTTCCTATATCTTTGCTGAGAATGTCTCTTTATAAAACTTTCTAAAAAGAATATATGAGTTTGGAACAACTAAATGACTCAGTGGATGGAGAAAATCTGACCTCAAACACTTCCTAACTGTGTGACCCTGGGTAAGTCAGTTGACTTCCATTGCCTAGCCTTTACTGCTCTGCTGCCTTGGAACCAATACATCATATCAATTCTAAAATGGAAGGTAACGGTTTAAAAAAAAAGGATATGAGTACATCCAGGGAATCAGTATAGAGAAAAAAAAAAGAGAAGACTGAGACTAGAAGGGCATCCATCAAGGAATAAGAGAAGATGAGGAGATACTGAAAGAGAAGTCAAGGACTCATGTGCATATAGGAGAACTGAAAGAATGTAGTTTCCTGAATGCCAAAAGAATAAAAAACTTCCAGGAACCGGTAATCAGCAATGGCAAATTCAGGACAGGCAGGTGGCACAGTGGGTAGAGTTCCAGACATGAAGTCAGGAATCTAGGCTCAGATACTAACTGTGTGCCCCTGGGCAAATCATTTAATCTTGCTTGCCTCAATTTCCTCATCTGTCAAATGAGCTGGAGAAAGAAGTGACAAGCCATTTCAGTATCTTTGCCTAGAAAACTCCAAATGGGATCATGAAGCACTGAACCAAACTGAAATGACTGAACAGCAACAACAATAAGGACAAGTGACACATTCACTCAAGAGGTCAAGGAAAATGAGAATTGGAAAAAAATATAATTAAATACCCAAAGGAGTCAAGAGAAGGGAAGGGAATCATAGAACAAGAGAGCTAACCTAGGAGTCAGAAAGACCCGAGTTCATGTCTTGCCGCTGACATATTTAGACTATGCTACCCTAAGCAAATTTCTTCCCCTCCTAGTTGCCTCTGATTTTTGTAGAACAGAGACCTATCTGCAGGGCAGCGAGGTAGCACAGTGGATAGAATGCCAGGCCTGGAATTGGGAAAATCCACGTTCAAATCTGGCCTCAGACACTTCCTAGATATGTGACCCTGGGCATGTCACTTAACCCCTATTGCTTAGCCCTTGCTGCTCTTCTGTTTTAGAACTAAGATCAGGAAAGAAGGTAAGGGTATAAAAAAAGAAGAGAAATATAACTGCATTTGTATAAGGAATTTGCTCACCCAGAAGCATTAACATGAATGAAATTAGAGATCTAGACGCCAAATCCAAGAGATGCATGATTCCATGCCATGTATGTCCACCATTGTTACTCTAGAATGTGATAGATTGACAGAAATTTATAGGTGCTTGTACTACATAAAAGATTTACATAAAATACATAAATAACTTTAGCAATATTTTATCCAGCATATGGAGAAGTTGGACGTGGGTTGATCTACATCTTCAACTCATATCTTTGCCAAAAACATGAATGGAGCAATTAAAATTTAGTCTCATTTTCTTTCTGCTATATATACCTTGACTAGAAGAAATATTAATTATTGAGCCAAGGACCAATTGGTAGGAATTTCAGGAAGTCAGATTTCAGCTTAATAGAAGAGGAAGTTGGGGGCAGCTGGGTAGTTCAGTGGATTGAGAACAGAGGCCTGAAGATGGGAGGTGCTGGGTTTAAATCTGGTCTCAGACATGCCTTAGCTGGGTGACCCTGGGCAAGTCACTTAATTCCCATTGCCTACCCCTTACCACTTTTCTGTCTTGAAACCAGTACACATATTGGTTCTAAAACAGTAGGTAAGGGTTAAAAAAAAGGAACTTGCTAACAATTAGAAATGAATGTCCAATAATAGGAAAACTCTCTTTTTAAATAATGAGCATATTATCAATGGATATTTATATAATATATATGTATACATACGTATGTAGGTATATATATATATATATATATATATATATATATATATATATATATAAAGATATGTTTTCACTGGAGATTTATAAGGAGGGAATGATTACTTTTTGCAGAAATAATAGAGGGGATTCATGCATTAGATAAGGAACTGGAGATCAAAGATTCTTAATCTTGGGTCCCTGAATTTATTTCCCCTCCCTCCAGGTTATACAGGTATCATCATTCAAAACATGCTTCCATATTGGTCATGGCTATAAGAGAATACTTATATAAAAACAAAACCCCAAAATAAAACCATAAATACTGTAAAAAATCACAAGCTTTGATATGCATTCCAACACCAATCATTCTTTCTCAGGAGGTGGATAGCATTCTTTGTCCTAAGTCCCTCAGAACTGTCCTGGGTCATTGTATTTTTTTAAATTTAAATTAATTTATTTAGTCAATTTAGAACATTATCTCTTGGTTACAAGAATCTATTTCCGTCCCTCCCCTCACCCCACTCTTCCCATAGGTGACACACAATTTCACTGGATATTACTTGTGTCCTTGATCAAAACCTATTTCCATGTTGTTGGTGTTTGCGATAGGATGTTCATTTAGAGTCTACATGCCCAGCCATATCCCTTCGACTCATGTATTCAAGCAGTTGTTTTTCTTCTGTGTTTCTACTCCCACAGTTTTTCCTCTGAATGTGGATAGTGTTCTTTCTCATAGATCCCTGAGGTTGTTCAGGATCACTGCATTGCCACTAATGGAGAAGTCCATTACGTTTGATTGTACCACAGTGTATCAGTCTCTGTGTACAATGATCTCGTGGTTCTGCTCCTTTCACTCTGCATCCCTTCCTGGAGGTTTTTCCAGTCTCCATGGAATTCCTCCACTTTATGATTCCTTTGAGCACAATAGTATTCCATCACCAACATATACCACAATTTATTCAGCCATTCCCCAATTGATGGGCATCCCCTCATTTTCCAATTTTTTGCCACCACAAAGAGTGCAGCTATGAAAATTTTTGTACATGGCTTTTTCCTTATCTCTTGGGGTACAAACCCAGCAGTGCTATGGCTGGATCAAAGGTCAGATAGTCTTTTATTGCCCTTTGGGCATAGTTCCAAATTGCCCTCCAGAATGATTAGACCAATTCACAACTCTACCAGCAGTGTACTAATGTTCCAATTTTGCCACATCCCCTCCAATATTTATTGCTTTCCTTTGATGCCATATTGGCCAGTTAGTTAAGTGTAAGGTGATACCTCAGAGTTGTTTTAATTTGCATTCCTCTAATCAGGAGGGATTTAGAAAACTTTTTTCATGTGCTTATTAATAGTCTTGATTTCTTTAACTGAAAATTGCCTATTCATGTCCCTTGCCCATTTCTCAATTGGAGAATGGCTTGATATTTTGTACAATTGATTTAGCTCTTTATAAATTTGAGTAATTAGACCTTTGTCAGAGGTTTTTGTTATGAAGATTGTTTCCTAATTTGTTTCTTCCCTTCTAATTTTAGTTGCATTGGTTTTGTTTGTATAAAATGTTTTTAATTTAATGTAATCAAAATTATTTATTTTGCATTTTGTGATTTTTTTCTAAATCTTGCTTGGTCTTAAAATCTTTCCTTTCCCAAAGATCTGACCTGTATACTATTCTGTGTTCACCTAATTTACTTATACTTTTCTTCTTTATATTCAGGTCATTCACCTATTCTGAGTCTATCTTGGTATAGGGTGTGAGATGTGATCCAACCCCAAACTCTCCCATATTGTCTTCCAATTTTCCCAGCAGTTTTTATCAAATAGTGGGTTTTTGTCCCAAAAGCTGGGATCTATGGGTTTATCATAGACTGTCTTGCTGAGGTCACTGACCCCAAGTCTGTTCCACTGATCCTCCTTTCTTTCTCTTAGCCAGTGCCAAATTGTTTTGATGACCACTGCTTTATAATATAGTTTGAGATCTGGAACTGCAAGTCTTCCTTCCTTCACATTTTTTTTCATGATTTCTCTGGATATCCTTGATCTTTTGTTCTTCCAAATGAATTTTGTTAAGGTTTTTTTCTAATTCAGAAAAAAAAGTTTTTTCATAGTTTGATTGGTATGGCACTAAATAAGTAAATTTGGGTAGGATTGTCATTTTTATTGTGTTACCTCATCCTACCCATGGGTAGTTAATGTTTTCTTCAGTTGTTGGGATCTAGTTTTAATTGTGTGGAAATTGTTTTGTAGTTGTGTTCATATAGTTCCTGTGTTTGTCTTGGCAGATAGATTCCTAAGTATTTTATATTATCTAGGGTGATTTTAAATGGAATATCTCTTTCTAATTCTTGCTACTGAGATGTGTTGGAAATATATAGAAATGCTGATGACTTATGTGGGTTTATTTTATATCCTGCAACTTTATTAAAGTTGTTGATTATTTTGACTAGCTTTTTAGTTGATTCTCTAGGAATTATTAAGTAGACCATTATGTCATCCGCAAAGAGTGATAGCTTGGTCTCCTCATTGCCAATTTCAATACCTTCAATTTCTTTTTCTTCTTTAATTGCTACTGCTAGTGTTTCTAGTACAATGTGAAATAATAGAGGTGATAATGGGCATCCTTGTTTCACTTCTGATCTTACTGTGAATGCATCTAATTTATCCCCATTACAGATGATGTTGGCTGATGGCTTTAGATAGATACTGTTTATTATTTTTAGGAAGGATCCTTCAATTCCTATATTTTCTAGTGTTTTCAATAGGAATGAGTGTTGTATTTTGTCAAAGACTTTTTCTGCATCTGTTGAGATAATCATGTGATTTTTGTCAGTTTGCTTGTTGATATGGTCAGTTATGTGGATGGCTTTCCTAATATTGAACCATCCTTGCATTCCTGGTATAAATCCCACCTGATCATAATGAGTAATCCTACTGATCACTTACTAGAGTCTTTTTGCTAGTTTTCTATTTAAGATTTTTACATCTATGTTCATTAAGGAGATTGGTATATAGTTTTCTTTTTCTGTTTTTTGACCTACCTGGCTTTGGAATCAGTACCATATTTGTGTCATAAAAGGAATCTGATAGAACTCTTTCTTTGCTATTATGTCAAATAGTTTGTATAATATTGGGATTAGTTGTTCTTTGAATATTTGATAGAATTCACTTGTGAATTCATCAGGCCCTGGGGATTTTTTCTTAGGGAGTTCTTTGATGGCCTGTTCAATTTCTTTTTCTAATATGGGATTATTTAAGAAATCTATTTCTTCTTCTGTTAATCTAGGCAATTTATATTTTTGTAAATATTCATCCATATCACCTAGATTGGCATATTTATTGCCATATAATTGGGCAAAAGAGTTTTTAATGATTACCTTAATTTCCTCTTCATTAGAGGTGAGGTCTCATTTTTCATCTATGATACTGTTAATTTGGTTTTCTTCTTTCCTTTTTTAAATTATATTGAAAGTACCTTGTCTATTTTGTTTGTTTTTTCAAAATACCAGCTTCTAGTCTTATTTATTAATTCAATAGTTCTTTCACTTTCAATTTTATTAATTTCTTCCTTAATGTTTAGGATCTCTAATTTAGTTTTCATCTGGGAGTTTTTAATATATTCACTTTGAGGATGGGTAAGAATCTGATATGCAAGGCTAAGGAAGGAAAGTATCATGCACTTCGTGAATAGCATAAGAAAAGGTTAGATGATGGTAAAATATGGATGTGCTTAGCAAAAGAAGGGTGCTATAGTTTTTTTGGGTTTATTTTATTTTTATTTCAGTTCTGTTTTCTTCCTTCCTCCATCCCTTCCCCCACTGACTGAGAAAGCAAGAAATACAATACCACATAGCCATAGGGTGTTCTAGTTTGGCTAGAAGATAGATAGAATATGGCAGAGAATTGCATGGGAAATGTAGAATGGTGTCTGACTGTGGAAGAAAGATGGAGAAAAAGTGGTCATCTCCCCTTTACTTTTATGTATCCCATAACTATTTATGGAGATTCATTGGGACAAGATGCCTACAGCAGGCCTTGGTCAGAGTAAATGGAATTCTTTTTTCTGGGATTCCAGCCAGTGGGGCATCCTTGTGAGTCAGTTCCCTCCCATGACCATGGGTTTTGCAATTGCTCAAGTCTGACTTTGTCCTCCACTGCCAAAATTTCACTCTTTCTATTAAACAGGTTTGGTCTACCAGACTGGCTAATCTCTTGCCACTTAATCTGAAAGATCTTTAGAATGAGGCAGGGTTTACTTCTCTTCTAAAGCTAAATGCAAGCATTTGAGCTACTCAGCAGCACCCAAAAAAAAATTTTTAAGGCAGCAACAGTTTATGATAGACCTATCTCTAGATCAAATTGAGATGTGGGTCTTTGGCATTATTTAGACCACTTTAAGGGACACTGGGTTTGAAATCAAGAAGATCCAAGTTCCAATCTGATTTTAGACATTTACTAGCTTTGTGATCCTATGCAAGTCACTTAAACCTTTTTGCCTTAGTTTCCTCATGTGTTAAATGAGCTGGAGAAGGAAATAGAAAACCACTCCAGGATTTTTGCCAAAAAAACCTCAAATGGGGTCACGAAGAGTCAAACACAATTGAACAGAAATAACAATTCCACTTAAAGGATTCAACTCACCTCCCTTTATGTATCTTCTCCCCCTGTTCAGGAAGAGATATTAGAATGCATTGATTTCAATCCTATCCCCCACAATTTCAGAAAGAAGGAAACTGAGGCTGAACGAAAACACAATGACTTGTCTAAAGTCTTACAGGTATTAAAAAGAAAAAAAAATGGTACAATGGAGAGATTAAAATGGTACAATCAGCCAGGATTAGTATTCACCTCTCCAGAAGGTAAATTTTAGAAAATTCACACCCTTAGATGAGAACTTAACCTTCAGAAGGGGAGAACAAGCTTCAGAAGGTGTGAAGTCCATCCCACAGACACTGTTAGACAATTTGGAAACTGTGACTGAGACTGACCCCTGTGAAAAGGGGAAGGGACAAGAAGCCACCATAAAAGCCACAAAATCCTTTGGCTTGAGGGAGATTGTCTTTGAGAAGATAGTCTGAAGAGATTGTCTGCTGGAGATAGTCTTCTGAGTGGGGAGAGTCTTTGAAGGAGCTTCGCTAGAGACTGTGGCTTGGATTGTGGGCTTGGAGTTCAGCTTCTGACTCCTGGACTACTTCATTGGGTGAGTGAAAGGCTGACTCCTTTCTTAGTTTCCTAAGAGACTAGTTTCCATCTTGGAGGAGGCCGCATGTTTACTCACTACTAGCCCTCTTGGCTGAGGACTAGTGTAGGTATTTTCTCAAACCTCTTTCACATTTCTCTACTTTATTGTTTCCCCTCATTTTGGTAAATAAACTTCTGGCTTGAGATATAATAATTTCAGTGACCATGTTATTTCATATAATTTAAGTCCCACCATTAAATTTAACCTTTACATTTCTATAAAGCCCTAGAGTCTGAAGATCTGGGTCAAATTCCACCTCTGATCTTTATTAACTATGCGATCTTGGGCAAATCATTTGACTTTCCTGGATCGCAAATTCTTACTCTGTAGAATGAGAAGGTTGAACTAATTAGTCTCTGAAGTCCTTTCTAACTCTGGTTTTAGGATCCTCAAAGAGTTGGAATTTGAAACCAGATCTCTGCTCTTCCCTGACTACCCTAGGTCCTCCTACTGTGGCACACTATGCACTCCAGCTTTCTTTCCCTCCTTGCCCCTATCTATAAAGAATCAATTATCTTCCTCAGATACCTCTTAGAGGGACAAGTCACTTAACCCCAATTGCCTAGCTAGCCCTTACTAATCTTCTGCCTTGGAACTAATATTTAGTATTGATTTTAAGAAAGCAGGTAAGGTTTTTGTTTTTTTTTTAAGTGTGTGGGGGCATAGTTTGGTGGCTCTGCGAATTGAGAACTAGGCATAGAGATGGGAGGTCCTGGGTTCAAATATGACCTCAGACACTTCCTAGCTGTGTGACCCTGGGAATGTCACTTAAGCCCTGTTGCTTAGCCCTTACTGCTCTTCTGTCTTAGAACCAATACAAGTATTGATTCTAAAATGGAAAAGATAGAAGATAAGGGTTTAATTAAAAAAAAAGAATCAACCTATCCTGCTCTAAATCTTCCCCTCATAATGCATCTGTTCTGTCTCTCATTTCCTCAAGGCCAGCAAATCTTATAAGTCATAACATAACTGCTAAGGTATAATGAATGAAATAACACAGTATTATTCCTCTTTGCCATGTAGTTTCATTTTAACTGAGATATTCAATGCCTAAAACCAAAGGCGTGATCAATATGAGAATTTCAGATACAATGGGCAGGCTAGAATGTAAGGGTGGGAGGAGAGCAATTGTGGACAGGGGGATTTTTTTAATCACACCTTCAAATGATTCATAAGACAGGCTTCAGAATTAAGGAAATACTCTTGACAATGAGGATTTAGGGGGAGCCCACTCTGGCCATCTCTAACATCTCTATGGTATGATTTTTAAGAAAAGACGTATCCTTCACGTCAAGAATTTAATGCTTCTCTGATAGACTAAGAAACTACAGTCAACAAAAGGAAGATGGAAAGAAGAGGCATCAGTCTCTTAGATAGTGGTCTCATCTCTAAATTCTAAAGAGAACTTTGTCCAATTACAAGAATAAGAGCCATCCCCCAATTGACAAATGGGCAAAAGATATGTACAGACAGTTTTCCGATGAAGAAATCAAAGCCAAATGAAAAAATGCTCTACACAGCTGCTGATTAGGGAAATTCAAAGCAAAATAATTCTGAGGTAACATCTAACATCTATCAGATTGGCTAAAATGACAAAAGGGCTGAATAAGAGATGTTTGAGGAGATATAGAAAAGTAGGAACATTAATACACTATTGGTAGAATTGTAAACTGATCTAACCATTTTGAAGGGCAGTTTGGAATTATGCCCAGAGAGCTATAAAACTGTGTATATGCTTAGACCCAGCAAGCTGGGTCTATTTCCCAAAGAGATCAGGAGGAAAGGAAAAGAACCATATGTCCCAAAATATTTATTAAAAAAGATCGCTTTATGGTGGAAAAGAATTGGAAATAAGGAATGCCCTTCAACTGGGAAATGGCTAAACAAATTGTGGTACATGATTGTGATGAAATACTAGCGTACCATAAAAAAAGATGAGCAGACTAAGTTTGAAAAAGTTGGAAAAACTACATGAAATAATAAAGAGTGAGATGAGAAGAAACATAGCAACATTATATTCAGCTACAGATTTAATATTTAAAGAATAACTTGTGAATGTTCACCTCCAGAGAAAGAACTTAGAAGTGGAAACACAAAAAATGTAATTGGTGTGTGTGTGTGTGTGTGTGTGTGTAGTAATATATATATATATATATATATATATATATGTTTTGCTGGATGGTACTTTCTATGGTGTGAGGAGAGGAAGGAAGGACTGAGAAAATAAAATTTAATTTTAAAATGTGTATTTACTTACAATAAAAATGAAAGAAGAGGCATTGTAAACATCAGGAATGGTTAGACAAATCAAGCTGCTCAGAATATATAAGGGGCTGAATAAGAAGAGCAATCAGAAGGAAAATAGCTAGATAGACAAGATCGCTGAATCCTTGGTTCGTGTCGATGTTTGAGTGACTGACTCATCAGACTAAATATTTCCTCATTTTGTTGATAAATGTTATAACATGAAATCTGCCTGGTAAATTGGCTAATAGAAAGAGAAAATATTTCATTTGTATTTTACCTGGTAAACTGGTCATTTGACATAGACAGTATTTCATATTCTGTTGTCCAAAAAAGATATCATCTTTGTTGTGCTCTGTTGGATTGCTCCAAATTCACAAACATATGCTAAATAATATTCCAAGCCAGGAGTTCTAAACCTTTTTTTACGTCATAGACCCCTTGGGCATTCTGAATTGCCTTGAACCCTTTCTCTAAATGATGTTTTTAAATTTCTAAAATAAAATACATTATACTGAAATATTTATTAAGTTATATGGATAAATGCAAATGCCTATATTTATATAAATCTATATAGACATCTAGGCATATAAATATATATCAATACATCACTAGAGATGTGTAGTTATGATATGTTGCTATAGCTGTATATAGACACATATGTGCACAAAAGATATGTCTATCTATGTATAGAACTCAGCTATGTATCTATATGTAGGTAGGTGAATATACAGACATGTAAAGTTAATGGACCCTATGTTAAGAACCTCTGTAAACAATTGTTTACTAACAGTGTGCTCATTTATACACATTTTCACTATGAGTTTTTAAAAAATCCTGTACGAATCCAATCCCGTTCAATCTAACAAATATTTCTCTTATTTTTAAAAAGATTTATTGTTGAATTTTTTATTTTATAGACACTTAACAAATTACACCCTTTCTATAAGAGATCTGTTGTAACAAAGCAAAATAATTAAGCAAAACTAATAGTACAATAGCATCATTGGATAGTACATTCAGCATCTGTAGAACCTCCCATCTATCTGTTGGAGTATAAATGCAAATGGAAACATACGATTTGTCAGTAGTTTATTTGGGTATATGATTTGTTGTTTTGATTTTATAAGATTATTCACATACAAAAATGAATAATGTGGAAATATGCTTTGCATGATAATAATGTATAACACAGATTGAATTGCTTGTCAACTTCAGGAGAGGGGAGGGAAGAAGGGAGAGCAAGAATAATCATATAACTTTGGAAAACATGTAGAAATTTGTTATTAAAATAAAATAAATATGGGAGCAGCTGGGTAGCTCAGTGGATTGAGAGCCAAGTCTAGAGATGGGAGGTCCTAGGTTCAAATCTGACCTCAGACACTTCCCAGTTGTGTGACCCTGGGAAAGTCACTTGACCCCCATTGCCTAGCCCTTACCACTCTTCTGCCTTAGAACCAATATGCAGTATTGATTCCAAGATGGAAAGTAAGGGTTTAAATAAATAAATAAAATAAAGATAAAAATGTTTTGTCCTTACAGACACTTAATTCTTTTTTTAAAAGGAGTTAATTTTTTTTTAAGTTAAACTTATGGTTTCATCAAAGAAGGAAGAAAGTCTTTATCTCCTCGATAGTCTATAATTTCCCTAAATGATGCAGTTGTTCATAAAAGAAGTCATGGGACTAGGGTGAGAAGATCGTAAGACACTTAGACATGTGCCCCTGGACAAGTTACTTGGCTCTATTTGCTTTGGTTTCTTTATCTCTAAAATGAGCTGGAGAAGGAAATGGCAAACCACTCCAATATTTGCCAAGAAAACCCCAAATGGAGTCACGAAGAGTTGGATGTTACTGAAAAAAAAAAAACAACCAAGAGACATGAGGGGGAGCACTGAAGAATGGTGCAGTGAGCCTTAGATTCTACTGGAGAGGAGAGCATGAAGGAAGAAATTGGGCCAGAGGTGATATAAATAGTAATTCTCAAACCAAGTGGCCAGAAAAATACAAATACTGAAGCCATCCAGGGCCTGGACAGAAAACTCTCTAATGCATTCTAAAACTTATTGTAAACAGCAATTCAGTCAATTCTATTTTTAAGAGGAGCTAATAGTTTTTTTAAGCAAGTTAAAATTATTGTTTCATCAAAGAATAGAGGCAGCCTTTATCTCAATAGACTATAATTTCCCTAAATGATGCAGCTGTGCAAAAAGAGGTCTCAGGACTAGGGTCAGAAGATCATAAGATTAGGATCCAACTTCTACAGCTGGAAGGTCAGAGTTCTAGTTCTGAATCTATTAATTACTAAAAAACGAACTTCAAAGCATATCACTTTAGCAAAAGATGAGCACAGTCTCTTCTGCTGTCAAGTGGGGAGAATCTGTGCCCTGCCTACCTGACAGACTTGGAATCATTGTAAGCTTTTGCCTCAGCCTTAATCTCCTTCTTTCTTTCTCTTCTCTCCCAACTATCTCTTCATTCCATCTGAACTCATGAGGACCTCATGAGCTAGGAAGAGTCTAAGAGGATTATTTAAGTATTCTATTTCTTCTTTTGTTAATCTGGGCAATTTGTATTTTTGTAAATATCCATCCATTTCACCTAGATTTTGGATTTATTGTCACAGAATAGGTGGTGGGGGGAGCTCCCAATGATAATCATTGGAGGTGAATTCATCCTTTTCATTATGGATACTGGTCATCTGAGCTAGGAAGAGTCTAGAGGACTTGGGACTTCCTTTCTTCTCATCAGCATGGCTAGAAACAGCATCTGTACCAAAGCCAAGGACAGCCAGGATGTTCTTCTGGAAGAATGTAGATTAAGGGCTTTTACATTGAGATCAGCAGGAAATGACATCATACCTAAAGGGAACATCATGAGGACTCAGAACTGAGTTCCCTCTTTGCCTCAAATTTAGGTGTTAAGTTTGAACCCATTTTCCCTTGAATTTATGTACTTATGGGCTATTTAGTTTTAGAGACAAAGTCTGTATCAGAGTCTTTTAGGACACATTTTATACTAATTGTTCTTACTATACTGCCTCAGTAAATACCCTCTAAAAATTGTCCAAATATTAAGACTGGACTAATAAAGTTAACGTCGGACTAATTTATTTCAATAGATAGTTGGGGGAGAAATACATAGTTGGGGGCCAATGGAACCTGTAGCATTAAGATAAAAAAAAATCCAACTCCTAACTCTTGAGGCACAATTATTAGAGCTCTGAGGGGAACATGGTGGTCAAACTTTAGGGACTGCATTTGTTAGTATGTGTCAGAGTATAGTTTGAGGTCATGTGCTTTATTAGTAAGCTTAGAAGCTGGATTTGAACCCAAGTCATGTGGACTTCCAATCTAGCACATGACATTATGTTCTCTCTCTCACTCTCTCTCTCTCTCTCTCTCTCTCTCTCTCTCTCTCTCTCTCTCTCTCTCTCTCTCTCTCTGTCTGTCTGTCTCGATTTATATAAATAATGTTTTTAAAAGTTAAAACAGGGTTTAAAAAAATAAAGAACATTTTGTAGATCTGGGCATCCCCTTAGCTGGTTTTATACTACCAGGATGAAATCATAGCATCCCAGAATTAGCATCTCCAGAGTTTTGGGGTTTTTTTAGGTTAACATAGCCAACTCCCTTCCCTTTCCTTCCTTTTCTTTTGCTTTACCTTCTTTACCCTTTCCTTTCTTTCCCCTTCCATTCCCTTGCCTCCCCTCTACTTTCCTTGCTTTCCTGTGCCATGTCTTGATTTCCCTCCCTTTTCCCTTCCTTTGCCTTGCTTCCCCTTCTCTTCTCTTCCTCCTCTCTCCTCCTAATTGGATTCTTTTAAAGACTTCCTTTAGTTTTTAATGATATAAACTTTTTTGGATTCTTGCATTGACCACCTATGCGTCTTTAAAAGGTATCACACTACCTCTATTTATTTATTTAGAAAACCCTTTCCTACTGCCTTGGAGTCAATACCCTGTATTGGTTCCAAAGCAGAAGAATGGAAAAGGCTAGGCAATGGGGATTGAGTGACTTGCCCAGGGTCACACAGCTAGGAAGGGTCTAAAGTTGGATTTGAACCCAAGATCTTCTGTCTCCAGTCCTGGCTCTCAATTCACTGAGCCACCGAGCTTCCCTGCCATACTAGCTTAATGGCTCCACGTTCCCATTTGTGGTCTGGTATAATGGATAGATGTTTGGTCTTGAGTCAGAAAGACATGTATTTGAATCCTGCTTCTGGTATATATTAACCACGTGACCATTTGAACTCTCTGAACCTCCATTTTCTTATTTGTAAAATAGACATAATAATGCCGGTAGTTCTTACCTTATGCAGTTGCTATGAGGAACAAATGAGAGAAAAGACAAAAAGTTCTTTGCTATCTTTACACTGCTATAAAAGTCCTAGCTATGATTATTCATAGAACCTATTTATGATAATGCCGGTTTCTCATTAGTTTTCTCCTCCTTGACTAGATTGCAAAGCCTCTAGGACAGGAGAATCAAATCTTAAAAAGAAAAATTCGCACCTCCCATAACACCAAGCAGCATGACTTGCAGCTAGAAGGCAGCCAATAAATGCCTGAGTGATAGTGGACTCCGTGTCTGCCTGTGCACGTCTCCCACATTTATCAGAAATCAGATTGGGTGTTCCTCACTTGAAGAAAAAGTGATCACCAGGAAACATCTCAGCGTTGAAAACAAACAAATCGGGGTGGAATTCATAGGCTTTGCTTTAGAAGGTGACTCCTAAGAGGAGTGTTTCCTGTCAACTCCATAATAAAAACCAATTTGGGTATTGATTTGAAAGGGACAACATTTGGAAAGTTACCCAAATTAGATCCCTTATCAAAGTACTTTATGAAGTCAAAAGGCAAATAAATTGTTTTAAAGTTGAGGAATCATAAAAAAACAAGCAAGATGAATACGAAACGTTTTATATAAGCATATAGTAGAAGTTTCCATTTGAAATGTTAGAGTGTTTCCAACTTCATACTTATCCATCAGGGCTTCAATAACATACCTAAAAATGTTATGTAACACTAGTCTAGATTAGCAACAGATCCCGAATCAAGCCGAGAGTCAGGAAGACCTGAATTCCTATCTGGCCTCAGATACTCATGAACTGTATGACCCTGGGCAAGTTACTTAATCCTGCCGGCCTTGGAAAATGAGCTAGAGGAGAAAAGGGCAAATCACTGCAGCTTCTTTGCTGAGAAGACCCTAAGTGGGGTCAGAGAAGACTGAACAGTAGCAACAAACAACGAAGGCACACTTAGTTCTTGCTTCCTTGGCTTTACGTTTTCCTTTGCACTTCAAACTCAGGTTCCACTCTTATGGAGCAAATGCACGTCAATTAGAAGTTAATTGGCAATAACTCACCTCACAAATAACTCTCCTATTGGCCAAAGTGATGGACACGCATACTGAAAATCATGGTGATTTGTTATAATACATAGGAACTTGAAGGAGTCACAGCCTCTCCTCAGGGTACCTGCTCTGCTCCTTCAGGCACCATAATGTTTCCCTAAAGGAGAGAAGACCTTTTCAAGAAGGTCCTGGAAGAGGAAGGAAGGAAGGAAGGAAGGAAGGAAGGAAGGAAGGAAGGAAGGAAGGAAGGAAGGAAGGAAGGAAGGAAGGAAGGAAGGAAGGAAGGAAGGAAGGAAGGAAGGAAGGAAGGAAGGAAGGAAGGAAGGAAGGAAGGAAGGAAAGAAGGAAGGAAGGAAGGAAGGAAGGAAGGAAGGAAGGAAGGAAGGAAGGAAGGAAGGAAGGAAGGAAGGAAGGAAGGAAGGAAGGAAGGAAGGAAGGAAGGAAGGAAGGAAGGAAGGAAGGAAGGAAGGAAGGAAGGAAGGAACGAGGGAAAGACATATTAAACTCTTTCTATGTCCCAAACACTGTGCTAAGCTCTGATGAAACATAATAGCAAAAAGAAAGGTAATCCCTCCCTCAAAGAACTTCTACTTTACTGGGAGGAAAGCTAAGAGCTAAAAGGAAACCCAAGAGGATTGGGGGAGGGAATGAATGTATCCTGCCTTGGTTTTAAAGATCAAATGTTTCTGGTTTTTAGGGCATGGTTTTGAAGACCTAAAGTTAGCAACAGGGCCAAAATGGAGACCCCAGAGGAAACTCACAGATGCAGAGGTCAAGTTAATCATAGGATGCTGAGGGAAATCCCAGGAAGAGGCATTAGAAAAAGTATGGTTTTAAAGTCAGTAATTCAGAAACAGCCCCTTCAAGGGAAGCTCTGAAGTCTCCAACCAGAGGGCAAGACCCACATGGAGCAGCAGAGTTCTATTAGACTTCTAATTAGCCTCTCAGACAATGGGGATACATCTGCTCTTTGAATGACTTCTGACTTCGAATTAGCCACTAGGAGCATAGCCACTATGGACAAAGGACACAGTCACGTGTTCACGGTTAAGGAAAAGATTTAGAAAGGGATAGTTCCCTGAGCAGGGTGAGAAAAAAAAGATGGATTTACTTTGTATTACATACTTTGTTTTATTTACTTGTGTACGTATATTCCCCAATTGAGGAAAGAACTGTCCTGCCAGAGAAATAATCCTATTACAGAAATCCATAATATCGTTGATTTTTAGAAAATTATTAAGATGCTTTGAAAAGTATGATAATATAAATTTTCTTCAAAAAAGGGGGAATTGCCATAGAAACTTTAATAAAATAAGTTTTTTTGCGAATTGTAATTATCCTGAATTCAGACCACACCAAGAATGAAAAAAAATTTTTTTTTACTGAGGAAAGTTTTTTTTATCAAGCATCCAATAAACCTCTATTAAGCACCTATTATGTGCCAGACAGTGTGCAAGCACTAGAGATACAGAAAGAGGGAAAAGATAGTCCTTGCCCTCAAGGAGTTTACAATCTGATGGAGGAGAAGATAACAAAGGTATGTGTGTATGTAGCAAACTATTGCTGTTCAGTTATTTCAGTTGTGTCCAACTCTTCATAACCCCTTTAGAGTTTTCTTGGAATGAATACTGGAATTCTCTGGATCATTTTTTACATTTGAAGAAACCAAGGCAAACAGGGTGAAGTGACTTGCCCAGGGTGACACAGCTAGGAAATATCTCAAGTCAAATATGAATTCAGAAAGTTCGTTCTTCCTGGTTCCAAGCCCACTGCTCTATCCACTATGCCATCTAGCTACTATATATTTAGCAAGCCATATATGGTATCAATAGGAAATAATTAAGAGAGGAAAGTCACTAGAATTAAGAATTTATAATGATCCTCCTAATTCCTAATAAAATGCCTAAGAAACAACCAACCAACCAACCAAGTAGGACATTTTTATATGATTCAGTGGAAAGGGCAAAGGTCCTAGAGTTGAAAGATGTGAGTTCAAATCTCACTTCTGAGGCTTACTACTTGTATGACATTGGATAAAACAATTAACTTTTATGAGCTGTAGATTCCATATAGACAAAATGAAAGAGCTGGAAGAGTTAGGTTTTTTCAGCCTTTTCAGCCTCCTCTATGTACTAGGCACTGCACTTGGGTTGGGAACACGAAAATGGAAAATCAGTCCCCAACATTTTTAAATACCTCTGTTGTGCCAAGGCTCTATGCTAGGTCACGCATGGAAATCTAAGGACAAAAAAAACGAACCAGTTGGCACATAGTAGGCATTTTAATAAAAACTTGCTGAATTGGAGAACTTATTTTTTGCATTGGGAACAAAGGGTGGGCATGCATTTTACATATTTGTACTTTTTTAATGCAAGTATAAGTCTTCTAGATTTTCATTGTGGGAATAAACAGACGGCCCAGCACCATTTACTGGATGCGGATGCTATGGACAGCTGCTTGCAGGAATTTTAATAGATGTGCTATTTTGGGTGAGCCGAACTTCATAATGCCAAAAGCAAGAGTCAATGCAATATGTCCACTTAGGAAAAAAACCAAAAGCTTCCATTATTCAGATGATGATCTTCATCTTTAGAGCTTAGATTTAGGAGTGACCCTACTTTTCAGCAAATACCTTTGTGAAGACACTTTGCAATCCTTTCCTCTCCCAGTTCCAATTTGAGCCCTGGGATTTGTGCCTCAATATTAGATCTACCCAGCTGATCCTCGACCCCTAGCAGAGGACTCCTGCTTGATTGGCCCATTCTCAAATCTCTAAATAAGCTGGGATGGCTTGATTCTATCTGAGTTCTTTTGCCCTGACTGAGGAGCTGGGAAGAAATGTGTGTCAGGGTGCTGGCTGGACGGTGTTTAGGTCAGCACATCTGCCTGCAAGCCTGAAACAGCAGGGAGAGACTTTAGTCAGGCAAGTTCCAGTTTCAGTCTGTCCAGACGATGATTGGATAATGAGCCGTAATAGAAAATTGTGGTGGAGGAGAGCCCAAGTGTGTGTCACAATGGAGAGCTTCTTTATCCAGACCAGAAATTCAGAAATGGGCGGCCAGCGTCAGGCCCTGCTATTGAAGAGGGGGAAAAAATTAGGTCATTTGGAAAACAATTTAATACTCTTCCTGGGAAATAAAATGGCCCAAATGGATGAATCTGGAGAGGCAGAATGGACCTTCAGTAGTATTTCTCACATTCTGAAGTTCCATCTAGTTTTGAGGGAGAGCCCTATTTTTAGAGTCTATTATATGTGGCAGTCTATGAGTGAGAGCTATGCGTATGTGCGCAGTTATCTTCTTTTCCCCCGACATCCATTACATTTTAAATAGGGGGAAAAGGTAATGGGGGTAAGAGTAATGACTATTTTCAGCTCTCCCAATGTAAGGCTTTTGAAGCAGAGCTTTGCTAAAATACTGGTCCTGTGGTATAACATGATAACAATTTTCCCTTTATGTCTTTTATCTAAAAGGCCTCCAAGCAGATTACATATATATTGCGCAAAAGGGGAAGGCAGTATTATCATTTATCCTTCCAACTCCCTGCTCAGGAGCTAGTGAGTCTGATTTATTTTTATTTTCTCCAGGGGGGCAGTGAGATGTTGTACCTCAACTAGTGCCAGGCACCCTGTGGGTGCTCAGTAAATGTTAATTGAATTGAGGGAGGACTGAATCACTTGGGAGGTCAGGGATGGCACCAGTAGGGGAGCCAAACATGGGCTGTATGCAAGCTGGTCAGCGCCGGCGCCTCCTGAAAGAAAGGAATAATTGTCAGCCCGGCCATGGGCTGGACCCTCATGAGATGGTGCCACGAATGAGTTCTTGGTGTCACAGGGCAGTAATCTGATCCCTGATTGGACTGGCGGAAAAGCCAGAAGCTGAGCCGATCATCTCTAGAAAGGCATCTGTGAATTGCCAAGGAAAACTAGAAGGGCAACAGCATTGTGGCTATTATAAGACTGCACTGACATTAAATGAATATGCTTCATTTCTCTCAAGCCCAGAGCATCAAGTCCCACTCCTTTCTGTGGGCACTGAGCCCAGGACTGAACTGACTTGGATTTCTCCAGAAAGCTCTGCTCCTCATTCCCCATTTATTAATGGAGCCATATTGTAATGCTCCCCTTAAGGAAAGATGATAATAAAATAATGAGGTGGCAGTGGAATTCACAGACCTTCGAATCATGTTTGTTTTCACTCCCGTGAGATAGCATTACCTCCTATGTTAACTCAGACTGTTTACCTCCATGCTGAGTGAATAACAGCTATTTTCACTGTAAAATGGGGTTCCCTGAAGCAGCAAGGCTCAATCCTAATAGATCTCACTGCATGAAGATAACTGTATATTGACAGAGCAACTCCTTCAGGTGGGCTGTGAAGCCCTCACACATTTCCACCAGCCCTTGGCTTATTCTTGCATGCAATGCAGGCATAGTGTGGCTGAAAGGACCAGTGTGCAGCCCGGGCACCTTTCCTCATGATGGAGATGGATGGTAGAATGAACACCTTATGTATGCTAACCGTGACGTGTAGAGGAATGAAAACTGGACTTAGAGATGGAAGAAGAGGTCTTGGAGTCTATATGAGGCACTTATTTGCTGTGGCCAAGTCACTTAATCTTCCCGAGCCTCAGTTTGTTCATCTGTAGTGTGGATATGATAATATTGTTCAATTGTTTTTCAGTCGTGTCTCACTGTTGCACCAGCAGAATCAAGTTAAATTTGTATCCATGTATTAGTATCTCTGATTAAGATAGTATTTGCTCATTGCCTATATTTTCTGAATTTGGGTAGAGATATCTTGTTGTTGTTTGTTCAGTTGCTTCATTTGTATCCAACTCTTTAAGAACCCATTTGGGGTTTTCATGGCAGGCATATTGGAGCAGTTCACTATTTCCTTCTCCAGCTCATTTTACAGAGGAGGAACTGAGACAAATAGGGCGAAATGACTCACCCAAGGCCGTATAGCTAGTAAATGTCTAACATCAGATTTGCCTTCCTAACTCCAGGCCAGGTACTCTATCCCCTGGACCATTTAGCTGCATCTAAACTCATAATAGTATTCATTAAGCAATTTTGGGGGGCCATTTTACAATAAGGAAACTGATAAATTTTGAGGTTTTCTTGGCAAAGATATTGACATGGTTTTCCCTTTCCTTTTTTTTTTAATAGAAAAAGCTCATTTTATAGATGAGGAAACAGACAAACATGGTTTAGTGACTTTTCCAGGGTCACATGGTTCATAGGTCTTCTTGACGCTAGGTCTACTGATCCATCTACTACACCACCTAGCTGAAGCTTAGAATTAATCTCGATTTATGGGCACAGCAACCCTGTGAGGTCGGTGCTATTGTCATCCCCATTTGATAGATAAAGAAAACTGAGGCAAACAGCTGTTAAGTGACTTACTCACAGTCATATAGCTAGGAGATATGTGTCACAGGCCAGATTTGAACTAGTCTTCCTAACACCAGACCAGAGAGCTCTATCCTCCCAAGTGAATTGGTCCTCTTTCAATTCAGCTTACATTTTCTGAGCACCCACAGGTTGTCTGGCACTGGAGATGCTGGTGGTACAAAGACAACAGTTTAAGTTACTGAAGCTTAAAACTGCACAAAGATTTCTGGGACATTGCATATATATTTGAATGATAATATTAATTGCACCTCATGACTTTGCATGTATATCAGGCAAGCACTGTAAACCACCATTTGTATACAGGTAAAGAAAATACAACACAGAGAGGTCAAGGGACTTACTTAAGATCATATAGCTAGGAAATTAGTAGACCTGAGTTTTCTTTTTTTTCTTAAGTATAGTGTTATTTTATAAGGTTCTATGAAAGGGAAAGAAAAAAGGGAGGAGAGAAAGGAATAAGCATTTAGGTAGCACCTACAATGTGCCAGGCACTGTACTAAGTGCTTTTTATAAATAGCATATCATTTGATTCTCACAATAGCCATGGGAGGTAGGTGCTGCAATTATCTCCATTTTACAGTTGAAGAAACTGAGGCAGAGAGGTTAAGTGACTTGCCTAGGATATGTCATCTGTGCTCTGGCTATGCTTAAGACCTTGATTGGAAGGATCTGCTCCATATAGAGAGGTCTCCTTATTTAACTGCTGGACCTTCTTTTAGCTAGATAATAGTTAGTCTTCCTTTTGGTCAGTGGTGTTAAACTCTCCATACATAAGGATCCCTGCAGCTGCATACTGAGTTAGAAAACCGCATATTAACATTATCTAATTCAACAGTATTTTTATTTTTTAAAATATTTCTCATTTACATTTTACTCTGGGTCTGGGGAACCCTGGAGCCCTAGTCAGTCTGTAGATGGTATGTTTTATACCTCTGCCACCCAGAAAGCAACTATCCCCCATTATCACTGTCTAGCCATTGGCAGCCATACTTCCCCTTGGCATGATGTTGTGGAAAGATCCCTGACTCTCAAAGGAAGGGCCTGGGGTTTGACTCTTGACTCGATTTATCTGTCTGGCCATGGATGAGTCACTTTTCTTTCAAGTGAGGAACTGGGCGTCATCCCTAAAGTCTTTTCCAGAATGCCAGAACATTCTAGGAAGAAGGGTTAGAATCACCCATTTTGAAATCTTGTCTTACCCTATTGTCAGTCATGCTATTTATTTGGCCAAAGGGTCTGTATTGCATTTGTCCCTTTCTATCTAAGTAATAAGCTAGTAGCTAGGATACTTTAAAATGTCAAATATTCCAATCTCTCTGCTCATAGACAAGGGGAAAAACCTAGAGAAAGAATTCATAACTGCAGCTCCCCTTTCACAGACCTAGAAAGAGAGGTGCTGGGAGATTAAGCCACTGAAGGATCACCAAAAAAAGAAAAAGGAAAAAGGAAAAGAAGTATTATTGAGACTGTGAAGAATCACTATTTGCGCCAATAGCTCTTACTATTTGTAATTTTCAGTGTGTAGGATGGTTCTCTAATCCCAGCCTTTTCGGTTCTTCCTTCCAATGGTGCAGTTTACAATTAATCTAGAAAGAGTCTATATTCTGTAAATAATTAATCTATAATTAATATCTGTAATTAATCTCATCAATCTTGGAAAATGTGATTTCGTGTCCTAAATCTACCAAGTGATAAATCTATCACCCAACTTTTAAGGTGTTCCCATGAGATCTCTTAACGTTACCTAAGCTCCAGCACAAGGAGAGTTATCCCTCTCTTATCTCTTGCTCTTGCTACCTGATGGACTTTCCTTTCCTGGCTATCCATTTCTTTGCTAAAATCTTTCATGTTGCTTCTTGTGTCCAAGTCATCAGTGGGTATTATGCGGCTACCTATTATCAACTTCTTCTTTACCCATTGAGCGATCTTTAATCTGAATGTGAAATATCTCCATGGATCACAGTGTCACAGAGGGGACAATGGCATAACTGTCATTGACAGAAAAAGGATTTTGTCATAGAAATGTTGGCAGAACTTTCCCATTTTTATTTTTTGCCTCTCTCTCTTCTTTCTAGTTGCAACCTTAAGTACTCTTAGGATCTAACTTAATTAGATCTCATGACAAGTTTTCTATTAACTCATTTTCCCCTTTATTGTGTCCCACTGTTTTATGAGTCACTACTGCTCATAACCATCCCTTCTCCTCCTCAGGAATATTTTGCAAATGAATTTGTAATCTAACCAGTGTTGACTTTGATTGTCATATCTTTTTGCTTGGTGCCAGGCCAGCCAAGAGGGAAGCTTAGGTGGTTCAGTGGAAAGAGTACAGGGCTCAGGAGTCAGGAAGACCTGAGTTCAAATTCTACCTCAGACATTTACTGTATGACCCCGGACAAATCACTTAACCTCTGTTTGCCTTAATCCACTGGAGAAGGAAATGGCAAATCCCCTGGACTAGTATTGGCATGTCATGAAGAGTAGGACATGACTGAAAAGCTGAACAGCAACAATAACAACATCCAGCCAATCTTCATCCCAGCTCTGCTTCTGATTTTCTGAACTTTGTTCCTCACACTGGAATTTCTCTTCATACTGGATCTCCTCACTTTTGAATGTCCATTTTCTTCTGGGGGCTTCTCATCCTGGACCAAACCTCTGCTCCTCTTCTCCTATTGGTGAATTCTCAGAGCTCCCATTTTTTTGGAGGGACATGGATCTGCCAACGTTCATTCCTCTCCTGGCTCTGCTTTTAACTTTTCAGACCACATTCCTCAGCATGAGAACCTTCTGCCCTTCCACCTCCATCCCACAAACTTTTCAGCTCCTTTTGTTTATTCTCCTCCCTCATTAGACTATAAGCTTCTTGACGCAAGGTTCAATTTTGGTCTCAGGCACGTTCCAGCTGTGTGACCCTGGGCAAGTCACTTAACCCCCATTGCCTAGCCCTTACCGCTCTTCAGCCTTGGAACCAATACACAGTATTGACTCCAAAACGGAAGGTAAGAGTTATTAAAAAGAGAAAGAGATAGACAGAGACAAAGAGAGAGGTGGGGGAGGGAGGGAAGGAGGGAAGGGCAGAGAGAGACAGAGAAAGACAGAAAGAGAGAGATGGAAAAAGACAGACAGAGACAAAGAGAGAGAGGGAGGGAGGGAGGGAGGAGGCGAGAAAGAGAGACAGAGAAAGAAGTGGGAGGGAGAGAGAGGGGGGGAGAGGGAGAGAGAGAGAGGGAGAGAGAGAGAGAGAGAGAGAGAGAGAGAGAGAGAGAGAGAGAGAGAGAGAGAGAGAGAGAGGGAGAGAGAGGGAGAGAGAGAGAGAGAGAGGGAGAAAGAGAGAGGGAGAGAGGGAGAGAGAGATAGTTGCCAAGGGCAGGACATTTTAATCTGAGAAATCAGAAGAATGGTTACTGGAGTAACCTTTTACATTGAATAATTTACTATCCATAGGGCTTCTTCCAGAAGTAACCATAATATTGACTTGATTACTGTGACCAGAACAGGAAGTGGAAAGCTAAGGTGAGGGTGTGGGCATGCAGTGATGTTCTGGCCACAAAGCAGTTGAGAAAATGACTCAGGATCTGGATGTCTGGATGGGATATGAATGGAGTCTGGTCTTCAGATAACCATAAGTAGTGGGCTAGGTGAAATTATTCTCACTCAGGAATCAATCCAGTTCAGCGCTAGAGCAGGGAATTCTATAACCTACATATATTCTGTCATCTCCAGGGACCCTCATCTAACTAGAGAGTACAGTGACACAGAGGGAGACAGAGGGAAGTAAAAGAGCTAATGACAAGGTGTTGGACAGAAAGTAAATGAATGTAGAGATCCCATCTTTTCATTTTCATTTTTCCAATTTGGTATTTATTTTTATCACTGATCTGACTGCAGACAGAAGCTGCTTCAGAAATGACCCCACCATCTAAACCGATTCTTTCAGTCTATTAAGAATGACTTGAATCCCCTTCCCCCTCTTTGCTTTTTTTCTTTTTTTTGGTGATATGATTTTTTGTGCAGGTATAATATGCTTGTCATGTTTAATGCCTCGCAAATCTTTTCTCAGAGTATTTATGATAGAGGCATGAGATTTCTGTATGGCCTATAAGCCGTTCACTTCCTTTCTTTCTTTATCTTGAACTCTATTTTCCAGAACATTTTTCCCCTCTCTGCTCCCACACCCCCCTTAGCTTTGAAGGTAAAGAGTATTAGAGCATATGTTGATATGATTTGGAGGGTCTTAGAGTTCTTGGGAGAATTCCAACATGCTCACCTTCTGCCACAGCTATTGGTGCATAAGCTTTCATTATCCCCAAGGTGACCTTTTTGCTTAGGCTTATCATGAGCTCTGCAAATCTAGAAGACCAAATATCCCATCAAATAATGGTGTTTCTTGTTCCCTTATCATGAGTGATAAAAGCAGCTACTAACTCTTTTGTTTGTTTCTCCAAGAATGTGGGAGCTGAATTTCTCATTTCCCAAGACTTCCTTAAATCTTCTAGGACAATTTACAATAAGATTCTTAAAACTGGTCACTTAATCCCTGGGCTATGTTTGCTCATTGGTCAAGTTCATGACTTTACAATTAGAATTTAAGCACATTTTAAAAATAGTTTTAAAATGTGATTTTATTTTCAATGAACAAACATTTATTTTTCTCCTTCACTCATAGCAAATATGCATAGTCAAAGAAAACTAAATTCCCACATTGATCATGAGGAAAAAACCAGATACCTTGTTCTGTATCCCAATTGCATTTCTATACTCTTGGGAAGTGGGGAGCATGTATAAGTGGTCAAATTTCTTTTTAAACTCTTATATTATGTCTTAGTATCAGTTCTAAGACAGAAGAGTGGCGAGGGCTAGTAATGTAAGTAGGGTTAAGTGACTTGCCTAATGTCAAACAGCTAAGAGGTGTCTGTGGTCATATTTGAACCCAGGTCTTCCCATCTCCAGGCTTGGTAGGCCAACCACTATGCTCCCTAGCTGCTCCTATAAGCAGCTGAAATAATGTTAAGTGGCGAGGAAGCAGTAGAAATATCATTGACTTTGGACTTGGGGAACATGAATTTATTTATTTGTTTGTTTTTTTTAAACCCTTACTTTCCATCTTGGAATCAATACTGTGCATTGGTTCCAAGGCAGTAGAGTGGTAAGGGCTAGGCAATGGGGGTCAAGTGACTTGTCCAGGGTCACACAGTTGGTAAGTGTCTGAGGTCAGATTTGAACCTAGGACCTCCCATATCTAGGTCTGGTTCTCAATCCACTGAGCCTCCCAGCTGCCCTGGAACATGGATTTAACTCTTGCCTTTGTACAATATTGGGCAAGTTGTTTGCTTCCTCCTCTATAACATGAAAGGGTTGGACTCTGTGACCTCTGAGACCCCTTGCATCTCTAGAATTGTGATCCTTTGATTTAAAAATTGTGTGATCCTTAGCACTAGCTCACCTCTTCCTCACCACTGCACCATCACCTCTTTAGAAGCAGGAGACAACACAGTACTGAAGGCCATGTTGAATTTTCCTTTCTTTCATGCATTGACAGGGCCAAAGAAATCCCATCATCCTGTGGGTGATGAGCATCTTGCGGGTACGCAGCCAGGCTGACCTTCAGGCATTCTGTTACTGGGATTGGAGCTGATGCCTCTCTGGCGTGGTAGGACCTGCCTGGCTGGAGGTCCTCTGGCATAACCTTTGAAACCCAAAGTTATTTCCACATGACCATAAGGCATCGAAATGGGACTTTGTGGAGGCTGCTAGTCGCTTCTTTTTTTAACCTGCTGCTCATACAAAAAAGAAGACTACAAAAGTTTAAATTTCACTGAAGGGGGTCAAAGGATTAAGTATTTTCGGAGTATACGGCTCTAGATCTTTAGGAATATGTAATCAGCTCGACCGTATGTGGTTAAGCAGCCTGCCTACTTTAGCTAGCTCTCACTGGCCTCCCTTTTCAATTCCCTAACGCAGGTCCCCCATCTTGTGTCTCTTATCTTTCTCTCTTATCCCTCAAGTGGTTTCGATTCTTCTTTCATTCCTCGGCAGCTCTATTATTTCTGAAGTACATTATGTACTTTTATGATTTTGCTTTCCTGCTGTGACATCAGCGCTGAACTTTAATAAGAATGTAAACACCATTTTTTTCTATGCCTTTTGCAGGCTTTCAATTTTGCCATTATTCTGGGTGCATTTGTTTCTCCATGAATAAATAAATCTTGAACCAAAAAACTAGGGTGAGAAAATGTATTTCCTTTGTTGTTACAGCGTTTCTTGCTCAAAGCACTGTGACTGGTGGTGGTTCTGAGAGTTTTCCCTCTCTGTCTCCTTTATCTCTCCCCCAACCCCAGCCCTCCCTCCCTCTCTCTCCCTCCCTCCTTCTCTCTCTCTCCCTGCCTCCCTCTCCCCCTCTTCATCTCCCCTCACTCCCTCTCTCCCCCCTTCTCTATCTCCCTACCTCCTCCTCTCTGCTCTCTTCCCTCTCAGTCAGTGACTCTCTGTGTCTGTTTCTCTCTGTCTCTCTCTTTCTGTTTCTCTGTCTCTGTTTTTCCCCACCTCTTCCCCTCAGCTCTCTTCTCTGTGACGTTTTATGTCTGTCTCCATCTCTCTCTCCCTCTCTATCTCGATCTCTATCTCTGTGTGTCTCTCTAAGTATCTGTCTCTGCTTCTCTGCTTCTGTCTCTCCCCATTTCCTCAGCTCTCTTCTCTCTGTGTGTCTCTTTGTCTCTGTCTTTCTCTGTGTGTCTGTCTCTCTGTGTCTCTATTCCTCTGTCTCTGTCTCTCCCCACCCTCTCCCCTTGGCTCTCTTCTCTCTCTGTGACTTTGTTCATCTCTCTCTCTCTGCCTCCCCCACTCTCTCTCTTTCCCCTCCATCTCCTCTCTCCTATCTCTCTCTTGTCTCTCCAACTCTCTTCCTCCTCCTCCTCTCTCCCCTCCACCTCTCTATTTTGTGGTGTCCTTTTCTTTTTTTTTCTTTATCTTTCTATGTCACTCTCTCTCTATTTCTCTGTCTTTCTATTTCTCTCCCTCTCCCTCTCTCTATTCTTCTCTCCCCCTCCTTTCTCTCTCTCTCTCTCTCTCTCTCTCTCTCTCTCTCTCTCTCTCTCTCTCTCTCTCTCTCTCTCTCTCTCTCTCTCTCTTTCTCCCCCTTTCAGCAACCCACCCCCAATCATTTCTCCCTAAAGGGCAAAAAGCCTGGAATATTGTCCATTTCACATGTAATGCAACATCCTTTGGTTGTTATGCTGGCACACCAGTGGTGCTCTTCACCACTGATGCCAGTTGGGATAATTGAGCACTCCGGGCTCTCGATTAATAAACAAGAAACCAACCAGGAGATCTGGAGTGTTAACTGTGTAGCCATGGTTGGTGATGTGTGCAAAGGAAGCGAAAGGGGCGCTGAACACAATGCGGGCATTCAGCAAATGTAAAACAAAGGTTATGAATGCATCAGTTATATAACCTCAGTACTTAGAAGAAGTTTGAAATATGAAATGCCGAAGAGCCAAAGTATAGGTTATTTGAAAGTCTAGCTAGACAGGGAGAGCAAGAAAGGAGTTTTAAAAATTCTGACAGCAGTAGAGTCAGAGGCTATGCACTCACTTTCAATGCTATCTGTGTGACCCTGTCCAAGTCATTTAACATCCTTGAGGCAGCTGCACTGGACTTGGAGTCAGGAAGACCTAAGTTCAAATCCAGCATCTCAAGAACTGGCCAGCTAGATGACCCTGGACAAATCACAAACTCTATTTGCCTCAGTTTCCTCATTTGTAAAGTGAGGATAATAATAGCACCTACCTTGCAGGGTGGTTGTGAGGACCAAATGACATAATATTTGTAAAGCTCTTAGCATAGTGCTTGGCAAGCATAAATGTGTAAAATCTGTAAAATGAAGGGTTGAATTAGATGGCTTCTGAGCCCTTAGCCTATGAATGCCAGTCTGGCTTGTAGCTTAGGAAAATAGTACATTCATCAGTTTCAGGGGGTATTTTGCTGACTTTGGGGTCAGGGTGCTACTTCCTCATCTTCCTACTTTAAGAATGAGCTGAAATGGATGAGGTTCCTTCCTTTGGGGCAGAGGTGTGCCATGGGCAAGTGGCACATTGTCCCAGGTGGTTGAAATTTTGAGAGCAATGACAGCCCTTGTAGCCTACCAGTAAACAGAGATAGGCAAGTTTAACATCTAATTAACAATAATAATTCATTAAAGGCAGCAATGTGGCTCTGTGGATGGAGAGTCAGGCCCAGAGACAGGAGGTCCTGGGTTCCAACCTGCCCTCTGACACTTCCTAGCTGTGTGACCCTGGGCAAGTCACGTAACCCTATTTGCCTAGCCCTTACTGCTCATCTACCATAGAAAACCAATACTTGGTACTGATTCCGAGACAGAAGGTAAGGGTTAAGATAATTAATTAAATGGGAAAGAAGGAATGCATTTATTAAATGCGGGTTATGTGCTGGGCACTGTGCCAAGTGCCAGTGGTACATATTCAAGCAAGCAGGACAGTCCATGCCCTCAAGAGGCTTATGTTCTAATAAGCATGCATACATAGGGCAGTTAGAGGCCAGGAGGAGTATTTTAGAAGTCCGAAAGAATGAATAGGGGTTGGATTTGTTTAGGAAAAAAATAAAACAAAACAACCAAAACCCTTACATTCTCTCTTAGTTTCAATTCTAAGCCAGGAGAGTGGTAAGGGCAAGCACTGGGATTGAGGAGGGCAGGAAGTGGCACAGTGGAAAAAGAGCCTGGCCTGGAGTCAGGAAGATCTGAGTTTAAACCCATCCTAAGCAACTAACTAGCTTTGTGACCCTGAACAAGTCACTTCACCCTGTTTGCCTCAGTTTCCTTGTCTGGAAAATGGCTTGGAGAAGGAAATAGCAAAACACTCTGGGATCTTTGCCAAGAAAACCCCAAGTAGAGTCAAGAAGAGTCGGACATGATGGGGAAAAAAACCATACAACCAAAGTGTGCCGGAGGAGGTAGCAAGGCATGGAATTGGTTCAGCCCAGAAAACAGAGGGTAAGATCAGTGGTGTGCTGAAGCCAGCTCTCTTTGTGACTCTCCTGAGCCACTTAAATTTTCACTGTGAACATTTATGCCTTAAGATTGGCAGTGCAAATTAGGGCTTGACATTGTTTTGTTGATTGTCTAGATCTAAGAAAGGAAAAGGGAAAATGTTAACGATACAGATTAAACTTAAAAGTGTTTCATGCACATACTTCCTCTCCCCTCTACCCCATAAGAAGCCTGTTGTCAAACATTTACCAGCATGCCCCGGAATGAAATGCTATCACCATTTGGATCCCACGGTTATTGTTGTTCAGTTGTGTACGATTCTTCATGACCCTGTTTGGGGTTTTCTTGGCAGAGAGACTGATATGGGTTGCCATTTCCTTTTCCAGCTCATTTTACAAATGAGGAAACTGAGGCAAGCAAGGAGAAGTAGCTTTCCCAGTGTCACACAGCTAGGAAGTATCTGAGGCCAGATTTTAGCTGAAGAAGATGATTCTTTCTAACTCCAGGCTCAACATTGTTCACTGCACCACCCAGCTTGTAGCATACTTCCTTCCCTTTCTGTCCCCAGTGGTTTCATGCTCACTGACTTAGCATAAAAAAGTTGAGTTGAAGGGGCAGCTAGGTAGTGCTGTGCTAGTGCCAGACTTGGAGATGGGAGGTCCTGGGTTCAAATGTGGCACCAAATACTTCCCAGCTGTGTAACCCTGGCAAATCACCTAACCCCGATTGCCTAGACCTTACCACTCCCGTATCTTGGAATTGATACCAAGACAGAAAGCAAGAGTCAGGAAAAAGAAAAGGAGGTTGTTGAAAGCGCTTTTCATCCTGCTTGCCTCTAGTATATTTTATGCTATTTCCCCTCTGGGTGAAGAACTTCAAGTTATGGCTCTTCTTTTAGACCAAAACATTTAATTACTAGCACCTCGCCCTTCCCAAATAGTTTTAAGTCAAACAGCAAACAAGTGTCAGAAAAGTCAAGCCTTTTGAGCTGCTACCATTTGCTTAATGAGAATATCTCTTCCCCTGAGTACAATATGAATGCAGGCTTACAGACATTTTATATAAGAGTTGTACAAGTGTATGAAAATGTATTTTTCAAAATTGAATTACATATGAGAAGTACTAGGGAAAGTGATTTCTCTCTCTCTCTTTCTCTCTCTGTCTCTTTCTCTGTCTCTCTGTCTCTGTCTCTGTCTCTGTCTCTGTCTCTGTCTCTGTCTCTGTCTCTCTGTCTCTCTCTCTCTCTCTCTCTCTCTGTCTCTCTGTCTCTCTCTCAAAAATTCTTACTTTCTGTCTTAGAATCAATACTATATATTGGTTCCAAGTCAGAAGAGTGGTAAAGGCTAAGCAATGGGCATTAAGTGACTTGGCCAGGGTCACACAGCAAGGAAGTGTCTGAGATCAGATTTGAACCCAAGACTTCATATCTCTAGGCCTGGTTCGCAATCCACTGAACTACCTAGCTACACCACAAAGTCATTTTTTTTTTACAGGAAAAAGATAGACAATCTTTTCATAAAGTGGCGATTCCTTTGATAACTGATAGTCACCAAGTTTAGTAAATTGGATTTTCTTCCAGAAGGGAAAACTGTGCTTCATTTCTAGAGTGTCCATGGTACAGTGTCAATAGGAAAATTCCAGATTTGTTTATCTAGCCCTGATCCTTCTCCTGAGACCTAGTCTTGGGTCACCAGTCACCTACTATATTTCTCTACTTGGCTACTGAAATAGAAAAAATGATCTGTGTGACTATTTCTTGTTGTTGCAGTGACTGATGACTTGTAACTGTAAGTGACTGGCTTGTAACTAGAGAGAGCTGCTGGTAGTTATGGAGATATATGCTGAGAGAGATGCTGCTACAGGGATAGAGGAATACTGCCACAGGGGAATGCTCTGCGGTTTGCCTACTGATCCCTACTGATGACTAGTGGATCAATATTTCTCTTAATCTCCTCCTACCCTCTCTCCCTCCTGCATCCTCTCCTCTCTGCCTCCCTCACCTCCCAGTTCTTCTTGAAGCCTTTGGCTTCTTCCCTCCCCCCTGAGTGAACTATAAAGATACTCTTTTCCTTTTCAAGTCAGGGAATTATTGGGAAACAGGATGGGAAACTGAGGTAAGAGGGATGAGGGTGTCCCTAATCTAAAATGAAGATTATGAGGGCTTGGGAAGTCACAACTGTGACAGAGGGACAGACAGAGATGGAGGATAACAGTTAAAATCTTCTTTCTTCACAAAGCCACCAATTTCAGAAGCCCCCACTCAAGGGTTCTTCATCCTGGGACAGAAACTAAATAATATCAGTTCAGCTTCTTCCTCCTGGCCAACTTCAACTCCCAGAGCCAGAGATACAATCAAAGTCCCAGTTTCTCCCCTGGTAAGCTTCAACTACCTGACCAAGAGACAGAATCAAAAATCCAAGTTCCTGCTTCTTCTCCTCTGTGGCCAGACCCCAAAACTGCCAACTCCTGAGAACATTCCATTTGGAACCTTCTTCTTGACTGACAGGCAGGTCAGGTCCCCAGCTTATTTCTTGCATCTTGGCTTGTCCTGCAAAACCTCTCTCTCTTCAAGTCTCTACCACACTATCACACTGGTACCTTAAATCAAATTCATCACCTTTTCTCTGAAGCCTGATAACAATACCATAAGATCATAAATTTTGACATGAGAAGTAGGTTCTTGTTGTTATTGTTCAGTAGTTTCAGTTTTTTTCTGACCCTCTGTGACCTCATTTTGGGGTTTTCTTGATAAAGATACTGGAATAGTTTGCCATTTCCTTTTCCAGCTCATTTGACAGATGAGGAAACTGAGACAAACAGGATGAAGTGACTTGCCCAGGATCACACAGCTGGTAATTGTCTGAGGCTAGACTTGAATTCAGGAAGATGATTCCAAGCCCCATGCTCTGTCTATACTGTGCTATCAAACTTCCTGAGAAGAAGCTAAATTCCCTATTTCTAGCCCTTATAAAACCATTCTCCTAGTTATCTGGGCTTCTAATTTCAGATGTCTATTAACTTTCTCATTCTGGACAGCATATCTTTTTTTTTTAATGCAACCAAGGATAGGATTAACTTTTTTGGCTGCCATATTGCAAAGCTGACTCCCTTAAATCCCAAGATCCTCCCCCCAACCCCCAGGAACTGTGTCTTAGCTATACTTCCTCAATCCTCTGCCCTTGTAAAGTTGATTTAGGAAAGAATAAAACCTAAGCACAACCAGGTCCTGATTAGTGCAAATATTGAGTTTGTGAAATGGTCAAATGTATTTAATTCACACCATTTGAAGCGATAATTGCATAAAATATCATCATTGGTTCCAACCTACTGTAAATATGCAGTGTGAATCTGAATAATAAGGTGAATTCAAGGGTTTTACTACCTCCATCAATCTGGACTTAGCCATGGTAGAACTTTTCATTTATCCCTATTAACTTTCATCTTATTCAATTCAGGTTATCATTCTAGTCTTTGGGGAGCTATTTGGTTTCTGACTCTGATATCCACAGAGTTAATTATCCTTCCCTGGCTTGTACAATCTACATATTTGATCAGTGTGCTATGTTTCCATCCATACCATGGTGTATCTTTGAGGAGATTCTTTATTTTGTCTATTTGTTTTTTTTTTCTGTTACATTTTATTTTGTTCTGGGTTATACAAGTATTATCATGTAAAACATATTTCCATATTATTCATTTTTGTAAGTGAATAATCTTATAAAACCAAAATTTCAAAACACATACTTTTGGGGGATTCTTAAATATCAAAATGCTAATAACTGATGTGCATAGGAATATAAAGGCCTTTGCAATGACTCTTTAGTTCCCTAGAAGCCCTCAATACACAGTTGAGAACCATTCATTTAAACAAGTGGTTCTCAAAGTCTGTGGTCCAGGGACCCCTGAAAGCCCCCAAGACTCTCTCATGGGCATTAAGAGGTCAAAAAATGCTCATAACAATATTAAGATATTTCATTTTTAATGTAATAAATATATCCAACTAAAGAGAAGTTCATTAGGGAGGAGAGCCTAAATAATTTTAAAACTAGAGACCAAAAAGTCCAAGAACTAATCTAAAACTTTCTCTGATTTAGTTATCTTACTAGAAAACTTTATAAGCTATTTTAAAAGCTATTTATACATAACCTTATAAGTTAATTTGGCATTATTTGTTTTAAAGAACATATATTTTGGGAGGGGTGGACAGGTGGGTTATTCAGACCCAGAGACTGGTGGTCCAGGGTTTGAATCTGGCCTCAGTCGCTGCCTAGCTGTGTGACCCTGGGCAAGTCACTTAACCCCCATTGCCTAGTCCTTATTGGTCTTCTGCCTTGGAACCAGTACATAGTACTGATTCTAAGAAAGAAGGTAAGGGTTTTTGGAAGGAAAAAAAGAACAGATATTGTCTTATAGTATTTAGTCTTTGATTTTTTTAAAAAAATCAATCTATTTATAAATAAAGTTTACCAGAATTTTGTAATATGCTACTGGGTAGCACAATGTGTAGAGCCCCAGGCCTGCAGTCAAGAAGACCTGAGTCCAAATCTGACCTTAGATATTCACTAGCTGTGCCCTGGGCAAGTCATTTAATTCACTTTGCCTCAGTTTCCTCATATGAAAAATAAGCTGGAGAATGAATTGGCAAACCACTCTAGTATCTCTGCCAAGAAAACCCCAGATGAAGTCACAAAAAGTGAGACACAAAGGAACAACAATTAAATTTTGTATGGAAGAGAAATCAAGTTCAACAGCCTACTATTTTAAGACACTCACTTCTGCCCATTTTTGCAAACCAAGACATTTGCTTGTCTCCTACTTCTAAAACCCTTTCTACAATTTCTCAAAGAACCCCAACAGAGGCTTAGCAATGCAATTCAATTCTACAAACATTTAAAATGTTTATTATGCATTTTCTTAGGCCAAGAATATAAAGACATAAAGTCTTCAAGGCACATGAATTGAGGAGGGATGGTGAAGGGAGACTGGAATCAACATGCACTTTAATAAATACATATAAGGTTATTTGGAGGGGCAAAGGAAATGGGGCAAAACAGCTGGATTAAAGATAACTACAGACACTGCCTGTTGTTTGATTGATATAGGGAACTCCTGATAAGGAGATTTCCTCTACCCATGAAGGCCCATCCCTTCTATGCAATTTGTAGTCATAAAAATCTGACTATAGACTGGGAGATGATAACTCTACAGCACTGAGCTCAGGAACACACATCTAATATGTGCCAGAATCAAAGGGTCTTCTTGGCTCTGAGGGTAATTGTCTACTCACTAGGTCATGAGGTCAAACTCAAATAAAATGGGGGCCATTAAAGCATCCACAAGGCTCCCTGAAGGCTACCTGTTGATTTAGAAAAACTACCGTATTCTGTTTTTATTTATTTTGTTGTTTCTTTGTTTCATTTTAATCTGGCTCTCCAAGAATATTTCAGGATTGATGACTGCAAGCCCCATGTTTGATACCTCTACGCTAAGCCATGTGTAAACAGAGGACATCATTCTGAAGTCGTAGATTGATTCATGAGATATCTGAAGGAGGGGAAAACGCCAAAAGCTTGGAAAGAATCTCAAACTTTTTTTACTACTTTTAAAAAAGTGACCAAGAGAACATCACAACCACATATATTAAATTAATAAATATTTGCAAAAAATGAGTCAGTGTATATATATATATGTACAAAAATACATAAACACATAAACATATATAGAAAACATATTAAACATAAACACATAAACATATATATTAGACATATTAAACATAAGCATATAACATATATATAAACATATAAAAATACATAAACACATAAGCATATATATTATATCTTATTTTAAAATAAATGTACAATGCCCAAACATTGACAATATCCTTGAGTAAAAATATTGGCAGGAGAGATGCATATTTCTGCAAGCAATACTACACAACAGCCACAATCTTTACTATCATTCAATTAAAAGATTTAGAAAATACAAATTTAGTGCTTGTTGACTACAAAAAAAACCTTGAATTCCATAGAATAAAATTTAGCCTTAAAGACTTTCTCTCTTCCAGTGGAAGGAGTCAGTAGAACTGGGTTTAAATCTGACCTCACCTTCCTAGCAGTGTGACCCTTGGCAAATCACTTAACCTCATTTGTTGAGCCTTGACCTTCTGTTGTAGAGTTGTTACTAGGGTAGAAAGTAAGAGAGAAAAAAGTATCTTGCATGCATATATCAAAATTATACAGTATTCTATGGAAGATATTGATTGCTTGTTGTCCTTCCTACTCAAAGAGGACAGAAATGACATCACTGGTGAAGTTTAATTCAAGCATAAACTGAATTTAAGTGAGTCGGAGCTGCACAAAACTGCCATCCTTACTCTCTCTACCAGAGTCATCCAAATTGAGTGGCAAGACCAAAGTCAAGACGACTGGAGCTGGAGATGCCGAAGGTGACCTTGGCTTCTTCAGTGTCCAACCAAGCTCTAAGGGCTCCATCGCACCTGTTTCCATTGCCTTCACAGCATGCTATTGGAACATATTATTCTTATCTGACCTTTCTGCTACAGGAAGACCCCTCTCTAACTCACTGACAGGTTTGAGACTGTTGGTTACCTTCAACCTGGTTTAGCCCTTTTGCCAAGATGGTTTACCACAGTGTGGCCACTGCACCTGCTAAAGCTTCTTGGAGCCACAGGTGAGAACTGGTTGGCAGGTAAAAAGGAAAAAAAATCTCTCATACCACCATGTGAGTCTTACATTAGTCTTTCCTAACCACCCTGTATACCCCATCAAAACTGCAAAGACTTTCATGACTTGAGACAGCTAATTTAGTAAAACTAGGAGAATATAACAGTAGACCCATCAGACTGGCAAAGTTGCAAAGAAATGAAAAATAATAAATATCGGAGGGACTGTAGGAAAACATTCATTAATGCACCGTTTATGGATATTTGAACTGATTGGGCTATTCTGGAAAGTAATTTGGGGCTATGTCCCTAAAATTATTAAACTGCATATTGTCCTAATTTTATCACTACTAGGTCTATATCCCAAAGATCAAAGAAAGAGAAAGAGGATCTGTATGTACAAAAATCTTTAAATAGCTGTTTTTTGTGGTGACAAAGAAAATTAAAGGAATGTCCATTGTTTGAGCTGAACACATTTTGGTATATTTTATATACTTATTATATTACATTTATATGATATGTTTTATATTTATATACATTTATATATTATATACAAAATATGATATGGTATAATGTGATAAAATACTATTGTGGTGAGAAAAATGGTAAAGAAAGTATTTCAGAAAACTTTAGAAGATTTATATGAAATGAGGAAGAGTATAGTGAGCAGAACTAAGAGAACAATTTATATAAGAACAACATTATAAAGACTTCTATGAAAGACTAGAACTCTGATCAATTCAATGACAAATCACAATCCAAGAAAGCTAATGATGAAATAGTATGTTACACACTTCCTGAAGAGCGATGATAGACTTGAGGTGCAGAATAACGATCTATATTTTTTTAAAAATAGAAACATATATTTTTGGACACAGGCAATGAGGGAATTTGTTTTGTCTGATGGTGCATATTTTTGCAAAGGTTTATTTTTTTCTTCTTTTTCAAGGTGGATTCATATGGGAAGGAGAGAAAGTAGATTTCTGGTAGCTAAAAAATTAAATAAAAAGGAAAAATACAGCAGTAGAGCTTACCTTGTCCAATGACTCTCTGGTCATTAATGTCAGGTAAAATATTTTTTAAAAGTAATATATTTTTCCCTACTTATACTTGTAAGCCTCAAAAATGTTTTTGGTTTGGTGAAATGAACCATAAAGTTTCTCTTATAAAAAGTAACATCCCTGCATAAGTCAAGTTTATCCAAGAGGCATTGACAGATATAGCAATAGCAATATCTTCTTTTGATGAATCCTGTAATCATTAAGAAAGATTTCTTTAAAGCAAGACATTTGGCATTTCCACTATCATGAAGGAAATTCACATGTAGTCCAAGTCAATAAGAAATTTTCTATGAATGATGAAGTCCTCCAAATGTTCCATTTTGCAGATGTTGTTGTGTTGGTAGCATCAAGGTCCAGACTGCTGAATGGACTTCCTTGACAAGAACTATGGCCACTCACCAGTGTTTGGTCTAACCAGCTACACAGGGAAAACTATGAAGAATGACTTTGGTCTATACTATGTTATACAGGTAGATTAACATACAGAACTTACCAGTGAGTGCATACTTATATATGTGCTGCCTTCATGGTTTTTGGAATGAATTGTTTCACCAAGGTGTGACTGTTGAGCACGGGATGGCTTCTGAACTGGGTGAGAGTTGAGCCCAAAGTAGATGAGCCCCCCAAAAAGACTTGGCAAGCCCTTATGCCAGAGGTACTCCTCTTCCCAGAATAAAGGCTTTGAGGAGTACAGAGCGTGGCTGAACATTAAAGACAACAAAGTTATCCAATGTACCTGGACCCTTCATTGCCAGTAGTCTTATCGTTTGGCTTACCACTGGACTTTGATGACCTGGATGAGAGAGCAAGGCCAATGACCTTGCCCAATTCTGCCTCCCTTAAATTCAACCTATGTCAAGATATCACCTTTGTAGTGTCATTGATCTTCAAAAACAAAGGATGAACAAAAAACAACAGCTATATATAGTATATATACATATAAGTATGTGATTAATTAGATTCCAAGTTTATTTTTAGTTACTTTTACTTTTATATGTAACAATTTAATATGTAACAACAATAATATATGATTTGTAATAAATATGAAATAAATTATAATAAATATGCTTATTCCAGAGAAACAAATTCTCACATTGGCTATATCCAAAAATCTGTCTTATTCTTCCCTCCCCCTTTCCCACTCCTCCACCCTACTCAAGAATTTAATGGGAGGAGGAAAATAGTAAGTCTTGCATTTTAAAAATTGCAAATTTCTTTAATGAGCTAAAACTTCTCCCTGAAATAAAAACCCATCTATTAAATATCAATAGTCTACATTGTAGAATGTTTGCAAGTCATGGAATCTAAAGTTTATAAAGAATTATGGAAAAGCACATGATGGGTATGATAGCAAATACAGATCCATGAAGAAAAATGGATAAAAGGGAAGTCATCAAAAAAATTAATAATAGAAAAAGATTGTCTGATCCTATGGTGAAAGTGAGGGATAACTGATGGAGAATCTCTGTGTTTCACTGGCATTCTCACCCCCAGAAGAGAAAGTAAAGAAGGTCCTAAATAAATTGGGTGCACTTTCTGGATTAAACTTATTGTAAGACAAGAACAAGAGTTATACAAGATGGGCAGCCATGGATAGGTTGGAATATGCATAATGATAAGATCATCCATCTTTCTGAATATATCTATAACTCCATTGACTATTTGTTATTTGATGATATCAATAAGTTCCTGGGAATCACCAAGGTTCTGTATTATTTGAATATTCGTTATCTAAAAACCTTCAATCCAGAAAAGCAACTCTCTTGCAATTCAAGACTAGTTCATTGCTACTAGAAATTACAGAAATATAAAGAATCTCTCATTTGTTTTTCAAGGGAGGAAAACCTAGTGCTATGTATCACTGCTTGCTATAATATTTTTTTTCACCTGCTAAATACCAAATAAGATATCACCGGATGGCTATAACCATTCATTAGAAGTTTACTATTTTTATGCAAATTATAATCTTAGGATTGCATAGTATACTGAGAGGCTATGGCCTGCCTCTATGGGTAAGATTGTTGTTGTTGAGTCATTTCAGTTGTATCTGACTCTTTGTGACCCCATTTGGGGTTTTCTTGGCATAGATACTGAAGTGCTATGCCATTTCCTTCTTCAGTTCATTTTACAGATGTGGAAACTAAAGCAAACCATAAATGATTTGTCCAGGGTCATATTGGTGGTAGGAATCTGAGGGCACACTTGAACTCAGGTCTTTCTGACTTCAGGACCAGCACTCTATCCCCTGAGTCATCTAACTATTCCTATACAGTTTAGTAATAACCCAAATTTTGTTAAATATAAGATAAACTTGTCATAATTTTTAGTTTTACTTTTCAAGTAATTTTTTCTCCCCATTTAATAGGAAATGTTGGTAACTATTTTAGTTGATTTACTTTAGGTGGGTTTTTTCTAGTATCAATTATTGTTGAGTAGGAACTCCCCTAGTTTGTTCCAACCAAGTAACTTGAACTCATTAAAGAAAGTTGGCTCTCTCTTACTATAGCTCCACTAATTACCTTCTTTGATTTAAATTTCTTATTAACTTTTTTGTTTTTTGTTTTTATCCAAGAAACAGCCCTTTGGAACACTTAGGAGTGATGGTGAAGGTAGTAGTACCATATTATTATAACTTTCATATAGCATATTAGGGCTTGAGAAATAGTTTGTATACATTATATCACTGATTTTTTTTGGAAGAGACATCAAAACCATGGAGAGATCTGAGCTATTTTATCTTCTTTCCATCATTTGTTTTCATAGCCCAAACCTTTCCCCAAAGAGTTGTGCTAGCCATTTTTTGTTCCAACTTCATTTTGACATTCAAAGAACTTCATGATGTTCCTCTACAACAGGGGTTCTCAACCTTTCTAATGCCGTGACCCCACAATACAGTTCCTCAGGTTGTGGCGACCCCAAACCAAAAAATTATTTTGGTGGCTACTTCAAAACTGTAATTTTGATACAGTTATGATTCAGAATGTAAATACCTGATATGCATTATGTATTCTCATTGCTACAAATTGAGAGGTTGAGAACCACTGCTCTACAACCTCATTGTACATTAATCAGTTGATTAGTCAATAAAAAATTATGAAGCGTCTACTTTATGTCAGGCAGTGTGCTAAATGTCATGTAGACCACTGCTCTCTTCTGGTGATTTCCAATTTATCCTGTGTATAGTTTTTTTGTACATAGCTGCTGCCATATTGTCCTCCTCTCCCTAAATGGTGAGCTCTTTGGGAGCCCAGATTGTCTTTTGTATTTCTTTATAACCTTAGCACTTAGTAGAATGCCTGGCACATAGTAAGTGCTTTAGAGATGTTTATCAACTATCTGATGGGAGCAGTCAATTTGACCTCCTTGCTTGCTATTCCTCACACACATTCCATTTCCAATCTTCATGTCTATGTAAAGGAAGTTCCTCACCCCCAGAATGATTCTTCTCCTTAGCTCTTCTTAGAAGAAACATCTTCCTTCAAAGTTCAGCCTCAGTGCACCTCCTAAACAAGCCTGATCTTTTGAGTCTTTCCCTCCAACACTCACCCCACCTGGTTCCTAAAGCTCCTTCCTCAGACATATTACTTGTATATATTCTCCATTTACTTCTCTATGTCCTCATTGATCTCCCTTTCCATCCCCCTCTGCTCAATAGAAAGAAACTCCTTAAGGACAGCTCAATTAAATGTTGTGACTTATATCCTAAATTCTTGCATGTTGTCATGTAACAGACACTGAATAAATAGTTGCTGAATAAATGAATTCTGATAGTCAATACACTTTAATAGGTCCTCTTTTTACAGTGTTGAGCATTTTTTTGCAAGCCTTTGTGATAGAGGCTGGAGAGAGAGAACTTGTAAACCAAGATGCAAGAAACTGGGGACCTGACCTGTCTGTCAATCAAGAAGGATTTCCCAAAATGGAATGTTCCCAGGAGTTGGCAGTTGAGCTGACCAGGGGGAGGGGACTGGACTTGATTTGGAGTCACTCTCTCTCTGGAGGTTGAAACCTGGCTGAAAGACCCTGGTGGGGCTGACTTGATTTTGGGGTTCTCTGGCTTTGGACAGTTGAAGTTGACAAAAAGAGAAACTTGGCTTTTGAGTTGGTGGTCTATTTGAGAGTTGAGCTGGCCAGGAGAAACTGAGAGACTTTGAACTTTGTTTTCTCTCTTGAGGAGTTGTCTCAGACTGAAGGACCCTTGGCAGGGGGGGGGGGGGGGGGCGAGGCTTCAAAAGTTAAGCTGAGAGACCTTGCTGATTTTGTGAAGAAGAAGAAAAGATTTTGAACAGCTGTTGTCCTCCATCTCCCTAAATGTCTTAGAGTCACAGCTTGTGACTGGACTACTTTCTCAAACCCTCATTTTATATTAGGGACATTCTCATCCCCCTTTCCTCAGTTTCCCATCCTGTTATCCCCCCCAAAATCCCTGACTTGAACAGGAAAAGAAAAGAATATCTTTATAGTTCACTGGGGGGGGGGGGGGGAGGGAAGAAGCCAAAGGCTTCAAGAAGAACTGGGAGGAGAGAGCTGGAGAAGGGAGGGAGTAAAGGGGGGAGGAGGTTAAAAAGATATACTGATCCATCAGCCATCAGTAGGGATCAGTAGGCAAACCCCAGAGCAGTTCCCTTGTGTACCAGCATCCCTGTGTGGCAGCATCTGTGTACCAGCATCTCTGTATATCAGCATCCCTCAACATTTCTCATTCCTACCTCCATTACAAATAAGCAGTTTCAGGTTTCCCTTAGCAACTCTCTCTAGTCACAAGCCAGAGGACAGCAGTCATTGCAAGAAGAAACAGTTTCCCCTTAGTTTATATTCTCTATTTCAACAATTAATAGTTTCCCCTCGGTTTATATCTCTATTTCACCTTGTAATAAGGCATTGTTTGAATGGTAAATGATAACTAAGGATCAGGGTTGTTAATCTTCTTCCTTTCTCCCTTCCTCCCTTCTTTCTCCCTTCCTCCCCCCTTCACCCTCCCTTTTTCCTTCCCCTTCCTATTGATTCTTCTATTGGTCTCTTTAAATCAACTCAGGGTGAGTTTTATGATGTCTCAAATAAAATACTCTTTCTCTTCTCTAAATTAAATAAGGGGTTGATTGGGGAAGAAAGGAAAGATAGGAAATGGAGGGAAAGAGGGTTTGGGGTTTCCCTAATACTAGAATACGTCTTAGGTTGGAGGATAGTGGAATATAGTTCAATTTGGGAAAATGGGCTGACAGGTCTGGAAATTCAGTCACTGTATCACAACAGAGCAAATCAGAGAGAGCTGGAGTTTGTCCTTCTTTCTTGTGTCCCCAAGCCAAGAGACTTCTCTCCTTTCTGTCTCCAAAGTCAAGAGAGTCCTGACTTCTGTCTTCAAAGCCAAAGACTTCAGACTTCTGTTGGTCAGATCCTCCCTCCAACCGTTTCTCCTGGTCACATTCCAAAGAGAATATTCTCCTTTGAATGACAGGTCATCAGTCCCACTCAGCTCCTGCTGCAAACCATTCCCAATTTCTCACTTCCACAGCCTCAACTTTTTCTGAGATATATACTTATTACAGGACTATCATGTTTTTGTATTTACTTCTCTTGCCCCTTCTTCAATCTCTTGTGCACATCCTGAGTTCTGGTCATGTGGGAATTGGATTCTATGTATAAGCACAATCCCCTTTTAAAAGTCTGAGCCCACTGACACACTTCTGATGGGGTAGCATAAATCTCTTTATCTGTTTCCTTCCCTCTTCCTTTCCTCATCAGAATCATTCAGGTTTCTGTTAGAATTTTGTTCTGTTGGAAGAAGCTTTGAAAGATGGGGAGAAAGATCCAAGGTGATTTTTTTTCTTTCTCCATGTTTTGTCTTCTCCACATAAAAGGAAGATCAAAGCTGAAGAAATAACTTCAAGCCCAGCTGGGGTTCAGAGGCTTCAGGAAGGCCAAAAAAGGCTGAGAGAGATGAAAGGAGGAAATGGAAGTCTGAATGACATCTTTCTTTAAGAAGACAAACAGCTAGGTCACTACTTCCCTCAGAGGGATGTGGTAAAGAAAGTATTCTATAAAACTTAAAGTGTCATCAAAATGTGAGTTGTGAATTTTGTAGATAACAGCACCAGAGGGTTATTTAAAGGTAAGCTGTGTCAAGCTCACCTGGGAGAGGCTGGCTACACACAGCAAGTTAGGTCATTTGGGGAGAACAAATTGATGTAGCAAATTTCCCATTTTAACTGTTCTATATCTGAGAGATGAGAATTCAGAGCACTTAGGGGGAAAGGCTTCTGAAACTCTAGAATCCTTCAGTGTAAATTTGCAAATCAAGACTAAGAGGCAATTGAGAGCCTTGTACCTCAATGTATTTCTTTACAATTTTGCTAGTGATCTTGTTTCTGTATAACCCTTGACTTGAATTGCATTTGCATACAACTCTCCACAATGGTGGAGATGGATTATTCCCAAACTCTACTCTGCCTGAGGAGTAGAACCATCATCTCTTATAGTTTAAAGCCTCCTTGGCATCATTTCATAAGAGTTTTATTGGAAGAGTATATTCACATATTTGAAATGTAGGTATCTTTTTTGTCTCATTTAGTCATTTCAATGACCCTAACAAAACTAGACTGCAAGTCCTGAGAAGTCAAAGACCTTCTGGAGCTCATGACTCAAGGCCTCCTAAGACTCTAGATCTGGGATTTAGATCTCCAACTTGGGGGCTCGCCTAAAATGGACATTCTCTCTTTTGTGCAACTTGCATCTAACCAAAATTTTCTCCAAATATTACCTGTAGATTTCCACAAATGAGTCATTGGGCTCCCCAGCACACATATAAACACTCAAAGTGTTACTTAAATTAACAAATCTATCTATCTATCTATCTATCTATCTATCTATCTATCTATCTATCTATCTTTTTTGAGTATCCTGATCTCATATAGTAGGAAGTATAGGGGCTACTCATGGTCTATGTCCTACTCTGATCACCACAAGGGCTTAGGATGTCCCTTTTCTAACCTGTGGCTCATCAAATTAATGCTAAACTTAGTGAAGAACTGTTGGCTTAGCCCACTGCAGCTCAGAACTTTTGAGCTCAAGAGATACACCCAGTATAATCTCCCTAACAGCAGACATCACAAGTATACACCACTATACTTGTCTTCCTCCTATCTTTAGACAATTTAATCCCCAAACTTTTGAAGTTTTTTAGACTTTAGACTTTTTTTTAGACTTTTGAAGAATTTAGACTTCTTTTTTTTTTTAACCCTTACCTTCTGTCTTGGAATCGATACTGTGTATTGGTTCCAAGGCAGAAGAGTGGTAAGGGCTAGTCAATGGGGGTCAAGTGACTTGCTCAGGGTCACACAGCTGGGAAGTATCTGAGGCCAGATTTGAACCTAGGACCTCCCGTCTCTAGGCCTGGCTCTCAATTCACTGAGGTACCCAGCTGCCACCTTGGATTTAGATTTATTCTTGAGGCAATTCCTAAGACTGGCACAGTAAAGAAGTATTTTTTCTATGCTAGAAAGCTAGAAGCTAGTGTTGTTATGCCTGGGAAATTCCATTCCTATATTGGGGTTAGGAACATCATCTATGGATGTTCCTCTAAAACTCCCTTTTAGAGCAGTGAGGGTATGTATACACATCTGGTTCTTCCATGTATTTCTGCAGTAACTTCTGATATTCTACCACTCCACTGAGTGCTAGCATCTCTTAGACTGAGAAAGTCCACTCTCAAGAAGTCTTCTCTTAAGCTGACTATTCCTGACAATTCCTGACTAGTTTTCATTGTGTGATACTGTCCCAAAGATGAATGATTGCCTTGGACTCTTGTGAGATCAACTCTTGAGGTAAGAGTTTAAAAATTAAGCTGATAGACCTTCTCAGGCACTTTATTTCCCAATTCGCCTATTGAGAAGATAGACCAGAACACAGCAGAGTATATTCCTGGGTTCTATAGGAGAGATGGAAGTCAATGCATATGAATAGTACCTCTCCAAAGGAACCATTCATGAAAATAATAGCAGAAGTTTATAGGAACTACAGGTCCCTCGTAGCTTTCTTGCCCACTCAGCTTAAGAGAAGACTTCTTGAGAGTGGACTTTCTCAGTCTAAGACATTATAATCTATAGGAGGAAAGACATGGTCATTAAATCGATCACCCAATTTGTACTTCTTTTTATTACTACCGTCTAAAACAGTTACTACATAATAGATGCTCAATAAATATTTGCTATTTTTATTTATGCTAATAATGGCCTGGCCTATAGCACACAACCTAAGGTTCCCAGTGGCTTCCAACCAATTCGAAGGCTAAAAGTCTAGGAGCAACTAACTAATTCCAAAGAACTTATCTTTCAAATTCAACTCAATTTCAGTGACAGCAAATATCACAGAGCCCAAAAAGGAGTAATGATGAGCCTAGACCCATCTTCCTTGTATTTTTTTTCTCTAACCTCCAGCAGATTTGTCCAGTTCAAGTTTCTTGGCTGCCAAAATGTGGGACAAAACTAGGATAAGACTAGAAGTTATGGCCCTGTGGAATTATGGCAGAAATATTGTTGGTGGACACCATCAGGAATAGCAAGATTTGGATTTAAAGGTCAGGGAAGGCCAAAGCTTTGGTATGGGAAGCCTACAGCTATGGTTCCCTTAGAAGATTGCATGTCTAGATAGCTAAAGAGTAAATCCACCAGCTTATGGGGATATTAGAGGGGTTGTGAGATGCTAAAATCTGACTATGTCAATTAGATGTCGATTGAATTGCCCAATATTTATTGAGCATGTGATGGAGTCAAATCCAAGAGCGCTTACTTGTTCAAATGGGTTGTTTTACTGGGTGAAGAGCATATGAGAACAATGTGTCATTCCTGTGGAGGTAGTCACTCCTGAAATCTGGGAAATTTAATGCCAGGGTTGTTATGAGAACTTCTACCATTCAAGAAGAATGCCTGGATACTGATTAGAGATTCTGGGCTGGGGCAACCCAGAAAATAATTGAGATTGTAAACCCCTTCTGTAGTAAGTGCAAAAAGAGCCACAGCACCAGGGATTAAGCACTGCAGCTTAGGTAAAGGTTTAGATTTATCCAGTTGCAGCAAAGAAATCAGGTATTATTTCACCTGCATTATAGAAGCATAGAAGAGATAAAGCGAGGCACACAATAATTCAAAGCTTAAAAAGAAGGGCAATCTATTAAAGAGTTTACATAGGCCATGGAAGGAGTTGCCCTGGACTGCCACAGGGATATTATCTGTAAAGTACTTTCAATTACTTCAGATTCTGCCAGGATAGTATGAGAAATAGGGAAAGGGTACCAGTGGGAAATGTTTCACACTTGGGACATTCTGTGGACCTTTGAGAAATGACTTCTCTATGTGGGAGAGTGTGAATCACAGAGCTGAAGCTTAACTCTCCTTTTATATCTACACTTGTGGAAATTTTTTATGAGTTATGAGTTCTCACAGATTGGAAGGCATATCAACTTGGAATAATCATCGACTTTATAATCTGTTAACCAATCCAACTTTTCCTTAGCCACTATCATTTCCATATGGAAAGATTTTAATTTAGTTTGAACAAAATAAATGGTCACTTCCAAAGAGACATTAATTTTGGATCAAAGAATGTCTATACAATTGAGATGTATACAGGGCTTTAAATTGTGAAAAGCACTTTACATGTAACTCTTTTGAATGAGTAACGTACTATAGATGTTGATTTATCAACCCTATTTTACAAATGAAAAAAAAAATTGTGATTAGGAAAGATTAAGTGTTTTGCCTGTGGCCACAATGAAAGCATCAAACCAAAAATCAGAATTTGAATCTGGCTCATCCTTAGAAGTCTAGAATTTAATCTACAGGTTGCCTCTTCTGCAATGTTAATTCATTTAATTCAGCCTGGAATAATTTTTTGGATGTATTGCTATAATCTCTATACTTGTGTCTATTTGAAATTTTTTGCAATAGCAAGAAATTAGAAACAAAGTGCACACTGATTTGAGAATAGTTAAATTGTAAGGAACAATGAATATGAAGACTTCAAGGAAATATGGGAAGATTTATATGAAATGATTCAGAATGAAAAAAAGGAAAACCAAGAAAACAACATGCAACAATGTCAGGGAAATGTACATAAAAAGAATAACAACAAAAATAGACAACATTATACAGTTATAATAACCAAGGTTGGTCCCAAATAACGATGAGAATGATGTACGGTGGGATATAGAACATTGCAAACGCTGTCATATTCAGTTAATGTGTTAGTTATACCAAATAGGATTTTTCTCTCCTCTCTTTTCCCCCCTATTTTTGTTATAAAAGATGGCTTTGGAGAGGGTAAGGTGGGAGAAAGGTGTATATTCAGAAACAAAGGTGATGTAACAACAGCAGATAAGAATAATATTTTAAAGAAAGAATTGCATCATTCATGAGATTGCTTTATAAGCCTATTTCTCTAATTTGCTCCTTCCTGATTTGGGTATCAGCACCATGTTTGTCTGATAAAAAAAATGTTTTACTTTATTTCTCTATTTGTTATACTTTATTGCTCTTTTTGAGAACAGTTTTTGAAGTGTTGCCATTAGTTTCTCTTTAAAAGGTTGAGCTGGAAACAAAGTTATGGCCTATCAGTTGGGGAATGACTGAACAAACAGATATGTGAATGTGATGGAATATTATTGTGAATTAAGTAATGATAGAGCTGAGTTGAATGAATTCAGAAACAAAAGAACACCATACATAATGGCTACTGTTCAATCAGTAATAGAGTCCAATTCTTTGTGACTCTGAACGACGTTTTCTTGGCAAAAACAGAGGAGTAGTTTGGCATTTCCTTCTCCAAGTGGATTAGATAAAGAGAGGTTAATTGACTTGCCCAGGGTCTCACAGCTTTGGAGTATCTGAGGTCAAATTTAAGCTCAGGTCTTTCTTTCTGACTCCTGGCCATCGTTATGCCTGACTCTCCATGACCCCCCTTATGGGATTTTCTTGGCAAAGATATTGGAATGGTTTGTAGTTTTCTTCTCCAACCGAGCCACGTAGCTCCCTAAATAATAACTACCATTATCCATATGAGAAAAACATTAAAAAGAAGCTGGATCTGGATTCTCAGTAATTATAATATCCAAACTTAGTCCATAAGAACTGATAAGAACTCTACCCTTTTCTTCTTGGCCAATAAGTAAAAATAGAAGAGAACTGCATTATCAGATGTGGCTACTGTATTGGCTAATTTTTTTTTCTTAGCTTTTTTTTTTTCTTTGTTAAAAAGGAATGTTCACCAGTGAGAGGTGATGGTGGGAGTAGGAAAACATATTTGGGAATGACTGTGTGATGTTTAAAAAAAGGCATCATTAGAACTTAAATAAAGTAAAAATAGACAAAACTTTAAGGTAGTTGGTGTAATCACGGGGGTGGAAAAGATAGAAAGACAATGGGATTTCTATAAATGTTTCCATATCACCAAACCATTGGAAGCTCCTGGATGAAAGCTATTCTCATCTCTCCTCAGGTCCTGGACTAGCTCTAGGAGTCATTAGGATTGTTCTACAGTTACATTTCATGACCAGCCTGGGCTTTGGGGAAGCCATTCTTTTCCAGGACATTTTATCTCTCTGGTTTGACCACATTTTCCTAATGTATTAGGAGATTTAAGAGACTTCGGGTTCCCTCTTCCTCAAGTAGTCATGATCAACTCCACATAGGAGGGTTAGAGCCTAAAATTATCCCACACTTTCAAGACCCTTGATTTGGGTTCAAAACATCCCTCCTGTGGATTCCTGGACCTCCTGCAGCCCAAACCTAAATGTTTAGTAAACTATTTCAGAGTCAAGACTATGGATCGTTCCCATACCTGCTATTCAGTGTCAAGTAAATTCTTGAATTTACTATATCCATGCACATCAGAAATAAAACCAATTACTTTTTCACAAAGAAAACTTTATTTTGTAGATGAGATTTTTTTGTATCATGAAGTTCTGCAAAGTTTGTCAGAATATAACCAAATAAATTAGTCAGAGCCTTGATTTTGTTTTGTCAACCAATAGCTTCATTCTCAATATGCTTTTTTTTTAAAGACACAGAATATCACTTTCAGCTTCCAGTTTGTTTTTTGCTCTATTGGATTTGATTGAGGACAGGTTTGAGAATCCTGATTCATGTACTTAAGTTGTTATAAATGGAATTAAATCTTTATGAGCTCATTTAGTAAGTATAGGACAGAGATGGTGAACCTTTTAGAGACTGAGTGACCAAACTGCAGTCCTCATGTGGTAAGTGAGCCCCCTGCCCTACTGTAGACAGGGTGGGAGGAAGCATTCCCATTGCTGCTGGGCAAAGAAATGTCCTCAGGCGCCTATGGATAGGAGAAGGGAGTAGCCCTCACTGGCAAGCTCTGGCACATGTGCCATAGGTTTGCAGCATGTGTATAATTCTTAAAGAATATATGAAAAAAATTATAAATTCATTGATTGGAATTCACTTTGGAGTTTCTGTTATTTTGGATATAATTTAGTTCATCTTTCATGAGATGTTACCAGTTTTTTTTTTTTCCCAACTCAACATGAAAAAGTTTTTTCATCCAAACCTTGTTTATTTGGTTTGGATCTGTAGGAATTATTACAATGGTCTCTTTCAGATTTTTCAGATACAGCAAATCTTCCTGACTTTCCTATCAATACCCTCTCTAATCCATTTTTTTCACTAACACAGCTACTTTTGGAATATCTTGATAGGACACTGTAGTTATTTTTAAAAATATTCCCTGTTTTTCACAAACTTCTTTTTCACTAATTCCTAAGTTTGGAGATCCTAACACTAAGCCATGTTGCTGCTGAACCTTGCTATTAATTTATCAAAAGCCAAAGGACAGTAAGAAGATTTCAAAGGAATTTTTTTAAGAGTAGAAGAAAAGAGGATATGGTTTCTAATAATGAGGACAATGTGTAAGAAATATCTGACACTAATTAACCAACTCCAAGACAGTGGTTGGGGAGTATTGATACATCTGTCTCCTTTCATATCATCTTTTTCATTCCTTCCTTTCCTAAATATATTATCCTTTTCCCACATCCTGCTTTGCTGCTACTTCTAAGACGTTCTATTACTCCATCTTCTCATGCCCAAGATATGTTGAACCTGATGGCAGCTCAAATGACTTCAAAACTGATTCATCCATGCTCTAATTTAGGGGTTGGCAAACTATAGACCTTGTAAACTTGAGATTTGAACTCTGGACTTCAATCCCCACAAGTCCTTGCTCCACTTCCCCAAAATGCTTTGTAATCTCACGGAATTCTGAGGTGGGCAAGATAGAGTAGGTACTTAAGCTGATTGCAAAGGCTTTTGAGCTCTTTTCTCTTTTTGGACTTCCGTTTTGGAGCAGAGGTGGCTCTTTCCATAATGTAGGTGAGGTCTTGTCTAGGCCTCTAGCCTAGGCACGTTTTCCTTATCCTGTATTTTCTTTAATCCTTAATCCTTAATAAACGTCTAAAAAATATAATACTCCTTGCAGAGAGAAACTAATTTCTACCTGCCTCAGTCTCCCCTAAATTTTAATCTTTACAACCTGCTACATGCTTTTGCAGGAACAGGGAAGCTAAGAATATATTTTTTTACATTTTAAAATAAAGATTTATTTTCTTTTAAAATGTAAAAACTACGCTTAGTTTCCAGACTTGTACAAAAATAGGCAGTGAGCAGGATTTGGCCCTCTGGCCATAGTTTGCTGACCTGGCTCCATTTGATAGATTAGCAATCAGCTTTATGGATAAATTTTCAAATCTTGGATTTTACTCCCCCCTGCCTATCCCCTCCATCCTATGTCATAAGCTCTGTAATTTGTATTATACAGATTAATCAATCAAAAAATACTCATTGAGAACATTGTGTGATGCTGGATTCTCTGAGAAATATAAAGAAGTATAAGATAATAATTTCTGTCCTCTCTCTGGGTGTTAGCTTCCCCTCCACGACTGCAATCATAGCCTCACATTCTGGTTCTCAGCTTAGCTGAATGATGACAATGGTTGTATAGAGGGTCCTTCAGCTTCCAAGATAGATAAAAAGAGTTTGTATAGAAGGGACACTTCCTGTCCCAGGAATACTGGCTAATTTTACCCAACTAGAGAGCCAATAGTCCCCTAAATGTTGTTTGATATTGTTCTATTGTTTCAGTTGTATATGACTCTTCAAGATCCCATTTTGGAGTTTTCTCTGCAAAGATACTGGAGTGGTTTGCCATTTCCTTCTCCAGCTCATTTCACAGACAAGGAAACTGAGGCAAACAAGGTTAAGTGACTTACCCAGGGTCACGCAGCTAGTAAGTGCATATAGCTAGATATGAATTCAGATCTTCTTGAATTGAGGGTCCAAGCTCTATCCATTGCACTATATTGCTGCCTTTAGATGTTGTACATAACTAATGATAAATACATCCTTTAAATTAGACAGCTGAACTTTTCTTTGCCCATTCCCATTCAAGTCAGGCAAAAGAACCAAACTGATCTTCTTAAAGTACAACTCTGACTATATTATTCTCCATTTCAGGGACCCTATAGCCTCTAGGATCAAATACAAATCCCTCTGTTTGATATTTAGTCCTTCAAATCTGAGTCTCATCTTTCTATCACATTTTATGTAATCTACTCATTGTATGTGATTTCTCTTTATTCTCATTCCACTTTAGCAAAACTGGCCTACTTGCCATACCCCATATTCCACATCCCATCTCCCACCTCCATGTACTTACACATCTTGATTCCTGCCTTCCCTACACCACCACCATCCCTCCTTTTGTGCTAGTGCTCTATCTTCTCTTAAACTATTTTTATACTTACTTTGCATCAATCTTGTGCTTATTTACCTATGCCTATACCACTTGCCCCAAGAGAATGCAATTTTCTTGAGGGTAAACTTTTTTTCCAGTTTTATTTTTTCCCAGCCAGAGTCTAGCAAGGATGTAGCCCATGTGGTTATTCAGTCATTTTTCAGTCCTGTCCACCTCTTCATGATGCCATTTTGGGATTTTCTTTGCATAGATACTGGAGCGGTTTCAATTTCCTTCTCTGGTTCATTTTACAGATGAGGAAACCCAGGTAAACAAGGTTAAGTGAGTTATCCAGGGTCACAGCTAGTAAGTGTTTGAGGTCGAATTTGAACTCACAAAGATGAGTCTTCCTGATTTCAAGCCGAGGGCTTTTCCCACTGAGCTACCTAGCCACTCATCATAGGAGCTCAGTGGATGCTTTTTGTTTGTTTGAATCAAGTATTTGCTCTGTCTTTTAGCTAGTCTTAGGATACTACTTAGTAAAGCAGCCTACAAAAGTGAACTGGCTTATTTAAAATTATGGAATTATTGAGGGACAGAGGATTTATCTGGCCATTCTCAGTCACTTTATATTTGGACACTGACCAGGAATCCTTGCCTACTTTACTTGCATCTCTCATAAGGGCAGAGGTTGTTAATCTGGGATCTGTGAGTCTGGTTTTTTAATTATTAAAAAATTTGTGAATTTGTTTTGAAAAAATATTTGAATATATTAAATATGAGGTGAATATTATGTGAATATATTAAAAATTAATTTTAAATATTTAATTTCCTAGTTTGAAATATATATTAATATCTTATATCTATATTTTATATAATTGGTTTCCTTTATAATCCTGTATAATTTATTGATTTATTCATTTGTTAGTGATTCAACAACAATATTTTATTTTAGAATATAAAGCCTGGAATCAGTAAGATTCATTTTCTTGAATTCAAGTTCAGTCTCTGTATGATCCTGGGCAACCTGCCTAACCCTGTTTACCTCAGTTTCCTCATCTATAAAATAAGCTGGAGAAGGAAATGATAAACCACTCCAGTGTCTTTGCTGAGAAAACTCTAAATGGGGCCATGGACAAGAGCTGGACATGAATGAAAATGGCTGAACAATAACAAAGCATCTTATTTTATGCATTTAAACATTATTCAGAGGAAGGCTTTACCAAGGTTGCCAAAGGGATGTGTGATTCAAAAAAAAAAGTTAAGAACCCTTAATTTTGGGAGACCCAGGCACAGAGAGTAAGAGACATGCACAACTGCCAAACCATGGCCCTAGTACTCTAGTTCAGGAGATGGAAATTCTCTGGATAAGACACAGCAGCATCAGAGAATCCAACGGTGTATCTGGTGAATAGTTTACTCTGAGTCATGTGTGATGTGGCATGAAGAAAGACGCTCCTTACACCCTGAAGAACCACAGATGACTGCATCCACTGGAAAAGGAATCACAGATACTCATTTACACCTGTCTTCAGAGGGGTCCGGTGTGTTTCACAGACAGTGATAATCCAGCAAGCACCCCAGTCCCCTGGAGGAAGGAAGAGAATGTGATTTGTCTTGTCCCTGTTTTACAACTTGAATAAAGGGGAAGAAGAATCCAGGTCAACTAAGGAGAACAGAAAGAAATCCTACTTCTGGGTCCTGTGCTTTGAGCAATGAGCACTGACCTCCACCTCTGCCATTAGAAAAAAGGAGGTCCTACCCAAATGTCTAAAAGCCAATATGAATATTTTATTCACCATGTATAAATTTGAGAAAAAGGGGGCGACCTCAATTGGGAATGAAGACTTCATGAAGACATGATTGAAGTTTCCTTCCTTGAATGGACACTCACCATTTGAGAAATCACCCAGTTCCATGAGAAGGGAAGAAAGGAAAAGGGAATAAGCATTTATTATGCACCACTTGCTACTACAGTTACTTTACAAATATTTTTTTCATTTGACTCTCATAATAAACCTGTGAGGTAGGGATTATTATCTCCCTCATTTTAGAGAAGAGGAAACTGAGACAAGAAGAGGTTAGCTGATTTTTCCAGAGTCGCATATGAAATCCTGATTTGAACTCAGGTCTTCATAATTTTAGTCCTGGTGCTCTATTTCCCCCCATTCTGACAGGAGAGCCATCTTGGTGTGATAGAAAGAACACTGTCCTGGGACTCAGGAAGACCTGACCTGGAATCCTGCTTTTGATATCCAATAGTTATAAGCCTGGGACTCAAAGGGAGACCTGGCCTAGAATCCTGACTTTGACATTCACTAGCTGTGTGCCTTGATGTAATTTAATTCACTTTTGGGGGGCTTTACAATGAAGTCACAATATTGCCCTTTGATGCTTCATTTTGGCCCAAGTCAAAGCGTTTGGCCCCAGGTAGGTAGAACTGTAACCTTTTGTCCCATCTCTTGCTTTTTACTCTCCACTATATTGCCTGCTTTGTTAAAACAAACTATTTATGAGCATCCAGTCATACTGTTCTTTATACATTTACAAAACCTTGGTTTAAAAGAGGAAAGATTTTGTCTTTCTAAACAGGAGCCTGATTCTCTGTTCCCAGTAACATGGGGCAAGAGACCAAAACCCAAGCGTAGCCACCATGATTCTCCCAGTCAGAAACTCTGAGACACCTAATGAAGGCTTTGTTTATTTAGAAGAGAAGTAACTGATATCCAGATCTATGCAGGATATATGTTTGATGATTTTTAAAAAAATTTTATTTAATTGATTAAGAAAAAATGTCCATGGTTCCATGAAGGATTTATTTTTTGAGAAAACTAGGTAAAGACCTCTCTACCTTTGTTCCACGAGGAGGTCTGGGCCAGTTAGCTCAGTCAATTAGAGGAGAGTGATAGAAGAGGGCAAAATTGTGGGCTTCAAACATGTATGGCTCCATTAGTCGGGTTCCATGGCTAGACCCCTGCCATCGTCAACCACTTCTCTTTTTGTTGTTGTTTAAGTCTTATAAAGGGATATATACTGAGAAAGCAGAGCAAGAAATAGAATAACCTTCCAACCTACGAATACACTATCCTCTTGTACTTCAGTCTCCGGGAGGAAATGGACTCAAATTAAAGTGGCTGAGACAGAACAATCCCCCAGTCTCACTCCGGGGACATAGCCCAGGGGATGAGTTGTGCTTTTGCTTACAAAATATGGTATCTCTGGTGCCTAGTTCCTGAATTCAGGCAAGGAAGTCATTTCTGGCATTCATCAAAGTTGGAAAATGTGGTTATAATAAAGAGTCTCTGTTATCAACTCTGGTTATTGGCATTTAAAAAAAATTAATTCTTGGCAGCCAGGTGGCTCCATGGATAGAAAGCCAGACCTGGAAACAGGAGGTCCTGGGTTCAAATGTGACCTTGGATACTTCCTATCTGTGTGACCCCTTACTCAACCCAACTGCCTTGCCCTTACTGTCTTTCTGCCTTGGAAATGATACTTAAAATTCTAAGTAGCTGAGCTTATAAGACAGAAGTGAGGGATTAGAAAAATTGTTTTAAACCTTATCTTCTGTATTAATAACAACTTTAAGATATACAGGCAAGAGCAAAAGATGTTAATTGACTTGCCCAGGGTCACATAGCCAGGAAGTGTCTGAGGCCAGATTTAAACCCAGGTCTTCTAGACTCCAAGCCTGGCACTCTATCCACTGTGCCACCTAGCTGCCCCTGGTTATTGGCATTTTTGAGCTTTCAAAGCACACAGGGTTATACCTGCTTGGTTCATTCTCCAGTACTCATTACCTAAATTCAGGAAGGAGTCAATCCAACAAAGCAAAAGGAACAGTAAAGAAGCCATAGTCACCGAGGCCCTTCTCCCACCCAAAAGCCCACAGCAGTTCTTAACTCGTTCATCATCAGGGAAGAACTTCAGCTAAATACTTTACAGATGTAGTTATGAAAGAGAATGGCCAACAGCATAGATGGCAGTGAAGATCTGTTACTGTTACTGGGGAGAAAAGCAACCTTCACAATATAAATCCTACAAATGGTGGAGCAGGACCAGGACCTTTTTTAAGGTCTGGGGCAAATCAGAGGCAACAGGACCCCAACTTATTCCCCTTGTTGTCCAGGCATTTTTCCATTGGGTCTTTGTAACTCCATTTGGGGTTTTCTAGGCAAAGATACAAGAATGATTTGCCATTTCTTTTTCCAGATGAGGAAACTGAGGCAAGCAAGTTTAAGTAATTTGCCCAAGATCACATAGCTCATAAGTATCTGAAATGAGGTTTGAACTCAGAAAGATGAGTCTTTCTTACTCTATGACCTATAGTCTTTCTACTGTGGCACCTAGCTGCTCTTCTCCTAGCATTTTTACTTTGTTGAAATCTGAGTTACTTCTAGAAGTGCTTCTGAATGGAAATGAAGAAGATAGATCACAAAAAACAACATACAGCTGGAGTATGTGGTGTGGTGGGATTAGGAGAGCTATTTCTCTGTATTTAGCAACCAGTCCTCCTTCCTGTTTTATTTTGCTAACCATATGTATATTAGCCTTAAGCCTTTTCTTTTGCCTCCTTCTTTGTCCTAGAAGCAACATGGGGCTCATCAAAGCCGAGGGCCCCCAGGAACTGTCCCATTTCTAGTATCTTAAGATCAGCCCTAAGCAGTGACGCCACCTTTGATAGCTAACACAGCACAACAATTTCAATTTCTGAAAAGGTTTGGATCCAAACTGGTACTTTTTCATCTCTGTAACTTTGGAGGAATCCATTTAATCTTTCTGAGCCTCATCTGTAAAAGGAGGGGCTTGGACTCCATGACCTCTGAGGTCCCTTTCAGCTCTGGGAAGAGGATCCTAGACTCTAATCTAATGGTCCTTCTTTTGTAACCTTAGCTAAGCCAATTAACCTTCCTGAGTAGCAGTAATCTCATCTGTAAAAAGACCTTTGTACTAGATGGTCTCTAAGGACCCTTTCAGCTCTAGATCTAGGATCCCATTAAAGGGTTTTTTAATTTAGGAAACATTTTTATGTTTTATTGCTTTTTGTTCAGTCATGTATGACTATTTGTGACCACATTTTGCATTTTCTTAGCAAAGATACTGGACTGGTTTGCCTTTCCTTCTCCAGCTCATTTTACAGATAAGGAAACTGAGGCCAATAAAGTTATGTGACTTGCCCAGGATTACATAGACAGTAAGTGTTTGAGGTTATATTTTAACTCATGAAGATGAATGTTCTTGACTCCAGATCTGGCACTATCCACTGTGCAACCTAGTCACCCATTTCATCTATATTCTGCTATTAAATCTTTACAACAAACCTGTGAGCTAAGCTGGTCCATCTTACTTTTAAGAATATTGAACTTCCAAAGAGTTAAGAGACTTGTTCAAGGTTACAGAGCTGGTAACAGACAAGGTCAGGACTGGATCCCAGCCAAGAGCTCTTTCCATTGCATGGATCCACACCTGTGTGAAGAAAGTCCTTCTTGTCCTCCCTCTACCCAGTGTCATTGTTATGTGTTGCTCAAGTTCAAATAAACAGCCAAAGTGGCCGCCATTCCTTGACTTTCCAAAGACACTGAAGCCTTACATGACTTGTACTTTCTCCCCTCTGTTTTACGTTAGAAATAGCACAGCCGGGTGTGGGAGCCTGGTGGAAGCTTCCCTGGAAAATGTCCTTGTGGGACCCTTTAGACTGTCAGATTACATAACATAACAGAAGAGATCATATTCAAACATTTGTCGGGCCATTTTCTTGCCTGAAAAAGCACACCAGGAAACCCTTTTGTGAGAGTCAGAAGCAATTGGAGCCCTGCTGAGGTGTCCTGTGCTAGGGTCCATGTGATGGCTCTCCAGAGGCATTTCTTAAGTGCATCTTGTTAACCCTAATGCACACATGATGATGGCCTTCTCTGCTCTTTGACCTGTTTTATTGAATGCAGTCCCCCCAAAAAACACTTTTCTCTTGCTATAAATTGCTTAAGTAGAAATTATCAGCTGGCAGAGAAAGCTTGAAAACTTTTAATGGAACCAAGAGTCTTTGGAAATGCACTTCCATTAACTCAGCAATATGGTATGAGCAATTTAAATGCCTTTTAGATCTAAGATGGCACATAAACTATGGAGAAGGGAGAGAGTAACAAATGGGGAGCAGTGTGGTAAAGGAGAGAACACACTTGACTGAGTGAGTACCTGGAGAGGAGCAGGTCACTTTTAAATGTTACATTTAAATATCTGCCTCTGTAAAAGGAAAGGATTGGGCCAAATCACCTCAACGGTCTTTTCCCAGATTTAAAATATTAATGGTTCTGGACTTAACTATGGGTTAAAAAGAATCTAGCTCATTTTTTTTTTAAAAAGTACTATATTTTAAATGGATAATTGAGATTTGGAAGTGTTTCAGTTTTTCTCAGTTAAAAATCACAGTTCCATAATTTCAAACTTCTCTCACAAGAAATCTTTAGAGGACTTGCAAAGAAAGAAATATTGATTGTTGCAAATTTACCAATCTCTTCTTTACTTCTGCAGTAGAGGGGAAGAAAACAGGGGGGTTGGAGGGGGTGGAATGGATGGCCAAAGACAAGCAGAATTCAGAGAATGAAAGAAAAGAGAATTAACTCAAATAAGCTTCTAAATATAGTGAATCCTGCTAATCAAAGTTCCTTTTCTACCTTTACTTCCTAGAATCTTACATGATGTTCTGTACATAGAGACTTAACAAATATTCACTGAATTGAAAAATATAGATTCAGGAAAAGTTTTTTGAAACAGTTTAACACCATTTCCATGAACAAGAATGCTCAGAGGATCAAATGTTCTAGTTAATTGGATCCTCTGGATACAAAAGGGTTGATGAGAAAATTTTTGTTTCATATCTGGTTGTTGATTAGAAAAACATTTCTAAAATGTTTTCATTTGCTTTTCTGCCATAGAAAGTAGAACATATGGAACATAACTCAAAACATTATGTATCAACCAAAATTTATTAAGTGCCCACTGCATACAGAGTACTCTGTACACCGACTATTGGATAACTGGAGACCTTTCAATGTCTCAGCGTCATCACTCTTAATGTTGGTTTTCACTGGTGAGGACTGATTTGGATGAAGGTGTAAATGGCGAAACAAGGAAAGGAGTATAATTGTACTATCTTTCTTTGTCGTTGGATGTAAATGTTGATGCAAATGACATGGGAGATTTGCTGAATTTATAATGATCCCCAAACATTCCCTAGAAGTTTCACATTTGTTTTAAATTTGAAAGAAAATAAAACATGAATTAAATAAGTTCTTGATTTTCTTGTGATGTTCTCTCTTTCTGCTAGAAGTGATATGTATCAAATTCTGATAAATTGAGGTTCCATTAATAAATAGCTGACGTACTGTACTTTGTGTTCAATGAAATTTATAGACATAATCTCATTTAAATCTCACAACTTTATGAATTAGGTATTATAATTATTATTATCATCATTTTACTCATGAAGAAATTGACATTCAGTAGAGGTTGTCACTTGCCCATTATCATACAACCAGTAAATGAAGAAGAAAGAGGTGAATCCATGTCTTACAGATACCAAGTGTAGAGCACTGCTCATTATGCCACTCCTGCTTCACATGAGTAGATAGAGATTCACATAATATATGAAGCATCAGCAATCTATCCCTCGGTTTCCCTAGGATACATATTGGGGACCCTGTTAGTAGATATTCAAACCTTCAGCCTAAGCTATGTATATATCTTCCCAAAGACTAAATAAAATTTTAGACAGAAACTCATCAATGAAACATTTAATTTTTAAAATGGCATAATAAGGAGACTGAATTCAGCAGTAACACTCTTGGCATCCATACTGTGTGGTTTGCCCTCTAAAATGTCTAATGGGAGTCCTAATCCACTCCCCAATTAATCCTTCTTTATAACTCAATCTACTAGGAGGAGGATGTGTCCAAGCCAAACTTATGGCATTGGTGTTATGAGTCTGTTGAAGCTATCTTGTGACAGAAATAAATCTTGGAGATACTCAACTCAGATAAGCTCCTCCTTGCAATATCTCTCAAACAAACGTTCATTGTTTAGAATTTTTTAAATAATATTTTCTTTTTTTTCCCAATTGCAAGTAAAAATTTTTTAGCGTTCATTTTTTGAAATGATGAATTCCAAACTCTCTCCCTCCCTCCTTTCCTTTCCTCCCCTTTTTGTGAGATGGTGAGCAATTTGATATGGGTTCTACATGTGGTTTCATACAAAGTATGTCAATGAACACTCTTGGATCACAATTGAGAGAATTGTGGAGAGGAAAATCACTGCATCTGCTAATCCCCTAAACATGGGTTGCTCTTTAAACACTTCAGTCTCTTTTCATTTCTTCCCTTCTCTTATGGATAGCCATTCATGAGAATTTTTTTCTCTCCAGAACTTTTCCAAACTTAGAGGCTGTTAAATCCCATACAGCTATCTAAGGGAAATGGTTCTCATCATGGAGTTTTTGATAGACTCCTTATATACAAATAACAATATCCCCATACTGTTATGACAAGTTTAAGCAGAGACAATACTCTAGTTGAATAATTAATAATAAAAATTAACAATCAATTTAAAATAATTAATAAATATTAAAACAATAGCTAATATTCATATATTGCTGACTGTGTCAGGTCTTTCTGACTCCATGTTCATCCTTCTCTGTATTGTATCACCTAGGTGTTAGATGTAATAGCTTACATTTCTTTTTTAAATTAATTAATTAATTTGTTTCTTATATTAAAATTCCTAGGTATCTCTCTCTCCTCATCCCTGCTCTAATTTAACAAAAATACTTGTGTACATATAAAACTATGTCTTGCTCATTTCGATTAATCAGTTCTCTCTCTGGAGTTAGACACACATGTTATTCTTTGAACAATATTTCTATTACTATATATAATGTTCTCTTGATTCTGTTTATTTCACTCTTCATAATTTCATGTAGATTTTCCCATGGTTTTTAAAAATTTAACCTGCTTGTTATTTCTTATGGTACAGTAGTATTCTATCACAATCATATGCCACAATTTATTCAGCCAATCCCCAATTGATGGGCATTCCCACAATTTCCAGTTCTCTGTCACCACAAAAAGAGCTGCTATAAATATTTTAAAGCATAGATGTTCTCTTCCTTTATTCCTAGTTACCTTGAAATATACCCAATGGTGGTATTAATGGATCAAATGTTTTATAATTCTTTTGGAATAATTTAAGTTTCCTCTCCAAAATGGTTAGATTAGTTCACAGTTCCACCAACAGTGTATTAGTGCACCACTTTTCTACATCCCCCAACATTTCTAGAGGCTTTATATCTTCTAAGATATTTCTCTCACAATAGTCTCATGAGACAGATTTAAGTGTAAAGAGTATCATCCTCATTTTACAGAGAGATTAAGTTATTTGCCCTTAGTCACATCATCTAATAAATAGAAGGGGCAGATTTGGAACTCAAAGCTAGGCTTATGGATATTGAGATCAAAAAGTGTGCACCTAACTAATCTTCATGTGGAATAAGAACAATGGCAGTAATGATAATATTAGAACAATAACTGATATTATATAGCATGTTAGACTTTGCAATAGGATCAAAATGAATTCCCTTTTAGTTAGACTATTAAGACAATTTGAAAAAACTGGTATCCCTAAAGATAATGAGCACAATCCTCTCGTTTTGTATTCCTGTAGCATGGTATAATGGCTAGAAACTAACTTGGGCATCAGAGCAACCCTGGGTCCAAATCCTGCCTCAAACTTTTAGCTACATGATTAAGCAAATCTCTTAACCTCTCTCAAACCCAGCTTCCTCAACTTTAAAATGGGAAGAATAATAGCATCTACCTCACAAGGTTGTTGAGATCATTAAATAAAATAATATATAAATCAGGACTTCTGGGTAAGAATGGTGGCAGTCTAGACGTGGGATGCTTCCTCTCCCCAGCACCCACCGATATAGACTAGCTCCAAAGACCAAAAAAAAAAAAAAACCAAAACATTTTCATGAGAATGGAGGGACTGTACAATAGGGTGCAGAATAGAAGGTACATGGGATTTGGGCATTTCCACACTATAAGGGGGTGAAAAACCTTTCACCCAAATGTGAGCCAATCTACTCTCCCCCACCCCACCTATGGACCCAGAGTCAGAGCCAGCACATGCAAGAATCAGCGAGTGAGCAAGGGGCACCTCTAGGTCCTTGAGAGCTGACTAAGACACCAAAGACCTACTCCTGAGGGCAGTTATGGCTGAAACCCCAGTGGGTGGGGGAGCGCAGACCATGGGCACTCCCGGGAAGGCAATGCAGAGAAGAGCTACAAACAGTGGAGGCAAAGATTTGAGAGCTTGCCTCAGGCAAAGTCCTTGCTCCTTAACTCCATACACAGAGAACCTGCCCAGGTCACTCAAATTTCTGACTAGAAAGGGAAGGTAAAACCTCCACAGTGATGGCAAATTGCACCCAGGAGCTTCAATCTCCCTCCTTTCTTGGAGGAAGTGACCCTGGAAAACTTTTATGGAGGAAAAACCCAGGCTACAGAGGAAATACAGGAGAAAATTCAAATAAATCCAAAACCTTCCACCCAAATTGAAAATTGTCCACAAGCTCTGGAAGAATTTAAATTGGAGCTTATCAAAAAGATAAGCTCCTCTTGCCATCTGGCAAGAGAAGTGGGAAATAGTTCAAAAAGAAAATCAAAAGATTAAAGCAGAAAACCAGGCCTTACGAACCAGAATTGAGCAACTGGAAACCAATGATCTTGAAAAACAGAAAGAATTAATAAAGCTAAGTCAAAACACTGACAAAATAGAAGAAAGCATAAAATATTTCACTGACAAGGTGACAGATCAGGAAAACAGAAGAAGGAGAGACAATATGAGAATCACTGGTCTACCTGAAAAGACAGAAATAAACAGAAATCTTGACATCATACTACAAGAAATCATCCAAGAAAACTTCCCTGATGTTCTTGAACAAGAAGGCAAAAGAGACATTGAAAGAGTCCATAGAACAACCACTACACTAAATCTTCAAAAGACAACTCCCAGGAATGTAATTGCCAAATTCCAGAGCTTTCAAGCTAAGGAGAAAATTCTATAAGATGGTAAAAAGAGACAATTCAGATACCAAGGAGCACTAATCAGGATCACACAAGAATGGGCAGCTTCCACACTAAAGGATCGCAAGCCCTGGAACATGATATTCAGAAAGGGAAGAGAACTGGGTCTTCAAACAAGAATCACCTAACCATCAAAACTGACTATATACTTCCAAGGGAAAATATGGGCATTCAACAAAATAGAAAACTTCCAAGTATTTGTAAAGAAAAGAGCAGAACAAGTGGAAAGTTTGATATCCAAACACAAAGATGAAGAGAAAAAAGAAAAGGTAAATAAGAAAGAGAGGGAAAAGGGGAAAATGTTTTTTTATTCAAACTCTTTTCCTTAAGGGTTACATTTAGATCAAATTATATATATTAAGATATGGGGAAAATGTTATTTGTAACTCTCAAAAAATGTACTTGTTATTATAGTAATTAGAAGAATCACTCATAGGAAAAGATTGGGGCATTAAGGGCGGGGGGGGGGAATCAAAGATGGTACCAAGAGATACTTGGAGAAATGAAATAAATAGGATAATCTTTATCACACAAAGATACACATGGGAAGGGGAGGGGAAGAATACTCATATAAGGAGAGGAAGAGAGTGCTAATAGTTAATACAACCTTACTCTCAGTGAAATCAGTTCTGAGAGGGAAGAGAATCTAGATCCATTGGGGTCTTGAATTCTATCTTATCAGTCAGGGTAAGTGAGAAGGGAAAACTAAGGGGGCAAGGGGATAGGGAGTACAAAAAGGGAGGGAAGGAGAGTGGGGAGGGAACTTAACAGACCCTAAAAAAAACAAAAAGGGAACAAAAAGGGAGGAGCCAGAAAGGGAAGCATATTAAGGGAGGAGATTAGGGGGATTGATTAAAAGCAAACCATTGGTTCAAAAGGATATAGCAAAAGAAGAAAGGACAGAACTAGGAAAGGATATCAAAATGCTAGGGAATTCACAAGTGACAATCATAACTTTGAATGTGAATGGGATGAACTGACCCATAAAATATAGATGAATAAGAGAGTGGATTAGAATCCAAAATCCTACCATATTTTGTCTACAAGAAACACACCTGAGTTGGGTAGTGTGACAAGGAAATCACTTTAAAAGACTGATATATATTAATTTAAGGTCGCCAAGGAATTCAGCTATGTAATTCCTAAATGAAACTCAAGTCAGCAGTCAACCTTTTATGGAGGTTTTAATTATAAACAGGAGGAAGAAAGGTATTAGAGAGAGAGAGAGAGAGAGAGAGAGAGAGAGAGAGAGAGAGAGAGAGAGAGAGAGAGAGAGAAAGGGGAGAGAAGGGAATAGGGCTTAAATACCCCCTCTGTTTAGGCTGGGCCAAAAGGCCTAACCCCTTAGATAGCTGAGGCAAAGAAAAGAGATCAGTCCCTATCACTCACGTGACCAAAATGGAGAAACAGTCTCAGGGGCCTCCACCTCCAGCTTCCTTCAGAGCAAGCTTCTCAGAGCACAACCTCTCAGAGCAAAACCTCTCCAACCAACCAACCACCCCTAGTCCTCAGACCCTGCTATCTTTAAGGAAACCATCCAAGTTCCCTCCCCTCAGTTCTCACATCTACCAATCACTGTCCATGTCTTCCCTGTGCCAATGGTGGCTCTAGATTAACCCAGGACCACCCAGAGGTCTGCCCCTTTGCACATGTCTGTTGAAGGTCATATTCTCAAATAATTAAATCTTGATCCTTGCTGCAGCCCTTCCTAAATCCTTTTACTCTGAGTAGGGTGGAGATTGTAGTTTCAAGACCTGGTTCTGTCATTCCAAGTATCTCTATTGTATCAATTCTAAAATCAATCATGACTCAAAGAACTTCCTGTTCTATGCTTAAGCATAGGTCAAAGCCCTTTCCATTGTTTAGCAAAAGGTTTCTGTCCTAAAGTAGTCTTAGATAGGGAGGAGAAGGATCCTCCCATGCCAAGGGGGTTCACATTCCAATAGAGTTCTTACTATCAGTAGGAAATTTTTTCCAAGTATGAAATTTTCCAATGGTGAAATTTCCAACATTCATAAGTCTAAGAAATTTTAAGGTTTACAGTAGATACTCACAAAGTCAGAATTAAAGGTTGGAGCATGACCTATTGGGCCTCAACGGATAGAAAGAAGGCAGGAGTTGCAATCATGATATCTGACAAAGCCAAAGTAAAAATAGACCTGATTAAAAGGGTTAGGGAAGGCAAATATATCCTGATAAAATGGAGTATAGACAATGAGGAAATATCACTAATCAACATGTATGCACCAAATGGTATAGCATCCAAAATTCTAAAGGAGAAACTAGTAGAATTGAAGGAGGAAATAGAAAGTAAAGCTATACTAGCAGGAGACCTGAACCTACCACTATCAAATTTAAATAAATCAAATCAAAAAATAAATAAGAAAGAGGTAAAAGATGTGAATGAAATTTTAGAAAAATTAGAGTTAATAGATATATGGCAAAAAATAAATATGGATGAAAAGGAATATACCTTTTTTTCAGTAGCACATGGTACATTCACAAAGATTGACCATGTACTAGGTCATAAAACAGGGCAAACAAATGCATAAAAACAGAAATAATAAATGCAACCTTTTCAGATCATAACACAATAAAAATAATGATCAAGTACTCTTACTGTAGTAAGGGTAATTGGAGAGCCAAACCAAAAATTAATTGGAAACTAAATAATATGATTCTCCAAAATCAGTTGGAGAACAATCATAGAAACAATTAATAATTTCATTGAAGAAAATGACAATGATGATACATCCTTTCAAACTCTATGGGATGCAGCCAAAGCAGTATTCAGGGGAAAACTTATATCCTTGAATTCATATATTAACAAATTAAGGACAGCAAAGGTCAATGAATTGGACATACAAATCAAAAAACTTGAAAGCAAACAAATTAACCCCCCCCAAAGGAAACCAAATTAGAGATCCTAAAAATTAAGGGAGAAATTAATAAAATCAAAAGTGATAGAATTATTGAACTAATAAATAAGAGTAGAAGCTGTTATTTTGACAAAACAAACAAAATAGACAAAGTATTGGTCAATCTAATAAAAAAAAAGGAAATAAGAAAACCAAATTAACAGTATCCTAGATGAAAAGGGGGAACTCACCTCCAATGAAGAGGAAATTAAGGCAATCCTTAAAAACTTCTTTGCCCAATTATATGGCAATAAATATGGTAATCTAGGTGCTATGGATGAATGTTTACAAAAATATAAATTGCCTAGATTAACAAAAGAAGAAATAGAATTCTGAAATAATACCATATCAGAAAAAGAATTTGAACAGGCCATCAAAGAACTCCCTAAGAAAAAATCCCCAGGGCATGATGGATTCACAAGTGAATTCTATCAACCATTCAAAGAATAGTTAATCCCAATACTATACAAACTATATGACATAATAAGCAAAGAGGGAGTTCTACCAAATTCCTTTTATGACACAAATATGGTAGTTATTCCAACACCAGGCAGGTAAAAAATGGAGAAATAAAACTACAGACTAATCTCCTTAATGAACACAGAAGCAAAAATCTTGAATAAGATACTATCAAAAAGGCTCCAGCAAGTGATCAGGAGGGTTATTCACTATGATCAGGTGGGATTTATACCAGGAATGCAAGGATGGTTCAATATCAGGAAAGCCATCCACATAATTTACCATATCAACAAGCAAACCAACAAGAATCACATGATTATCTCAATAAACACAGAAAAAGCCTTTGACAAAATACAATAGTCATTCCTATTGAAAACACTGAAAAGTACAGGAATATAAGGGGCTTTCCTAAAAAATAATAAACAGTATCTATCTAAAACCATCAGCAAACATCATCTGCAATGGGGACAAAGTAGATGCATTTCTAATAAGATCAAGAGTGAAACAAGGATGCCCGTTATCAGTGCTATTATTTAACATTGTACTAGAAACAATAGCTGTATCAATTAGAGAAGAAAAAGAAATTGAATGTATTAAAATTGGCAATGAGGAGACCATGCTATCACTCTTTGCAGATGACATGATGGTCTACTTAAAAAATCCTAGAGAATCAACTAAAAAGCTAGTGGAAATAATCAACTAATTTAGCAAAGTTGCAGGATGCAAAATAAATCCACACAAGTTATCAGCATTTCTATATATCTCTAATACATGTCAGCAGCAGGAATTAGAAAGAGAAATTCCATTCAAAACCACCCTACACAATATAAAATACTTAGGAATCTCTCTGTCAAGACAAACACAGGAACTATATGAACATCACTACAAAACACTTTTAATTGTGTGGAAAGTGTTTTGTAGTGATGTTCATATAGTTCCCCATTGCAGATGATGTTTGCTGATGGTTTTAGATAGATACTGGGGATATGATTGGGGATGTAGACTCTATATTATCATCCTAGTGCAAATACCAACAACATGGAAATGGGTTCTGATCAAGGACACATGTAATAACCAGTGGAATTGTGTGTCAGCTACGGGAGGGGTGGGGGGAAGGGAGGGAGGAATAGAAAATAATTTTTGTAACCAAGGAATAATGTTTGAAATTGAGCAAATAAAAAAATAATGTTAAAATTAAAAAAAAAAGATAATATAGAAAGTGATCTGTAAATCTTAAAATAAAAATTTGTAAATCTTTAAAAAACAATAAATGTAAGTCATCATTATTATTTACACTTACCATAATATCAATTTAGTTTCTATAGCAAAGAATCTATAAAGGATAATGAACTCACAAGAAGGGAGGACAAAATGATACATTCAATTCCTTTGCTGCAATGAGCAGTGTCTTCATTTTCACAGGTTTGGGATGAGAGCCAGTCCCTGTAGTGATTGACATGTGTGAAAATGACAGAGAATACATGTAAGAAAGATAACATTGGACATTGCATTTGTCACTACCAAATGCAACAGACCATTTTGATATCAAATGCTAAAACCTTCTTGGCAGACTCAGTTTCAACTGAGAACAGTTTCGGCATCTTGGCAGACAGAATAAGCCTCACAAACCTCACTTTCACTTTTCATTTTAGAAATAATCATGATCCTTTTTATTTTAAATATAGAAATTTGGATTTTTGTGTGCCTTCCCTTCTCCTCTGCTTCTTGTGTTGTTTGTTTCTTCCGTTCTCTCTTCAGGTGGGTCCTTGTGCTCTAACCTCATCAAAATCTGCTTATTCTAGGAAACCACTGACTGAGTCATTTACATTTTACTACAAGAGTTCTTAATCATAAAATAATGGACCTTGCTTTTGTGACTGTAAACCAACTCTTGGAGCAATTCTCAATCTCTCCCCTAGCTTTGGTCCTGCACCACCCAGTGGCTTATTGGCTATTTCAAACTGGATATCCCAGAGGCCTCTTAAATTCATTATGTCCCAAACTGAAGTCATTGCCTTTACCTTTCAATTATCTTCTCTTCCAAATTCTATATTTCTGACCAAGACACAATGATTTTTCCAGTCTCTCGGCCTTATATCCTGGAGTATTTGCTCTATCCCAGATATCCTCTCAGTTTCCAAATCTTGCTGTTTCTACCTTCACAACAGCTCTTAAATTCTACCCATCATCACTATTCACACAGCTACCACCTTAGTTGAGACCCTCATCACCTGTCACTTAGATTATTCCAATAGCTGGTTCAACGATCTCTACACCTCAAGTCTCTCCTCTCTTCAGTCCATCTTCTACACACAAACTGCTGCAAAAATTGTTTTTCATGACCACGGGAGCTCATCATACAGTCAATTCTAGTGGTTTCATGTTATCTCTAAGATAAAATGTAGACTTTTCTCTTTAGCTAATAAGGCATCAAACTACTTGACCCAAACCTATATTTCTAGGCTCATTGGACATTACTCCCCCTCCTACATTCTGGAATCTAGCCAAATGAGCCTCCTGTCTGTTCCTCACTATCTTCCTTGTCCTCTATGCCTGGCAGATATGTCTTTACTCACCTCTGTCTCATTGAATGACCTCTTCTTTTAAGACTCAGCTCAAGTACTTTATTCTGTATGAAGCAGTTTCTATATCCTCCAAATCCTGTGCCTGCCCCCCTAAACAATCTATTTGTATTTAAAGACTTTGTGTTTATTCTAAATATATTTATATAAGCAATTAACCATCCTCTCCATTAGAATGTAAGCTTCTAGCAAGTAGGGATTGCTTCATGCTTTGTATTAGTAGTTCCCTTGCCAAGTATAATGCCTGGTAAATAGTAATTACTTAATATATACTTTTTGATTGATTAATTATGCCGCATCAACTGGCCTTTTCCCAAGCTTTCCTGTACCCTCCTTTAACTTGGCACATACCCTATGAATCACTGCCTGATAGTAGCTCCATTCCAAGAGAAAACTACAGACCTAGTAATGACCACAATCAATCATCAAACCCAATCAATGAAGCTTAAATCTGTATCCTAGCAAAACACTCAAGTGTATGTTTTTTCTGTCATTCGCCCAAAGCAAAGATTTTTCATTTCCTGAGGACAACTAAGTATTTCTAACAGCTGTTGCAAGAGCTTTCCAAAGTGATAGATGTGGGTTAGCCTTTTGTTCACCCATTGTTTTTGGAGATGCACTTTTATGTTGACTCTTGTCTTGATTAAAAAGCTTTCTTGGGATGATTTTTACCTAGGAGGACTCCATCTTACAGGAGTTGTCCTAAAAAATTCTACAGGGCAATTACAATGAACCGCATGTGGGGAAATTGCTGCAATATGGTGGCAGGATCAGGTTTGTCCCTGATTGCCTGGTGTTGGATATCAGTAATCACCAAGAATGAAGGATTTTCATGAACCTAGTTTGGGTCAAAAGAAACTCTAAGAAGATAAGGAGTAAGAGGAATGTGATGTCTCTATCCATTTGGGTGGTGCCCTGAAAGGCATCCCTGTAATCACACTGCCCTGTGTTGGTTGATTGTTGTCCTTCATACTTGAAGATGACTAAAATGACCTGATGACGTCAATGTACAGTGTTTCTAACAGAGCAATATTGGCTTGCATGGCTCTTCCACAAGTCAGGCTCAAATAGCCCATATGAGCATTTGGGATAGAAATACCTACATTTGCATACCTCACCTTTCTTTTAAGCTACTTTGCTTTGCTCACAGAGCTTCTCTGTCGCAATCTTGCCATGCCGTACTGTTCTGTGTGTTACTCTCTCCCGGGTCTCATAATTGATACCAAAGTTCTTCAAAGAGACCTTGAGAATATCCTTGTCTCACTTCTTCTGAACTCTGTGTGAATGTTTGCCTTGTGTATACTTATGGTGGAAAGGAGATTTATTATTGGTTGACAGAGAGAATGATGAGCCAAGATGCTACATGTAACAAGAGTTGAATAGCCCAAAACTATTAGACATAGAGCTGGAAAGGAACTTAGAGTTTAACTAATTCAACTCTCTCATTTTACAAATGAGTAGAGTTAGTTCCTGAAAGGTAAAAGGACTTTTCAAAGTCATACAAGTAGTAATCATTAGAGCTGGTTCTTGAACCCAAGTCTTATGATTATAAATCAAGCACAGCTTTCCCTTCTGAGCCTGGAACTAGACTAATTCAGAACTTCTGAGCTGGAGAGAATAAAGGTCCAGAATCTCCAAACCTCCAAACAGCTTCTTTTTGAAATACCCCAGAATTACAATTTAGGAGAGCAACTGACTGACAGTGAAAAGCATGTGGGGGAGCACAGCTTAGCTTTAAAGGAAGCATAAACCAAATTTGAGTTTGATCCCATAAATTCTGACAGCAAAATTTAAGAACCAAGAACTGATTTATAAACCATAGTTTTTAGCATCAGATTTGCCTTCCTTTTTTGGTACAGGAAATCTTTGATTTACAAATCAGAAAATAAATAGGTTTACACATCCTAGGACAGACTTATAAATCACTCTAATAAATCTCCAATAAAGAATTCTCAATTCTCAACTACCTTCCCTTGCTCTTGGGCTGTCCAGTGAATAGCAGGTGAATAAATCAGAAGGCAGTGTTATACTCTGGCCTTTTACTTTGGTCTCTTGTCTCATCTAGAAACTTAAGGTCATGAATTTTGCTAAAAATAGGAAAAGGTTGCTTCGTAGGTCTGATAGGTTAACCTAACTATAGAAAGCAGTTTCTTCAGTCCTTGGTTTATGAAACCATGGTCATATCTCAATCCAATGATAAAATATATTTTCCCATTCTTTTATGGCATCATCATCACCTCTGGATTGCTTTAGACACTCTTATTTTGCCATTTATTCTCTAGTGGTATGGTTGAGATCACATGAACCCCCTTTGTAGTATTTAGTAGTGAGTGAATGACAAAACATCCCTGACCTAGAAATGGTACCATAAGAACATGAACTAGGACCAGAAGAGAGAGTAGGTTTGCAAGATTGGAGAGTAATCAGGTAGATCAGTTGTAGTTAGAATTTTATGAGCCTACAAGGCTAAGAAAAAAGCCTAAAAAAGGTTTCTTCATGAATTGTACTTAGAGTTGGTCCAGGAAGGGCTGGTCTTTACTAGATTCCCACCTTGACCTCCACATCACTGTTTTTTAAAAGATATTTTATTTTCCCAATTACATGTAGTAACAATGTTCCACATATAATTTCTGAAGTTATAAGATCCAAATTGCCTGTTTCCCTTCCTTCTCTCCCCTCTCCCAAAGATGGTAAGCAATTTTATCTAGGTTATCCATGTATTTTCAAGCAAAACATGTTTCAATACTATTCATTGTTGTAAGAGAATAATCATACAATATCAAAACCCCCAAATCAAAACCCAAATAAAGTGAAAAATTGTATGCTTTGATTTGCATTCTGACTCCAACAGTACTTCCTCTGGACGTGGATAGTATTCTTTGTCATAAGTCCTTCAGTATTGTCCTGGATCATTGTATTGCTAAGAATAGCTGTCATTCATAGTTGATCATCATACAATATTGCTGATAGAATATATAGCGTTCTCCTGGTTATGCTTATTTCACTCTGTATCAGTCCATGTAGTTCTTTATATATTTTTTAAAATCATCCTGTTCATCATTGCTTACAGCACAATAGTATCCCATCACCATCATATACCACAATTTGTTCAGCCATTTCCCAAATGAGAGACATAACCTCAATTCCTGATTCTTTGCCACCACAAAAAGAGCTATATTTTTGTCCAAGGAGGTTCTTCTCCCCCACTTTTCTTTATCTCTTTGGGATTCAGACCCAGTAGTGGTGTTATTAAATCAAAGGGTATGCAGTTTTCTAGCCCTTCAAGTATAGTTTCAAATCACCCTACAGATGGTTGGATCAGTTCATAACTACACCAATTATGCATCAGTGTCCAAATTTTTCCATTCTCTCCAATATTTATCACTTTCCTTAACTGTTGTTTTGGCCAATCTGATGGGTAAAAGGCAGTATCTCAAAGTGTTTTAATTTGCATTTCTCCATCACATGAATGAGTTAGGAATAACTCATTACAATGTTTTAAGTAAGAAAACAACATGTTTTATCTCTATCTTGTCACTGAAAGGTCCTTTAGAATTTACAATCTACCCTTAATCAATACTTCCTATTTTATAGTGTCAGGATTCTCCTTGACACACATTCATCTGATCTACTACTGCATCCTAAACACACCAGGACATAGTCACTTATCCTACTGATTCGCCTATTAGATTTCCTGAATTTTCCATCAACTCAGCAATGAGCTCTCTTATTTATATGTGTTGTCTTCCCTGATTAGGGTACAAATGCCTTGAGAACAATGATTGTCTCGCTTATTTATTTATTTATTTATTTCCCCAGCATTTAACACAATGCTTACCATATAGTACTTAATCATTTCCTTCCTTCCTTCCTTCCTTCCTTCCTTCCTTCCTTCCTTCCTTCCTTCCTTCCTTCCTTCCTTCCTTCCATCATTTACCCCATTTGATAAAAGAGAAATCTGAGACTAAGTAATTTGTTGATGGTCACACCTCCTTCATATAACAATTCTATATATGAATCAAGATTTTCTAACTTCAGGTTCACTTCTTTTTTAATTACAGAATATTGTCAGATTTCTTTGTGGGAAACAACATGCCTAATGCCACAAATGAGTGATTTATTTGGAACTAAGTTAGGGGGAAAAGGCATTTTTGTATTCCATTTTTTAAAAATTTGTCATTTTTGTATTCTAAAATGTTTTTGTTAGGGGGGATTTAGGTTGCAACTCTTTCTAATTACCTTGAACTTATGTGTATATATTATGAACAAAAGGAAATATAGATATATCTTTTGTATGATGTACTTATATATGTATATGTTGTGGCCCCAATGGAATTTCCTAGAGAGCAGTGTTTCATTTTTTGACTTTATATTACCAGTGCTAAATAAAGGCCACTTTCCTTTGGTAAAAAAAATAATAATAGTAATAATTTGCATTTCTCTAATCAAAAGTGATTTAGAACATTTTTCATATGATTAGAGATAGCTATGATTTCTTCATCTGAAAATGAGTTTCTGTTCATACCGTTTGATCATTTGTCAATTGGAGAATGGCTTGTATTCTTATAAATTTGACTCAATTCTCTACATATTTGAGAAATGAGACATTTATCAGTGAAATGTGTTATAAATTTCTCCTACTTTATTTCCCTTCCCTTCCTTTATTTCATTGGTTTTGTTTGTACAAAACATTTTTAAATTTAACATAATCAAAATTCTTCATTTTACATCCTGTAATGTTCTCTATCTCTTGTTTGTTCATAATTCCTCCCTTCTCCAAAGATCTGCCAGGTAAACTATTCCATGTTCCCCTATTTACTTGTGGTATCACCCTTTATTTCTAAATCATATGCCCATTTTGACCTTATCTTGGTGTAGAGTATGATCTATTGGTCTATAACTAGCTTCTGCCATACTGTTTTCCAGTTTTCCCAGCAGTTTTTGTCAAATAGTGAGTTCTTATCCCAAAAGTTGGGATCTTTGGGTTTAACAAACATTAGAGTACTAAGGTCATTTACCTCTATATATTGTGCATCTAATCTACTCCATTGATCCACCATTCTATCTCTTAGTCAGTACCAGACTATTTCAATAATTACTGCTTTAAAGCATAATTTAAGATCTGCTCCTGCTAGGTCACCTTTCTTCACATTTTTTTATTAATTCCCTTGATATTCTTGACCTTTTGTTCTTCCAGATGGATATAGTTATTATTTTTTCTAGTTCTATAAAGTAATTACTTGGTAGTTTGGTATGGAACTAAATAAGTCAATTAATTTAGGTATAATTGTCATTTTTATTGGGTTAGCTCGGCCTAATCATGAGCAATTAATGTTTTTCCAATTCTTTAGACCTGACTTTATCTGCATGAAAAGTGTCTTGTAATTGTGTTCATATAATTCCCAGGTTTGTCTTGGCATGTAAATTCCCAGGTATTTTATATTGTCTAGAGTTATTTTAAATGGAATCTATCTCTTGCTGATGGATTTTGTTGGTAATATATAGAAATACTGATAATTTATAAGGGGTTGTTTTGTATCCTGCTACTTTACTAAAGTTATTAATAATTTCCACTATTTTTTAGTTGATTCTCTAGGATTCTCTAAGTATACCATCATATTATCCACAAAGAGTGGTAGGTTGCTTCAATTCCTTTCTGCTTACTTTAATTCCTTTTTTTTTCTTTTCTTATTGCTAAATCTGGCATTTCTAGTACAATATTAAGTTATAGTGGTTATAAAGAGCATCTTGTTTTGCCCCTGATCTTATTGGGTTCTAACTTATCTCCATTGCAGATAATATTTGGTGATGGTTTTAGGTAGATACTACTTATCATTTTCTATTATCTATTATCATTATCTATTATCATTATCTATTTGTTCCTATGCTTTCTGACATTTTTAATCAGAATGGTGTTGTATTTTATTAGAGGTTTTTCCTGAATCTATTGAGATGATAATATTATTTTTGCTTTTGATATGGTCAATGATGCTGATCGTTTTCCTAATATTAAACCAGTCCTGCATTCCTGGTATAAATTTCACCTGATAATAGTGAATGGTCCTTGCTGTATATTGCTTTAGTCTCCTTGCTAGTATTTTATTTAAAAATTTTGCATCTCTATTCATTAATGAAATTGGCTTTGAATTTTTTTCTTCTGTTTTTGCTCTTCCTGCCTTAGGTAACAGTGCCATAATTGTTTCATGTGTTTTCTCATTTTTTTATTTTGTTTTATTTTTTTCTTGATGTCTCATGAAGTCATTATCTTTAATTTGTTTCAATTCTAATTTTTAAGAAAATATTGTATTCTGTGAGTTTTTGAACCTCTTTTTCCATTTGACCAATTCTATTTTTTAGGAATCTCTTCATTGGATTTTTGTGACTCTTTTTTCATTTGATCAACTCTGCCTTTTATGCTGTTATTTTCTTTTTTAATTGCTTTTATTTATCTTCCCCACTTTTCGTCTGCCTCTCTTATTTGATTTTTTAATTCTTTGATCCTGAGATCAACATTCATTTTTTTTTTTTGGTTGAAACTTTCTATCTTTGATCCCACTGTTTACTCCTGAATCTGTGACTTGCTCTTCTTTTTCTCCATAATAATTTTATATGGTTGGGCATTTTTTGTGTGCTGTTTGATCATTTTCCTGGCCTTTTCACTTTTACTTTTATCTGAAAGGTGGGCTCTGTTCTCAAGGCAGGAAGGGTACTCTTTAAAATTCAGTTTTTTATTGCTGCTACCCTCAGCTCTAGTTCTGGATTTCTTCAAGTTTCAGTTCTTCCAAGGTGGCATGGCTTGTGGGCTAAGAGGTCTGAAAGCCACCTTCCACTGCTGATTCAATCTCCTCTAGGGATTGCTAATGGCTTGCAGGGCTCACCTTGCGTTGGGACTCAGGGCTCCTCATAAGGTTTGCCCCAGACTGCCCTGCGATAGGGCTTAGTGCCTCACTGCAGGATTGCTAGAGTTTGGAACATCAAGGGGTGGTATGATATACGTTGCTATTGGCTTAGGCAGGGTCTCTGGGTCTCAAAGTTGGCTTGGTTCTAAATGCCATGAAATAGCTAACTTGAATAAATCACTAATTGTGGGATTTCAGATACTGTAGAAGAAGAAAAATGATAGTAATCCCTGAGATGTAAATAGCACATTGCATTCATTATCCCACTTGATTTTTATGACCCCGTGTTTAATGTAGGCAGTTAGTTTACCTATTATTATCATCATATAACAGTTGAGGAAACTGTGGCAGAGAGAATAAGTGATTTACCTGACATCGCCCACAAAATCAGTGGAGAGCTTAGGTCACAGATTCATAGATCTGGAGCTAGAAGGGGCCCATGAGGACACGTAGTCTAATCCTCCTATTTTGTCATTGAGGAAATTAAGCCCTAAGTCAGAAGATAGTGATCTCCGGACTTTAGATTCCGATCTCTTTCAGGTTTACCCCAGCTATCTCCAGAGATAACTTTGGAGGAAGGCTATGTGCCTTTTGGACACTTAGCAGATACAAAACTGGATTCATTATCTTTCTCCCCAGACGCTCCCCACTTCCTAACTTCCCTATTACTGGCAAGGACACCAATACTTTCCCAATCATCTAGACTTGATGCTGGCTTCTACCTCTCACTCTCTCTCACCTACTCTATGCAATCTGATGTCAAGTACTAACTATTCTACCTTTTAAGCATCTCCTAAACCCCCCCCACATTTCTCCTCTGCCATTATCACCATTCAGCTTCAGGTCCTCATCACTTCATAACAGGGCTATTGCAAAATCCTTGTGAATGATTTCTTTGTACTCCAGTCCTTCTTCTCCTCTGTTGTCAAATTGATTTTCCTGACACAAAGCTCTGACCATGTCTTTCCCTTATTGAATAAAGCCCATGTAACTTTTTATTACTTTAAGGAACAAATATAAATTTTGTTCTCCTTTTAAACCCTTTCCTAGACTGGCTACTTCCTATCTTTTCAATCTTCTTACATCTCACTAAATTCCAAGTACTCTATTATCCTAGGATGCTGGCTTCTTTGATCTTCTTCCAACAAAACACTCCATCCCCATTCATTTATGCTTGGCTTTCCCCTATGCATGGAATACTCTCCCTCCTTATCTCCACCTCTTGGCTTCTTTCAAGTCCCAAACAAAATCCTATCTTCCATAAATAGTCTTTCTTAGAGGCAACTAGGTGGCACAATGGCTAGAGTGCCAGGCCTGGAGTCAGAAGGACCCGAGTTCAAATCTGGCTTCAGATACTTCCTATCTCTGTGACCCTGGGCAAGTAACTCAACCAGATTCATCTAGTCCTTTTCCTTCTATCTTAGAGTTGTTACTAAGACAGAAAATAAGGGTTAAATAGAAAGTTTTTCTCAATTCTCTTTAATTGGAGATAACTGAAGATTATCTCTAATTATATTTATGTATGTATATACATATATATGTATATACATACATATATAGATATAGTGTATCTTATTTGTTCACAGTTATTGGTATATTTTCTCTCAATTATACCGTGATCTCCTTGAAGTCAGGGACTGTTTTTGCCTTTGTGTACTCAGCTCTTAGCACAGTGCCTAGAACATTGAAGGCCTTAATAAATGCTTATTAACTTGCTTTGACTTGACTCAATCTAGTATCACACAAATGGCTATCTTTGGGTAAGGCCAACAACCTGGAGGTTATTTAATTTACTCATTTAATGGTTCAATCTTTTTGTTTTACCAGTGAAATACATTTGGTGCAATTTCAGCCTTCCTTCAGCCTTCCCTTAGGGTCATACTACTTTGGCATAGGAATAAAGATAAGTGAAGTTAGCCACCACAAATTTATTAAGAACTTACTGTATTTTAAGATGTAAAATGAATGATTCTGATTATATCAAATTAAAAAGCTTTTGTACAAATAAAACTAATATAACCAAGATTAGAAGGGAAACAACAAACTGAAAAAAATTTATAACAAACATCTCTGATAAAGGTCTAATTTCTCAAATTTTTAAAGAACTAAGTAAAATTTATAAGAATACAAGCCAGGGTGGAGTCAAGATAACTCCAGAACTCTGTGTAAACCCTTCCACACCAATCAAAAACAAAGTGCTTTGTGGACAGCCAGGTAGCTCAGTGGATTAAGAGCCAGGCTTAGAAATGGGAAGTCCTAGGTTTAAATCTATCCTCAGACACTTCCCAGCTGTGTGACCCTGGGCAAGTCACTTGACCCCCATTGCCTAGCCCTTACCGCTCTTCTGCCTTGGAACCAATACACGGTATTGATTGCAAGACAGAAGTTAAGGGTTTAAAATAACAAAACAAAACAAAGTGCTTTGGGGGGATAGAAAACCAAATTTAACAACAGGTCATATCTGGGGACTTTCCTGCTGGATTCAACTTAAAAGTTAAGCCAAAAAAAGTGTGAATTCTTGAATTCTCTGGTTTAAGGAAAAAGAAGAAGGAAGGTCCCAGGCCCTCTCCACACCTACTGTGCCGAGTCTCCAGTAGTCACCAGAATCTTGATTTGAGTGGGTCAGCCTGGACAGAGTGCCTTGCTGACTAAGTCCCGAGGGAGAAGGCAACCCTACAGAATGCCTTGATAACAGGGTTGGAAGCACAGTTCTCTTAAGTCTCCATACCTTCAGCTTCTGCTTCCAGCTGGGGAAGATCTGACCTCAAGGCTCATTAATACTCCATCAGCCTAATCTAGTCAATCAGCAGAGCAGAGAAGAAGCCCCTTCAGGAAAGAATAGCCCAAACCCATAGATCCAGCAAATAACAGAAGAGTAAGACTACAGCCAATGACAGGGGGGAAATTAGGAAAAAATATGAGTAAACAATAGAAAAGGAAAAAAGAAATTACAATCAACAGCTTCTATCCAGGTAATGAATAAAGAGCAAATGAAACAGAGGAGGATCAAGGAATACCAAGCAAAAATCCAGAAACTCCAGCAAATTGGACCCAGGCTTTGGAAGAACTCAAAATACAATTCAAAAAACAATTAAGAGAGGCTGAAGACAATTGGGAAAAGAACTTAAAAAGCAAAATAAGTCATCTAGCAACAGAGGCACATGAACTAAAATAAGAAAGTAGTGTCTTGAAAGACAGAACTGACCAGCTTGAAAGCAAGGCAAAGAAAGTAAAAGGTGACCTACAAAGAAAACCAGACCACAAGGAGGATGACCAAAAAGGCAGGGATGAAATTCAGTCTTTAAAATTAGAATCCAACAACTAGAAGCAAATGACTTCACAAGGCAGTAGAGTCGATAATACAAAATCAAAAGGATGAAAAAATTAAGAAAAATGTGAAACATCTCATTGACAAAACTATAGACATGGAAAATAGATTCAGGAGAGACAATTTAAGAATTATTGGACTACCAGAAGATCATAACAAAAGAAAAAACCTGGACATAATTCTAGAGGAAATTATCTAAGAAAACTGCCCTCACATTCTCGAGTAAGAGGGCAAAGTGGAGATTGAAAGAATCCATAGATGACACCCTGCATTTAATTCCCGATTAATAATGCCCAGGAATGCTATGGCCAAATAAAAGAACTATCAGACTAAGGGAAAAATATTACAAGCTGCTAAGAAGTCATTCAGATAGCATGGAACCACAGTTAAGATAACACAGGACCTCGATGAATCCAAATTGAAGGACCAGAAGGCATGGAATATTATATTCCAGAAAGCAAGGGAACTGGGTCTACAACCAAGAATCAACTACCCAGCAATTTAAATCTTCCTATATTCTTACAGGGGAAAGTATGGTCATTTAATAAAATAGAAGACGTCCAAGCATTCAAAAAGAAAAGACTAAACTTAAACAGAAAATTTGATGCCCAAACACAGAACTCAAGAGAAACACCAAAGAAAAACAACTGCTTGATTACATGGGTTGAGGGGGATATGATTCGGGATGTAGACTCTAAATGAATATCCTAGTACAAACACCAACAACATGGAAATGGGTTCTGACACATATCATACCCAGTGGAATTGCAAGTTGGCTATGGGAGGGGGGAGGGGATGAAGGAATAGAAAATGATTTTTGAAACCAAAGAATAATGTTTGAAATTGACAAAATAACTATATTATAAGGCAGCGGTCATCAAAACAATTTGGTACTGGCTAAGAGACAGAAAGGAGGATCAGTGGAATAGACTCAGGGTAAGTGACCTAAGCAGGACAGTATACGACAAACCCAGAGAACCCAGCTTTTGGGATAAAAATACACTATTTTATAAAAACTGCTGGGAAAATTGAAGGACAGTGTGGGAAAGATTAGGTTTAGATCAATACCTCACACTCTACACCAAGATAAATTCAAAATGGGTGATTGACTTGAACATAAAAAAGGAAACTATAAGAAAATTAGGCGAACACAGAATAGTATACATGTCAGACCTTTGGGAAGGGAAAGATTTTAAAACCAAGCAAGACTTAGAAAGAGTCACAAAATGCAAAATAAATAATTTGGAATACATCAAATTAAAAAGTTTTTGTACAAACAAAACCAATGTAACTAAAATCAGAAGGAAAGCAACAAATTGGGAAGCAATCTTCATAAAAATTTTTGACAAAGGTTTAATTACTCAAATTTACAAAGAGCTAAATCAATTGTACAAAAAATCAAGCCATTCTCCAATTGATAAATGGGCAAGGGACATGAACAGGCAGTTCTCAGATAAAGAAATCAAAACTATTAATAAGCACATGAAGAAGTGCTCCACATCTCTTATAATCAGAGAGATGCAAATCAAAACAACTCTGAGGTATCACCTCACACCTAGCAGACTGGCTAACATGACAGCTATGGAAAGTAATGAATGCTGGAGGGGAGGCAGCAAAGTAGGGACACTAATTCATTGCTGGTGGAGTTGTGAATTGATCCAACCATTCTGGAGGGCAATTTGGAACTATGCCCAAAGGGTGATAAAAGACTGTCTGCCCTTTGATCCAGCCATAGCACTGCTGGGATTGTACCCCAAAGAGATAATAAAGGAAAAAAACTTGTACAAGAATATTCATAGCTGCGCTCTTTGTGGTGGCCAAAAATTGGAAAATGAGGGGATGCCCTTCAATTGGGGAATGGCTGAACAAATTGTGGTATATGTTGGTGATGGAATAGAATAGTAGTAGTAGTAGTCTCTCGGTAACTGAGGATGGCTATTGTCTTTGTGTGTTTTTGTGCACAAAGACACGTGCATGAAGATTTAAGTGGAAAAGTTGATGCACAGAGACAGTCCCACTCTCTTGGCGTTGGAAGCCTGGGTCCAGTGGCATGAAAGGTTGTTACACCTGGAGACTTCTTCAGCTGCATTGGGTGGCCATGTTGTCCTTTGTGCTCCAACATGCCCTAAGCACTCCACAGTGCTTCGCTGCGTCGCCATCTCAGCCGTTGAACCTTCTTATTGGTTTCTTCCATCTGTTCGGCCGAAGCAGTCTTCACATGCTGGATGAGCAAAGCCTTAGTTCACCAGGGGTCCATGATGACCCGATGGCTACCCTCACAAGGTTTAGCTGGCCTGTCGAAGCCTTTGCCCAGGGTGTGGCCACTGCCACAAGCTAGCAGCTACTGGGAGCCACAAGTGAGAGCTGGGTGTCAGGTGAGGGTCAGAGGCTGGAGAGCTGCCCTAGAAGGGCACGACAAGCCCTCCATACCAGAGATACTACTCCTCCCTGAACACCCCATACACCCGGTGATGGAGTACTATTGTGCTCAAATGAATAATAAAGTGGAGGAGTTCCATGGAGACTGGAAGAACCTCCAGGAAGTGATGCAGAGCGAGAGGAGCAGAACCAGGAGAACATTGTACACAGAGACTGATACACTGTGGTACAATCGAAGGTGATGGACTTCTCCATTAGGGTCAATGCAATGTCCCTGAACAATCTGCAGGGATCTAAAAAACACTATCCACAAGCAGAGGATAAACTGTGAGAGTAAAAACACCGAAGAAAAGCAACTGCTTGACTACAGGGGTGGAGGGGATATGACTGAGAGACTCTAAATGAACACTCTAATGCAGATTTCAACAACATGGAAATGGGTTCGAGTCAAGAACACATGTGATACCCAGTGGAATCATGTGCCAGCTATGGGGGGGTGGGGAGAAGAGAAAATGATTTTTGTTTCCAATGAATAATGTTTGGAAATTACCAAATAAAATTATGTTTTTTTTTTAAAAAAGAAATTGACCAAATAAAAAATAATGTTAAAAAAATACTCCAGCAAGTTATCACAAGGGTTATTCACTATGACCAGGTTGGATTTATACAAAGAATACAAGGAAAATTTAATATTAGGAAATCTATCTGCATAATTGACCATATCAACAGAAATCACATGATTATGTCAATAGATGCAGAAAAAGCCTTTGACAAAATACAACACTCATTTCTATTGAAGATAATAGAAAGTATAGGAATAGAAGGGCCTTTCCTAAAAATAATAAAAAGAATATATTTAAAACCATCAGCAAGTATCATCTGCAATGGGGATAAATAGGAAGCCTTCCCAATAAGATCAGGAGTAAAGCAAAGATGCCCATTATCACCTCTTTTATTTAACATTGTACTAGACATGCTAGCAGTAGCAATTAGAGAAGAAAAAGGAATTGAAGAGATTAAAGTAGGCAATGAGGAGACTACACTATCACTCTTTGCAGATCATATGATGATTTACTTAAAGAATCCTAGAGAATCAACTAAAAAGCTAATAGAAATAATCAACAAATTTAGCAAAGTTACAGGATACAAAATAAACCCACATAAGTCATCAGCATGTCTATATATTTCCAACACATCTCAGTAGCAAGAGTTAGAAAGAGAAATTTCATTTAAAATCACCCTAAACAATATAAAATACTTAGGAATCTATCTGCCAAGAAAAACAGAGGAATTATATAAACACAACTACAAAACACTTTCCACATAATTAAAACTAGATCTAAACAATTGGAAAAACATTAACTGCTCATGGGTAGGATGAGCTAACATAATAAAAATTATAATCCTACCCAAATTTATTTACTTATTTAGTGCCATACCTATCAAACTACCAAAAAACTTTTTTACTGAATTAGAAAAAGTTATAACAAAGTTCATTTAGAAGAACAAAAGATCAAAAATATCAATGGAACTAATGAAAAAGATGTGAAGATGGGGGCCTAGAAGTCCCAGGTTTCAAAATGTATCATAAAACAGTGATGATCAAAACAATATGGTACTGGCTAAGAGACAGAAGGGAGGATCAGTGGAATAGAATTGGGGTAAATGACCTCAGCAAGTTAATGTACAATAAACCCAAAGATCCCAGCTTTTGGGACAAAACCCCACTATTTGACAAAAACTGCTGGGAAAATTAGAAAACAGTATGGGAGAGATTAGGTTTAGATAAACATCTCACACCCCATACCAGGATAAATTCGGAATGGGTGAATGTCTTAAACATAAAGAAGAAAATTATAAGTAAATTAGGTGAACATAGAATAGTATACCTGTCATATCTATGGGAAAGGAAAGATGTTAAGACCAAACAAGAGAGAGAGACTATTATAAAATGTAAAATGAATAATTTGGTGACATTAAATTAAAAAGGTTTTGTACAAATGAAACCAATGCAACCAAAATTAGAAGGGAAGCAACAAATTTGGGAAAAAATCTTTATAACAAAACATCTGACAAATGTCTAATTGCTCAAATTTACAAGGAGCTAAACCAATTGTACAAAAAAAATCAAGCCATCCCCCAATTGATAAATGGGCAATGAACATGAATAGGCAGTTTTCAGATAAAGAAATCAAAACTATCAATAAGAACATGGAAAAATATTCTAAAGTTCTTATAATCAGAGAGATGCAAATCAAAACAACTCTGAGATACCACTTCACACCTAATAGATTGGCTAATATGACAGCAAAGGAAAGTAATAAATGTTCGATGGGATATGGCAAAATTGGGATACTAATGCATTACTGGTAGAGTTGTGAATCAATCCAACTATTCTGGATGGCAATTTGAAACTATGCACAAAGGATTTTAAAAGACTTGTCTGTCCTTTGATCCAGCCATATCACTGCTGGTTTTGTACACCAAAGAGATAATAGGGGAAAATATGTGTACAAAAATATTTATAGTCATGTTCTTTGATGTAGTAAAAAGTTGGAAAATGAGGGGATGGCCTTCAATTGGGGAATGGCTGAACAAGTTGTGGTATCTGTTGGTGATGGAATAATATTTTGCCCAAAGGAATAATAAAGTGGAGGAATGCCATGGAGACTGGAACAACCTCCAAGAAGTGATGCAGAGTGAAAAGACCTGAATCAGGAGAATGTTGTACACAGAGACTGATACAATGTGGCACAATCAAACATAATGGATTTCTCTACTAGCAGCAATGCAATGATCCAGGACAATTCTGAGAGACTTAGGAGAAAGAACACTATCTACACTCAGAGAAAGAACTGTGGGAGTAAAAACACAGAAGAAAAACAACTGCTTGATTGCATGGGTCAAGGAGGATATGATTGGGGATGTAGACTCTAAATGATCATCCTAATGCAAACATCAACAATATGGAAATAGGTTCTGATCAAGTACACATGTAAAAAAACTCAGTGGAATTGTATGTCAGCTATGGGAAGAGGTGGGGGAGGGGGGAGAAACAACATGAATCATGTAACCATGGAAAAATATTCTAAATTAATTAAATAAATAAATAAACTCAAATTAAAAAAGAATACAAGCCATTCCCCAATTAACAAATGGTCACAAGAAGTAACCAAGAAATTTTCAGATGAAGAAATCAAAACCAACCATTATCATATGAAAACATGTTCTAAATCACTCTTGATTAGAAAAATGCAAATTAAAACAACACTGAGGTACTACCTTTCATCTGTCAGATTGCCCAATGCAGCAGTAAAAGAAAGTGGTAAATGTTGGAGGGGATATGACACAATTGTCCACTAATGCATTGCTTGTAGAGTTGATCCATCCATTCTGGGGGGCAATTTGGAACTATACCCAAAGGGCTATAAAACTGAGCATACCCTTTGATCCAGTAATACCAATACTGGGTCGATATCCCAAAGAGATATTTAAAAAGGAGAAAAGATCTACTTGTACAAAAATATTTATAGCAGTTCTTTTTGTAGTGGCAAAGAATTGGAAGTTGAGGGGATGTCCATCAATAGGGGAATGGCTAAACAAACTGTGGTACACATTGGTGATGGAATACCATTGTGACAAAAGAAATGATAAGCCAGATGATTTCAGAAAAAGCTGGAAAGATCTGCAGGAACTGATGCAGAGTGAAATAAGCAGAACAGAGAGAACATTGTACACACTAACAGCAATATTGGACAATAATTATCTGTGAAAACTTGGCTACTCTCAGCAATGCGATGATCTGGGACAATTCTGAGAGACATTACAGGGAACGTTATCCACCTCCAGAAGAAGAATTGTTCTGAGTCCTTTTTCTCATCAGTGTATTTTTGGTTTTATTTTGGGATTTTGGTTATGTATGACTTTGCTCTTAACAACAATGACCAATATGTGGAAGTATGTTTTGCATGACAATACAAATTAAAAAAAGAAAAGAAAAGGAATTTACTGTGTATCTGTTGCTGTGCCAAGAACTGGATAAACAAAGAAAGGCAAAAACTGCCTGTTCTCAAGAAGCTTATAGTCTAATAGAGAGCAAAACACATGAATAACAATGACCATAGAAGTTATATACAAACTAGATAGGAGGCAGTCTCAGAGGTGGGAAGTGTTGGTAGCTACTAGTCTTTACTGCAGATATTGAGACTTGAGCTGAGTCTTGAAAGGTCAGCTCAGAACTGAGTCTTGAAAAGCCAACAATATGTGGCAATAATTTTATAAATGGTGTCCTGAAGAACCTGAATGGGTGAACCCCCTCACTTACTAATGAGAAAACACCAGTAGAAAAGGAGACTTTGGAGAATGGCTGGACAAGCTGTGGCATGTGATTGTGAGGCCATACTAATACACCATAAGAAATGATGAGCAGGTTAATTAAGAAAAAAACAAGCCAACCAACAAACAAGGAAAGACCTATGTAAAATTATGAATAGTTAAGGGAGCAGAACCAAGAGAACATAATATGCAGCAACAGAAATATTGTTTGAAGAATGACTTGTGTATGTCTACCTCCAGAGAAAGAACTGATAAATTGAAACAAGCAATATATAGGTTTACATATACATATTTTTTTGTCAAATGATGCCTTCTTTAATGGGGGGAAGGCAGAAATTGAGGGAGTTACCTGGTATCTTACTGTAATGAACAAATAGGTAAATTTAAATTAAAAAATATAGAAAAGGTGGCATAGTAAAAATCTGGCTCATAATAGGTTAGATGCTTCCAGAGACAGAGATGAGTTTCATAACAGGTAGAACCTGTACAAGCATGTCAGTTACTTAGTGCCTCAGTATCTCCATCTCTGAAATAGTATCATCACAATAAATGTTGCCCAGCATTTTTCCCAAGCTTGGAAAGACTGGGTAGGCTTGTTTGTTAAAATACTTTGAACCAAAGACACTACATTCTGTAAGTCCTAAGTGCTGTTAATATCTCCGAATGATTACTCAAATTCTAAATATACCTTTTTTCCTCAGGGTATTATCATCCTTCTCCTTTACTTAAATTTGCACCAGAGATGAAGTTATGACTTTCAATTTCTTTCATGTTCAATTCTTTAATTAAAGAACAGCTCTATGGAATAAAGATAGGATGATTTGGAAATGGAGAGGATTCAAAGGAAGCTGCTAAAATGTCATCATAATAATATGGAAAAAGAAGAAATGTTACAATAATAAGTAGGTAGCACTTGCATAGAATTATAATGTTTTGCAAAGTACTTTACACACACGTGATCTTCATAATAACTCTGAATATTGTTAGTAATATTATCACCATTTTACAGATGAAAAAGTGAGGCTGAAGGATTCACCCAAAGTCTCACAGAGTAAGACAAGATTTGAATTCCCTTCTACCTGATCCCAAAATGTACAACTCTATACACCATGCCATGTAGTTGATATTTTGAGAACTAAATGAGGAAATTGATCAGTATGAAAACAGGGTATAGTTAGAATCACTATATAAAGGGAAAAAACAAGTGCAATTAGTTTTGACTTCTAAAATATTACTAGCTCATATTTCCACAGACCTTTGTTGTTAAAGAATAATTTGCGGGTCAAGATGGCGGCTTAGAGAAAGCTAAAGTTCAGATCTCCGGAAACCCTTCCCTACCGAACTCAAACTATATGCTCCTAAGGCACCGAAATTCAAAGCAAACAACAGCATAGACCCCGGGAATCCTCCTCCTGGACCTGGACCTGGATCAAAAGGTACGACCCCCCCAAAAGCCAGAACACGAGATCACTTGGACCTAAGGGGTAGGCAGAAGGAAGGTTCCAGGACCCATCCCCCCAACCCAGAGCGCTGAGTCCAAGGCAGCAGAGGGAACCTCAGGGCCTCAGGGAAGGCTATCCTGAAAGCCGCTTCCTGAAAACAACCTGACCCAGTCGCGGGGGCACCCAGACAGCAGGGAAACAGAGAGACAGGAGGAGCCTGTAACCCCCTGACCAGATCCTTCCATCTGAGTCTCAAGGTCCCTGCCTCAAAGCATACTCAGTCTGAGGTTAATCCTATCACTAGCCCTCAGAGCTCCAGGAAGCCATGGCCCCTACCCCCTCAGAGAGCAGGGTCCTCTGAAACAACAGTAACCCTCAGGGCAGGCAAAAGGGCCTCGGGAGCCGGCTATTCTGAAGGCCGCATCCTGAAAACAACCTGATGCAGTCACGGGGGCACCCAGAGAGCAGAGAAACAGAAAGAGATGGGGGAGGCTGCAGCCCCCTGGCTGGATCCTTCCATCCGAGTCTCAAGGTCCCTGCCTCAAAGCATACCCAGTTCAACCCAGAGAAAGTTAATCTTATCAGGAGCCCTCTGAGCTCAGTGAAGCCGCGGCCCCTCCCCCCTCAGAGTGCTGGCTCTCCTGGCCGGCTAAGGCACAGAAACAAACACCCTGAGGAAAGGGCCAAGCCAGGCTCAGAGCATGGAAGTAAGGCAACGGAGAAGCATTGGGAGGGAACTGAGGAGGGCAGTAACATGGAAACACCAACAATTCCTGGCTTCCCCGGGGAAGACAGAACAACAACTGCATAGAACAGACAATCTGCCTAGGGCTAAAACCTCTGAACACCAGACAGAGATAAGAAAAGCTAGTCCTCCCCACTCAGATAGAGATGGCAAACTCCACAGAAACACAAAAGCCCCAAAATTCCAAGAAAAACAAGAAGAAGGGGGCAACTTTGGACACATTTTATGGAGCAAAAATACAAAATATAGAGGAGATAGAAGAGGAAACACAAGCAAATGCTCCGAAATCTTCCAAAGGAAATGGAAACTCTCCACAAACCCATGAAGAATTTGAATCAGAAAGGATCAAAAAGATGGAAGCCTTCTGGGAGGAAAAGTGGGAAATAATGCAAAAGAAATTCACGCATCTACAAAACCAGTTTGACCAAATTGAAAAGGAAAACCAGGCTTTAAAGATCAGAATTAGGCTACTCAAAGACAACAAGCAGGTAAAAGAGCAAGAATCAATAAAGCAAAGCCAAAAGATCAAGAAATTAGAAGAGAACATAAAATATCTCACTGACAACGTGACAGACTTGAAAATAGAGGAAGAAGAGATAATTTAAGAATAATTGGACTCCCAGAAAAGCCAGAAATAAACAGCAAACTAGACATCGTAATACAAAATATAATCAAAGAAAATTGCCCAGAGATTCTAGAACAAGGGGGCAATACAGACACTGATAGACCTCACAGAACATCCTCTACACTAAATCCCCAAAAGACAACTCTCAGGAATGTAATTGCCAAATTCCAAAGCTTTCAAACAAACAAAAAAAATCCTACAAGAAGCCAGAAAAAGGCAATTTATATATAAAGGAATGCCAATCAGGGTCACACAAGACCTTGCAAGTTCCACTCTGAATGACCTTAAGGCATAGAACATGATTTTCAGAAAGGCAAGAGAGCTGGGTCTTCAACCAAGAATCAGCTATCCAGCAAAACTGACTATATACTGCCAAGGGAAAGTATGGGCATTCAACAAAATAGAGGATTTCCAAGTTTTTGCAAAGAAAAGACCAGAGATCTGTGGAAAGTTCGATATCGAAAAACAAAGAGCATGGAATACCTGAAAAGGTAAATATGAAGGAAAGGGAAAAGGAGAAAAATGTTATCTTTTTCTTTTACCCAAACTCTCTTCTATAAGGACTACATTTATATCAATCTATGTATACTAACATGTGGGGAAAATGTAATGTGTAAATAGGGGGGAAAGAAAGACCAAATAGAATAATCTTTCTCACACAAAGATTCACATGGGAAGGGGAGGGGAAGAAAACTCCTATAAGAAGGAGAGGAAGAGAGTTTTTACTTGAACCTTACTCTCAGGGAAATCAACTCTGAGAGGGAAGAACATCCAGATCCATTGGGATCTTGAATTCTATCTTACCCAACAAGGGAAGGGAGAAGGGAAAACCAAGGGAGGGGGGACCCAAAAAAGGGAGGGAAGAAGAGGGGGGAGGGGGAGGGAACAAAAAGGGAAAGACTAGAAAGGGAAACATATCAAGGGAGGGGAAAAGGGGGGCTGATTTAAAGTAAATCACTGTACTAAAAGGTAGAGCTGAAGAAGAACGGTTAGAATTAGGGAAGGATATCAAAATGCCAGGGAGCCCACCAGTGACAGTCATAACTTTGAACGTGAATGGGATGAACTGACCCATAAAACGTAGATGAATAGCAGAATGGATTAGAATCCAAAACCCTACCATATGTTGTCTTCAAGAAACACACATGAGGCGGGTAGACACCCACAAGGTCAGATTTAAAGGATGGAGTAAGACCTTCTGGGCCTCAACTGACAGAAAGAAGGCAGGAGTAGCAATCATAATATCTGATAAAGCCAAAGCAAAAATAGACCTGATCAAAAGGGATAGGGAAGGTAATTATATTTTGTTAAAAGGGACTTTAGATAATAAGGAAATATCACTAATCAAAATGTATGCACCAAATAATATAGCACCCAAATTTCTAATGGAGAAACTAGGATAATTAAAGGAAGAAATAGACAGTAAAACCATATTAGTGGGAGACTGAAACCAACCATTACCAAATTTAGATAAATCAAATCAAAAAATAAATGAAAAAGCGGTAAAAGAAGTGAATGAAATCTTAGAAAAATTCGAATTAATAGACATATGGAGAAAAATAAATAGGGATAAAAAGGAATACACCTTCTTCTCAGCACCACATGGCACATTCACAAAGATTGACCATACATTAGGTCACAGAAACATAGCACACAAATGCAGAAAAGCAGAAATAATAAATGCAGCCTTTTCAGATCACAAGGCAATAAAAATAATGATCAGTAATGGTACGTGGAAAACCAAATCAAAAACTAATTGGAAATTAAACAATATGATACTCCAAAATCATCTAGTTAGAGAAGAAATCATAGAAACAATTAATAATTTCACCAAGGAAAATGACAATGGCGAGACATCATTTCAAACCTTTTGGGATGCAGCCAAAGTGGTAATCAAAGGTAAATTCATATCCCTGAGTGCATATATTAACAAACTAGGGAGAGGAGAGATCAATCAATTGGAAATGCAAATTAAAAAGTCGAAAGTGATCAAATTAAAACCCCCCACCAGAAAACCAAACTACAAATCCTAAAAATTAAAGGAGAAATTAATAAAATCGAAAGTGATAGAACTATTGATTTAATAAATAAGACAAGAAGCTGGTACTTTGAAAAAACAAACAAAATAGACAAAGTACTGGTCAATCTAATTAAAAAAAGGAAAGAAGAAAAGCAAATTAACAGCATCAAAGACGAAAAGGGGGACATCACCTCCAATGAAGAGGAAATTAAGGCAATCATTAAAAATTACTTTGCCCAATTATATGGCAATAAATACACCAATTTAGGTGATATGGATGAATATATACCAAAATACAAACTGCCTAGACTAACAGAAGAAGAAATAGAATTCTTAAATAATCCCATATCAGAAAATGAAATCCAACAAGCCATCAAAGAACTTCCTAAGAAAAAATCCCCAGGGCCCAATGGATTCACCAGTGAATTCTATCAAACATTCAGAGAACAGCTAATCCCAATACTATACAAACTATTTGACATAATAAGTAAAGAGGGAGTTCTACCAAACTCCTTTTATGACACAAACATGGTACTGATTCCAAAACCAGGCAGGTCAAAAACAGAGATAGAAAACTATAGACCAATCTCCCTAATGAATATAGATGCAAAAATCTTAAATAGGATACTAGCAAAAAGACTTCAGCAAGTGATCAGAAGGGTCATCCACCATGATCAAGTAGGATTTATACCAGGGATGCAGGGCTGGTTCAATATTAGGAAAACCATCCACATAATTGACCACATCAACAAGCAAACCAACAAGAATCACATGATTATCTCAATAGACGCAGAAAAAGCCTTTGATAAAATACAACACCCATTCCTATTAAAAACACTAGAAAGCATAGGAATAGAAGGGTCTTTCCTAAAAATAATAAATAGTATATATCTAAAACCATCAGCTAATATCATCTGCAATGGGGATAAATTAGATGCATTCCCAATAAGATCAGGAGTGAAACAAGGATGCCCATTATCACCTCTACTATTTGACATTGTACTAGAAACACTAGCAGTAGCAATTAGAGAAGAAAAAGAAATTGAAGGCATCAAAATAGGCAAGGAGGAAACCAAGTTATCACTCTTTGCAGATGACATGATGGTCTACTTAAAGAATCCTAGAGATTCAACCAAAATGCTAATTGAAATAATCAACAACTTTAGCAAAGTTGCAGGATACAAAATAAACCCACATAAGTCATCAGCATTTCTATATATCTCCAACACAGCTCAGCAGCAAAAACTAGAAAGAGAAATCCCATTCAAAAGCACCTTACACAAAATAAAATACCTAGGAATCTATCTCCCGAGACAAACACAGGAACTATATGAACACAACTACAAAACACTCTCCACAAAACTAAAACTAGACTTGAGCAATTGGAAAAACATTAACTGCTCATGGATAGGATGAGCCAATATAATAAAAATGACCATCCTACCCAAACTTATTTATCTATTTAGTGCCATACCCATGGAACTCCCAAAATATTTCTTTACTGATTTAGAAAAAACCATAACAAAGTTCATTTGGAACAACAAAAGATCAAAGATATCCAGGGAAATAATGAAAAAAAAACACAAATGATGGGGGCCTTGCAGTCCCAGACTTTAAATTATATTACAAAGCAGCAGTCATCAAAACAATTTGGTACTGGCTTAGAGCCAGAAAGGAGGATCAGTGGAATAGACTGGGGGCAAGAGACCTCAGGAAGACAGTATACGATAAACCCAAAGATCCCAGCTTTTGGGACAAAAATCCACTATTCAAAAAAAAACTGGAAGACAGTGTGGGAGAGATTAGGAATTGATCAACACCTCACACCGTACACCAAGATAAATTCAAAATGGGTGAATGACTTAAAAATAAAGAAGGAAACCATAAGTAAATTGGGTAAACACAGAATAGTATACATGTCAGACCTTTGGTAGGGGAGACTTTAAAACCAAGCAAGACATAGAAAGAGTCACAAAATGTAAAATAAATAATTTCGACTACATCAAATTAAAAAGCTTTTGTACAAACAAAACCAATGTAACTAAAATCAGAAGGAAACAACAAATTGGGGGAAAATCTTCATAAAAACCTCTGACAAAGGTTTAATTCCTCAAATTTATAAAGAGCTAAATCTATTGTACAAAAATCCAAGCCATTCTCCAATTGATAAATGGGCAAGGGACATGGATAGGCAGTTTTCAGATAAAGAAATCAAAACTATTAATAAACACATGAAGAAGTGTTCTAAATCTCTTATAATCAGAGAGATGCAAATCAAAACAACTCTGAGGTATCACCTCACACCTAGCAGATTGGCTAACATGATAGCAAAGGAAAGTAATGAATGCTGGAGGGGATGTGGCAAAGTAGGGACATTAATTCATTGCTGGTGGAGTTGTGAACTGATCCAATCATTCTGGAGGGCAATTTGGAACTATGCTCAAAGGGCGATAAAGGAATGTCTACCCTTTGATCCAGCCATAGCACTGCTGGGTTTGTACCCCAAAGAGATAATGGACAAAAAGACTTGTATAAAAATATTCATAGCTGCGCTCTTTGTGGTGGCCAAAAATTGGAAAAAGAGGGGATGCCCTTCAATTGGGGAATGGCTGAGCAAATTATGGTATATGTTGGTGATGGAATACTATTGTGCAAAAAGGAATAATAAAGTGGAGGAATTCCATGGAGACTGGAATGACCTCCAGGAAGTGATGCAGAGTAAGAGGAGCAGAACCAGGAGAACATTGTACACAGAGACTAATACACTGTGGTATAATCGAACGTAATGGACTTCTCCATTAGTAGCGGTGTAATGTCTCTGAACAATCTGCAGGGATCTAGGAGAAAAAACACTATTCATAAGCAGAAGACAAACTGTGGGAGTAGAAACACCGAGGAAAAGCAACTACCCAACTACAGCAGTTGAGAGGACATGACAGAGGAGAGACTCTAAAAGAACACTCTAATGCAAATACTAACAAAATGACAATGGGTTCGAATCAAGAACACATGTGATACCCAGTGGAATCACGCATCAGCTATGGGGGGTGGGGGTGGAGGAAAAGAAAATTGTCTTTGTCTTTAATGAATAATGCTTGGAAATGATCAAATAAAATATTATTAAAAAAGAATAATTTGCAATTTAGAATTAAAGATTTTTTAATGGATTTAAAAATTATTTTATATATAACTGGGGAAAAATAAAATATTTTAAAATTTTTAAGAGAACAACTTGCTTGCGTTATTGCTTTTAATACTCACAACAACGTAGTGAGGTAAGTAAAATAGATACTGGCATCTCTCTTACATAAATGAAGAAATTGGGGGCCCCTGAGGTTGAATGTTGACCCCAGGTTACACAGCTAATAAGTGACAGGAACAGCACTTAAACTCTTGTCTCTAGACTCTTGGCTCATTGTTCTTTTGACTGGATCATACTGGATTCAAGTTCAAGCTTTGTTATTCACTATGTCTGTGGCCTTGGGCAAGATATTTATCTTTTCTGGATCTCAGTTTCTTCATCTGGAAAACAAGGAGGGTTGAAACACATGCTTTCTACTTCACCCCCATTTTGGTGCTTTTTTATATCATTCTCCTTGTATGGAATACTCTCTCTTCTCCTTTTCATCCAAATCTTGCTCATTTCTCAAGACCCAGATCATTTTAAAGTCATGATCCCAATCTATGGTGATGGTCATATTATAATGTAATAGTCATAGAGAATAACAGATGAGAAATGTTTGAGCATCTTGGGAGTTTGGGCTTTGTTGTTGCTGTTCAATCATGTCAGACTCTTCACAGATCCCACTTGGGGTTTTCTTGGCAGTGATACTGGACTAGTCTGCTATTTCCTTCTCAAGCTCACTTTACAGATGGAAACTGAGACAAACATGGTTAAATGATTTGCCCAGGGTCGCACAGCTAGGAAATATCTGAGGCCAGATTTGAACTCAAAGAAGAGTCTTCTTTATTCCAGGTCTGTCACTCTAGCCATTGAGCCAGCCACCCGCCTGCCTTCAAATTTGGACTATTTAAGTCCAAAAGAAAACATTTCAAATAAAGTGTTGAAATGGCAATAACTATAATTCCCACTAACTTTTCAACAAATCTTATTTCATGGGTTAAAATTTTTCACATTTATTTTAGTTTCCCCCCTACATGGTAAGTCATTCCTTATAACAAAGATTTTAAAAAAGGAGAAAAAAGACAGTTCAGCAAAACTATTTAACATGTCAACTAACTCTGACAGTTAGTATTATTCTCCACCAATAGTTCTCTTTTGGAGAAGCTAGATGGTGCTGTGAATAGAATGCTAGACCTGGATTTAGGAAGACTCATCTTCTTCTGTCCAAACCTGGTCTCAGACCAGCTGTGTGACCCTGGAAAAGTCACTGAAACTTGTTTGCCTCTGTTTCCTCATCTATAAAATGAGCTGGAAAAAAAAGTGACAAACCATTCCCATATATTTACCAAGGAAAAAAAAGACATTGTAGTCACAAAAATTCAGGCACAATGGAAATGACTCAACATCAAATAGTACTTTCCCCCTCTGTAGAGAGGAGAGGTATATTTTGGTTCTTCCCTTAGACTAAGCCTTGTCTTTTTAATTACACAGTTTCATTTTCCCTTTCTTGGTACTATTCATTTACATTGTTGTGGCCATTGTGCCGATATATTGTTCTCCTGTTCCTGTTCACTTTGTATCAGTTCACACGTCTTCCCATGCTTCTCTGAATTCTCCATATCATTGTTTCTTATGTATAGTAATATTTCATTATGCAGATTTACTACAATTTTCTTAACTACTCCCTAATGGGTGGGTATTATTTCCAGTTCTTTACTAGCACAGAAAGTTCCACTAGGAATATTTTGGTGCATACCAAACCCTTTTCTCTTTGACTTTCTGGACTATACTGAGCAGTAGGGTCTTTAGATCCAAAGGGTGTGGACATGTTCATCAATGTCTTAGCATAACTCCAAACTCCCAGAATCATTGCTCCAACAGACTATTAGCATGCAGCCTTCCTGCATCCCCTGAACACTAACTCTTTCCAAGTTCATTAGCTTTCAAAGCAGTATCCCATGAAGGGAAAGATTGAAAGTGCGTGCCTTCTGACAAGGACATTTATTTGGCTTCTCTGTGACTTGCCAGATTGCTTCATCTCTATTAAACTGGGGCACTTGGAGAAAACAAGGACCTCACTGTGAGAATCAGGAATGATCAAAGTTAAGAGTTGTGGGGGTGAGGCGGGGAGGGAGAAGATTGTGGAATCTTCTTTTTCCAAGGTTTTTAAATACAGTACTGATTATCATCTCTCCCTGGGATAGTTTCCACAGACTGTTAGGGCCTGGAGGCAGAGAGAAGGACTAAGTTCTCCCAGGATATCTTTTGGCTCCAGAACTTTAAGAGTTTTTTTAAGATGTATTTTTAAATGGGTGTTTTGAGTGGAAGAGATTTGGCTCTCATTTGAACTGTTTATATTGGAGTTAATTTTGCTGAGGGTGGGGGGGTCACTTGAGTTGGGGGGAAAAACACAGCAAGTTAAGGAAGTGGCAGATAGCCCAAACGTGAATAGAGCCATGTGGTTCCTAATACTGATCAGAGGTTGATAGGACTTTGCCTCTAGACAAATGGCTGTCCCAAGGGGCAAATATAAAGCTCTTTATCAATCAAAAACTCCATCTCTGTGAATTTTCATTCTTCCAATCTCCCAGGCTCAAAATCTTGGCCTCATCCTTTACCCTTTTCCTTTCCTTTGTTCCTTTTATCTAACTTGGTTTTTTTCTGCCTTTAAAGTGTGTCTTGAAAGAATGTGAAAATTTGTTTTTTCATGTAATTGAAGAAAAATAAAATATTTTTAAACATAATAAAAAAGTATATTTTGGATTTACCACCTCATTCTTTAAGTCCTCTTTACCTTTCATATCCTTATCATCACTCATCTGGATTATTGCAAGTATCTTCTAACTAGTCTCCTTCCCTGAGATCACGCTCTATTCCAATCCATCCTCCATTCTACCTCAATGGTTATTTTTGAAGTGACTATATCAGCCTCCTTGCTCAATGATTTCCTATGGCCCTCTATTTCCTCCATAGCCAAATATTAAATTCCTTTAAAAATTACTTTATCCTCCCCATTACATGTAAAAACAATATTTGACATTCTTTTTCAAAAGTTTTTTGAGTGCTGAACTTTTTCCCTCTTTCCCTCCCTCCCTTCCCAGACTTCCTGAGATGGTAAACAATTACATATGCAGTCATGTAAAACATTTTTCCATAGTAGTCATTTTATGGAAGAGAACTTGAATAGAAAAAATTGGAGAAAGAAAATACTAAAAGAGTGACTTGTGTATGTCCACTTCCAGAGAAAAAATGGATAAATAGAAACATGACATAGTTATATATATATATATATATATATATATATATATATATATATATATATATATATACACACATATATCTTGTCAAAAGATGCCTTCTCTAGTGTGGGGAGGGGAGGAAGGGAGGAAGATAACTGGGAATTTTAATGTAACTAACTGATTAATTTTAAAAGGAAATGAAATATCGAATGTTTCAGTCTCCATCAGTTCTTTCTCTGGAAGCAGACAGCATTTTTCATCATGAGTCTTTTAGGAGAACAGTTAAGTCAATCACAGTTGTTCATCATACAATATTGCTGTTACTGTGTCATTTGGTTCGTATTAAGTCTTTCCAGGTTTTTCTTAAACTCTCCTACTCATTTCTTATAGCACAATAGTATTCTACAACTTATTCAGCAATTTCTCAATTGATAGACATTTCCTCAATTTCCAATTCTTTGCACAAAAAAAGCTGCTATAAATATTTTTGTCCAAAAAGGTTTCTTTCTCTCTTTTTTTGATCTCTTTGCAATACAGACCTAATAATGGTATTGCCAGATGAAAGGGCAAGCATAGGTTTATAGTTATGATCGTGGTTCCAAATTGCTCTCCAGAATGGTTGTATCAGCTCACAACTCCACCAACAATGCATTCATGTTCCAATTTTCCCACATCCCTTCCAATATTTATCATTTTCCTTTTCTGTCATATTGGCCAATCTGATAGGTATGAGTTAGTATCTCATTTGCATTTCTCTAATCAAGAACGGTTTAGAACACATAAAACCCACTTTCTGTCATTTTAAAGCTTTTCATAACCCTGCCTCTTTTTATCTCCCTAATCTTTTTACTTTTTGTTTCCCTTTATAATCCAGCTTTATGGGTTTACTTACAGTTCTTCAAACATGATTCTCCATCTCTCATCTCAATGGTTTTGCACTGGCTCTCCCTTAGTTCATCAATGCTTTTCTTGGTTTCCCTTGTTTTCTTCAAGTCTCCCCTCAAGGTCTTCTGCAAAGACTTTTCCTGGTCTTCTGAGTTGCTAATGCCTCACTGTTCAGACTATATTTCACTTATTCTGTGTCTTTCTAGTATGTACCTGGTTGTTTACATGTTTTTCTTCCCTCCATTCCATCCTGTACAATGATGTCAAATATCAAGAATCTAGAACTAGAAGGGACCTTAGAGACCAAACCCAACATCCTCATTTTTTCATATGAGGAAACTGAGGCCTAGGGAAGTCCACAGAGCTAAAATGTGTCTGGGGTGGAGGAGCTAGACAACACCGTAGATAAAGTGCCAGGCTTGGAATCAGGAGGGCCTGGGTTCAAATGTGACTTCAGACACTTCCTAGCTGTGGGGCCCTAGGCAAGTCACTTAACCCCATTTGCCTAGCCTTTACCCCATCTGTCTTAGAATTGTTACTGACAGAATGTAAGGGTTTATAAAAAAGTGTTAGATATAAAATTTGAATCCAGGTTCTATGACTCCAAAGTTCATACCTTTCCATTATATCATAAGAACAGAGACCATGTCTTAAACATCATGTACATCTTCCACAGTGCATTGTATTCAATAAATTCTTATTATTCAGCTGATTGGTTGTCTGAGTAGGAAGCCCAAACATAATTTTTATGGATCAATTTTCTGGGTAACCCTCCACCTTTTATTTAAATAGGGATAGAAATAAAACTCATGTCCAGACCAGGCCAAATTAATCACTAAGTTTACTCATTTATTTAATTTACTAATTATTAATAATGACGTTTTCCTTCAAAGTGTTAATGAATTATGTTTCCTATCTACAAAAAGAAAAAATCTCTAGAGGGATTGAGAAGAAAACATTGAAGGAAGAAAAAAATAAATGTTATTAAATTATGACCTTGAATGTTTTTAGTTTCATTTCATTCTTGCCTTGGAACTTTGCCAGAGCACTCTCCTTAGGGGGAAGGTACAATCTTATTTCTGAAATAAAACCATTTGAAGAAGGAAATCAAGATGGGTAGGAGAGGAGGGCAAGGTGTAGAATCATCATCACACTTCTTCCCCGCTCCCACCCATCACTCCTGCCACCTAAAGCTGGCAAATTTAAATAGTCTCTGTTTATGTTTTTCTGGACATTCTGTGCCAACTTACCTCCAGTCCTCAAAGGCACTGATTGGTGTTTGTGCTTTTTTATCTATATTTCATCTCGTGATGGTATGTTCCCTGGAATCAGATCTTAGCATTCTCTCTGGAATGAGAAGAATCCTTTCCCCACATGGTTTACCTCTTTTGTTCAGTGGTTGAGAATAAAGGGGTCCCTAAGGAGAAAGTAATTCTTTGCCCAAAGCTGGAGATGACTATGGGCAATGCACCAGGAACAGGAGAAGCAAGCAGTTGGTACTGTTTTCTACCCTTCTCAAGCAGGTGTCATATAAAAAGGTTTCATGGCATGTGGCATGCAGTTGTGTTAGACAGCATGACTCAGAAACCTGGGAGAGGGGGGAAAAAGCATAGCTAACGTTCCCTTCAACTCTTTCATTGGAGGCTATTTTGTACCTTCCCTGAAATAGACCTGCAACTGGAAAACATTTTCTCTTCTCTTGGATTAACCACCATCATAAAGGAACCCCTAATGAGCCCCCATGTGATCATTGAACCAGCAACTTTTCCGCCTAGAGGTTTTGATTTCCAACCCCAAATCTTCCTCTCCTCATGTACTAGAACTGAGTTATGCAGGCAGAGTTACAGAGATTTCATTCAGAAGGGCTGAGCAGTTACTAGGACTTCTCTCTACAGGAACCTTGTGAATTTTTTTATTCTCATAGGTTTTATGCTACAATCCAAGCTACACTTGATAATTCCTTATCACAATGTCATGAAGCAGATTAAATTAACAGAGAAAAAGTCAGGAAGTATAGTCTAATCATTTTTTTATCTCTGTTAAATACTATTTTGAGCATTGAGTAAAGCTGAAAAAGCATTGTAGTGAAAAAACGAATTGTCTGGGAGTCAAGCGACCTGGATTTGACACTTGTTATTTGAAATCTTTGGACCTCAGTTTCCTCGTCTGTTAAATGGAGATAATGATGTGGGGTTTTGTCAGGTTCTAATCTAAAGCACTTTGGGGTTTTAATGAAACTAAAATTTTTTCCCCTGAACATAACTGACACTGGATATAAAAAAGATTTCCATATACAAAGTAAAACAGAAAGAAAGGCTTTTAGATGAAGCCACAACTCTGTTTTATGGGCGCTGTACTTCTTTTAATCATCTAATAAATCTAACAAGCTGGCCTTGAAAGTTTCTTTCTGGCCTTTGTTCCATTTTCTTCTGCCCATTTAAAATATACTTAATCACTTAATCATTTTCTTTTTGTCCCTTTTATTTCAAAAAATCTACCACTAGTTCTACATCCTTGTCCCCCATCCTCAGTTTAAAAATCAAAACAAAACTTTTGTAACAAATATATACGTATAGTCAAAACATGGGAAAATGTTTGACATGGACTGCACATGTAATATCAGATTGTTAATCATCTGAGGAAGGGGAGAAGAGTGGAATGAAAGGAGAGAGGGAGAGAATTTGGAATTCAATATTTTTTAAAATAGTTTAAATTGTTTTTAAAATGTAATTGGGGAAAAATAAAACATTATTTTTGAAAAGTCAAATATGTTTAGTAAAGCAAATCAAACTCCCACTGTGGTCATTTTCAAAGCTGCATGTCTCATTCTGTCACTTGAGTCCATAATTTCTCTGTCAGAAAAATAGGTAACCTGTCTAATCATCAGTCCTCTGGTGCAGTAGTCGGCATTGGCATTGATTAGAGTTCTTATGTAGTAAAACAAACAAACAAACAAACAAACAACCTTGTGTCTGTAAAGGATGCTATAAATGCAAGCTACTATTATCTTCTCTGAGTTTATCTTCATCTGGAGGTTGGAGGGTAGGCCCAGAAAATTTTTATGATTCTTTCAAGCTTTGCCATTCTGTGATTCTAAATTGCTTTTTCTATATGTATATAAGATGATTCACTTTTCAGAAAATAAGCACAAAATGGAGAAGTCAGAAGACACATAGGATGCATAAAATCCCATGCTGATAACTGATAAGCCCAGAATTCTGGGAGCAGTATAGTTCAATGTTCTGAGAAGGTTCCAGAAAGGATGGAGGCTGGGAAATGGCACTCCACTTAGTGGTTCTTGGTTCTAATAATACTTATATTCTTTACTCTAAATGAAACCAAAATGCATGAATACATTCTAAAAAGCATTGAGTCAGGCATGGTACTAGTTTCCAGGAATAAAAACATAAAAATAGCCCATGCCCTCAAGAAGCTTTTATTCTAATCTGATCTCCTCATTTCTCACCCACATATAGAGGAGTAATAGCTAAGGAAGGTACTTTTGGCTTAGGCAATCACAGGGATTATGGATGGAGTCCTAAGGCAGAGGACGGCTGCCATTTTATTGTATCAGTAGGGGTTTGGGAGGTGCTCAGGGAGCTCTAGCACCTCTGGCATAAGGGTTGGCCAAGCCCTTTTCAGGGCTGCTCATCTACTGTTGGTGTCTAACCTTCACCCAACTCTCACTTGTGACTCCAAGAAGCTGTAGCGTGTGCAGGGACCACAAGCTGGTAAAAACCATCAGCAGAATGGCTAAACCAGGATCAGGTAACTGACAGACCTTAAGCCTGCTGGTGAATTAGGGGGCTGCCAGCTGCAGACATGGGAAGACTCCCCCCAGGGGAATGGGTAGATGAGAACAATTTGTGTGGAGCACCTGGAGCTTGGTCAGACATTGAAGCTGTCAGGGCCATTCACTGCATTCTAGGCCATTGCCAGTCTTCCTAACTTTTGTCTTACCACTGGATTTTGAGGATTCTAAATGAGAGAGTGAGGCTGATATCAGTGCAGCTTTGTTTCACTTAAATGCAATTCATTTGCAAGTCAAGACATCACCCCTTGATCTGGTTGGTCCTCTTCAAAACAAAGAATGAACAAGGACAGTATCTATGGAGCGTTGATTATTCCCAGAGTAAGCCCAAGACGTAGAAAGGGGAGGGCTGGTGATGATTCCTGTGCTATGGGGGGGAGGGGGGGGAGGAAGTCAAGATTCACAAACTAGAGAAGCCCTGATGTTCTGATGGTTGGATTGGATGGGAAGTATAGTGTGAAGCTGCCTAGATTCAGTGGGTTAAATGACTTTGTACACATCCATTAATCAGTTCAGCTCTACTCTAAGGGAAGGCTCTGAGGCTGAGTCAATAAACTTCTCATAGAAATGGGCCATGATCTCAATCCAGATGTTCTGTGTTCATGGTAGTTAGGACAGATGTTGACATGCTTAGGTAGATCCTGGCTTCCTGGTGGATGGTTAGATGAGCTGAGCAGAAAGAAACTATTTGGTAATTGGAAAGATGAATTTCAGGCTTTCCTAAAAGAAGCAAATAAAAGAGTTTGTTTCATAATACATTTAAAGGTAGCAAGAAACATCAGTTTAAGGGGCAGTTAATTTGCAGTGCTCATGATAAAGAAATAAAGAAGCTACCATGAAGATCATTGAACTTTATTTGCTAACATCTGTTAGAGAGCATGAAAGAAATGGAGAAATTCTGTTTAAAAAACAATTTAAGGAGATTCTCTAAAGGAAATTAACATATATGCTGATATTTGGCGACTTCAATGTCATAAAGAACATAGAGGATACTTTGGAAAATATGGTTTGATATGAATAAATAAAAGCAAAAAGACTTGTAAATTTACTCAAAAACTATATTTTATGTATCATGAATACTTTCTTAAAGAAGAGACCTGGGGGACAGTTGGGTGGCTCAGTGGATTGTGAGCCAGGCTAGAGCCAGGAGGTCCTGGGTTCAAATCTGATATCAGACACTTCCTAGCTGTGTGACCCTGGGCAAGTCACTTAACCCCCATTTCCCATTCTTCTGCCTTGGAACCAATGCATAGTTTTGATTCTAAAGTAAAAGGTAAGGGTTTGAGAGAGAGAGAGAGAGAGAGAGAGAGAGAGAGAGAGAGAGAGAGAGAGAGAATGACTTGGAAGATTCTGGACATGGAAAGCACCAAACCACATGACAGAAAGTGAAATTGGCTATATCTTAATTGACAGGAAATGACTGATTGTGTGGGTGTTATTTCCAAATCAACTGTCTTGGTGCAACTAGGTCATTGAAACAAAGGTCATCTGACAGAGTTAGACGGATAAAGATGAAAAGATATTATATGTAATTATAATAGCTTGAGCCTGACCCATGTAAACTATTGACAATGAAAAATAAGAATTAGACTAAGGTAAAGATATGGAGTCTGATTAGCATTATTTCTCATAGATTTTTAACGTAATGTAGTCACAATAAGAAGGCCAAAAGGGCCCAGGAACTGTATCCATGGTCAAAACTTGTTCTCTTCACAAAGCAGAGTCACAACAGTGAAAATTCATATCAGCTCTGAATACAAACTCTTTTACAAAATATTAATAGAAAAGGATAGCTGAGAATTATAAATAATATTGTCTCCAAAACACCAAAAACCAATGGAAGGGAAATTAAGTCTGCAGGAAACTTGGCATGAGACAGAACTAAGCTAGATCATCTCAAGGCTTTCTTTAGATAAACATGTAAGGAGAACAATGAATGGACAAACAAATAAAACAGTTTTACAAGCTTTCAGATGGCAACTCATTCTCATCATCAGTGACACCATATTTGGATATTCCTGCTTTCATGAAATATAGGGCAATGGAAATGTTACTTAAGAAAATGAAGTTGGGAAAAGATGAAGTAAACACAAATGAAATCTGTGCAAGAGATGACATAATTTTGAAAGTAATATAATCTCAATTACATTTGTTTTTTAATTATCTTATTTTTAAATTTAAAACATTTATTTTCTCTCCCTCCAATCTTCCTCTCTATTGCAAACAAAAAGGAAAAGCAAAATCTTTGTCAATATCATGCACTAGAACTCAAAGAAGGGAATTAACTAAAAACCCAAAAAATTCATAGATGTGACCAAAGGGTGACCAAAATAACTATTGATCCCTATGATGACATTCTCCTTTCCATAAAACCTTTAGGAAGATTATCTATTCATTTATTGAGGGTGTCCTGGAAAAAAATATGTGAGAAGGAAACAGACAGGCTTTTGCCAGAGACTGTCTACAACCCTATTCCCATTTCTCTACAATTACATAATTTGTAGGCTTGTCCATTTTGAAATTGTCTTCCAGGCCCTCATAATCTGCCTTAGATCTGAGCCCTTAAGGACTGAAGGAAAATAAGCACTAAAATTAATGAACCATGTTTTGCCCTTGGATCAGCAAGTGTCACATTTGCTAATTAGTAAGGCACAAGAGGTTGAGTGTAGAATGGTAAGGAAATAATAAAGTTTTGCTTTTCTTAAAATGTCAGCAAGGAGCACCAGGATAACAAAGGCACTTGACCGACTGGGAACTTTAGTGAAGCCATTTGGAGGATGAGATGATAGCATAGCTCTGTAAATCCTGGATACTAGGTCTTTATTAAGAAGTTTATGCTCAGGATGTCTGCATTATGGATGTTTTTCAGACCTATGGACACCAGATAAAACTTATTTTTCAGTTGTGTCTGACTTTTCCTAACTCCATTTGGGATTCTGGAGTGGTTGGCCATTTCCTTCTCCAACTCATTTGACATATAAGGAAACTGAGGCAAGCGGGCTTAAGTGCCTTGCCCAGGTTCACAAAGGTTCATAAATCTGAGTCCAGATTTGAATTCAGGAAGATGAGTCTTCTTGACTTCAGGCTTGGTAATCCATCCACTGTGCCCCCAAGCTGCCCCTGTCAGATGTCATCAATATCTTTTAAGTAAGCTTTAGAGAGATCCTAATGTGGTTTCAGAGATGATCTAACATTTAGTGTTTGGCATAGCTGGACCTTAGAGATTATCTAGCCAAGACTCATTACTTTTTTAGAAAAATTGGCTCAGATATTTTTTCAATATTATATATATTGTAAGAGGTAGAGTTCAGAATTCTAATTTAGAAGATCTGATGCTTTGACTCACTTCTCTTTCATCCTTCCCACTCCATCCCCAGACATTGTTTAATATAATATATAATTAATAAAATGTATATTTTATTTAACATATGTCTATTTTATTTATTCATTGGTATGAGTGTATATATGCATGTATACATGTATATATATATGTATCTATGTGTGTATTGATTTCTTAGGGAAAGTAAACAGTTTATCTAGTGAGAGTCCCCTTTGTATACAAGTATTTTATTTTTGAACATTGAGTAGCAGTGTTTAGTGTTTGAGATGGGGAATTCCCTGGAATTTCCCAAATGAAACACAGTTGAAGCTTCTCTGGTTCACCGGACCCTGAGGAATAGTCCAATTTCCTTTCCTCGGATGTTCACCTGCTCACACCAAGCATTCCTCTGTGAAAATAATTTGTAAATAGGGGTGTCAACTAAGGACTCTACGGACTGGCTCTGACAAGGAATAACCTGCAGAGAAACTAGCCATCTAGCAGTAAACAAAGACAGAGTTAGGAGAGTTAGAAAGTATGCCACTAGATGGTTCAAAGATGGGGTGCTGGACCTAGAGTCAGGGAGATCTAAGTTAAAGTCTGGCCTCAGACATTTTCCATCTATAATGACCCTACGCAAGTTTCGTAATGCATTGGAGAAAGAGATGACAACCCCCTACAGTTTCTTTGTCAAGAAAACGCCTCCATAGAAAGAACTGTTGGAGTCAGATGGATACAAATCAAATCAAAGCATTGCCATTTTACATATTTACAGTTTAATTTTGGGCTTGTGACTTTGTACAAGAATACTCTTATAAAAATAATCAATATGGAAGTGTGTTTTGTGTGATATTTATAAAAAAGAAGACCCCGTGTAAAATATCGGCATGCTATAATCTATGGGGTCACAAAGAGTTGCACACGACTGAACAACGTGTGCCAAGAGATGACGGTAAAAACAAAAAGAAAACGGTCCTTGCCCTCAAGAAACTTATATTCTATAGGAGGCAGGAGAGAACTGCATGGACAAAGAAAAGGAAAATATTATGATTAGTCAGAGGCAGTGTGGTATAATGCATAGAGAACTGGCCTCTGGACTGTAGTCTTGCTTTTGACATGTGTGGCCATAGGCAAGATACTTTATTTGTGCTAGGCAACTTTCTCAAAGAAGATGCTAACCCACATTGATAAAGTACTTATCATTGGTAAAGTAACTTCATTATCTGGGAGTTTCCTCTCCCACTGAAATTATACTTCTAATTCCTATCCATCTTTCTGTCTATTCTGGAAGTCCCTTGTACTAATGAAATTACTGGTCCAATCCCTATTCATATATCCATCTGTCTGTTTGTCTGTTCTGGAAAATCCCTCTACAAGTGAAATTATAAGTCCAATCCCTATCTGTATGTCTATTTGTCCATCTATTTATCTGTCGACCTATCCATTCATCCAACTATCCATCCAACTATCTTTCTACCTATCGATCTATCTATCTGTCTGTCTGTCTGTCTGTCTTTCTGTTCTTGGAGTTCCCTCAGTCAATGAAATAATAGGTCCAATCCTTATCTATCTATCCATCTATGTATCTGTCTAACTGTCAATTTATCTATCCATCTATCTATCCATATGTCTATCTGTTGATCTGTTCTTGGAATTCTCTATTATAATGAAATTACATATCCAATACCTGTCTGTCTATCTATCTATCTATCTATTTATCTATCTATCTTCTGTCTGTCTATCTACATATATATATATATATAGAGAGAGAGAGAGAGCTGTAGTAGCACACCTATAGTATTTTGTATTTCTGTGATAATTTACAGTTTATAAAATGGTTTCCTTACAATAATCTTTAGAACTAAGTAGTTCATGTATTAGCATTGCCGTTTTACATATGTGGAAATTGATGGACCTCAGAGAACTGAAATCATTTACTCTCCATTTATATAGCTGGTAAATAGCAAAGTCAGACCTCCAAAATCTAGTTCTGACTCTAAGTAAATCCAAAGCTCTTTTCCCTGCCCAAGGCTACCTTCCTGAGCTACCCTTGAGAAAAGTTTTGCAAATCATTTTGTCTTTTGATACAACAATTCAGAAAGGTTTTCCCTTTCCTGAGAGCACAGTGATATCTGGAAAGTCCCTTATATCATTTAATAAGCCTCTTGAGATAGAGAGATTTGGAGTTTTACCCAAAATTAATGAGCTCCTCTGCTTAAAATCTCTTGAGGGATCATGGTATCTTGGAAAGGGCACTGAATTTGCAGGCAGAGAACCCAAGTTTGAATCTTGGTCTCCTATTCATTCCCTATGAAACCTTGGACACATCGTTTAATGTCTTTTTCTCAATTTTCTTATCTGTAAAATTAAGGATTTGGACTAGATGATTTCTTAGGGTTTTTTCCCAGATCTATGATTCTCCTTTGGTTTCCCATTGCTTATAATATCTAGTCCAAACACCTTCAGTCAGGTGTTCAAGGTTTTCCACAATCCACTTCCTCCAATCGCCACCCCACCTGACAATTATCACCCTTACATAAATCCTCTGACCTAGCCAGGTGTCAACGTGGAATCTAGAAGTCCCCAAACTTGTAAGTTTAGTGGGGTTTGTTGAACCCTGAGGGAAAGTCCTACTTCACTGGTCTCAGGCTAACAATAGACTTTGAGTTAGTTCTGAGTGGGGATGGCTCATCCCATTGGATGCATCTTTTTTGCCTTAGAAGATTCTCCCATTGTATCACATCCCCCTTTCAAGAATCGAACTCCAACTTATGAGATTGACTTATGAGATTATGATTGGCTTATGAGATTGACTTGGTACCTACTACACTATAACTCAAGGTCTATTGTTAACCTGAGACCAGTGAAGTAGGATTTTCCCTCAGGGAGGAACTCTCCAGTGACAAGGTCAAAAGCTGAGGTTTCTACCTCCAAACTAACTAAACTGGGGATCACCAAATCCCTCTAAGCTACAAGTTTGGGGACTTCTAGATTCCACGTTGACACAGACTAATCTTACTGTCCCCTATACAGCCTCCAATCAGTGACACAATCTGTCTTTCCTTCTTCTAAGCTCTTCTCTTTTTTCTTTGCCTATTCATAGTCTACATATCCTTCAAAACCCAACTCAAATGCTTTCTACTACATTAGATATTTCTCTACTTAATACAAATCACATTGACCCTCCCTTCTCTGTACTCTTGGGGTATGTATAGTCTGCCCTGTTCTCTTGGGCTTCTACCATCTATTATTATCTCATACTGTTATTTTTTCCACATATGTAAGAATCTTCCCTGCTCAACTAGATTGTAAACACCTGGAGGACAGGGATAATTTCTGAAACTTCTTTTTAGTTCCTCTGGCTAGCAACTACTGCAACACTTGGCAGGCACGTGATACTTGGTAAATACTTGATAAAAGAATAAACTTTGGCTAAGGTACTGGCTAAACTTGACCATATCCTTTTTTCTATAAGTACCTTTCTGCAGAAAAAAAAGAGTCTCTTAGATAATTTTAGGTAGATGTGTAAAAGAAAGCTCTCTTTCTTCCATAGTCCATTACGCATACATCTGTTCCCATCCTTTCCTTTGATTGTGTCTGCTATTTTTAAAAAATCCACCTACAGAATAAAAGTTTCCATTTTAAAGAGTACAAATGTGGAGAAAGTACATTCCTATCAAATTGGCCCCCTCTTCTTAATTCTTTATTTAATTTTATTTTTGGCTTTGAAAGCATCAAATCAATTTAGCTTGAGTCCTAAATATAGGTATGACTAACAAAGATTTCCACACAGACTTCAAAAATTGCTCGTAAGCCAGCAGGAGGAAAATAGATTAGCAAGCAATGGCACCAACTTACATTTAAAAGGACTTAAACTCAGCTATGGAACAAAAGTGAAAAATAATACTATTTTCCACATGAGGAAGTAAACTGGTCTAATGTCTAGGCAGGAAAAAGAGGCCTCATAAGAGATAGCTCTGAGCATGGACTCAGCTTCCCCAGGGAGGTACTTTTTGAGATGGTGCCTCTGTCTATGTCAGTGTGGACCCATGATTGGGAGGCAAATTTGGGATAGGCTCCCAAAGCACAGAAACCAGTTTTCTAGTAATTGCTTCTCAAACTGGTCCTGTGAATGAAAAACAATTATGCCCTGCTCACTGGTGGACTATGAAACCTGGGCGTCCAAATTTGTGGACAGGAATCACCTTTGCATAAATTAGAAGAACAGTTATTCTTGGGCATGAGAGACCAGAAGGGGTGGGAAAATCTTGGATGGGAAGGAGGATCATCAAATAAAAGCACTCATGTTCTTGTTTTGATATAGGAATGGCAATCTTGAACATTTACACTACATTAAGGACTTTGCTGAATGTGAAACTAAGTGTGATACTGTCTGTGCTTTTATAAAACCAGTCAAAGAAGGTAAAACTTTTGAATGGAATAAATTTGCAAGAAGTAAATCAAGTCAATAAGGGGTAGATATTCAGAGCTGGAAGGGAGCTCAGGAGCCATGGAATCCATCTCTCTCATTTTGCAGATGAAGAAACTACTGCCTTGTAAGAAGTGACTAAGGGAGATGATTTCCTTATTAAAAGAAGGAAACAGAGATTTTGTGACTTCCTCTGAAAGCTTCAAAGTCTTAGTAAATATTAGAGTACCATAGGATTGGAAGGCACTTTGGAAGACACTTAATTCAATGTTGTTGTTGTTCAACAGTTCAGTTGTGTCCAAATCTTTGTGACCCCATGACCATAGTATATCAATATTATCCGTGGAGTTTTCTTGGCAAAGATATTGCAGTAGCTTGTCATTTCCTTCTCCAGTGGATTAAAGCAAACAGCAGTTAAGAGATTTGCCCAGGGTCACACAGCTAGTATCAGAAGCCAGGCTCCAGGCTTAGTACTCAATCCTCTGAGATACCTATTTAATTCTATTTAATTCAATGTTGTTTGGACACTTTTGAATCATGTCTGACTCTTCATGACCCCCATATATGGTTTTCTTGGCAACAATAGTGGAGTGGTTTGCTATTTCCTTCTCCAGTTCATTTTGCAGATGAGGAGACTGAGGCAGAATCAAGTGACTTCCCCAGTGTCACAGACCTACTAAGTGTTTGAGGCTGGATCTGAACTCAGATCTTCTTGACCTCAGATCTCTATCTGCTGTGCCACCTTTTAGTTCAATACCCTACTGCATAAGAACATAGGAAAACAGATTTAGAGCTTGAAGAGAAGTTAGGGACAATTCCTCTATTTTATAGATGAGGAAACTGAGGCCAAGAGAGCTGGAATGACTACACTACAATAACATAGATATACATGGAAGAGTCAGAATTTAAACCCAGCCCTGCTACCTCTAAATCCAGTATTCTTTCCAGCATGCCATCCTGTTTCTTGATATGGAAATCTCCTCCATAATATCCCTAAGAAATCTTTCTGCCTGAACACAAAGGTGGAATTCATTATCTAACAAAACAATCCATTCCATTTGCTGATAGGTCTCATTCTTTTAAAGCTGTTTCTTATTTTCACTTGAAATCTTTCTCCCCATCACTTTCACCTACTTGTCTTAGTTTGTTCTCTGGAACTACTCATGCTTAAAGCATTTGGAAGTCTTGTCACCCCAGTCCCATCCCTCGGGTTTTCTCTTCACCAGAAAAAATGTCCAAAATGGCTTAAATGGTTTCTCCTATGGCATACGTGCAAGTCCCCTCATGATTCCCATTATTTCCCCTGGCATTGGTTTACTAACATCTCTACCAAAATGTTTCTCATTTTACATGAACCAGATTGACAAAGGGAACTTGATGCCTTGTCACTAATGTGATATTTGATCCCCACCCTATTCACATCAACAGGTAAACAGCCCATTATTAAGGAAAGAAGCCAAGTGTTGAACTAAAGTTGGACTGTTTGGCCATTGTCTCACCGCAGGCAAGTCACTAAAATTCTCTGGACCTCAGTTTGCTTCTCTTTAAAATGAGAGGTTTGCACTACATGACTTGAAGTTACTTTCTAGCTCTAGATCGCTTTTATTCCTCAATATGGTGTCCATTAATCTATTGGGTTTTTTCCCAGTCAATGAGTATTTTTAGCACTATTTGCCAGATAGAGAAGCTAGTTAGGGAGCCAGACCTATAATCAAGAGGACTCATCTTCCTGAGTTCAAATTTGGCCTTAGACACTTACTAGTTGTGTGACTCCGAAAGAGTCACTTAATCCTATTTGCTCTAGTTTCCTCTGTAAAATGACCTTGAGAAGGAAATGACAAACCACTCCAGTATCCATGCCAAGAAGGATGAGATCAGACACGACCAAAACAACTGAACAGCAACAACTTAGAAAGGAGGAACGATAGACCCCAAAAACTGGACATGTGGGCAGGGGTGCCAGAGAACCTCCTTGCTGGATGATCTGAAGGAGCCAGACTTGTTTTTGCATTAAATGTCTGAGTCCCAGACAAACTTGGTATAGTCTCTCAACAACAAATTTCTTAAGGAAGGTCAGTTGATTTTATTAATGTATACCTAATATGACCACCATTAGCTTCTAAGAGTGTTCTCATTAAAATGACAATAGCACCCTCAACGTGCTGAGAAGGTGGTATTTTTTGGCCACCAGTCACGACTTAAAAAGCATAGGCTGGCAGAATTAGAAGGGATCAAAAATGATTAATAACAATAATATTCTTGGTTAATGACTTTGTTAAAACCAGATTAATCTAAGTGAACATGGATAGTGACAATAGTAATGGGCATAAAAAATAATGAATGATATGAATAAATTAAATCAGTGATCTTCCCATATGATGATTTCTTTCTTTTTTTTTTTTAATCCCTTCTCTCCCATTTTAGAATCAATACTGCTATTGGTTCCAAAGCAGAAGAGCAGTAAAGGCTCTTGAGGGCTAAGTAACTTGCCCAGGGTCACACAATTAGGAGGTGTGTGAGGTTATGTTTGAACCCAAGACCTGCTATCTCCAAGTCTGGCTCTTGATCCACTGAGCCACCCACCTGCCCTGATGTGTTGGTTTCTTTAAAACATGAGCCCATAGGGGCTATCCAGCAAGATGAGATTATCTGAGGTAAAAATCAGCAATAATATGAGTAATTAGTTATTATAGCAGTCATTAATTAATCATTAATATTAAATTCTATAATAAGGAGAAATGATAATAAATGAATTTGTGTTCTGTAAGGATCGGTTGAAGTGGTTGGAAATAGTCTCCCTAACAAAGGGAAGGCAGAGATGGAGCTTGTCTGAATTATTGCAATAATCTTCTAGTTGAACTTTCTGGCTTAAGTTTCTCTCCACCTCTGTCCATTTTCAACTCAGCTATCAAAGTGACAGTTCTAAGACACACATTTAACCATGTCATTCTCTTATTCAATAAACTCCAGTGACTTCCTGTTTCTTCCAGGATAAAATATAAAGTCCTTTGTTTAGCCATTAAAGCCCTTCATACATAGCCCCTTATTATCTTTTTGGTCTTCTTTTTCTAAATTACCTTTACCTTCTATTTCAGAATTAATAATAAGCATCAATTCTAATGCAGAAGATCAGCAAGGGCTAAGCAATGGGGGTTAAGTGACTTGCCCAGGGTCACACAGCTAGGATGTGTCTGAGGCTAAATTTGAACCCAGGACCTCCTGACTCCAGGCCTGGTGCTCCATCTACTGATACCTTGCTGCTTCAACTCTGGCCTTGATGCTGACCCTCACATAAGACTTTCCCTCTCCATTTTCCTTTTTAAAAAATATTTATTTCTTGTCTTAGAATTGACACTGTGTATTGATTCCAAGGCAAAAGAGCAGTAAGGGCTAAGAAATGGGGGTTAGGTGACTTGCCCAGTATCCGAGGCCAAATTTGAATTCAAGATCTCCTGTCTCCAGTTCTGGCTCTCTATCCACTGATCCACCCAATCCACCACCACCCTACCATGAGCCTTAGTCTGGAGCTCTTTCTTCTAAAAAGTCAAATCTCTGTCAGAATGATGCTTCTCTTTGTTTCATTAATGCTATTAAGTTATTAATAATGGTCCCAAAGCCCAAGAACAGTGATGCTGGTAGCTCTGATGAGCCTGAGAAAAGTCATAAAATATCTAGAAGTGTTCATATAAGAAATATTTATTAAATAATTGGACTCACTATTATGTATCATTTCCATTGCATCTCCAATCTATCCTGCAAATATATTTTTGGATATAATTCTTTTCATGTTGTCTCCTTTATTAGACTGGGGTTTCACCCAGTAGGGACTGCTTTTTTGTCTTTTTTGTATCCTCACACACCTAGCACAGAGACTAACAAATAGTAAGCACTTATTAAGTTGGGGGGGGGGTGTTGACTGATAGCTCTCCTCAAGTATTTGAAGGATTTACATAAAAAAGGAATTTTCCTACTTGGTCTTAGGAGACAGACCTGTGAACTCCATGGGTAGAAGCTGAAAAGTGGCAAATTTAGGATTGATGGAAAGACTAAAGTCTTAGCAATTAGAGCTTTCCAAAATGGAATTCACTTCCATGACAGAGAACAGGAATTCCCTCAGTAGAGCTCTTCAAGCAAAGACTAGATGATCACTTTTTAGGTGTGTTGTTAAAAGTCACTACCTCCCTGGATCTAAAGATGAAATTTCTCACAATGAGAGGGGTTGGCCCAGATGATCTTTTAGGTTCTTCCTAGCTCTAAATCCATGATTCTTGATATGAGGTTTGATTAGATGACTGAGAAGTAGCTAAGTGACTTGGAGGATAGAGTCAGAGTGAGTTTGGAGTCAGTGTGACAGAGGCTGTCACTAGAGAAAAAGTGCCAGGCTGAAGAGTAAGTGAAATTAATCACCTTGATGGGGGAGGGGCCCCAGGAGGGGAATCCTGAGGAGAGAAGACTCTGGCGGGAGAACAGTGAGGTCCTCAGTCCCAAGAGATGGATAAAGACTTTCTCCTGAGGGTTACCCACTTTTCCTCCTGGTAACTGGAAGTCTTTCCCCACAACACTTCGCAATTGAAGGGACTTTCTGAAGAGAAACCTGAGCAGACTTTACTTCAGCTCCTGTTGCCATGGGGTGAGTCTACCTGACTTTCTCTCAGGGGCTCAGGCTGCCAAGGCCTGAGTTCCCCCCAAACTCAAGGAGGGAGGGGAAAGGGTTTAGATAGAGACAGGGACCCCCTTTCCCCACATTCCTTTTCCTTTTTCTTCCCTGCCCATTTTATTCTTTTGTATTTACCTGATTGAGTTATCATTAAAAGTTATCTGTTCCCCAAGCTGAGTGTGAGTGAATGGATCAAGGGGAGACCTTTTTGGTCTCGAGTTGTGGAGGGGGAACAAGAGGGACAAGAGCGACTTGGGAAGGGAAGGCAGAAGGGGGAAAATCTTCAAACCCCTTCTCCTCTCTCTGAGCCAACCCGTTATATCTGCTGTCTCCCCTTGAACCCCACTTTGTAGAAGGGGGGTTTCTTCTATTTTCCCCTCTCCATACCTCAGGGTATAAGCTTCCCTCAGGTACAAAACTTCTCTTTTATCTTTTTTTTTAAAACATCAGGAAGACTCATCTTCCTAAATTCAAATCCAGTTTCAGACACTTACTAGTTGTGTGACCCAGGGCAAGTCACTTTATCCTGTTTGACTCAGTTTCTTTACCTATAAAATGAGCTGGAGAAAGAAATGGCAAACCACTCTAGTATCTCTGCCAAGAAAACTCCAAATGGGGTCATGAAGAGGCAGATATGACTGAAATAACCGAATAACACCAAATGACTTAAAAGTAACTTTTGATCCTTTGAACTACTTATGATCTTACTGTGCTCAAAGCTGGCACTTCCTGTGCCTAGATTTGACTGAAAGGTTTCATCCTGAACTAGTTGGGGTGAACACTTGGTTCTGACTTCCAGAGAAGTCATTTATAGAAGTTCTTGAATAACAGGTCTAGATTAAAACACCCATAACACTTGGACAAGCATACTGACACTTGCAGCTATCACATGTGGAGTTTCCTTGGCAAAGATAGTGAAGTGATTTGCCATTCCCTTCTTCAGTTCATTTTACAGGGAAGGAAACTGAGGCAAATAGGGTTAAATGTCTTGCCTGGAGTCATATAGCTACCAAGTGTCTGAGGTAAGATTTGAACTCAGAAAGATGAATCTTCTGATTCCAAGTCATTCACCCCATCTGGGATTTTCTTCGCAAAGGTATTCCTGTGGTTTGCTGTTTCCTTCTCCAGCTCACTTTATAGATGAGGAAACTGATGCAAGCAGGATTGAATGACTTGCCTGGAGTCACATAGCTAATAAGTATCTGAGGTCAGATTTGAACTCAGGAAGATGAGTCTTCTGACTCCAAATGTGACTCCAACTCTGTCTACTGCACCACCAGTTGCCCCAAAGCATTAGTTCTATGCTAAAGATGAACATGATTTTGTCCTCATGGTTATTTTTTTCATTCTTTTTCCTTTTTTTAACTTGACAAACACCAAGAAAAGAACATTTATATATGTTGAAAGACAATAATATTGCAAGTGAAACAAAGAATCTCTACTAACCTATGTCTTTCCTTCAAACTATCTAATAAATTCAACATGTAATTTTCAAAGCCACACCTGTCTATTCTTTCTGGTCCTCTTTCAGATCTCTTTTCATCTTTTTCTAGGCAAGGAAGGGAGTCCTATTGTTTTCTGGAATGGCTGGACCATTTCCCAGCTCTACCAACAGTGGTTTAATGTGCCTTTCTTCACTCAGCCCCTCCAACATGTATCATTTTCCTGATTTATAATTGTTGCCAAACTGATTGTTCCTATATGTCTTAGCTTGTCAGATTCTTGAGCATCCCAGAGGAATTGCTAATAAAGCATGACTGCAAAGCCTTTGGCCAAAGGGACTTGACATTTCTGTTTCCTCTCAGGATGTTCATTTTTAACTCAGTGAATACCACAAGGGCAGATTTCTAATCAGGAGGCAGCAAGCACTTAAATCCCCTTTGCCAGGAATGGTTTTCCCTCGGTTCTTCTAAAACCCTTTCTGTCCTTTCTTAAGAACATACTTACCACGTATGGTACCCAACTATCAGACTGCAAGCTCCTCAGGTTAATCTGTTCTCCTGGGTTTATGTCTTGACCCTTTTCCAGCCTAATCTCCTTGAGGGCAGGAACACTGATCCAAACTTTTTATGATCCCATAGCACCTAGCAATGTACTCTAAAAACAGTAGGAACCTGGGGTAGCTTTTTTTAGACATACTTCTGCAGACAGACCTCTGCTCTATAAAAACCCACCCACTCCCTTCTTATCTGGTATGATCCACACAGAATCTTCCTTCCTGGGAACTTTCATTTCCTTTACTGATTAGCACCCACCTTCCTGTCTTGACAAAAAGTGAGAAACCAATTAAGCATGCCTGAGGGCAACACCCCACCATTTCCTATAAGGCACCTGACCCTTATTCCTGTTTTGCAACTAATACTAACCATTTGTGTAGGACTTAGCACCAAGAACCTGGAAAAGTCACAGAGACTGGCATCATCTGGGAGCCAAATGCCAGAGCAAGGAGAATATCTTTTCCTAAATCTTTTTTTTTTAATCCTTACATTACTTCTGAGAATAAATACTGTGTAATGGTTCCAAGAGAAAAGAGTAGTATGGGCTGGGCAATAAGTGTTGTGACTCCCACAGGGTCACACAGTTAGGAAGTGTCTAGGGTCAAATCTGAACCCAGAACCTCCCACTGCTGGCCTAGCTCCCAATCCACTGTGCCACTTAGTTGCCTTTTTCCTAGATTTTTTTTATCCTTTTCCTGCTTCTTAGCTTGAAGATCATTGCTAAATCCACAATTCTATATTTCTTGGCCTGTCTAGAAATTGTGTCTTTGTCTCTCAGGTGAGGATGAGCCAAGTGTGAGCTGATAAATATTTAACAACTAGCTTTGGGGGGGGGGGGAGGGTAATGTCTGTGCAACCTATTTTTGAGTTTAATCTGTATCATTGACATTTTCTCTACCATTTTGTTGTCTAAACAGTAAACAAAATATCAAGTCCTGATTTCTAGCATTTCCTTATTTCTGAGGTGTAATTTTAGACACCCTTAAAATTTAACAATCAGCTCTTGAGAGTCAGATCTAGATAGCTCCAGCATCCTCTTACTGGATGGTCAACGAATTCTTGTCCCTTCCTTCCTTTATGAGAGACGGATTACTACAACAGAGAGACTTGCAAGCAGATGCAAGGAATGGAAGCTTAGAGAACTGTCCATCAAGGAGAGAAGGGAAGATTCCAGAGAAGCATTTGGTCAGGGAGACAGTTAAGAAAGTCAACATATGAAACTTCACTTCTGCTCTCTTGAACTGGGAGAGAGGAGCCAGCAGACCTCTGCTCAGAATTCCTGACCAATAATTGAACCTTGGAAAGGTTTGGGGCACAGCTCTGAAGAGCCTTTCCCACTTATTAACAATTTCCCCTTAAGGACAAATCAACCTTATTTCTTTATATTGAGCTTTATAATAGATCAGGGAAACCTTATATCCCTCTGCCCTACCCCATCTCCCTAACTTCTTTCCTTTAATAAAACCCCTTTTGATAACGTTATATGGTGACACTCATTTATTCCAAGCTGCTGGTAACTTACCTTCTCTGAAGAGCTGTTGAAATCAACTGAAAGGCACAGAAAGCGGGTGGAGGGGAGGAGTGAAAATCCCAGTTCTCCTTCTAACCTTATTTCCTAGTGTAACAGTTCCAGTACTGCTCTTGCCATGAAGAACATAGTAAAAGAGCCTCCATTACACCATAACCCTTCCTTAAGATACTCTTCGTCTCCCTCCGTCCTCAAGTATAAAGTTAAGCATCTTTCCTCATGCAAGGTAAGTAAATGATAGAGTGGATAATTGAGCTGAGATAATTAGAGTCAGGAAGACCAATCTTGCCTCAAACGTCTATTGGCTGAGTAGCCCCAGCTAAATGGCTCAGTGCTCTCAGCTTTGATTTCCTCCTGGGTAATATAAATATACTCATATGTAGCATCTACCTAACCTACCTGTTAGGACGTTCAAATGAAGCAATTATGTAAAATTCCTTGTAAATCCTAAACACGAAAGCTATTTTTATTTTTAAAACCCCAATAATATGTAAATGTTTATTATTATTTGTTATTATATGTCTCCCTAAGAAAGGGCCCTTGATTTTAGCTTTATTGGTCAGCTTTCTTCTTTTGTGAAGTCTCTACAACCCCAAAAAGCAGTTGCAAATGACCAAAGCAAAGTTTCCTAAGTAGATTTGCTTCACAAATTAATAGAGCTACATGATTTGAGTTAAACTAGCATCAATGGGGGAAGGGCAAGGCAAGAAGAAGAGTTTATTCCAACTCTGTCCTCAAACAAACTTTGCAGAGAGTAAATTTCACATCATTGCTCTATCACTCCCATTTCTTTCACAGAATCACAGAATCAGAATTTGACATTTGGATGGGATCTCAGTGGCCATCTAATTCAATCCGTACATGAAGGAATGCCTTCTTTTACATATCAGACAAATAATCATTCAGTCTTTTATTGAAAACCTACAAAGAGGGGTACACCCCCCAAAAAGTCCATTCTACTTTTGGGCAGTTACCTAACCCTCTTGATGTTCTTGTTTTTCAGTTATGCCCAACTTTTTATGACCCCACTTGGGGTTTTCTTGACCAAGATACTAAACTGATTTGTATTTCCTTCTCTAGCTCATTTTATAGATGAGGAAATGGAGGCAAACAGGGATAAGTGACTTGCCCAAGGTCACGTAGCTAATAAGTTTCTGAAGCCAGATTTGAACCCAGATTTTCCTTACTCCAGGCCAGGTGCTCTATTTACTATATACCCAGCTGCCCTACCTGTCTTGATATGGAACCTAAATTGAACTCTTGGCAATTTTCCTCCTTTCCCTTCCCATTGCCCTCCTTTAAAAGATGACTTTCTAGAAAGTCATGAGTTGGTTAAGAATGAGATATCTGTAAAAAACTGAGCTCTAGAGTACACTTTGGAATGTGTGACATATTGTCTAGGGACCCAGAACTATGATGTATTGCTTTATAAGACTGGCAAAAATGAAACTGTATGTGAACCATGATTTTGACATACATACTCCATGATTTTGGCATCACTAGAGTTGGTCCTCAACCCCATAAATGTGTGACAGTAGCATATTGACTATATTATTCAAACTTTTTTTTAAACCTTAGCTTCCATCTTAGGATCAATACCATGTATTGGTTCCAAGACAGAAGAATAGTAAGGGCTAAGCAATGGGCATTAAATAACTTGGTCAGTCACACAGCTGGGAAGTGTCTGAGGCTAGAACTCAGGATCTTCCATCTCCAGGCTTGGTTCTCAGTCCACTCAGTCACCTAGTTGCCCCCATATTATTCAAACTAAATAATATACTTAAATAACATGGGGCTTCCTAGCCCGAAGACCAAAATTCTTTCTATCTTGCCACACTGATTCTCATCAATTCCTTCTCTAAAGAGAACTTGATGACTTTCTTCTGGCTCTGATCACCAACTTTTTTATCACTTTAGCTATGTGGCATTAGATAAGTCACAGCATATCTGAGTGTCTCCTCATCTATAAAATGAAGGAGTTGCAAGTTGGGGGGAAATTTTTATAACAAAAACCTCTGACAAATGTCTAATTTCTGAAATGTATAAAGAGCTAAACCAGTTGTACAAAAAAATCAAGCCATTCCCCAATCAATAAATGGACGAGGGACATGAATAGGCAGTTTTCAGATAAATAAATCAAAACTATCAATAAACATATGAAAAAAATGTTCTAAATCTCTTATAATAAGAGAAATGCAAATAAGAACAACTTTGAGGTATCACCTCACACCCAGAAGTTTGGCTAACATGACAGCAAAGGAAAGTAATGAATGCTGGAGGGGATGTGGCAAAGTTGGAACATTAATGCATTCCTGGTAGAGTTGTGAAATGATCCAACCATTCTGGAGGGCAATTTGGAACTATGCCCAAAGGGTGCTAAAAGACTGTCTGCCCTTTGATCCAACCATAGCACTGCTGAATTTGTACCCCAAAGAGACAATAAGGAAAAAGACATGTACAAGAATATTCATAGCTATGCTCTTTGTGGTGGCAAAAAATTGGAAAACAAGGGGATGCCCTTCAATTGGGGAATGGCTGAACAAATTGTGGTACATGTTGGTGATGGAATATTATTGTGCAAAAAGGAATAATAAAGTGGAGGAATTCCATGGAGACTGGAACAACCTCCAGGAATTGATGCAGAGCGAGAGGAGCAGAACCAGGAAAACATTGTACACAGAGACTGATACACTGTGGTACAATTGAATGTAATGGACTTCTCCATTAGTGGCAATGCAGTGATCCTGAACAACTCAGAGGGATCTAGAGAAAGAACAGTATCCACACTCAGAGGAAAACCGTGGGAGTAGAAACACAGAAGAAAAACAACTGCTTGATTACATAGGTCAAGGGGATCTGATTGGGGATGCAGACTCTAAATGAACATCCTAGTGCAAACATCAATAATATGGAAATAGGTTCTGATCAAGGACACATGTAAACCCAGTAGAATTGCGTGTCGGCTATGGGAAGGGGTAGGGAGAGAGGAGGAGGGAAAATAATGTGATTCTTGTAACTGAGCAATAATGTTCTAAATTGACTAAATAAAATTAAAAACAAAAACAAATACTCATTCAACATATACTTGATGAGTGTACACAGTGCCCCCCAATAATAATAGCTAGCATTCATATAGTGCTTTCATGTTTGCAGAGCAATTCTCATGCTATCATATTTGATACTCCCAATTCTTAAAGGTAGGTGCTGATATTATCCTTATTTTACAAAGAAGGAAACTGAGTCAGAAAGAGAATAAGTGACTTCCCCAGGGTCACACAACTCTTAAGTGCTTGAGGCAGGATTCTGAGCACAAGTCTTCCTAACTCCAACTCTAGCACGCTTTCCATTATGTCACCTAGCTGCCCAGTGCAGTGCTTTGGGATCCATGAAAAGTTCACTGAGGGCAAGGGCCATGTCTCATATTTCTTGCTTAAGGATAAAGCATTGGGAGTACTCTGAGTGTGCACAATTCAGACGAGTAATTCTAGCTTGTCCTTGCCCCACTTCTGGTGCTCACTATTGGAGAGCTCTGGAACAGCATGAACCATGATCCTGCCTTGACACAGACACCCACAAGCATCAAATGAGATACAGCTCTTTGTACATCTTGAAGTGCCATAGAAAAGTCACTTGACCTCTATCTGTCTTAATTTCTTTGCATGTAAAATAAAGATAATAATAGTTCCTACCTGCCAGTGTTGTTGTGAGGCTAAAACAACATAATATTTTAAAACACTTTGCTAATTTAAAATGCTACCTAGGGGGCAATTGGGTGGCTCAGTGGACCTAGAGATGGGAGGTCCTGAGTTCAAATTTGGCCTCAGACACTTCCCAGCTGTGTGACCCTGGGAAAGTCACTTGACCCCCATTGCCTAGACCTTACCACTCTTCTGCCTTGGAGCCAATACACAGTATTGATTCAAAGACTGAAGGTAAGGGTTTTAAAAAATGCTCCCTAAATACTATCATTATTACTATTCACATCATCATCTTCATCAACATTATTTTATTATCATCTGTATACTCATCACAATAAAGACTCAGGAGGAGAAAAATTCAGAACCAAATACCTTGTTTGTCAAAGCAATGTCCTTCAACTGGTTTCTCCCCTATATCCCTTTTATTCATTGATCACACTCTGTCTCTCCATTAGCTGTCAGTTGATTTGACCCAAGATATCCCAGTCATCTTTTCATCATTTAATTCACTTAAATAACTCGGTACTTCAGGAGAAATACTATTACCAACAGTTGCCAGTCCAGCTTTTCATCACATACGCAGAGAGGCAGAAGTGTCCCAGGTGAATATTTTTCCTATACAAGCCTAGATGCCATCTGGCCATCTTCTATCTCTGAATCTCACAGGAATGTATTCTTGCCTCAGTTTCCCCATTTGCTAAAGGATGATACATTAGAATTTTAACCAAAAGATAAACTGAGGTAGATCTACATGCAAGATAACATTTATGGTCAGGGGCATGCCACCTGTCAATAAATAGGTCAGTGGTTTGACTCTATTCAAGCCAAATACCCCTGGCAGACAGATGCTTCCCTTTTTATAGGTCTTTGGAAAATGTAGACCAAAGCGCAGAGCAGGAAAGATGACATCATGGACTGAGTACAAAATAGATTACAGAGTTGAGGCAAAGGGAGCAACACAATTGGTTGGAAGCTTGGTCTGGTTCTGGAGGCTAGCAATACGTCCTCCACCCTCTACTTCTTCTCTCATGAGACTAAGAAGGAGTCACTGTTGGAGTCCAGGTGCAAGATAGCAGTCCAGACTTTTGGACAGCAAAACAGACATCCTTGAAGGATAGTTTAATAGCTGAAGATATCAGGTCCAAGTTTTCTTTCTCAGACAATTTCCAAGGTCAGCAAGAATTCCATTACAGAACGGCTGGATTCTGAACTAAGATCAGAAATGAAGAATGATGATTTAAGCAGTTATAGGACAAAAACAATTTACTTATAAATATGATCAACAAGAAAATGATACCAGATCGATTTTAATCTTCTCCAGGAAGATAATAATAACACCTATTTCACAGGGTTGTTGTAAAGATCAAATTAGATGATATATTAAAAAGCTCTTTTCAAACTTTAATGTACATCATCATTACATATGTAAAACACATAATATGTAATGTACATAATAAATTTACATCATCATTATTATTATTTTTGGAACCCTTACCTTCTGTCTTAGAATTGATCCTAAGCAGAAGAGCTATAAGAGCTAGTCAATTAAAGTAAGTGACTTGCCCAGGGTCATGCAGCTAGAATGTATCTAAAGCTAGATTTGATATACCATTAGTGGTAGTAGTAGTATTACTATGATATAGACATGGGTAATTCCACAAATATAAACTGAAATATTAATCAGAAAGCCTCTAATATACAACTATATACCCAAATGCTCACATAAATTCAGACTCAGTGAATAGATTCACAACTTAACTGAAAAAACATTTATTAAGCATTTAATATGTGCCAGACATTGTGCTAGGTATTGGAGATACTAAGACAAAAGTAACAGTTCCTGCCCTCAAGGAGCTTATGCTTTTACTGGAATGCAGCTGGAATGGGAATGGTCCAAACATTGCTGAAATCTGGTCACTTGGGCTGCCACTAAAATGGTTATAAAAAGTCTCTTGGAAGTGGCTGAAGAAGCAGTTGACTCCAGGGTGAAATCCTAGCTTTAGCTAAGGAGGACAGATGCTGCTCTGGGCATGAGGATTCTGCATCCTGTTCGCTAAAGTCCCAGAAGATACAGCAGGGCAACATTAAGATGCCTCCATCTTTTTCTTCCTGAGCTGAACACCCCATTCAGTCTCTTGGGAAGTACTATTTGTGAAGGCTCTGTGGGATTTTCGAAGGATAGATTTCTGCAGGCAAACTGTAATCAAATTTAATTCACTGTGCTCTCTTGTCTAGCTTCAGTTAAGGATGGCCTGCTTCCATGATAGCCCAGTCTTATGACTTGGCCCACAATTCATCCCAATGACATTAAACTCTGTGCCCCAAAGGGCTGCTCGCATCAAGGGTCACATTTCCCTCCATTCCAATTAACCTACTTGTCATATTCTGTGACTTCTGGACACAACACATTGCCCTGAAGTGTTTCCCATGATCTTTTGGTCATGGTAAGTTGGGAGGAAGAAGTTCCCAGAGTATTACTAGTTGTGCCCTCAGTATTTTATCTTGTTTAGAACCACTGAAGGGCAAAAACTCTTAACAATTTTAGAAGAAACATTCCCCTGCTCCAAGAAAAAACAACTCTTGTTTTTACAAAGAGATCCACACAGGCAAGAAGTGAACTTTGGAAGATGTTGAATCAGGCATCGAAATTTGGAAGGTACCCATTGTACCCAGTACTGTGCTCAGAACAAACAGCAAAAGTCTAATCCCCTTTGCCCGTGATAGACTTTAAAATACTTGAAAACGACTGTAGTAATTCCCCTCTCTCTTCTCCTGTCTATACATCTTCAAATCTTTCAACCGATTCTCTAGAGTACATAATTTCCAGGACTCTCACCATTCTAACTGTGTTTTTCTCCAGTTTGTAAATATTGTTCCAAAAATATGATGCCCAGAACAGAACATGATATGCCAGATATGATCTTGTGCTATGATTAGGAAGGAACAGAGTGGAACTTTAACCTCCCTTGCATATATTATTGCTAAAGTCATAACTAGTCCTTCTGATCCTTAAAGCAAGCATCATAGAACAAGGACAGGGCAGACACCATAATATGTACCCTTCAATCAATTTTTCTTTTTAATCACAAAGAGAGTTAAAAGACTTTAGAGATAGAATTAGATCTCAGGACATAAAGCACCATAAAATGTACCCTCAAATCAATTTTTTTTACAACAAAGAGAGTCAAGAGACTTCAGAGATCAACTCAGATCTTGGGACCCAGGATACTCAGAGATCCAGGACACTCAGAAGCCATTCCTAAGGAGCTTATGGGGAAGGAAACAAGGAAAGGTCAGACTAAGGAAATGCTCATTTGGAATGTGGATATAGGTAGGAAGGAAACATAATATCTTTCTAAAATAATTTCTAAAAATAATTCATAGTAGCTTTCTATTTTACTAAGTATTCTTGCTAAATATTAAGATCAGTTGTTTGTACTTACTAAAGAAGTATGAATATTTTCAACACCCTTCAAAAGTTGGTACTCTAGGACAAAGCCCTAGTTATCCTACCTTAGTTACAGCTCCGATTAATTCAAATAACCTCATTCTGAGATCCACTAAAATCTCTAATTCTTTTTCATACAGACTATTGCCTAGGCATGATTCCTCTCTCATGATCTGAAACTTTTTCTTTAAGCTAATTGTAGGGCTCTTTATGTGTTCATGTTTGTGATAATCTTGGTTTGATGCATCTCAAGTATTATATATATATATACTTATACTTATAGTATAAGTATAAGTAAAGTAAAAAAAAGTAAGGTAAAAAAAGTAAAAAATAATGCCCAAAGCATAGTATATCATAGGTGTTCAATAAATGCTAACTGATTTGTACAAGCAAAAATTGCCAAACAGGAATAGAAGTTAGGTGAGGAATCAAGATTGGAGATCTGTAGATTTGAAAAATCATCTACATAAGGGGCAGCTAGGTAGCACAATGGAGAGAACACCAGGACTGAAATTGAAAGGAATGGGGTTCAAATCTGGCCTCAGATATTTCTTAGTTGTGTGACCTTGGGCAAGTCACTTAACCCCGAATTGTCTAGCTCTTGCCACTCCTCTGTCTTAGAATTTATACTAAGACAGAAGGTAAGAAAAAAGGAAGGAAGGAAGGAAGGAAGGAAGGAAGGAAGGAAGGAAGGAAGGAAGGAAGGAAGGAAGGAAGGAAGGAAGGAAGGAAGGAAGGAAGGAAGGAAGGAAGGAAGGAAGGGAGGGAGGGAGGGAGGAAGGAAGGAAGGGAGGGAGGGAGGGAGGGAGGAAGGAAAGAAGGGAGGGAGGGAGGGAGGAAGGAAGGAAGGGAGGGAGGGAGGGAGGAAGGAAAGAAGGGAGGGAGGGAGGGAGGGAGGGAGGGAGGGAGGGAGGGAGGGAGGAAGTCATCTACATAAAGAATATGTAAGCAGTCTTAGGGAGATGATAGCATTTAGAAAGAAGAACAGAGGGCTCAAATCTGAGCCTAAAAATAATTCATAGTTTTAGGGGAGTGGTAGGATGAAGAGGAATAATTGAGACTGAATGAAGAGTATTTGGAGAAGAAAGAGAACCAGGATTGTTTAGTGTCACAATAGGCAAAAGAATGGAAATTTTCAAAAAAGAAGAGTCCATTTGATGGCATATGCATCAGAGAAAGAGAGGAATTTGGGAATTAAGGAGTGATCACAGGATTTTGACAATCACAAGGAAAGAATGTGTTTAGTTGAATAATTAAGGCAGAATCTAGACTGCAAAGAATCAAGCACTGAGTGCCAGTGAGACAATGAAAATCCTTGTTCTAGAAGTCTCAACTCAACAAATGCAATGTAACAAATCTTTGTCAGGCAAGAGACAATATGGTAGAAGGGGTAGAGGGCTTGCCTCAAAGCCAGGAGAATGTCTTCATGTCCTACCTCTGACACATACTGGCTGTGTAACTCTGGGCAAGTTACTTAACCTCAAATTTCTCTCTAAGTACTTAAGCAACTCTCTAAGAATTTAAGTTTGGAGAAAGTGGTGAGCTGCCTTTGCAGAGAGAGTTTCCTCGCCTGGGGAAACATCACCTCACCTCACCTCATATCTACTCCAATGAAATCACAGCTCCAGTACCAATCCCTATATGCTAATCACCATTAGGTATTAGGGTTACAAAGCCAAAATCAAAATTGTCCCCTCAAAAGACTGATTGATAGTGGAACAAAAAGAGAAAACTGAATGCTTGTTGGCTTTTCCTGTAGAAACTCACACTAAGCAAATATGGAAAAAGAGAATAGTTGCTTTCTGTGTAACATGGATGTGAATACTGACCTCCTGTCCCCACTCCCCACCAAGACTCTCACACAGTTCCAGTCCACAGGAAGTCTGCATTAGAAATTCAAGAACTTTGCAGCTAATTTATTACTCCAAACAAGGTACCTCAAGAACTAGCCAGTAGCTTAATCAGCCGCACACCCACTTCATTTGTAACTATATTCGTTTAGTAGCAACCCTACCCAAATTTTTTGAGATAATGTAAATAAACACTGGGGATCTCCTGTACTGCTGATCTGATTATAGATTTAGAATTGGAAAGGACCTTAGAGACCCTCTAGTTCTACTCCAACACATTTTATCGATGAGGAAACTGATGACTATAGTAACATGGGGCAGTACAGTTGGGAGGAGAAAATACATATTCTGATTCCTAATTCTGACTTTTCCACTGCACAAAAGTTTTCAGATGTTTCCCCTGTTATGTTGAACCTCTAACCATGTGCCGAGAGAAACTTGTTTAGGACTTGTTTGTTGCTAGAGAAACTCAATCCTTGAGTACTGTCCCTCAATTTCTCTCTTTGCATATGAGAAATTGTGTTTCTCTCTAGGTCAGCACCACAGACAGTGGTCTGAGGAAGACAAGTCCTGTCTCAAACATTTGTGGAATTACAATATAATAGCAGTGTGTATACCGCCCCTCCATCAGATTTCTAATCCCCAGACACAACCTCTGCAGCTGATTTTTTGTTCCCTTGGGTGTCACCCCAAGGACACCAGTCTATTTTAATCTGTAGGTGTTAATTGGGGGAATGGTCCATGGTGGGCCAATCAGGTCTCAGTAGATAAGAGTGCTGGACTTGGAATTAGGAATACCTGGCCTAAAATCCTACTAGCTGAATAACCCTAGATAAATCACTTAACTTCTGCCTGCCTTGTTTCCTCATCTGTTAAATGGGGATGATAACAATATCTACTTCCCAGGGTTGTTGTTGAGCATAAAATGAGATAATAGTTGTAGTGCTTTGCAAACCATAAAAGCACTAAATAAATAAATGCTGGTTGTGGTATTGAATTATTAATGGTACTATTATTAGTAATGTTATCATCATCATCATCATTGAGTTACTCAGGTCAAGGTTACAGAGGAAAAGAAGCTGGCCAGTCCCACATCTAAGTGTTTCTGAGCATCTGTGTCCCAATTTCCCTCACCTATCTAATCTGTAATACTGAGGAAAGGATATTGGAAAAGAATTTATACCCTCTCAACTAGTTTCTCCTCCTCAATTTGGGAAGTCTGGATGATAATTTCCTACCATTGCCAGAGAGTATATCATTTACTCTGTCAACACTTTGAAGGAACCTTTTTTCCCTCCCTGACAACATCAAGACATCAGAACTAGCTGAAGAAAGACCAACAGAAGCCAGCATCTGATTTCAGATTGTTTTGCGGAGTGATTACCTTTCCATTTCAACACAAAGCCTTTTTGAGGAGAATTTAACAACTCTTTTAAGGAAATTTTTACAAATTACATTCTCCCTCAATGACATTTTATTCCCAGTCTCTTAGGATTTCAGAAGAGACTCATCAATTCCTGCTGTGGCCTTTATCTTCTGCTGAAATTGGTGTTGAGCCTTGGAAGCACATTCTTGAAACTGTTTTTTCATCCACTTGGCATCAGTCAGGCACTTGGCCAAGTGTCCTAATACATACACGTTAACATATTATAGTATTATTGAATATATGCAAACTCCATGCTCTCAAAGGACTTATGTTCAGTGAAATCAGTTAAGCCTTGAAGCAAGAGCTTGTCAATGTGGTTACACACAGAATAGCCTTATTATATAGAGATGCTTTGCTTTGTATGAGACCACACATTTGAGCTTGTTTTGGTGATGGAGGTGAACAATCCAGGCATGGGAGATAGCCTGTCCAAAGCTATGGAGAGAGGTGAGAGATGGAAGTTTAGAGAACAGTAAGTAAATGTAGAGTATCTGACAGAGTGTACTGTGAAATGAATCTGGACCCGGAGCCTCGAGCCAGACTGTGAAAAGGCTTTAACGGAGTTTATGGTTTATCCTAGTGGCAATACAGAGCCACAGAAGCTTCTTGAGCATTTTAAGTAGTCAAACCTGCTTTAGAGTATTTTGGCAGCCATGTGGAGGATCAATTAGAATAAGGGGAGAGACTAGAAGCACAGTAACAAATTAGCAGGCTATTTCAAAAGTCCATACAGAACTGTAAAGTGGCCATTATAATAGGTGATAATGAGTGCCGGTATGTCTGTTGTCACTACTAATGCTGACATTTATATGCTTCACAAGGCACTTCACATACATCACCTCATTAGCTCAGATTGGTTTTCCAGATTATCTGGCCAAACACTTTGGGCTCTGGAGAAGTGGGACAAGAAGAGGAATGCGACCAGGCTGGGTTATTTGGGGACAGTGCTCCATTTGGAGATGCCCAGGCCTGGGCTAGGAGCTCTTCTTCTCTTCCTAGTTTCTGATGAGCTGAGAAAAAAGACAAGCAACAGTCTGGGGAGTCCAGAGAGTTTTTCATTCCTCTCTTGTTTTGGGAGCAGAATGAGGTGCTCTGCATCTGTGTGTGTGTGTGTGTTTTCTGAA